>NC_140794.1:24580833-25781666 GCF_037176805.1 Vigna unguiculata | reverse complement strand
AATGATGTAAGTTTACATTAGGGGGAGAAATAGAATATGTGATGAACAATATTGTATTAAAGAATACAGAATGTTGTACTCTTTTTCCTTCACTAGGTTTTTTTATCCCAAAGGGTTTTTCCTAGTAAGGTTTTAACGAGGCACATTCTTTATCAATGGACACTCAAGGGGGAGTGTTATGAATTAATGATTGTCCATTGATTTGATACATTTACTCATATGATTCATTACTCTTTATGGTAAATATTTGTATTAACTAAGTTGATTTGTTTCCTTTTTGGATTACATATTGTATCTATAAATATGACTCTTCCTATCAATAATAAGACATAGATGAGTTGCTCCCTATTCTCTCATTCTCTATTCTCTCTTGTTTCTTCTCTTCTCTATTATCTGTCGTCATTCTCTACGTTATTCGCTTTATTTCATAACAATATATATATATATATATATATATATATATATATATATATATATATATATATATATTATCATTTATTTTATAATTGTATAATTATATTGATTTCACATTGTACAAAAATATTGTTTTATACTTATTTCATAAAAATATTAATGAATTTGGTGTTAAATATTAATAAATTTAATCTAAAATATATGATATGAATAGTATTGTCGTTTCTTAATTATTTTTAAATAGTTCGTAACAATTAAATATAATTATTTTAAAAAATTAGATATATAAGGAATGTGAAAAATTAAGCAATGAATATTGAAATTTGTCAAACATTAATAATTTTAAATTAAACACTAACCACTCAAATATTAATGGTCTTTTGTAGCACTAAGTTTCTTAAGTTATACAAACAATAACCTAAAAAATTATAAAATAATGAGTCGATAAAAAACTTGTATAATAATGATTCTTAGTTATTTCACAATTCAATCATTTTATTCAAATTTAACATGATTAAATTTTCTTTTTATCATTTATTTGAAAAATGAGATGGTACAAAATTACGTATAAACGATAATGGTTAAGTCTTATCAATGCTATGTTACGAAAAACAAAATTAACTTTAACTTCATTTGAAGAGGAAGAGAGATGCTTGTAATACTATTTCTAATATTAGTTAAAATATATTTAAAATTATAAATCAAATTTAAGATATAACAACTTTTATGATTTCTAATTAATATATAATAAAAATCATATTATAAAAACTATGTACAAAAGCATATTAATCATTAACATCTTATATTTTATTATCAGAAAACACTAAGGATATATATACTAATAAGCAAATTTGAATTAATTAGAATGTTAACTGTGATAGTCTACAATCGTTAAAAATATTTGTCCAACCCTTAATATCCCTAACTTGTCACGAATTAAAAAGAAAGTAAAAGAGAGAAATGTTAATATTTATCTATTTGTTCGTTGATAATATATATATATATATATATATATATATATATATATATATATATATATATATATATATATATATATATATATATATATATATATATATAACAACTCTTAAATTATAAATATAGAAATATAAAAAAAATTAAGAAATAATTAAATACCTTATGAAATGGACCTAGTTTATGGTACACCACTATATCAATCTAATTATGATCTTAACACATATATTTCCTACTCAATTTTCAATTCCTGTACAACATTTCCCTCGCTGCAGACAAAACTATGATTAATAAACCAGTTATTGTGACCATGCTCACGTGGTTTCTCATTTTATATGATTTCTTCCATAAATTCATGCATCACTGCCATAGAAAAAAAGAATAGGACACTAATAAATTTATGCTAAAATTACATCATATTTATAGAAAAAAACCTATTATAAAAATAATCCATTTCCTGTACGAAAATAATTTCATACATAAGGAAAAAACACAAATTTCTCATTTTATATGTTTAATGCCGTGTTTATTTTGTAATTTTGTAAAAGAAAATTGGAAAAAAATTATAAAGATTTATAATAATTAGATCCTTTAAAAAATAAATTAAAGACCTAAAAAAGTTACTATTTTTCAATCATTTGGAGAGATATGCACCTTTTTTTTTTCTTTTAAAAACCCTTCAAATCAGCATCAACCAAGGGTTAAAAAACTAAAGGCATGTTTGGCAATCTGTTATAATGAACCTAACTCCCATTTTTTTCCAATCCATTAATATATTTACTTTGTTTGAAAACTGTAAAGTAAACACTAATTTTATTATTTATGTATTTTTTTAAGAGTTAAGAGGTTGAGTTTTCTACACAACTTTTACTCTATAAATTCATAGATATCAGAATTAAATTTCTAGCTACATATTTAAAGAATAAATCATGAATTTATAAATACGATGTTGATAAATGACATGGCTTTGAAGTTAGAGTTGTTCAGCCTCCCACAGTAATGTTATGCGTAGAAGAAACTGTTGTTTCTTTGTAAAAGAAATGAGAGGAGTTTTCGTCTTTATCCAGATAATTCAAAAGTTTTTGTTTTCTTTCTTGAAGCAACATTTTTTTGAGCTTTCTTCCCTCCTCTTGAAGCAATTGTTGTTTCAAACTCTTCATTTGCGAAAACAACTTTAATTGATCAAATGAGAATAATTTGCATGATGCTACACAATTATTGAAGCTAATATGCCTTCATCTATGTGCGAATTCATTTGTCACTGTTCTGAAGTAACCATTTGTCCAGGAAATTTTAAATATTAATTACCTTAATTTTCTAGTAATCAGATTTGTTTTTGAGTAAATTATGAATTTGGTTCCTCACCTATCATACTCTCTCCAACTTATTTTTTAAAGTATAAAACCGGTTTAATATCTATTTTTCATCTTCTTTTACAAAATTTTTAATAATGGTTAAAATAAGTTTTTAATAATGATTGTAATTAATATAATTATCACTTAAACTTTTTTTACAATGGTTTAAAGTTATCATTATATCTCAAATTTACAATGATGGTATAATTGTCTTATTATTTATTTTTATTTTTAAATTTATTTAGTGATATAATTTGTAACGTCCCATTAAATAATAATGTAATTAAATGAACCATTACACAAAATAATATAGTAAGCAAAGACCTTAAGTATAAACGCTACTCCTTACGGTTATCCTAAAAAAAATCAGAAATGAACTAGGACACACCCCGATGCCGGTAACAAAATAGAGTAAGGGATCTAAAGTATTCCAAATAAAGTTGTAGGATAAGACAATACATGGGCCACAACCCTAAAAGTAGACATAAATGACCGGAGTCCAACCCAGATGGGTTATGCAGCGGAATCACCATTTTTCTGTTGACCACGAGGAGTTCTCGCATATGCTCACATCAATAAATTGATGATCATCGCAAAAGAGAAAACCACACACATAACAATCAGACAAGCAAAGGGTAAGCTAGAGTAAAACATGATTTATCATACAGTTACTTACAATTTCATAGTCCAAGATACACACGTCAACCAATCATGTTATGACTTACAAACAATACACTAAGACACAAGACACGACTCATCTGGATACATATAATTAGTTGGATTTAGCGGATGTTTGCACTTGTGGTGGTCTTTACTGCTTTACCGAGCTAATTGTTACAATGTTCCATTCCCCACACAAGGTTAGCCTTAAAGTGTTCCAGGCCTCCTACTACTCTCACCACTTGAGACAATACGCTCTACGTGAGACTAACTGACTCTTTAGAGTGTCAAGATGCAATCTTTACCTTGAATCCTTACTAAATTATATAAATGAGACACCACCATGATCTCCCACTAACAGGGGTCATGGAATTACGTCTTGACCAATGAGGCACCACCATGAAACCATCGTGAAATTACGTCCTGACTAATGAGGCACCACCATGAGATCTCACCTAGAGATTCATGGAATTACGTCCTAAACCACACCAAAATCATGTCTCACCAACCAAGCATAAAGTTATCATGCATACCAATTTCATGCCAACATTTATAACCAACCATCCAATCAGGTTCCATACAAAGGTCATACCAAACTCATCAATTCTAGCCCATACAATCAGATATTACATGCATACTCATATACTTCGTTCTTTAAATAGGGCCCTCCTAACCAATCATACAACCAACAACCAAAAACAGGGAAAAGAACACAAGTTTCTGAACTAGTCTTGCTAGAGTTATGGATCCTCACTCAGGCGAAAGAGGTTTTTCGCTCAAGCTACAGGCCCTCGCTTAGGCGAGAATGCCAACAGATAGCCCTGCAGGATTCACGAGTTCTCGCTTAGGCGAGCCCTCCTCGCCTGAGCGAGACCACTCCTCGCCCAAAGGGGAGGTCCTCGCCTGAGCTACAACTAAGCGAAACACAAACAAGCTCTCACAAGTTCTCGCTGAGGTGAGCCCCTCTTGCCTGAGCGAAATGACACCTTACTCAAAACGAAAGCTCTCCGCTTGAGCGAGAGCTCGAGTAGGAACTTGGGCCAGCTTCTGCTATTCTCGCCTAGGCGAGACAAGCTCGCTTGGGCGAAAGTAGAATATCTTGCCACTATTCAAACACGCATCAACAGACTTTCCATTCCAAACAATATTTTCCAGGCATTCCATACCACCAAAACAACATACAACTCATATGGACACAAAATAAAGTCAAAACAGACAAGATATAGTAAAAAGCACGTGAACTCTAGCTTCCCTTACCTGAAAAATGCTAGCCAAGGACTCGGACACCCAAACAGTTTAGCATAGTAGTTCTAGGAGTAGATTCGAGAGCTGGAAAATTGCGGAATAGATTTAAGACAAGCTCACTATAGTGAACCTTAACTGAAATCACGAAAATATGACTAGAGGAAAGAGGATACGGGTTGAAGACCAACTTACGTGACGTAGAAACGAAGTTAAGCTAGCTCGAACAAGATTGAGACCAAACCCTAGCAGAGTTCGTTGTTACAGCTCTAAGAGAGGAAGGAGAAGGATTTTCTGAAAAGTGACAGAAAATGTGAGTGTTAGGCTGGTTTAGGGTTCTTGGGCACCCTATGGGTCAACCTTAAGCCCAACATATTAGGGCAATCCTTAACATTGGGCAGAATAATAAGTGGGCCTTACGATCACTCATTCTGAGTTTCACGCAATTAAGTAACCATTTGTCCAGGAAATTTTAAATATTTGTTTCATTAATTTTCTAGTAATCAGATTTGTTTTTGAGTAAATTATGAATTTGTTCCTCGACTATCACCGTCTCTACTACTTAGTTTTTAAAGTATAAAAGCGTCGTAATATCTATTTTGTCATCCTTTCTCTTACAAATTTTGTAATAATGGTTAAAATAAGTTTTTAATAATAATTTGAAAATTGTATTTAATATAATTATAACTTAAATTTTCTTATAATGGTTTTAAATTATCGTTGTATGCCAAATTTACGACGATGGTATAATTGTTTTATTATTCAAGATTTATTTTTAATTTTTAAATTTATATAGCATATACATTTTTTTAGTATTTTGTTTTTGTTTTGATCGCTACCACTAACCTGCATTTAATTAAATATCAAACAAATATTTTAAGTCACAAATATTTATGAATTATTATATTCAATTCAGAAATATAATTAAACTTCAACATCATTTTGAATTAAAATATAATAAATAATTATATATATATATATATATATATATATAAATAAAAGTTAACATATAATTCCACAAAACTATCGACGTTCCCCGCTTACCGGTATAGAAAACTATCGGCATAATTTCATTTATAATATCAATTTTCTTTCATCGGCGGATATACACGAATATTGATTTTTGACATCTAATTAAGAGTGGTATTTTGAAATTATTCATATATATATATATATATATATATATATATATATATTAATAGATTCTTAAAAACAATTACAAGTTTTGTAAATATGAAAATATCATAAAATTAATTATTTAATCATATACCTTCATTTTTTTTTAAATATTTACAAAATATTTTGCTTTTTTTGCTTTTGACTCGTTGAAAAATTTAAATATATTTACATAAGTTAACATAATTTCATAAAAAATGTAATACTATAATTATGCATTGCATCGATGAATTATAATGCATTACTTAATCCAAATTTTACAGATTGGATTCCAACTTCCATAATGGTTTTCTTTCGTTGCATTATGTAGTATTGTACTTAAAATATTTAGTTTGTTTATAACACTACAACTTAAAATAAATATAATTAAGTCAATTAACTACAACATTAATTGAACATTAATTGAGTTAATCCATATGAACTTTTGTGATCTCACACTTATTTATTGTTCAATATGTTATAGTCAAAGTAGGCAATAAAACATAAGAACACAGTTGGCATACATCACACTATGTAAGGTCAATGTAATAGATGTAAATGTAGAATTTACTTGTAAGTCTAACTACCACTATTTGTTTAAAGTAAGTAAGGGTTTCTCTTTCAAGAAGCAAACCATAAAACATTGTTGTCTTGAAAATATATAACTAGTAGCTACTAATAACTCTTGCATTAGAAAATATTTTCGCAAGATGTTTAAAAAAATTAATTATAACTTATTTAATAAAAATCGATTTACTTATGGTTCACGGGTTTGTTTCTATTCATTATCGTGGTAAATCACCTACTTTGAAAACTTTGATTTTGCATTCTTTTTTAACTAGTTATTTGATTATTATGTGTTAAAAACGGTTATTGTCAGGCTCTGATACCACGAGTACTCCTTTTCTGCCCTTTTCTGTACCGCCGTTATTCTTAACGGAACACGCTTTACCTGGAACCCTTACCTGGGACCTTTGCCAGGAAGACTTTCGATACTAGGATCATACTGCACTCGTCTGAGCCGGTTTTAACCATCGGCTCTGATACCACTTGTTAGGCTTTAAGGAGAGGGTATCACTGGGGAGATACAACACCAATGAGACCTGAGCTAAACCATATAAGGAATTGACACCACTCTCAACCCAAAACCTTAAGACAATGGGTTTATGGGTTGATTCTTATATAGTGTTCTACTTTCTCATTTCTGGTCAATGTGGGACTTAGACTCACACTTGGATTCCTAACAGTTACGGCTATTATCTTCAACTAAGAGGGGATTAATTGGGTTATTGTAAAATTTGGTTCATTTTAATTTTCAAAACAATTTTCCAAAACTTCTTTAATCAATTAACAAGATATATGGATGATGCTTAAATAAGGTATCTTAACAATCACCAAGATACAAAAAAATTCAAAGAAAGAATGCACAACACACACAACATTTTATACTGGTTTGATTCTACACGAATGTATGTCCGGTTATCTAACAACCTTAACTAGATTTTTATTAATAATATTAAGAGTTAGGATTACAAGATTCACTTACATAATCTACATTCTAGATATACAAAAAATTTGAAAAACATTCAAGATTTACAAACAAAAGTAAAACTAAACACAATATCTCTTACCTATCACTAACAAGGTGAAAAGAGTACAAAAGAAAGAATTACAAAGAAAATACAAGGAAATAAATCACCTAATTTGTGAAGATATTACAATTTTACCTAATGCCAATAAGGATAATTTTCACTAATACTTGATGTTGATCTTTCTTGGATGAACAAAGAATTTTGCAATTGTTAATCTCTCCAAACACTCTCCCATGACTTTGTAATATGAAAAGAACTTTTTTAAAATGGGAAAGGATACATCTTTTAAAGAAAAAAGAGAGAACTATTCATATTAATCAATTATGTAAGTTACTTAATCGATTAACATATAGAAAAAAGTAATGTTTCAGTTTTTACTAGATTAATCTATTATCTCCAAAATTAATCGATTAATACAAAGAAGAAAACATAGTTTCAGTTATGCATTAACATTAATCAATTTATGTTATTAATGTAATTGATTCAATAGATAACTTTTGCAATTTTTCCTTTTAAATTTAATTCATTTAGTGCCAAAAATAATCTAATTGGTTAAGATGATATTAAATTGGTTTTATCAAGATTCTAACTTGACTTTACAATCAATCTAGACACACACACATATCCTATTAAGATCTATCTATTATAAACCATTCATTGCATATGGACATATAGAAAAACGACAATATGATCTTCTTTGACATAGTAACAACAATCTTCCCCTTTTTTTATGATGGTCAACCTGCATACATAATAACAAAACCTTTCCCCCCTCTTTGGACATGATAAAAAACAAGTATAAAATAGAGGGAAAAAGAGTTTTCAACCAAATGTAGTATGCATGATCAAAGTAAAAAGGTAACATATAAAATGTTCAAAGTACTAAAGTTAGTGTTCAATTAAGGTAAACCAAACAATATTCAAACACAATACAAATCATAAACCAAATACAACTAGACATCAAACCAGTAAAACAACAATTAATCACAATAGTTTAGACAAAAGATTACTTCCCCTAGGAATAAGCACCAAAGCAATAACAAAGGCTAGGTTAAAGAAAAAGGATTTTTGAAAACTGTAATTAGTGTTGGTGAAAGATAAAAAAAAAATGTTTAAAAGTTTGAAAAGAGTGTAGGTGAGGAAAAAGATATTTGAAATAAATGTGCAATTAAGAGTTCATTAAAGCAAGAGGTGAAAGCGAGACAGTATATTAATCAATTAAATTGCTACATAATCTATTAACACTAAAGCAAGCACAAATGCAATCAGGCACTATTTAATCTATTAATATCAACATCTAATCAATTAATATAAGCAACAATATAGAAAATGCATATTTCAATTGGTACAAGCTATGTCTAATATGCTAAAGCCATGATTCTTCTTCCTCAGTGAACATGCATGCAATAGATTCAAAAGATGGATTGTCAAAAACAACCATGTAAATGTTTTGTGTTCTTTTTCCTATGAAAATTACCTTTTTTGATGCAGCACAACAAATCAAGTAGTGGTTTGCCACAAAAATTACCTTTATATTATCACATAGGTGAATGATACTAAGCAAGTTGTGTTTACCATGTGTCTTGAGTAGATTTTTATCAATGTAGTGTGAAACTCCCTACATAAGGTAACTTACTTGCAGACACTCAATTTGAGATGCATTTTCATTTTATTTAAAGTGATGGAAAATAACAACATATATACAACAACATAATTTGTATTTGTAGAAACATTTTTTTAGCAGTAAAAGATTAAATTTTATGTCACTGTAAGCATCTTAAAACATATCAAAGTTGCTTTGCACATATAATTATTTAAGCATGGAATTGTTCAAACTTATATTTATTTGTACAACCCAAAAAGAATATCACATTAATCACTAGGTTTTTTATAAACCCTAAAAAAACAAGTAAAATACATCTAGGTACCCATTTTGTGGTTGGGTCCTTCCATGTTAGCAACATAAATGTTGCTTTTAAACAACCAAAAATATTTTTCACTTAGAAAACCAACATTTTTGAAATAAGTGTATGATCCTTCTTTAAACAATAGAAGCAAGATAATAAACTATAATGAATGAATTTTTAGGACGAAAGGAAAAGTTTTTTAAATTCTTTTTTCTTTGAAAGGGAATATCAAATTACAGCTATATACATTACACACCTATGAGAATTAAGAAGGGTATACAAGATGGATTTTCCCATTGTAAGCTTTACAAGAGTTTTCTCAAGAAATTCAATGTTACTTTTAAAATTTGTTTTTAAAATTCTTGTAATCCTTACAATAAAAAATTTCAACTTACAAGGTTGAATTACAATTACAAGAGGATTTTTATAAATGATGTCCAAATCAGAACTCAAATTCCTATTCTTCTCTTCTAATTACTTTAATATATTTTCTAACCCTTTATAATCCATTTTGAGATTTTTGTTGAAATAATAAGTTTATTTGTTTCTTCATGAAATTTATCAAATGCATCAAGAAGCTCATCATACTTTGCTTGAACATTGGAGTTAGAAGTACTTACCTTGCTTTCTTGAGACTCAACATCAACCATGAAGCATGTGTTGATACCTTTATTGTTGTTGTTGCTTTCTAAACTTATGGTTAGATTCTTCAATGCTTTCTTGAGCTTTCACCAAGGTTTCCCACATTTCTTTTGCATTCTTGTATATAGAAACTTTATAGAATTCCTCCATGGTGAGTGTTGATGAGATGGTATGTCTAGCTCTAGCAATCATATCACACTTTCTTGTTCTCATTCTTAGTCCAAAAGTTGAAGACTTTTTCAACCTACACATTGTCCATGGTATGCATATATGGTCCATTTATCACAACATCCTAGACACCCTTGTCAACTTATTCAAGAAAGATCTTCACTCTCATTTTCCAAAAAAGGATACTTTTCACCAGCAAATGGTGGTTTGTTTGTAGAAGCTCGTTCAGCAAAGGTTTGAGAGATATTATTCATTTGTAAACAAAAAATTATCTTCATCGATTAAGCTATGATTAACCAGATTTGCAGCCAACTATTAAAAATGGTTACAACTAATATCTTCAACCAAGAGGGGGTGAATTTATTCTTTTGCAAAATTTGGATCTTTTTATTTTTCAAAACAATTTTCAAAAACTTCTTTAATCAATTAACAAGATATATGGATGATGCTCAATTAACGTACCTTAACAATCACCAAGATACAAAAAATTCAAAGAAAGAATACATAACACACAAAAATTTTTATATTGGTTCAATTCTACACGAATCTACATCAGTTATCTAGCAACCTTAACTAGATTTTCACCATCAAGAGTTAGGATTACTATATTCACTTACATGACCTACACTGTAGATATATAAAGAACTTGAAAAACCTTTAACATTTACAAACCAGAGTAAAACTACACACAATTACTCTTATCTATTACCAACAAAGTGAAAAGAATACAAAAGAAAAATTACAAAGAAAATACAAGGAAAGAAGTCACCTAATTTGTGAAGATATTATAATTTCACCTAATGCCAAGTAGGAAAGTTTTCAATAATACTTGATCTTGATCTTTCTTGGATGAACAAAGAATTTTGCAATGGTTAATCTCTAAAAACACTCTCTCCCACGTTCTCATGAGTTTGTAATATGAAAAGAACTTTTTCAAAATGAGAAAGGATACATATTTTTAAAGAAAAAGCGACAACTATCCATATTAATTGATTGTGTAAGTTACTTAATCGATTAATACATAGACAAGAACAATGTTACAGTTTTTACTAGATTAATCAATTATCTCTAGGATTAGTCAAATAATACAAAGAAGAAAGACATAGTTTCGGGTCTGCATTAACCTTAATCGACTATGTTATTAATGTAATCAATTAAAAAAATTAGTTTTTACATTTTTTTCCTTTTAAATTTGATTCATTTAGCACCAAAACTAACTCTAATCGATTAAGATGAGATTAAATTGATTTTATGAAGATTCTACCTGACTTTACAATCAATCTAGACACACATATCCTATTATCATATACTTATTCTAAACCATTAATTGCATGTGGACATCATAAAAAATAATAACTTGATCTTCTTTAACATAGTAACAACACTGGAATTTTTATAGTTTTGTGACTGGGCGCTCTGGGAGAGAAATAAAGAAATTAAAAAAAAAAGTAGTTCCAAACACCGGTGGTTTTAAAGCTAATTCCACTAGAAACACTACAAAAAAATATTTTTTACTAACTATATTTTTTTAGCGGTTAAAATAAGCCGCTAGAAATAATTTTACTTTGTGTTAATTTTCCTAACCGCTGGAAATGTTAAAGATAATTTTAAGATGACATCAACCCAAATTCAATTATACTTTCTTCAGAGTGGGAGCACAGTTTCGAAATGAGTGATGATGATGACGCTTCCTCTTTTTTTATCAATGACGATGATGGCGCTTCCTTTTTTTCTCAACGATGATGATGACGACTTCCTTGTCATCCAGAACCGCGCCTTGCGACTTCATCGTCCCGAGCTTCATTGTCACTAATGCGCTTGAGCCCAACCAGTCTTTTTGAGATGGTCGCCGATTACCATGCAGAAGAAGTGCTCAGTTGCAACAGATTAGCACCTCTAGCAAGATTTCGCGTCATTAGGTTTAAGTTTAGGTTTTCGGTTCATATTTTCTCTCTGCCTCAAAACCCTAGGAAACCACGATAGAATTTTAATGGATGGTTGTTAACATGATGCGTGTGGTACTGAATGCTGCTGGTTAGTCGAGATTGGAATTTTGTTGCTCAAGGTTTGTGTTAAATGTATTAATTAACTCGGTAATTATATGAATGTTGTTATCGGTGGTTGTAATGCTTTACATTGAGTGCAGAGAAGTTAGATATCTGAATTGTGTGTTTTTATAAGTATATGGCTAACTTATAGAGCTTTAATTTAATGTGTTGGGACGTTATGCCAAAGATGCCGATTGAAACTCTTAATTGGTGCATTTTGAATTGAAAAGTCATTGTACATGCATTGCTTGGATGCCTAGAGGTGATGGTGCTTTCGTTGTTTTTCATTCTGGTGGTAATTTGTACGTGTATGAGAAGGTAAGTATCAGTTATCAGTAGAGAATCTTATTTTATGGTTCACTTAGAATGTGATATTTCTTATAGTAAATTAAGAAGATATGTAGCTTTTCTTTTTCTTTCCCATTCCAGAACTAAAATGTCTGGTATAGCTTTATTTTTAATGGTAAGTATTATCTTGTAAAGTTGTGAAAAAATACTAATTCACAATACTTTGCTGTTAATATCAATCAATAGATCATAAAACTCCCATGAGTGGAAGTGGTGGATAATTATTCCATTCAGGCTCATCAGTTATTGTGTAGTCTATGACTCTATGCAAAAAACCTGGGTTGAATTTAAGCTTAATTCAACTTTCAGAGAACTGACTCTCATACCATTTTAAGAAGTAGAGTTTGAGTCTAACTCAATTCTACAAAACCAACTTATAAAGTTTTTACTCATTTATATAAATTCGTTTTATCTCTAGTCTGATGTCTCCAACATTTTTTTTATCTTGAAACCGGTTGATATTGTATAGTGAAATAGCAATGGTTGTGAGTGAGACTATATATATATATATAACATGGATTATTGAACAGGTCACGTATCCTAATATGATGGAATTTTTTGAGAATCTTGGAGTAGATGGAATTATCAGACATATCTTTTTCTGTTAGCCTAGATAAAGGCCGTAGCTGCGAATGGGGAAGCAGAACTGGTTTGTCCAGCTTGTTTGCACAGAAAAAGAATGTACAAAATCCTTACTTCTGGCAAATGATTAGGGAAATTCTCAAGTTCAAAGATGATGTCATTAGGCAAGTTCTTACCTACTTCTATTTCCATCTTTCCTTTGATTTTTGATTGCCAGTGAACTGAGGAATAATAAATCATACAAAAATTCACTTCCCTGCATAATTGAATTTGAATTCAACTGCATAAAGATGAAGTTGATAAAAACACTAAGTATACCTTGTTATTGTCCTGAATAACTGAACCCTGATCATTAGTTGGCTTTGTCTTTTCAAATTTTCCAATGCAGCTATCTTGATATGCTTGAGAATAACCCAGATATTGACCGCAATGAGATTCTGGGGGAATTCATCAAGTCAAGGGGTTACTCAGAATTATTTCAGAAAGCCTATCTTGTGAGTTCAATGTTGTTATATGTAGTTTATATATATATATATATATATATATATATATATATATATATATATATATATATATATATATATATATATATATATATATATATGCACATATATATCATTTCTATGCGTAGTGTATATTTATAATATCCAATGCCTTTAGATTCCAATTTGTGGTTTTATCTGGTCCTGCTCTTCTGAAGGAGTTTTGAGCTTCTCTACTTTCTCAGTTCTTTCGTTCTGTCGCAACCACCATCTACTTCAGGTAGTAGCACAATACATACACTTTTTTTCCAGATTTATGTTCAGGAATATAATCTAGTATACAATGTAGCTCTTTGGCAAACCACAATGGCTAACTGTAAGATGACGCTCACAAAATTATGTAAAGAAGGTGCTATTTCTCGATTTTCAAGAACTGTGTCACTTGGGGAGACATTTTCAATGTCTCTCAAGCAAGAGATCTTTCAACTTTGTAAACCAACTTTTGTCACTAACTATTGGTTATAAAAACCAGGTCGAAGAAGAGCTTGAAAGGGAAGGTAGTCACATAATAACTAATCGTGAGGTTCACTTGGTTTCTACGACTGAAAAAGGTCATTGAGTAATCCATTTGTTGCTACTATTTCAATTCCTTCCTCTTTTTGTAATAATAATTATGTAATACTTGCTATTGTGGTGACATGGTTAGAAAAATAATTGCAGGATGTGTTGTGTACTGCAAAGATGGTACTGAAGAAGTGTATGATGGATGCATATTGGCAGTGCATGCACCTGATGCCTTGAGATTATTAGGAGATGAAGCAACATATGATGAGTGAAGAATTCTTGGTGCTTTTCAATATGCTTACAGGTAAAAAAATCCATTCTAATATTTCCAATTGTAGTCGTTATATTTATTAACATTTGAAAGTATTCATCAAATGTATGCATCCAAGCAATCCTTTGCTTTATCATTTTTGTGAATTCAACAGAGTTTACATTGGATAAAAATGTTTAATTACTCAATGTCATAGATTAACATGTTGTCACACCAAAGGATGAAAACATTCCTATGTTCCATTGTGTATATTCTTTTGATCACGTATGTTAATGATAGAAAATGTTAATCTACTAACATAAAGAATCCTTTTGTCATCTATTTTCAAATTAGACCAATTGCAGATTTATTCTTTGATCTGTATTGGCAATGATATTTTTCTTCATCGTGACAAAAATTTAATGCCCCAAAACCCAGCAGCATGGAGCGCATGGAACTTTCTTGGAAGTAACAACAATAAAGTATGTGTCACATACTGGCTCAATATTCTTCAAGTTGGTAATTTTTCTTATAAATGCATTGACCATAACTGAATTGCGTTATGTTATTCTAACTAAAGTGAGTAATGAAGAAACTTGTTTGTTGATCTTCATTCTAATTTGCAGAATATTAAAGAAACAAGTCTACCCTTTTTTGTAACTCTAAATCCTGATCATACACCAGAAAATACCTTGCTTAAATGGTCAACTGGTCATCCAGTGCCATCAGTTGCTGCATTCAAAGCCTCCTTACAGCTAGACCATATTCAAGGGAAAAGAAAAATTTGGTTTTTAGGGGCTTACCAAGGTACACTACACTTCAAGCTTCCATAAATTCACTTATGCCTACTAAATTTCCATTATTTTTAGAACCAATGTTAGATTGAGGAATTTATATGTACTTCATATATATCAGTGATCTAAACATACACATATATGTGCTTTTCAGGTAATGGATTTCATGAAGATGGATTTAAGGTAGTTAAAGTTGAGTTCATAATGAAAGTCGAAATATAGTCTTAACTGAAAAATATTTCTTTCAAGAGTCTCCTTAATTGGAAATTTTTAAGGCGATCAATTTTCTTGCACATTGTTGTCACTAATCCGTTGAAGTGAAAGAAAAGAACTTAACTGTAAGATTATTCTTCAGGCTGGCATGATTGGAGCTCATGGCATTCTTGGAAAACACTATGCCCTTCAAACCAACCCAAAACACACGGTACCTTCTTGGAAGGAACTGAGAGCACGCATTTTTGTGACTAGATTCCTGAGTTGCTATGTCAATACTAGTTGTTTAACTTGAGTTTACTTCTTACTTGTAAATTGGAAAGATAAACAAAATTTGAAGCAGGGTGATTCCAAAAACATTTGGAATTGCTACTCATGAAAAACAATAGTAATCATTTAGTCTGATATAATGATCTTAGCATAATTTTTACCAATAGTAAAAACTGTCAAGGGATTCTGCAAGAACCATATCCAGGTAATTTACAGAGCCAAAGAGGTTGTATTTGGGATTATTTCACTTAGATGAAGATTTTAGGGTTATTGATTGAAGTGTAAGCTTGTTTTACAATAATGTCTCTCTATTTATCACCGATATACTATATATCTATTGGTTATATTATATATCATATAGTATTCATACCATATGTATTAGCTCTGCATGATAATATACTATCATCATTTGTAACGAAAACTGAAAGAAATTTATTTATGCAGATGATGTCTTAAGGAAAGGATGTGCTTTTGTAGAGATGTGAAATTGATGAACCAACAGTATGTGAATAGGAAAATACTTCAAATTTAAATGCATGTGGCCTTTTTTTCTTATGTTGATTAAACACTATCTAGTGTTTATAGACATATATATAGGAAGGGAAGTTATCATTTCATTTCGTTAGCTTGTATCAAGTTCTTCAATCACACTTTATAGTTATCCTCTTGTATAGGTTAGATAGCAACATGATTATCTTACAATAGTTGTAAAGTACACATTATATACTATATATATCAGAACGACCCTTTGTGTGATTATCTTTATTTTTTAGTTAGTTTTATATAAGGAAAATTTGATTCATGTGTGAAAGATCTATCCAAATTTGATAGCAGCAACAATGTTATAAAATGAGAATCTCAAATGGTCATGTGGTTGGTTATCCCTTTATGTATGGACTTATAGTGAAAAGAGATTAAAAAATTTCTAAAAAGGAATGCTTGAAAGATGAGCTTAAATGTATCTGATTTATGTTATCTGTTTTGTGGCGGTTTTTAACCGTCAAAAGATGATATATTTTGTAGCGATTTTTAACTATAAAAAATGTGATATATATTTTGTGTCGGTTTTTAACCATCAAAATATGATAAAATATTAAAAAATAGAAGTAAATTTTGTAGGATCGCTAGTCTATTTCATTTTTGACAATAATATCAGCAGTTAGATTTTTCTTGTCAAAATCTATTTTTGATATGTGTAATTTTGACTGTATTTTAAACCGTTAGAAATTTCATTTGTGATGGTTTTTGACCGCTAAAATTTGTAATTTTAATTATCACAAATGTTCACTTTTTTTGTAGTGAAAGAATGAAATGGTAATGTCGCCGAGCGATTGCATATGTTCATTATAAAAGCTCAATGTTTTATTATTTAGCCTTTTTCGTTTTAGTTGTTGACAATTAGAAAGCTACCAAGTAGTCGTGGAAAAGTATATATTCAAACACATAAAAGGAAAGATGGATCATTTGTAAGTAATGTAGCATAATCTATAGCAATAAGTTCTTATTGTAGAAGAAATTTTGTTTCAAGTGTTATGATTTTAATATTAAATTTTTTATAATTGATGTTATAATTATTACATGTCTCTAGGAACAAATTGAACTGGTTTGAGTCAAAGCGTTGTTGATAAATCTGAAGTAACTCCTCGTGATGCCCTTGGTGAAGTGTTTGTTCCAAAGCACTCTAGGAAAGTGTGGTGCATGTTTAGGAGTTGTTCCTAGTACCATTAGTACCACATTCAAGAATACTATACTTCATTCTTCTTATTTTATCTCTTCTTCATCTAATTCTCTTCCATGTCCATCTTCTAAGCAATGACAAGCAAGTGTAACAATTTAGAATATAAATTTAAGGCTTACACCATAATCAAGGAAGGAGACATCTCTAATTAGCTTGTTTTTTCTTTTCAAAAATTGTAAGTATAAATGAGAAAAACATGAATATTTGTGTGAACTTATTTTTTATGTAAATTCTTTTATTTGAGAATATAGATTTATTTCTTTGATCAAGAAATATACTATTAACAATCTTGGTTAGCTAACAAAAATGTGCATTATTATTAGTTTGGAAAGCAAACTCTTGTATCCAAACATTTTTTAGATTTATTTGTGTTACGTTTTCTTAAAGAGTCTATTTGAAGAATAATCATGTGAATAGAAGCTACATATAAGACTAGTGAAAATTAATTAATTAATTAATTAAATAATTAATAAATGCAGGTAGAAAGAGTCTTTATGGTATTAATTATTGTTTGATGTGACATGGAAAAGAACTAGCTCAAATGGTTGAGAGTACTTTGATTGTGCGAAAGAAGCTTGTACTGATTGGAGTGTATCCCAAAACATGAGTTGGTTGAATTGGTTGTGCATTTGACTTGATAATTGATGGGTTGTGGGTTCAAACTTGGTTGAGAAAGAAACTATAGCTACACTTTATTTTTTTAAGTGTAGTTTTGGAAGGAATATGGGAGGGCAAAAGTAAACCTAGAAGGGGCAGCCAAGAGGGGCATCCTATAATAATCCTTAAATGAGAGGAGAGTAAAAATTGGAGTGAGAGGCTGAATTGGGTGTGCAAGGACTCCCTATTTCCGAATTTCGTATAATGAGGCTTTTTGGAATTGGATGGGTATTGTTGATTAAATCTCGAGTTTTGGTAGTTCAATGGTTATATAACATGTTTTAAGTGTTGCTTGACATTATTCTCACGTTTGGTAATGATTTGAGTGAGGTTCTAGTTTAGTTTGGTGCATTGTGTGCGTAAACACACTCGAAACCCTGCAAGTCTCGCCCAAGCGAGTCCACCTCGCCTAAGCGAGAGTTGTAGAGTCTCGTGTTTGGTTATGGATTCGCGTTTCTCGCCTAGGCGACCAGGGACAAGGTTGAGCGACTTGGTCTCTCGCTCAGGCGAGAGACACTCGCCCAAGCATGGTCGCAAGGAAACTTGTGCATAATTGAGCGCGACTCCTCCTTCAGGAGAGGGATTTTGGTATGTGAGCGACCTATACTCTCGCTTAGGCGAGGGTGGCTCGCCTAAGCGAGGTTTAGTTGAGGTCTGATGTAGTATGCGTCAGATTCTCGTTCAGGCGAGGTGTTATGCATTTTTGGGCAAATATGTGACTCGCTCAGGTGAGATGAGCTCGCCTAAGCGAGATGGTGTTATGCGTCCACTGTTTCAGGCTCCCTCAGGCGAGATGATTCAGCTTAGGCGAGATTAATGAGCTCGCTTGGGCGAAGGTACATGGCTTAAGCGAGAATGGGTAGAAGCCAAGCTTATATACACTGTTTGGATTGATTGGCTTGATACTTCTTAAGTGTAGTGATTATATGCTTGTGTTTGCGGTGTTTGGGCTTGAAGGATTAAGTCCAATAGGGGTTTGGGATGTGCTTGGGTGGATGGACGCATGATGGGCATGAAACTGGTTGAGTTCCCGTCGGCTGCTAATGGACGAGGTGTCCTTAGTATGGTGATTACATGCGTCGGGCGCACGATGGGCAAGGAACTGCTATGTTCCCGTTGGCTGCTATTGGGCGAGGAGTCCATAGTATGGTGATTGCGTGCGTGCCATGGTCCCAGCGAAAGAGGCTTGGATGTTTTACTACAGACGAGGAGTTTGTAAGGCAGGACTATGAGCAGGATAGGCGCATAGGGTTGGACCACGAATGGGTTAGTTTCGTGGGAGTACAGTGAAGTCCCAAGACCTAGTTCATGTATATGACTCATGAAGGACTATGAGATCATGGATGGGTAAATTGAAAACAATGAAATGCTTAGTTATGTTATTTTTGGGATGAGTGGCATATTTATTTCATGTATATATCTATATATTGTGCATAGCTCACCCTATTTGTGTGTGTGTCGCGATGATCGAATAACTTGTTATCCGGGAGCAGATGATTTGACCGGGTCTCCTTGGACCGAGGCCAAACAGCCAACGTCCAACCACTTTTTGGCTTCGGGTCTTACTGGATCGAGGCCTATACCACCATTTGGCACCGGTTTTGGGCGAACCGGGGCCTATACCCCTTTTTGGCTTCGGGTATTTGGAGAACTGAGGCCTAAAACTTGGCTGAAATTGTAAAAAGGCCACCGCGCCATTATATGCTTCGGTTCCTAACCAACCAAGGCATATAAGGCGAAGTAAAATGAGAATTCTGCACTAGTGCATATATCTCAGTAAAAGTCATTCCCTTCTAATATCATTCTTTATTTAATTTAGACAAATTAAAATAATAAAATAATAATAATAATAATAATAATAATTATTATTATTATATTTATTAGTCTTTGTGGCAAATCTTCTAATGGCACTAAATATTTTTTTCATGTTTCTAAAATTTTGGGAATGGAAAAATATGTTTTTGTCCCTCAAGTTTGACTTTAATCTAAAAATGATCCCTGGTCGAAACTTTGTCACTGTTTAATCCATGTACTTTAAAAATCATTGTTTTTAGTCCCTATTTTTGGACAGCGTGCCACATGTTATTTAATTATTTTTATATAAAAAAAAACTAGCGTCGGCCTAGCCGACGCTTTTCACAAGTTTGGCCCCTACACATGCTTTTGATCTCTGAAGTTTGAAATTAATTTGAAAATGGTTCATGGTTGATACTTGATCACTATTTGGCCCTACACATGCAAAATCATTGTTAAAATATAATAATACTACTACTATTAATGATAATAACATTATATAATAATAATAATATTATATAATTGTTAACAATAATATTATCATATATTAATAATAACTAATAATATTAATATATCAATAATATTATTAATAATATTAATATTATTATTATTATTATTATATAATCTTATTAATTACTAATATTACTAATATTAAAAAAATATTAATAATAATAATATTATTATTAATAATATATATAATAATAATTATTATTATATTATTAATAATAATATTATTATTAATTATTATTAGTATTATTACTGATATATTAATATTATTAATAATTATTATTATTGTTATAATTATATAATAATAATAATACTATTAATAATTATATATTATTATTATTAGTATAATATTATTATCATATAATTATTATTCAATGTGTAGGGACTAAACAATGACCACGTTTCAATTAGGGACCATTTCAAAATTAAGCTCAAACTTCAGGGACCAAAAACATATTTTTGTGAAAAGCGTCAGCTAAACTGACACTAGTTTTTTTAATATAAAAAATTAAATCACACGTAGCACGCCGTTTGTTATTTTTAACGCCGTCCAAAAATAGGGACTAAAAACAATAATTTTGAAAGTACAGAGACTACACAGTAACCAAGTTTCGACCAAGAACCATTTCCAAATTTGGGTCAAACTTGATGGATCAAAAACATATTTTTCCCTTTTGGGAATGTGAAGCAAGAGACAAACAAGATTTCGGTTATTGAACATAAAGAGACTTGTGTAATAATACTTAGGAGATGATATGTATATTTGAACTTACGTTTGTAAAGTGAATTTACTTGAGAATTTTAAATTTTTAAAAATTAACTTTCTAAATGTTTAAAATTTTACTTTACAAAGCTATCATTTGACTTGTAGAAACTTGTTCGATAAATATTTTCCTATAAGCATTCGAAGAGGTCTTTAATTTAACTTAACTTAAATTCTTTTGCTATTTTTTTGGGCTAAATAAAACATTCCTTCTTTATACATTATAAAATGTTTGTTACTCAACAAGTTTGAAATGCACTAATTTTCCACACTAATGACTTTAAGAAAAAAAAAAAAAAGTAGTGTGTGTGTGTGTTTTATTGGGACAACCATAATCAACACCACGAAATGCTCATCAATTTTATTCTTGTATTTTCAGTTTAACTAATTCAAATATATAGTTTCATCACTAAGATTCATTTGAAGAATGATCGATTTTAAGCTAAGAGGTACAAAAACCACATTGTTGTAAACAAAAAAGTAAATCAATTATAATTCCAATAAACATAGGAACTTCACACACCCATCACATACCCTTCTATAATTATTTTTTTCTTTCCAGTGAATTTCAATTATAACATTAAGTAGGAACAGACAAACTTCTAGCATACATATTCTTAAGTGTGTTATCGTTCATCATATTAATAAAAAATAACGTTATGTAGTTCATCGTTGTATACCTCCCAAGATGATTGCAATGAGCTTGTTTTCTCATGTCTGAAACAAGTTTTCATTTGCCACATCTAATGCTTCCGGAGCTCCTCCACCGTCGCTTCTCTAGATGTTTCAGCCACATAAGTTCCATTGAATACATATATGTATCTTATATAGTTGATGCTATTAAGGAAATGGTTTTCAAAGTGCTATGAAAATTTTACCTTGTAAAAGTCAACAGCAACATAATTAGGCCATCGATTACCTGCAGCTATGAAGCACATGTTCATCATGGTAATCAAAGGAGAAGAGTTATCCCTACACGCTTCCCTAGAACTTTGGACATTCCGAAAGTAGTTCATCAAGACCAATGACTTTGTTGTTGTGTTCATCGGAAATGATTCAGCTCGATTTGAACAAGAACCTCCCTTCATGCCATCATGTCCATCTACAATTATTATCACAACTTGTATAAATTATCAGACCCATTTAATTATAGATTTTGACCCTCAAAGAATGGTATGAAACTCACAGTGATTTTCGACAACATAGTTCCACACGAACGCAATTCTTTGGTAATCCTCCTTAGTAGCATTTGAAGTGAACACAATTAACCGATGATTCCTGCGTATCATTTCCTTGACCGTTGGCCAATCACCACCGTTTTTGGGCATTTTCGAAACCGGAAACCAGAATTTCCTCAGCCCAGCTGCATTAAACACTTTATTCACACCATTTGGTGATGTTACATGATCCTCAATGAAAATGGTGATGATTTGTGTTGGGTGTGTTGCAAGGAATGCCCTGATCTCTTTTAGAACATGAATGGCAGGTTGCTGTTAAATTGTACCTCGTATTTCAAAATTATAGGACCCTTAAGAATGTCAAACAAAGACATGTTTAAGCATTACCAAATCAAACAAAACTATAACGTTGCAGAGTGTGGTGATTTAGAAATTTCTACAAATGCCTTACAAAAGCTGTATATCTTGAGCACATCCCTTGACATAGCCAAATGTCATCTTTGTAATCATTCATGTCCAACATCAATCCTCTTACACCATTCTGCGACAACATAAAATGTCCGACAAATACTATGAGCACATGCAGTTGTCTTGAGAATCTGAAACGATAATCATTATTGTTTCTGACATTTACTTAACATACCTTGAGTTGATCTGTAATGGAATCTTCTTGGTTCATGATGGCCAAAAGTGGAAAACCGATGCTTGAATTCACTCCCCTCCATGCAAATGAGTTATGAGTTGTAAGCCATGAGTATTGGTTGAATGGAAGATCCTTCACCTATATACATCATTCACCATACTCATAATTATACAAAATTTATTGAGATGTAGAAGACACGTTGATGAACATGGTAAGGGCTAATAAGGACCCTTAAAATAGGACTTATAGTTTGAATTCGTGTACACCGATTTTTCGAGTTGCATTCTATGCACTGCAATCCAATGTCACAGTCATTAATGTCTCGAGAACATGTTTCTCCCACCTATTAAAACAAGTTTCACACAACAACAAAACCAAATTAAAATGATGTCTGAATTAGCTATTGTATTGGTCCAAATCTCATAAATTATAAATTAAAATTTGCTTAAATATGTTTTTACTCTTAAAAATTTAAAATTTAAGTAAATATAATATTAGTAACTAATATTTTTGTAGAAACCAATTTCTTAATTAATTAAAGACTAATTTAGAAATCAATTTTTTGGTAGCAAAAATCTTAGTAACTAATGTTTAATGAGCAATTTCCTTTGGTAGCTCACATCTTGGTAGATAAATTTTAGAAATTAATTTAGAAACTAATTATAATTTTTTATTTGTAATAGTAACTATTTTAATAACTAATATTTTTTATTTTATTAATTGTTAACGAGACATTTTCTTATTGTGTCTAGGTCAATCTTATTATTACATGTGTGTGACTTATAGTTAACGTATGTAAAAGACTTGAAATATGCTAAATAATTTATTTTCTTAGAAGGTAAGATTCATCATGTATAGAAAGAAATCTAACCTTAGTGACATCATATAAGGAAGTGTAATACGATATAACTGCTTAGATACTATATGAAAAACGCTATTTGGTTTAGCAGAATTTTGAACAGCATGAAGAAAAATCATGGAATAGTCCTCAACTATGATTTTTGTGACAATATCCTTTATAGCTATTATCAATAACCATGATTTTCATAAATCACTAGAAGCATAGATATATTTCATTTTATCACAGATAAGGTGAAGGAAGAGATTGGGCCAAGGTTTTAAAAATAACTGTAAACCTTCCTGTGAAACTTGTTTTTCAAATAAATTTTTATATTTTTCAACTTTGTAAGAATTTGTATGAAAATATGAAGTACTAGGAGAATATATTGTAGTTACCATGAGAACAATGTAGCAAGCAAATACAAGACTTGTGCTGATCAAAGTAGCGATGAGAAGGTAGTTCTGCAAAAGAACAAAGATGAAAGTGTGAATATAAAGCAATATGCAGAGCAGAAACTTAACAATGCATCTACCTCCATTATTTCCTATTCTATGCATTACTTACACAACCAACCAATTCATATATATATTTATTGGAAATGAAACTTCATATATTTGAATGGCTACATATTTTAATCATATTTCGGTCGTCGATCCATTAATTGTCTAAAACAGTTCCAAAGGGTTATGAAATTTAGATTAACTTAGGAATGCTTTGGTCTTATGACATATCAAAAGTATGTTGTAAAAATTTAAAATACTTGTACAAACAATAATGTCATGATGATGACCCAAGAATAAAAAGAAAAAAATGAAAATGACTACAAAATGAGCATTATTCAACTATTATCATATGACAGATAGGCTAGTATAGTAAGATGTTCCTCTCACGGGAATAAAAAACAAAAAATAAAAGTTGTTTATGCAATTGTTCCTAACTCGATTATGTAGAATATACTATAATTAAAAATGAATTATTATATATCACCTATATATATGAAAAAAAAAAAGCTCTGAAAAATCTTGTTTGTTGTAGTGATGTGTTTATGTATTTATATATGTTTTATATTCATGTCTTTCTTTTCAGAACAAATATTAAAATTGAAAGAAAATAAAAAAAGAAGTGTTTTTCTATCTTCTACATGCGTTTAAATAATACAATATTCATCTGTGTAGAATGTTCACTGTAAGGCTCCCTTTTTATTTCTGCTTTCTTTTAAGGGCTGCCCTACAGTAATGGGCCTAAAGGCCGGCCCATGAGATAAAAGCCTTTCATGTTGTCCTAATTCCACACTCTCTTTCACTTTCAGAAACATAGCCGTCATCTTCCCCTGTGCGCCAAAAATACGCTCTGCTAGGGTTAGGTTCCTGCCGTCTTCAAGCTAGTTCGAAGTTGTTTCCTATTCCATGTAAGTACTGTGGCTAGCCCATACTCGTCTCTATTGTTCATTTCGTTCTTTTCCCAGCTAGGGTTCCAAGTGACCCATATCGCGCTTCTGTTCCGCTATCTTTTCAGCTCTTCCGTTCGTTCCTTGAGCTGCTGTGCTCGTGCGTTCGGTATTGAGGGCGTGTCGGGTCGTTTTGCTAGCTTATTTCCAGGTAAGGGAAGCTAGACCCTCTTCGTGTGGTGTATTTTGACTTGTATCGTTGTGGTTTGTGGATTCCTTGAAATTGTGTACTGCTATGGGTGTTTGGACTGGCTGGAAATCTCTGTTGGGTGTGTATAGGTGTTGTGCAGGTGCGAACAGTGGCGGACATTGATAGTCTCGCCCAGGCAAGATGTGCAGGGGCTCGCCTAAGGCTTCCTGCGCGAGTGGTCGCCCAGGCGACCAGAGTGTGATTTTGAGCGAGCAGACAACTCGTCCAGGCGAGAGGGGTCTCGCCTAAGCGAGATCCCGCGTTGTTGCTGTTCCTGTTTTGTGCCCTCGTCTAGGTGGAGGGGGAACTCGCCTGAGCGAGACTGTCTCGCCTGAGCGAGACCCCTCAGCCTGAGTGAGGTGCTGGGCGAGACAACGCTGTGTTTGGACGTTTGCTTATTTCTGAATGATCTATTTTGGTTGGGCATTAATGTTAGGATGAGGGACATGTATATAATGGAGTGTGATGCATACGTAGCATGATTCATGAATTATAAATGATGGGTTTGGTATGAGTATTGACATGTGAACTAAATGAGTTTGGTGTTGTTAAAGTGACATGATAATGAGATGAGTTGGATTCTATGTACATGGATGGATTTTGATGAGTTGGAATGGGTTGGATCTGGAAATGTTAAAGGTAACGACTTTAAAGGTTGATATAATGAGGGTATCTTTGCATGGTGGATATTGTTTGATTGTATGATTGTATCTGGCCTGTGTCAGTGCATAAATCCTTGGGGTCTCTAGGTGAGACTTTTAGGGTCGCGCTTCAGTGGTCGGGACGTAATTCTATGGCCCCTGTTAGTGGGTGTCCACGGTGGTGCCCCATCTGTATAACTAGGTAAGGATTCAAGTTAAGGTAGCATCCTGACACTCTAAGGAGTCAGTTAGTCTCACCTAGAGCGGACTGACTCATGTGGTGAGAGTAGCAGGAGGCCTGAAATTCACTAAGGGCTAATCTTGTGGTGAGGGAAAATTGATCCATCGTAACACTTGTAACACATAGCTCGGGGGTGAGCAGAGGTATCCACCATAAGTGCAAGCATCCGCTGAATCCGACTAAGTTGTACGTATCCAGATGAGTCGAGTCGAGTCGTAGTGTATTGATTGAAGGGTCATAACATGTTTGGTTGTTGCATGGATATTGGATGGTGAAATTATGTTTGAACGTATGATGAGAATGTTGTTGGCTCTAGCTTACCCTGTTTATTGTATGGTTGTATTGTATGTGGCTGTTCTTTCTTGCGATGATCATCAATTTGATTGATGGGAGCAGATGGGCGAGGTTCTCGTGGCCAACAAGGGAATGGTGATTTCGCTGCTTAGCCATATGGGCTAGAGTTATTTTCTTCATGTTTTCTTTAGGGCTATGGCCCATGTATCGCTTTATGCATTTCTTCTCTACACTCTTTGTTAAACTTGTATCTGGTTTCCGTTGGCATCGTGGTGTGCCCAGGTTGTAGGGGTTGGGTTAAGGACCCCAAGACTACGCTATTGCACTTTCGTTTGCGTGACGTTTCCTTTAATTTCGTTTAATAATTAAATGGGACGTTACATTCACAAGCAAAAGCATTTTAGATTCAGTGTAACGGTAAACTGTGGAGTATCAACGGATATATCAACATTGCTAGAATTTAATCTTTTGGAAGACCTAGAATAGGAATGTAAATGAGGCGGCTAGGGTATGGGTAATAGCTTCACGTACTATATTCGCTCAAATAAATATTCGTTTTGTACCTATTTCTATATCTGTATGGATATTTGCCTTACGGGTAACCGTATATTTTTTTTAATATCCACTGATATCCACAGGTATCCACAGATATTTACAAAAAAAAAAATATTTAACAACATATTTTAACCATAAATTCAAATAAAATATAATACATAACATTCATAAATTTTCAACCAAAGTCCAAATAACCCATTTAAATAGTGTTGAATGACAATTTACAAAGAAATGAAGATTTTTTTAAAAACTAATTGATAAAAAATAATTCATTCAAAATCAATGTGTTAATATTTTAATTATGTACTTTTAATTTTTTTAATTTAAATTAGAGTATAACGGGTACGAGTATCCACGGATACGGATATTATGATACCTGTACCTGGCTCGTTAACATGCAGGTATAAAAAATACTCGTACCTATTACCCGCAGAAATCCATTTACATTATTCGTTTCTTACCCGTTGTGACATCCCTAACCTAGAAGCCACAAGGCCTGAGAACCAAAAACAGAAATGGGCCAAGGCCCAACTCACAAATGAAAATTGTGACCATGCAATCAGACCAGCCCACAACCTTTCTCACAATTTTGAGAGTTTTAACTTTAGTAAGGAAAATTTGGGTCAAAGTTATGCAAAAATAGACTTAGGGCAATTTAACCACCACACATAGTGTAAAATTGGGGATGGAGCTCTACTAGAAGTGCATGGGTTTAACAATCAAGTGGAGATGGGTGTTGGTGACTAACACGGGAACGACCTTATTTATGAGAAGAGTATAGAGAAAATTAATGAGAAGATGCAAGAAGTAGCTAAAGGGAAGCAAGTGATGGAAGATGTACACAAAATAGATGACGGGAGAACGAAGCAGATATGAATAAGATGACACTCATTAACGTAGAACGAATGGTGTCAATAATGTTCGGTGAAAGGATTATACTTTGGCAGGGCGGATCGAGCAAAAGGAAATTGGAGATAACATCAAGTAAGAAAGAAGTGGGAAGTCAAGTAGCTCACAAGAAAAATACGAGGTTAGCCATTCATACTATATGTAACTCAATATTTGATGACAATATTAATAATTTTAATAGGTTGTTTTAGCTAAAATATGAAACTGAAGAGACTGTTAGACTTTGGGAACTAGGTAAACAAATATGAGGTACATTTTCAGGGGAGGAGGAGTGTATTTTGAGCAAAATAAAGGAGTTGGAAGAAAGAGATGGGAAATTGAAGAAACAGAGGGAGGAAGGGGAAAATAATAATAACTAATGAAAATGATTAGTATAAATATTATGGGCTTAGGAAGGGACATAAAATGGAGGTAGTTAAAGGAATTAATAAATAAGCAAAATGATCGAATGTTATGTTTACAAGAAAAAAAACTAGATGTAGTTCCCAATGCCAAATGCTATAATTTATGGGGGCATAATGTGGGATGGATACATAAGGAGTCAAAAAATAAGGTTGGGGAATTTTAAGTATATGGCATGAGGAGGTGTTTACCTACGAGAGGCAAATCACAAGTAAGGGATATGCAGCTATGATAGGTGTGTATAATGAAAGGGTAAAGTACCAATAGTTGTGTTGAATGTGTACTCATCGTGTAATATTAATGAAAAGTTAGAAATATGAAATGATATAGTAGTAATCACTACAGAAAAATTTGTTAAATACGACGGTTATTTGGAGTATAAAATAGCAGTTTTGATGGCCATATTTTGCGCGTATGGCGGGTATGGGTATCGCCATATATCGTGTCGCCACAATGAATAATATGGCGGTCTTGGACGAAACGCTGCAACACCTGCCATTAAATGCATTGTGGAAATAATGGCAGTTTGAACCGTCGTATTTTGTGTGCAAATAATGATAGTGAAAACTGTCTTAATTTGATTATTTTTAAAGAATTGTCATGCGAAATACAACACCTAGAAATGTCATTATTTGCAATGTACGAATGCGTTATACGACATTTGAACTGCGATAATTTGAATGTGATTTTTTTTATATTATTTTTATGTAACCTGCTTTCCATTATTATTGAACCTGTTTTCCATAAAATTAAAAAAATCACAGACAACATCTTGATCATTAATACTTTCATTCATAATTCATATTCCATACTTAAAAAATTGATATTATGAAAAACCATCCAAAATTTTTCACATTGAAAACAAAAGCCAAAAAAAAATCTAAAACATTATTATAATACATTTTGCTAAATTTCTATAGCTATGTTCCTAACTTGTCTTTTCTGCCCCGCTTGATTTTCTTATACCAATAGGTGATGGAGCACTGTAAGACCCTCTTACTTTTCAGCCTAATACTTAAGGGTTGTCCCAAAGTCTAATGGGCCTAAGGGTTGGCCCATAGGGCACCCCAAAGCCCCAAAACCAGCTAACACTTCCTTTCCTTTCACATTTCAGAAAAACAGCCTCCCCCTTCTTATATTTTTCCAGCCATTTGCGCTGCTAGGGTTTGGTCTACGTCATTGCTAAGTTCGCACAAGCTCGTTCCACTCCACGTAAATCGTCCCTTAACCCATACCTTTTCTCCTTTGGTTGGTTCTCGTAGTTCCAGGTGGGGGTTCATGTAACATCCCGTCAGGATATTACTAATTTATAAATAATTAAATGGAATAAATAAAAAAAAACAGCGCATTTAATAATACCTCATTTTCCCAAAACTCGGGAAAATTTAAAGCTTTATTAATTGAGCGGATAATTTTTAGAGCGTCTATTACAAAACTAAAACCACAATGACATCAAGTCACCCATCAGGGTTTACAATTGTTTTCAAAATAAATAAATACATATAACAGTTCCCCAAGTCAATCCCCTCTCCGCGACTAAGCTGCACTAAAGTCACCTGCATCACCAACATCTGCTCCCGTGTACCGCGTACACGATCATCGCCACACACACGCAGATAGGGTGAGCTTAACAATTAAATTACATGGATAAAGTTGCAGAATATAAGCATATAAACTCAAGGTATTATACATAACATCAACAGATCACATTGCCCAGTTCTTTAGTTTCTACCATCTGACCCCCAATCAGATTACTCGTATTCTACAATGTCTAAGGATTTCTTCAAGGTGTTTTGCTGCCATACCTATCGGCCACAACCGATAGAGCACGTGCGGGAAAACATGCTACGGATCATACACCGCAACGCCAGGTAGAGTTCCCATATACGAACATAGTCCGTATCGTCCCAAGACTACCAAACTCGTCAGCCAACAACTGAGGAGGGCAATCTATCCGGACCCATCCGTACTGGTCACAACCAGCACACTCACACCGGCAACACTCGCCAACCCGAGCCACAACTCAAAGGTTCCTCGTGTTCATCCGCCATCTCGAGCCACAACTCTAGAGATGCCATTCCGAGCCACAACTCAAGGAATACCACGTGCTTAACCCTTATCCCGAGCCACAACTCAAGGGATACGTTCCGAGCCACAACTCCAGGAACACCAGCAATCTCACCCTTAAAGCATCACTAGACGCACTGTAGATTACAAATTCATAATCAAAACTCAAGCTGCAACAGTATCAATCGCCTGGCGGGGGACACGTACCGCTAGGCGTTGCCAGCTTCCAGACCGCCTGGCGGGGGACACGTGCCGCCAGGCGCCAAGCGCCCCATAAATCACGAATTCTGCAACTACCGCCTGGCGGAACCGTTTCTATCGCCAGGCGGACGCTGTTCCAGAGACCACGAATTTCCTCGCCATCGCCTGGCGGAACCCCCCTGCCGCCAGGCGCCTCCTGCACCAGAACCCCACTGTTGCCTCTCTACCGCCTGGCGGATCTAACTCTGTCGCCAGGCGCCGTATCAGTACTTATGCAGTACTAGTTTTGGTCAATTACTCTTCGCATCTTGCCCTCACACCCATCCTCAATCCATTATACTCCTAGCTCAGGGCATGGTACTGTTCACTTAGATGAAACTTTACCACTTTCCCTCTCTACTACAACTCTCCACAAAATAATCACAAGCCAAGGAACTCACCCATGGTTGGGTGTCATTCTTATTTTCCCCAATTCTAACTGTCCCTATTCTAAGACTTTATTTCAAGCAGTACCATGAACCCAAGTAACCAAATTACTAATACCCATATTAGAAAAATTAGTTCAACATCTCAGGCCTTTCTTAAGCTCGCTAATTCATAAAACATACCCAACATACGTGACCACAATCAAGGCAGAAAAACAATTTGTGACCCATGGATTTCCCAACACTTATTCCACCATACTGAACCAATTCATTCCAGAATAAACCCTCCCAACTCTCCAACTTTGGTTTCATCCAACCTGGTTACAATGTCTGCGTCGACGCCTGGCGGCAATCCTCGTACCGCCAGGCGGTGCATACCATCTGGCATTTCCAGATTCTTCCCAACGGCACTGACTTCACCATTCTTCCTACTACGCGACTCCTCATCAGCCCCCGCTCATATTCCAGCACAATCAAGATAATTCAGACTCAAATACAATGATCGATTAATCCCACTATACTCTACCAGTATCCAATTTCGAATCATAACTAATGGAATCCCAACATTTAACCCTAGAGTTCTTGTACACTGTTCCATCAAAGTCATCTGCTAAATATACGGAATCTCCATAAAATATGACGTTACATCATCTCTAACTCACCAACCCCTAATTTCCCTCCGATCAGAATCACGTTATAACACCCAGAATTGACGAAAACCATAACTCAGTCTCGCGTCGCCTGGCGGAAATTCATCACCGCCAGGCAGTTCATCACCAAAACCCAGAATGCTCACGAACCTTGAGCCGCCTGGCGGTTCAGGGATTCACCGCCAGGCGCTGCACCCAGAAATCCCCACAATACACATTCAAATGCATGAGCCGCCTGGCGGCTAAGTATAGCCCGCCAGGCGGTTTCTGGAAAAATTCCAGAATTCAACGAAATTATGATGCAGACACAAAACATGCTTAAATTACATAGTATTTCCATACAGTTCAGACCAAACAATCAAAATTAACGTAGAAAGCTCCCCTAACCTGGAATTTCCTTTGCTTAAATTGAGTTGTGTGAGATATTCCAATGATCTCTATGTCTTCCCCTTCTTGATGTGGTCACTCAAACCTCACCAGAACCTCACTCAAACCTCACCAATCTCTCTGATTTTTGTGCTCTAATTTAGGTTACTATTCCAGCTTGCCAAAACCTTGCATAAACTCCAACTTTTTCCTTTTAAACTAGTACTTTAGGTTACTTAAAATATTAAAACGAATTAAATTTCATTTACCCTTTGTTACCACTCAAGTGCATAACCATTTCAACCAATCATGTTTCATGCTAACCATCACAATTCAAGCATCATATCATAACAGAACATGCTTTCATAGATTGAAATAATAATAATAACACAAAAAGTATCATGCATAGGACTCGAACCCAAGTCCTATCACACAATTAAAGTACTCTCAACCATTTGAGCTAGTACTTTACCACGTCATACCAACCATCATTTAATGTCATAATTATTACCCCTCCCGTATTTATTAATTAATTATTTATTTAATTAATTAAATTCTACGGGTCTTACAGTTCACAGTAGTGACCTCATTTCCTTTCACTGTCGCTATATGTAACTCTTAAAACTACTCTCGAAGCTGTTGTGTTTGTGGGGTTAAGCGTCAAGGTCCCTTGCTAGCTTATTTCTAGGTAAAGGAAGCTAGGGTCACTAAGTTTAAATTGATTCTTTACCATTTTTAGGCTTATTTCGTGTTTCTGATGTATGTATGGTGTATGTGATGTCTTGAATGAAATATGTGTTTTGCTTCGATGGAATATTGTTGTTGGCCTGCGTGAAACAGTGGAGGGTTCTGGTTTTCTCGCCCAAGCGAGTGTATCTCGCCTAGGCGAGATCTGCAGCAACTCGCCCATATTGGTTGCGCGAGCTGTCGCTCAAGCGACAGGCTCCTGTTTTGAGTGAGAGTCTATCTCGCTCAGGTGAGGAGGTCTCGCCTAAGCGAGAGAACGCGTAAGCCACTATTCCACTCTGCTCGAGCTCTCGCCTAGGTGAAGGGAGCTCGCCTAAGCGAGAGAGACCCTCTCGCCTGAGCGAGACCTTTCAGCCTGAGCGAGGAGTTGGGCGAGGATGCTTTGCTATTTGTTGTTTCTCTTTTCTTGGATGGTTGGCACTTGCTTGATTTGAATTGTTATGTTAAAAGCATGAGAAGAATGATTATGCATGAGTGATATGGTTCATGGGTTGTGAATGATAGGTTTGGTATGATCTTGTCATGTGACTTGAATGAGATGGTTGGTTATCAAAGTGGCATGGTTATGGCATGATAAAGGATTTGATGTGATTATTGGAAATCTGAGTTGTATGTGGTTAGGACGTAATTCCATGAGCCTCGAGGTGAGACTTCATGGTGGTGCCTCAATTAGTCGAAACGTAATTCCATGGCCCTTATTAGTGGGAGTTCATGGTGGTGCCCCATCTATATAATTTAGTAAGGATTCAAGGTAAGGTTGCATCCTAACGTTCTAAGGAGCCAGTTAGTCTCACATAGAGCGGACTGACTCCTGTGGTGAGAGTAGGAGGAGGCTCGAAACCCATTAAGGGCTAACCTTGTGTGTGGGGGTTGAGACATTGTAACACTTAGCTCGGGGGTGAGCAGCTTGATAGAGTAGGGAATCCACCACAAGTGAAAGCATCCGCTAAATCCAACTAAATTATACGTATCTAGATGAGTCGTGTCTGAGTCTTAGTGTATTGTTTGTAAGTCATAACATGATGGGTTGACATATGTATCTTGAACTATGAAATTGTATGTAACTGCATGATAAACTATTTTTTGGCTCTAGCTTACCCTTCTGTTGTTTGTTGTATGTCCTGTATGTGTGATTTTCTCTTTTTGCGATGATCATCAATTTATTGATGTGAGCAAATGCGAGAAACATTCGTGGTCAATAGGGAAGTGATGGTTCCGCTGCGTAGCCTACCTGGGCTGGATTCTACTATTTTGGGCTTTATTATAGGGCTATGGCCCATGTATTGGCTTGTCCTTTAAATTTCAATTTGATAACTATTGAACTTTGTATCTTGTTTTGTTTTGGCATCGTCGTCTGCCTTGAATATTGTAAGGAGTAGTGTTTATGCTCAAAGACCGTGCTACTATGTTATCTTATGTAACGTTTTCTTTAATTAGGATTATTGATTAAATGGGACGTTACAAGCACCACTTCTAACATCGGGTACCTGGAATAAAAAAAACTTATAACTTATTCAAATATATTTGGTCCTCCTACAAAATATAAAATATCATAAACATGCCTATGAAGTGTGGTTAGATCAGAATGAGTTGATTGTTTGTAAATATTCAAACTTAGTTTTTCATGTCTATATAAACGTATGACTGAAAAGTTTTAAATTAAGAAGAAAAGTAGTCCCTACCTTCTCCACCTAAGCATCTTTGTACTCCACAATGTATGGGTTATTCAACTTTGCAATCAAGTTCATCTATTACAAAGGAACTAAGTCACTTTTATGTTGGTAGAAAGAAAACAATCATTTGAAATCAGCTTCACCCAACCTCTTAGGATTGGATTAAAAAGCATGAGATCATTATTAAAAATATCCACTTATATCTATTAAAATGGCATTTGGCTCAAAAATGAAAATGACATGGCATGTGGTGTTCACAACACTTTGTGAGCATAATAACATTCATAAAACAAACATCATTTTTTTGTAAGTTTGATCAACCATTAGACAACAATAATGAGTATCATATATCCTACCAGATTTCAAAAATAAAAATTAATTCAATTTGAGTTTACTATAGTAAATTTCTTTGTTTTTGCAATGAAGATTCAATTTCATGATTTAACTAAATATCCAGGCAACACGTTTATTTGCGGTATCAAAGAGGCATAAGCAGCAATGTCATATTCCTAAATCATTATTGGAATGAAACATAAAATATTGAAAAGGGCAAACAAATAGTTAAGTTGGCCTAATTCATGCAAAGAAAATAAAATAGATTAAAACAAAAGTTAAATAAGTAATTGCATTATGGACACCTAGGATTCCTCAGGTGGAAGGATTTGTTACACCAACCTCTTAGTGTGCAGTACCTGAATGAAAAGGCTGGATTTTCATCGCCAACAATTAAAGACCAACATCAAAAATAGGAAAAATTAAAAACTTTTTCAAACTTTCTTGCTATGGTTGTCCATCATTTAATTGAAAAAATCAATATCCAAGTTTCATAGTTGTTATGGTTTCATCAGCATTCCACAACATATAAATGCCCAATTTTACATGTTCTCATCACAGCAGAATAAGATATACAAAAAAAAAAACTTTAATATAAAAAGGTTTTACTTCAGTTCAAACTACATGATTAACAATAAAAACACTTTAGAAAATAACAAATTATTGGCTCTCATCTACAAATAAATATCCGCTCGCATAATAAATCAGAATAGCGTATACTGCATATAAAGTAGAATGTCACTGACCTAAAACAAAACACAATACAAGCATGAATACAATTACAGAAACCAATACAACTAAAATAAAAGTTATAGCTGTTATCAGAAATTGGTAAGATTTGTCGGTCGCGGTGATTCAGAAACATGGACCAATGTAAAAATCATCATATCTCTTTGCTTACTGATCTTATCAAATAAAGATAAGAAGGGAAAGGCTAAAAGGTGGATCATAAAATTAAACCATAAGAACATCGATTACTATTTTAATTTCAATTGAAGAAGGGTTATTCGCTCAATGAAAGAAAGATTAAAAATATGTTTTGCTTGAGTATCAAATTAGAGCACACTCGTTTTGAAGGCCAAGCTGCGAATGGCCAAATACCTAGCGAACCTGGAGATTTCGACGATGCTGAGAACGAGGTCAAACAACGACGCATCTCGTAGTAGAGAGACTGGACGGAGCTAAGCCAATCGAAGATAAAGACCACATGGCGAGAGATGATGTGTGTGTGACGGAGGAGGCCGACGAAGAGCGCCATGACGGTGTTAGTGATCTCCTCGACACGCGAGATGTGGACATGGATGAGGTGGAGGTCGAGGTTAGTGACAAGGGTGGTGTCAATGGTGTCAACATCGAAGTCGAGGTGTAGGATGAGGTGGTGGGATGGCGATTAGTAACGCTCTACGACACGGGGAGGTAGGCGAAGGAGTTGAGAACGACCGCGGCAGCACACTCAACCTTGCCTTTGGATACACAATGCTCTCAATATCAATGGGGTTCTCAGAACCCTAAAATTCAAAATAGAGAAAAACTGATTTGTATCTTTTTAAGTCAGTAATAGAAAAATAAGAATGAGAGAATGAAAAGCAAAAGAAAAAACGATATATTTATTATATGTATAGTATATAGCGTTTGGAAATTCCATATTTTGAATACAAAATATGGCAGTTAAAATTGTCATAATATAAAGAAAATTATGGCAGTTTTTTAGAACTGCCATATTAAAACCGCCATTATTAGCATGATTTTTTGTAGTGCATCAAAATGTGAGAACCTTGCAAAATGTGGTGCATACTTGGGGATTTTAATGTAGTCAGAAAACTGAATGAGAGGAAAGGTTTACGCATAGGGAGTAGTAGTAAAAGAGAAATGAAAATGATTAGTGACTTCATGAAGAAAATTGAAATGTTAGACGTGCTAATAATTGGTAGAAAGCATACATGGTACATGCCAAATGGTATAGAAAAAAGTAGGCTAGATAGAATCTTAGTATCCCATGAGTGGTTGGAGAAATGGTGTGGCTGCAAACAACATATTCATGATAGACAACTATCAGACCATTGTGCTTTAATGTTAAAAACTACAATAGTTGACTAAGGAGCAATGATTTGTCAAATACTCTGGTTGCCATTTGTTGGTGTTACTTCAGCATGGTTAATGTTCTCAACCACATTTGCATTTTTATCTAGTGAAAGACAAAATAATACACTTGGGCTCTTGAATGGCTAAGAGGTCTCTTTATGACGTCTGAGGGTGGTCCACAAGTCATTGTTACTAACAAGAATTTGGCTTTAATGAATGTTATTAGCATTGTCTTCCCTAAATATTATCATCTTCTGTGTTGTTTCCACATTCAGAAAAATGTCTAGGCAAAATGCAAAATGTTAGTGAATTCTATTGATGCATGGGATGTTGTGCTGCAAGCATGGGAAAATGTAATGGATTATGAAGATGAGTGTAAGTTTACCGATTGTGTTAATCGCCTTCAGCTTGTTTGTTAGTCGTGGCCTTTATTCTTCAAATATCTTAATGACTTATGGATCATTCCTTATAAGAAATACTTTGTGAAGGCCTGGACAAACAGAGTTTTGCATTTAGGAAATAAAACATCAAGTGGGTATGTTTGCATCTTATATATTCATTATTTAATTCATTTATGGTTTATGTGATGTACTATAAAATTTGTATTAGAGTTGAGTCTGCTCATTAAAGCCTAAAGAAAGTTCTTGGAAGTAGTATGGATGACCTATGCTCGTGTTGGGATGGAATTCACTACGTCATTATTCTGCAACATAACGAAATAAAGTCGTCTTTCAAAAGAAGTCTTAACCTCATGAGTGATTCTTACAAGACATTGAGTTATAAAAGGTTGGTGGGATATGTATCTAGATATGCCTTAGAACTCCTTGCTCCGAAGTTAAAAAGAGTTAAGAAAATAGGATTTGATACTAGTCATTGTGGTTGCGTACTGAGAAAGACATATAGTCTTCCATGTGCTTGTGAATTAGCACGATATGACTCTGGGATGATTCCTTTGAAAAAAATTCATATAATGTTGACTAGGTTGACCATCTCAAATGTTTCCTCTTCATAACTGCAAGGGCAATTATCTATTCAAAGAGAATTTGACCTAGTGCTCAATCGTTTCAAAGACGTTGATATTACAAGAAAAGTGACCATTAAATAAAAATTACTTGACATAGTTTGCCCTTCGATGACATTGATGTTGCCGCCAGCGAATAAAATTAAAACGAAGGGTGCACCTAAAAGTCATTGATCTCAAAAGTCAACAAAACGAGATCCCTTTCATATCGAGCATGTTGACGCCTTCATTGAGAATTCATGACACATTTGCTACAAAGAAAGAAAATAAATTGAAGGCAAAATGTGTAATGCAAGAAATGAGAAGACCCATGTTAGAACAGTTCCATCCGATTTGTCAATCTTACATTGAGGATGTTGTGGATGTAGTTGCTGATGGACATTATAGGTATAGATGCATTGCTGCATTTTTTTGGAACGAGTGAGGAGTCATGGCCCTTGATTAGACATGATTTGTACAAAGAACTTAGTTAGTGGCGTGATGAATACACAACATTAGTTAGAAGCCATGATCGACTTGAAGAACTAAGAAAGTCTTTGCTAGTCCATTCACTATCAAGGGTATAAATTCTATACACTACTATTGACACTTATTTAATAATTATTTTTTATGAAATTATTTTTTTATTATTTCATTAATTATAAACAGGCTAATTGGGACAAGTGGATGACTATACCAGACATGGGGTGTGCGATTGCTAATCGATATAACGTAATCCTAGTATGTTTGTCATCGGTTAAGAAATCGAAGATATTCCCACTTTGTACATCCCCACCTAGTACGCAAAGTCAACATTGACTAATTTGTATCGAACATATTCATGGTTCTCATTTTGTGCAGGTAAAGTTCTTTATTAATTTATAGCATTTATTTTCTTTATTGACTAATTACATGTTCACAGGTTTGACTACAAGAAGGTTGTCGATTACCGATGGTGGATATGATATCATCCAACAATTGTTACCCCTAAGGCAAAGGTGTGGGCATCATTTTATACAAATAGGATGCAGACATTTGTACAATTGATAGATATGAATCGTACTTATGTAGATCTTATGGATGACTGATATTTGTTTTTTGTATTAATTTTTTTAGTGGTGTAGTTTATTTTAGGATATTTAATATTGTAATGTACTGGAAAAAAACTTTTGTAATTATTTAACTTATACATAAAATGGTAACTCCTCTAGTCAAGGGACGGATGTATTTTGGCCTTATTGCTAATAAAGTAGATGTTGTTAATTTCTAATCATAGATGGAATTAATTAATATAGAATCCAACAAAAAAGAAATATGCATATAATATCACACTTCAACACATTTAAGGTCCAACATCAAATACAAATATAAGGTAAAACTACTATCTAAATGTGGATGGTCGTCATCCTCGACCACTACGACCTCTTTTGCTCTCTTCTTCTTGTGTGACATCATAAGCTATCTGTAATAACTCATGCGTCCGATCCCAAACAACTATGCCCTTAATAACATCTCTACAATTTATCATCCTTTGGATGCCGCTAACAATGTGTTTCATGACACCCTGCAACAACACCACATTAATGTAAATTATTTAAGTAATTAATAATGTCAACAAATAAATTGCTAACAGACCAATAAACTCTGATGTCCTCCACACTGGCATGTCATTTGGTAGATTTCAACGAAGTCAAGGCATAACCACAAAACTAGGTCGCTCGTCGTCAACACCACGTATAAGATAAGGATGAAAGACTCTCCTAAACTACTGTAAATATCCATCAACACATGAAAATGGAGCTGATGCGAGCATCACATGAACTATGACATACTGGTCGTAGTGTCTCCATCGATCATCAATAATAGAAAAGTTGACCATAGGAAGTGCATTTGGCGATCGTGGAATAGGCTGCATAAACCCATATTGTTGTAGCACACGTTCCAGCATATGATAGTGAACCATGCTACCAAGCTTGATGAAGCCAGAAAACATGGAAGCTACGATATGGGGTTGAGCAGTTCTATGTGATCCATATGGGGACCATATCACCCCATCATATGTTACAACATCTAACTAGGCTCTAATATCATGTAGAATAGAAGTAACTCGTCTAGTGACAAAACGTGTTGCACGAGGTTCAGTCTGACATATGTATCGCATAACTGTTTCCTTCCCAATGCAAGGAAGTGCTCATATATCCAACTCTACATGAAATAACATTTCATTTAACTATTGATATGAAAACGAAAATAAAAGTAAAATATATGTGGTACTTATAAAAGAGGTAGATATCCAGATAATTGCTTTATTGATGCAAAGCTAGCATCTCCTAGCTACTCATAAAGGTAAACAAGAGCAGCAACTCCCCAAGCATATCTATGACATGTAGGGAGATCTCTAAGCAGTTGTAGGTACTACACACAAACGAAAGTGGCAATCTTATCAGCAAATATAGTGCACCCAACAAGGTGCAAAAGATACACTCGCGTAGAAAACTCCCACAGCTAGTTTTCGCAACAGTTGTTATAAAGGTCTCTTAGTCAAATAAGTCTAACCTGCGCACCACGACAATGATTCAACTCATCTGAAGTCATAGCCAAATCCACACCCACAAGTGTCATCAGAGTCTCTATTGAAGTTTCATAATCAAGTGGTTCATTTGGGCAAAACTCTCTAGCGATTGGAAGATGTATTAGCGACCACACATCATCTAAAGAGATAGTCAGGTCACCAATAGGCAGATGAAAACTATTTGTCTCAGGCTGCCATCTCCCAACAAAACCCAAGATCAACCCAGTATCAGGGTAATCATACAAAACATCGCACAAATGCAACAAGCTAGAATTCAACACAAAAGGCTCAATAGAGACGTGGGATCGTCCAAATCTTTTAACTTTTTTAGAATGATAAACCAATTTCATAATTGATCCTAAGAAAAAAACCAAAAAATAATAAAACAACAAATGAACCATAAAAAAACCATTTTTAAATTTTTTTGACTAACCTAACCCTCCCATATGACATGTGCTACATGATCAACATAACGAGTCAATAAGGAAGTATCAAATGGACCACCAGGAAATCCTGCTCCATCATTCTCAATCCCCTACTCCTACTCCTGCTCCTAAGCTACATCAACATCCTCATGCTCAATAACATCCTCATCATGATGACATGATGGTGGGTTTTGGTCAGGTAAAGCGAGTATAGCATGCTGACCCTTCCTACGAGCTGAAGTTGTTGGTCTCTTTCGTGTAGCACCATGTGCAAAACTCTCGGGTACATCATGTGCAAAAGAAGAACCACCACGTCTTGTCAAACTACCTTGTGTCCTAGGCATATCTATAAAATTAAAAATCAAAATTTATCTCATTTTATGTTTAATCCATCACAAATAAATAAAGTGTTAGGAGAAATCACCAACAAATAAAGTGTTAAGAGAAAACAAGGATGGTTATTTGAAACTATGCAAATACTCCACCCAACAGAAAGTTGAAACAATGCATTTTAAACTCCACAAACCATCAATTGAAAAAAAAAGGAACTGGATGTCGACATCCGTAATTCAAATGCCTCAACCAGATGTCGACATCCGTAATGTTGTAGTTCAAAATCCACATCTGTAATCACATATTCAAGATGCGTGAACCAGATGTCGACATCCGCAAATCCAATTCTTGAACCGGATGTCAACATCCGTAATGGCCTTTTTTCTGAATTCCACATTTGTGTCGCACAAAAGGGGGCTAGGTTAAATTTAAAACTAGGGGTGCAGGGATGGGCTGATGTATAAAGTACAAGAGAGAGAAATTTTACCATTTACTTATTTACTTTTACTGTGGAAGCCAAAGTAGGAATTAAAAAACTTTTTGAGTGTACAGAATAAACCATTTGGGGTGTAGGGAGAAGCCCCCTTTACTTGTGTAGTTTTTTGTTTTTCCAAAAGAAAAATATTTTACAATAGTATAAACTAATTATGTTAAGAGCATATTCTATAATTATCGTCTCTATGCATTAAAATATCATCTATTATTATTTGATATTTACTATATTTATAACGTACAGAACACATAAAAAATATGAATTTTTTATTTTATTTTTTAACATTTAGGGTGTGTTCTTTTTGTAAGAATTGATATGAGGGAGTGGAAGTCAATGATTTTGGGTGGATCTGAGGGTGATGTTTGTATTGTTTCTTTGAAGGGATTTGGAGGTAAGGATTGAGTGAATTTGAGAGTAAAGTTTGTAAAAGTTTATGAGAGATTTAATTGATGTGATTAATTAAAAATAAAAATTAATAGATGAAAAAATAAGATTATCAAATTGTTCTTAATGTTAAAAGAAATATAAAATAATATTTATGAGTTATAATTATTTTCAAAATTTGTTTTTATGATGAATAAAAATTTTAAAAATAATTATTGATTGAAATAAATAAAGAATATAATATATTTGAAGTTATCATCGTTTCCTGTCACACAAATGTGAATTTCAAAACTTCAAGTTCCAAGGAAAAGGGAATCGGTTAAAAACAACATGCATAAAGTTGGAATCAGATCCAACAAAAATGGAACCAGATCCATTTACTTGTTAAGAGCAGTGGCAGATCTTGACAAAACAATTTGGAGGGATCAAAGTAATATAATTCTTTGATGATTAGATTGGATCATTAGAATAATACTTCAAAAAATGGCTCCTCTAATCGAACAATTGGGTCATTAGATTTGATCATTAGTAGAATGCTCCAAAATATGTGAAAAAAAAATTATCATGTTTTCATCTTCACTAATAGCTTTGATTTTGAATATATTATTTTATCCTTCATTAATATACCTAGTTTTTATTAAAAAAATTAGGTTTAATTATGCCTTTGGTCCCCATTTCGGAGTCAAAATCTCAAAATGGTACCCAAATTTTTAAGTCTCAAAATGGTCCCTTTTTTTGTTGAAACGTCTCACGTTTGCCCTTTCCATTAAGTTAAGGTTGACACCGTTAGAGGGAGTGTCACGTGTCAATTCCTCGTTTTTTTGAATTTTTTATTAATTTTTTTTTATTAATTTTTTTTTCAATTTTTTTAAAAAAATCAAAAAATTGCCACGTGGCAGTGACAGAGTGATGTTGACTTTCTATATAAATGTACACAAATATTTCCATCAAAATTGATATTTCAAGTAAATATTTTTAACCAAATTAAGTTCATTTAATTCATATTTTACATTGAACTTTATTTAAAATGGTTTAAAAGTTGTTAATAAAAAATAATGTTAATAGAAAAAAATTCGTAGATTAACTAGTTCATGTTACAATAAAACACATATAAATTTAAAATTTGAAAACAATTTTAAGTAAAGTTGAATATGAAACATAATTTTAAATAAACTTAGCTATGTTAAAAATATATAATAAAAATATCAATTTGAATAAAAATATCAAATTTAATAAAAATATTTGTATTACATTTATATAAAATTAAATTTTGTTTCAATTTGAAGAGGGACAAAATTGCTCATTTTTACAAAAATTGGGACTAAATTGAGACAAATTAAAATAAAGGGATCAAATTGAGACTAAGAAAATGACACCTGGCATAATATTGACATGTGTCACTGTCACTGCCACGTGACATGATAACATTTTGACACGTGGCAATTTTTTGATTTTTTTAAAAAAATGACACCTGGCATAGTATTGACACTGTCACTGTCATTGCCACGTGACATGATAACATCTTGACACGTGACAATTTTTTGATTCTTTTAAAAAAATTCAAAAAAAATTAAAAATAAAAAAAATTCAAAAAAAAATTTAAAAAATCGAGGAACTGACACGTGACACTCCCTTTAACGGCATCAACGTTGACTTAACGGAAAGGGCAAACGTGAGACATTTCAACAAAAAAAGGGACTATTTTAAGACTTTTAAAAATTTGGGTACCATTTTGAGATTTTGACTCCAAAATGGGGACCAAAGGCATAATTAAACCAAAAAATTAATATTAAAAAATAATTTATCATAATCTAATAAAAAACTGAGAGATGCATTTATTAAAAGAAAAATATATTATATTCAAGTCACAATTAAAAATTAATTATGAAAAAATATATAATACATTATTTTTTCTTCTATATTCATAAAAAGTGAATATACAAAATTTCATGAGATAAAAAAAAATGATGTTAATAACTATTAAATTAATATTTCATATCAAGTGAGACAAGAAAAAGTTACTTTTTTTTTTACTTAGATAAAGGAAGAAAACAAATGACAAATGGGAGAAAAAATAATCTAACTTCTTTTTTTCTTCCAAGAAAAAAACATATGGGAGTGAGAGATTAGTACAATATATAAAATATCTTAATAAATATTTGTTTTAATTATTTTTTTATATCAAGTTGGTCCTCTAATTTTTTTAATCTCAATTTAATCTTGATTTTTTAGTTACAATATGATATTTTTGGACGAAAACATAAACAAAAAAAATACATTAAATGGTTTGTTTTACAAAAAAAATAAAAAGACACACAATTTAATTTTTATTAATTTCTAAAATATACCACTTTTAATTTAAAACTTTCAACAAAATTTTAAAATTTCAAAAACATATACATAATTTAAAAAAAATAAAAAATATTTAGGGGACCATGGCCCTCCCAGTCCCTCGGATAATCCACCATAGGTTAAGAGTGTTGCTCTAAACCTTATTTGAGACTATTTCAGTAAAATGACTGAAATCGCTCACATTTCTTCGTGAAAGCGGGATACCATAATGTCTTCAATCTCGCATATCTACTCTTTGCATCAGTTTCCATTAAGTACAAACGAACACAAAAAATATCTCAAATCACATCTTCCTATTACTTGTGAATAGTAATCCAAAAGGACAGTCTTAATTTTATTCTAATATACAATATACAGTCTAGATAAACTACAAAATTAAAAAAAAAAAAACAATTAATTTCGTGATGGTCTTGGTCACAGTGTTAGGAGCGTGGGATTATATTTTTCATATTGAACTAAATTAAAGACTCAAGAAAAGAAATTGTGCTGAATTCATTTAAATTTTATTATTTATCATTTGAACATGACTCATAATATACGTAGCAAGTAATTGGAATTAAGATTTCTAAACTGATTTAGCAACTTAGATATAGAAGTAGCTGTGAATGAGTTTATTCATAGTTTTTTAATCTCGTGAAAATTATTTATATTTAAAATAAGTTACTTGGAGAAAGTTTTATTTAAGTTGAGAATATCTTCAATATATTTTACAACCTTTTTAATCTACACAAACACAAAAAAAGTTTTTATGTCTAGTATTTATGACCTTTGACGTCAGACTAAACTCTAACATCGTATTTGGATACGTCAAATAGATGTTGGTGATTAAAACAAACATTCAAGAACATTAGTTAGGTAAGGATCTAACATCCCTTAGTGATGGATGCCACAATACATAGACGTCCAATTAGCTCCATTTCAAATTAAAATTGAGCAACATTTGACATTTGTTAGTACATTAATAAACATCAAATTATGCCTTTTTTGTTTGTATTTACAATTTACCCAAACTTCAAAAATAAAATATATTGTAGCACAACTAATAAAATTTACTAGCGCAGATTATATATCAAAGTTAAAGTTATTAAAACAAAATGTAACTATTAACACTAAACTATCAAAACTAAAACAATTAAGATAAAACTAAAACTTTCATAATCAAAATCTAGGAGGCCATCGTCAAACCACAATTAGATGTCTGTTTCGTTAGGAGCTGGCGTCAAACTTGTCATAATTACAAAAATTCCACCAATTATTTTTTACATTGGTTTTTTCTTATACAAATGTTGGTTTGGAGATTTTATAGTCCCTTTTTATGTTTGCGCTATAAGATAAGTTTTTGGTAAAAACTTTAAGTCCTTCTAAGTAGTGATACCATATCTTAAAAGTTAAACAAAAAATATCACATACATTAGAAATAAGAGTTTAATATCTTTTATGTATTACTCACTAACACAAAAATAATCATTTATGTCACCTAATTTATGTCTAATGGTGAAGAAGTTCACATAAAAAAATAAGGTGGTATTTTTGTAAATCAATGAAACTAATTTTCATCGGACGTCTTATTGTCCGACGTAAATTTTTTTTATAAATTAGGACCATGGTTCCTTCCTCATTTATTATTGTGCGAAAATAACGAAAATGTATGAGTTAGGGTTTGACATCTAACGATGAAATGGTGGTGGTTGGGTATTCATTTTTACATCTTCATTGGTTTTGTTAATATTTGCGTTTTCATTTTTGATTGTGACAATTTATTGGAGAGCTTATTCACATAATTGCATCAATGTCTCTTTGTTTTGTTTGAGTGTTTATTTATAAAAAAACATTGTAGTGGTAAAAAGGTGTGTTTTTTGACATAGGGGTTAAATTGGTTTTACAAAAAAATTTAGCTTATTTTGATCTTTTCAAAATCAATTTTTAAAAAAAGTTAAAATACTTTTTTGTCTCAATTTTCATCAACTTTTATAAAATCAGTTATAATTTTGTTTATGTGATCAAATAAATCCTAATTTTCTTAAATTTTATTCAATTTATTCTATTTTTGCTAACACCGTTTAAATCATTAATAATCATGAACAGTGATTGTCACATGTCACTTTGTGATTTTTTATTTTTTATTTTTTTATAATTTTTTTAAATGTCCACAAATCAACCCAACAACGTGCCACGTGTCAGAGTCAATGTTTTATATTCAATTTGGTTCATATATTCGTTATGTTTGTTCAATTTAGCCCTAATTTTTTTTTAGCATGAACCAATTTTGTTCCTCTCCAAATTGAGACCAAATTTAATTTTTATCTTAAAATTCAAATTTTTATTAAATATATTAAAATTCACATCATATTAACTTTTATATAAAAATTAAATTTGATCTCAATTTCGAGAGGGACAAAATTACTCAATTTTAAACAAAATTGGAACTAAATTGAACAAAAATAACAAATATAAGGACTAAGTTGAATATAAAACATTGACTCTAACATGTGGCACGCTACTAGGTTGACAAATGGACATTTAAAAAAATTAAAATAAAATTTAAAGAATTTCAAAAAATTAAAAATTTTAAAAAATATTTAAAAAAAATCACGAAGTGATACGTGACATTCATTTTTCATGACCGTTAATGATTTAAACAGTGTTAGTAAAAAATGACCAAATTGAATAAAATTGACGAAAATCGGGACCTATTTGAGCACCAAAACAAAACTAGGACTAATTTGACAAAACTTGACAAAAATTGTGACCAAAAAGGTATTTTAACCTTAAAAGAAAAGCCTGTTAACACAAACTGATCGGATGCTTAAGTGTTGGACTGCTTATACCATGACAAAAATAAAGAGAAGAAAATATAGAACTCATACACAAGAGGTTTATACTAGTTCGATTCCTTAGAATCTACATCCAGTTTTCCATAGCAAACGTAGCTAGAGAATTTTTTCACTATGTCTCAAGATTTACAAGATTAACAAAGCCCTTAAAAAAATTTTAACTCTAAGACACAGGACAAGAAAAATTCTTATGCAAGACTACACACACTTACACTAAACACAATCACACACTAAGTGATTTTTAGATAACACATACAAACACTAAAAATTAGTAATCATATTGAATGCACTTGATTAATCAAATTTTCCCTTCATCTTGCAAAGCCAAGACCAATGTGATACTTCAATCTTGATGAATCTTGATAAACTCCAGTGGTTTCCTTCAATGTGCTCCAAGAATATGGTATTATTCATATTTATATTCAATTAATTTATTTATTTGTATCTGTATATACACACATTCAAATAAAATCCATAAATATAAATTTATTTTATCCTTAATTTTGAGTATAGAAGGATAGGTAAAAAAATTATTCTATATTTAGAATATTAAGATGTGTGAAATAATAATAGATGTATTTCTATCTTCAAAAAGAAAACCATTTAAGGATATTTCTCATATTCTAAAAACAATAATTCATATCCTAATTTTAAAAATAATCATACTAATATAACTTGGCTCCTTTCAAATAAATGATGGAGATGTGACAATGAGGACGGACAAGGATCCACTTGAAGAACTTTGAGAACCTATGACAAGGTCTAGAGCAAGGAAAGCAAAAGAAGCTCTACAACAAGTGTTGTCCATATTATTCGAATACAAGCCCAAGTTTGAAGGAGAAAAGACCAAGGTTGTGAATTGCATCATGGCCCAAATGAAGAAGAACTAATATATACCAATTTGCTACAGTTTCTTTAAGTTATTAGTTTGTTTAAATAAGGGCCCAATATTTTGTAAAATTGGCTTACCAAATTATGTTTCGAGTTAACCAATTAATGGCCTTTAGTTTTGTTTTATTTTCAAGTTGTAATAAGAGCCCATTACACAACTTAAGAACCAGCCTTTGGAAGACCAAGATGAGCTTTGCTGAATACTTTTGGATGACTTTTGGCTGCCACAATTTCAGTTACAATCAGCCATTAAATAGTGGACCATTATTAGCTTGAGTGGATTATTATTAGCTCTATTGGGATATAATGACATTTAATGGGTCTTTTGTAATTCTGATGGTTAAAGCTCCTATATAAGCTGAACCATTTTTATCAATAAAATCAAGTTGAGTTTTGTTCAGAAATTATCCTTTCTATCAAATAGTGAGAGTGATTCTCCTAGTTCTTAAGTGATTTAAGAACCCTTGGCTGTATCAAAGGACTTTTCCATCCTTTCTGTGTTGCCTCCTTTGGAAAGAGTGATTTTTTCCTTTCACTTTTATATTCACCTCTTATTTCCTTCTTCTTCATACAATTTTCAGAAAGAAAAACCAATTCTACCCAAAATTATCATGTGGTCATAACTGGTTCTAACCCTAAAGATCCTAAGTCAACCCTTGTGCAATGAGATTCACATAATTTTCTATTCAGAGCTTCAGCTTAAGGGTTTGAACGTCAAATTGGTAGCATACTTCCTTTTTTTCTTAATTTACCAATTCATTACCTTATTAATCGTATTATTTATGATTGTGTTGAATCATTGCAAAAGTTAGGCCTTGCGAAAATTTAAAAAAAAAAGTTACTACAATTCGTAATTATATTGAAAGTGATAAAAAAAATTGGGCCAAATGATTCATGCTTCTAAGAAATTTGTTATAAGGTAATATATTGGTGTTCTTGAAGGATTGTTGTTGATTTCTTCTTTTTTTTACCTATTTTTTCTTAGCCTTTTTCTTTGTTAACCTTTCTTTGTCTACCTATAAGCATTTTTGTGCACATATTGGAGAATTGTTCTTTGTTGTGGCCATAATCTCTTGTTGCCTAAGAACTCAAGGAGAATTTGAGTGGTAAAAGGCAAGAGTGTTTAATTATAGTAAAAGCCAATCTGTGAGTGCAAACACTTGAGTGGGTGAGAAAATTTTCAAACACCTTATATATAGTGAGAATGAAGGGAGAATAGAAGGAGTAAGGTTGAATGAGCCACCTTTCAAGGGGAGGAGTGATCTTGAAGCTTACTTGGAGTGGGAGCTTAAAATTGAGCATGTATTTTCTTACAATAGTTATAGTGAGGAGCAAAAGGTAAGGCTTGCAGCAGCTGAATTTTCTGATTATGCTTTAATTTGGTGGAACAAGTTGCAAAGAGAAAGAATTAGAGATGAGGAGCATTTGGTGGATACTTGGGCCGAGATGAAAAGGGTCATGAGGAAATGGTATATACCTCCTAACTTCCACAGGGACTTAAAATTGAAACTACAATGACTTTCTCAAGGAAGCAATCGAGTGGAGGAGTATTATAAGGAGATGGAAATTCTTATCACCACAGCCAAAATTGGAGAAGATCCTAAGAACTATGGAACATTTCCTTAATGGATTAAATCATGATATTAGAGATGTTATTGAGTTGCAGGAGTTTGTGGAGATGGAGGATTTTTTACATAAGGCCAAACAGGTAGAACAACAAATTAAAAGAAAGAGTACAACAAGAAAGAGTTCTACCGATTTCAATTCTTCAAACTGGAGGGATAAAGTAAAGAAAGAAGGTGTTGCCTCCTCTAGCAATTCAGTGCTTTCTAACGAAGGAAAAATACTTCAAAAGACCGTAGCAGTATGACATCAAAGCCATTCATGATGGGTTCACTAACAAAATTTATTTCATGAATCAAGATAAAAAAGTGGTTTTCAAACCTTTATCTCCTACAGAGGTGTGTGAGGATTAAATAAAAATGAGAGAAAAGTTAGCAAATGAAAGAAAGAGTGAAACACTTGAAAGGAAAAAGAAAAAAGAGTGAAACACTTGAGAGTAAAATGAGAGAAAATGAAACACTTTAGAGTAAGCAACTTTATTTAGCAAGAGAAAGGGACGTAAGGAGCAGCCCCTCTACTTATTGTTTTATCAAAATCAAATTTTAAATGCTAACCAATTTGGCAAATTTGGCAAATTTGAATTGCCCTCTAGTATTGAGTCTCTTTTGCAGGACTATAAATATGTGTTTCCAGCAAGTGTCCCTAATGGTTTGCCACCTTTGAGAGGAATTGAGCATCACATTGATCTCATTCCGGGAGCTTCTTTGCCCTATAGACCAGCTTATAGGAGCAACCCATAAGAGACCAAAGAGATTGAAAAACAAGTTATTGAACTCATGAGTAAAGGATGGATGAGGGATAGCATGAGTCTATGTGTTGTACCTGTGATTTTGGTGCCCAAGAAGGATGGATCATGGAGGATGTATTCTGATTGTAGAGTCATAAACTACATCACCATCAAGTATAGGCATCCAATTCCCAGGTTAGATGATCTTCATGATGAACTTTATGGTGCATGTGTGTTTTCTAAAATTGATCTTAAAAGTGTCTATAATCATATTAGGATTAGAGAAGATGATGAATGGAAAACTGCCTTTAAAACTAAATATGGATTGTATGAGTGGTTGGTTGTGCCTTTTGGTTTGACAAATGCACCCAGTATTTTTATGAGATTAATGAACCATGTTTTAAGAGAGTTTATTGGTAAATTTGTTGTGGTGTACTTTGATGATATTCTGATCTATAGTACCGGTCTTGAGTTGCCTGTGGAGCATTTGCAATCTGTTTTGAATGTGCTTAGAAAAGAAAAATTGTATGCCAATTTGGAAAAATGCATTTTTTACTCTGATCATGTGGTATTTTTGGGTTTTGTTGTGAGTGCTAAAGGTGTACAAGTTGATGAGGAAAAGGTCAAGGCCATCCAAGAATGGTCTTCACCTAAAACCATGAGTGAGGTAAGGGGTTTTCATGATTTATCAAGTTTCTACATGAGATTTGTTGAGGATTTAAGTAACTTGGCTACACCTCTAAATAAAATTGTTAAAAAGAATGTGGGTTTTAAATGGGAGAGAAACAAGAGGAGGCTTTTTCTACCCTTAAGCATAAGCTAACTAATGTACTTATTCTTATCGTGCCTAATTTTGCAAAATCTTTTGAAATTGAGGGTGATGAATCAAATGTGGGTATTGGGGCTGTTTTGTTGCAAGATGGACATCCAATTGCTTATTTTAGTGAAAAGTTATGTGGGGCTGCCCTTAACTATTCCACTTATGACAAGGAATTTTATGTTTTGGTTAGAGCTTTAAAGACTTTGTAACACTATTTGTTACCCGAAGAATTTGTCATTCACAGTGATCATGAGTCCTTGAAATACTTAAAAAGACAAGGTAAGATTAATAAGAGGCATGCTAAATGGGTAGAGTTTTTGGACCAATTTCCACACATCATCAAGTATAAAAAGGGGAAAGGAAATATAGTGGTCGATGCCCTTTCTAAGAGGCATGCATTGCTTTCTGTGCTTGAAACTAAACTATTTGGTCTTGAATCTTTGAAAGACATGTATAAGGATGATGTGGATTTTGCTGAAATATTTGCTACATGTGAAAAGTTTTCTGAAAATGGTTACTATAGGCATAATGGATTCTTGTTTAATGCAAATAAATTGTGTGTGTCGAAGTGTTCCATTAGAGAGTTTCTAGTGACTGAATCACATAAGGGGGGTTTGATGGGTCATTTTAGGGTTCAAAAGATTTGGACATTTTGCAAGAGCATTTCTTTGACCTCATATGAAACATGATGTGCATAAGTTTTGTGATGAATGCATTGTGTGTAAAAAGGCTAAATCTAAGGTTAAGCTTCATGGATTATATACTCCTTTGCTTGTTCCTAAATATCCTTGGATTAACATTTCTATGGACTTTGTTATGAGGCTGCCTAAAACATAGAATGGAAAGGATTATGTGTTTGTAATTGTTGACAAGTTTTCTAAAATGACACACTCCATAACTTGCAAGAAGGTGGATGATGCTTGTCATGTGGCTGACTTATTTTTCAAGGAAATAGTGAGACTTCATGGACTATGAAGGAGCATTGTGAGTGATACACTACAAAAAAAACTGAAATTACCGACGAAATTTTACCGACAGATATATTATTGTCGATAAATTTGAATTACCGAAGGATTTTATAGACGGATTCTCAAATTTTAATTATCGACGGTAATGCAAATTTTCTTTAACAACGGATTTTTCTGTCAGTAAAAGAAACGGGAAATTTTTCGCCCAAATTTGAATTACCGACAGATTTATCGACGGAAAAATTTGTCAGTAAAAGAAGCGGAAAATTTCCGCCCAAATTTGAATTATCGACGGATTTTTCTGTCGGTAAATCTGTCGATACTTACATAACTTAAAATCCGTCGGTAAAATCCGTCGATAATTTAATTTTTTTGATCGACGAATTTACCGACGGATTTATCCGTCGGTAAAAGAAGCGGGAATTTTCCCGCCCAAATCTCACCTTATAAGAAGACGGGAAGAAGAAGAAAAGAAGAAAAAGAAGGAGAAGAAGGAGAAGAAGAAGAAGACGAGAAGAAGGAGAAGAAGAAGAGAAAGAAGGAGAAGAAGAAAAAGAAGGAGAAAGAGAAGAAGAAGGAGAAGGAGAAGGAGAAAAAGGAGAAGAAGAAGAAGAAGAAGAAGAGGAAGAAGGAGAAGAAGAAGAGAAAGAAGGAGAAGGAGAAGAAGAAGAAAGAGGAGGAAGAAGAAGACAACGGCGGCGGCAGCGGCGGTGACGGTGGCGGCGGTGGCGGTGGCGACGGCGGCGGCGGTGGCGATGATGGTAGCGACGATGAGGGTGGCAGCGACGACAACGACAACGGCGACCACGAAAAAAATAATTAAAAAAGGGAGGAGGAAGAAGATGAACAATGCAACAAATTTACCGACAGATTTTTTGGTAATTACTGACAGATTTTTTGGTCGGTAATTACCGACGGATTTTACCGACAAATTTTTTCATCAATAATTACCGACAGATTTACCGACAGATTTTTTCGTCGATAATTACTGACAGATTTATTGACGGATTTTTCCATCAGTAATTACAGACGAAACATGATTTCCGTCGGTAAAATTTTACCGATAACCATTTTACTGACGGATTTTTGACCGTCGATAATTCGTCGATAATGTTGATTTAGCGACAGATTTTGACCATTACCGACGGATTTTGACCATCGATAATATCGGTTTTTCTTGTACTGATAGGATGCAAAATTCCTTACTCACTTTTGGAGGACCTTATAGGGTAAGATTGGTACTAAATTGTTATTTTCTACTACTTGTGACACACAAACTGATGGTCAAATTGAGGTAGTCAATAGAACATTAGGTACATTACTTAGGACTGTTTTAAAGAAAAATCTTAAGTCCTGGGAAGCATGTTTGCCTCATGTTGAGTTTGCTTATAATAGGGTTGTCCATAGCACAACTTATTATTCACCTTTTGAGATTGTATATGGATTTAACCCTTTAACTCCTCTTGATATGCTGCTTATGCCTAACATTTCCATGTTTAAGCATAAAGAAGCACAGGTTAAAGCTGACTATGTGAAGAAGTTACATGAGCAAGTAAGGGTCAAATTGAAAAGAAAAATGAAAGTTATGCAAGGTGTTGATCTCTTGGCAAGCGTACCAAAAGTCAACTGTAGTATAATGATTTGAAGTAAGAGTGTCGAACCCACGAGGAACGGATTTAGTTAAAATAATTAATTATCTAGATCAACATATATATACAAAGATTTTAATTTGATTTGACATTAACTATTGCGTAAAATTGATACAGTAAAAGCGGAAAAGTTTAGAAAAATACAGTATAAGAAACTGGGATTGAATTTCATCTATCTCCCTTGTCTGTAATCTGGATGAATATAATATATAACATCTGAAAATACCAATATTGATGCACACTCAAAAATCATTTATACTGATCCCTCGCGTATAAAATTCATAAGATTAGTTCCCTGAATATTGATTCCTCACATATTCAACAAACTATCCAGCATTACGGTCGAGTGTTAAAGCAATTGATATATTGAGATCTATTCCTAGCATCACAGTATATCAAGTATCATTGTTCAAATCAGATTTTCAGAAATACTTTCCAGTCAGATCTAAAAATCAAAATCAAAACATCTATTGATTAAATAGAAGTAAGCATTAAGAGCATAACAATAATACCAATACTGAGTAAAACAGAAATGCTATATATAAATATCACCAGATTACATCCAAGTTTGAGTAGACTACATTCAATCCCAAAGGAGAAGATTAGCCACTCATGGTAGCCATCAAATCCTAAGAACTAAGAAGAAGAAGAAGAAGAAATAAGATTTGTGATGCTCCTAGTAGCATCTCTGCAGCACGGACGCGTTCTTCTCCCCAAATTTCCAAGCTCCCCTCAGTTCTGAATCTCCAAAACATATATGCAGCCCGAACTCTCGCTTGGGCTACGGAATCTCGCTTAGGCGAGATAGAGTTCTTCAGGTTGAAGGAAGGTCTCGCTTGGGCAACCACGTTCTTGCTTAGGCGAGAATTGAAAAACTAGGCATGGCTTCTTCACGAAATCTCGCTTAAGCGAGATCAATCTCGCTTGAGCGAGAAAGGCGGCAAGTATCTCGCTTAGGCGAGAAGACTTTAACTTTTGGGTAAGCCTGTCCTAGCTTGAGCGAAACACCTTAGTTCTGAGCGACCTGTAGCAGATTTTCCTCCTTTTCTTCTCTATTTCTTGCTTTCCCCTTCACTCTTCTTGAGTTCTCTTTAATCTTTCCTGAAAAACCCACAAAATAGGATCAAATGATTATTTAATTCAAAACTTGGAAGCATGTGATTGAAACTTAGATTTAGGGAGAATCAATATGAAATGAACACCTATTAAAAGCATAAGTGCCAGATTTTGTTATGAATCTTTACTGAATTTTGGCACTTATCAACTCCCCCCAACCTAGCATCTTGCTTGTCCTCAAGCAAAGTAATAAGATCAACAGTCATTCAAAACTAAAACTCTGAAATTGGTTATTGAGAAATCATTTTCACAGTTCCTTACCAGACAACTTTTGCATTCCAAACCACAGATTCAAAATCAGAAGCAAATGGTGAATCCAATTATCAAACAACAGTAGGATAAGAGTGTAGCCAATTTTTCAGGAAAACTCATTGTAAGAACAAGTGATTCTAACCAAGGAAATTCTCTCTTAAATCTCACAGGCCTGTGTCTCTCTCATTTTCCACTGGATTTCAACAAGTCAAAATTGCTAGTCATTTTCAATTCAACCACAAACACACATTCAGCATGGATCTTAAGGTCTTTTCAAGGTTGTAATGAGGCTAGGCTTTCAAGAATAATGGTTTTTCAAGATCACAAAAGCACAACTTAGAAAAGAGAGCATAGTTACAATTCAAACCCAATTCTACTCTCCATTCCTCACAATTCAGACCTCAATCCACCAAGTTTCCTTTTCATTCATAATTCACTCTTATCTCTTTTTGTTCTTTTCTTTTCTTTTCTTTCCCTTTTTTTTTGAGTAAATATATACATTCCTACATAATACTAAAGAGTGAATTATGATACTCAGCCCTTTTCTTCCTTAAGTTCAATTCTACCAACCAATTACCCTTACAATTGAAAAATGCACCTATGCTCTCTATCCCTAAGTGTGCAAAGGGAAAGGATAATAATTCAAGTTAAGGTTAAGGTGCATAATTCAAACAATTAGGCTCAAATGGGTTATCAACAAATGATGATTATTTACAGGTTGGCTATTTGGCACTGAGTTATAAATTCAACAAAATTGCCTTAATCATTTCCATGCTTCAAATGTGATGTTATCAAATGAAAATTCAAGCAATATCAACTTGTCATCAAGCAGTGGAAACACTCAAACTATTTAAGGATTCACACTCACTGGGTTTTCTGGTTTATTTTCTTGGTATCTCACTTGTTGTTACAACTGATTATCTTGACTAACTATTTTGCACTAATATCCTAATCCTGTTTAATTATGAATTCAACCAAAATTTTCCTTTTTCACCTCTGTGTTCAGTTCACTCAGTTGTTCTAGACTCAGGATACTTACTGAAATCAGATTTCTCTTTAACCAATTTCCTCAAGAAAGATTTTCAAAATGATTCCCAAAAAATTTTAGTTGTCTCTAAGTATTATGCACAATACTAAGCCAAAAAGTAAAGTTAAACAATTAATTAACTAGATAATATAACATTCTAGCCAAAACAACTAAAGCAAAATAGTAGTAATTACATAAATACTGCAAAATACTAAAAGAAAAAGAACAATGAAATCGTATTTATAGAGTTTTGAAGGGTGGAATGATGTTGTGAATCAATCTCCTCCAAAATCAATCTCATCCTCAATGTTTGCTCCATCTGCGTCAGCAGCTCCTGATGGTCCCTCACCTGCAGCACTACTTCCCCCTGGGAAAATAGGACTGTCCCCAGGCCATTGTAGATAAGTGAAGAATTCTGGTGGAGTCATGCCTGGGTATGGTCCGCGGACATTCTGATAGAGGTACTCCTGAAGGTGGAGTTGTCCTCTATGAATGGAAGCATTTTGCTGGTGAGTATGCTCCATCTGCAACCTCAGATATGTCATTTGCTCAAGCAATTCATTATTCATGTTGAGCTGAGGTTGCTGTGTGGGCTTTGTTTGTTGTTCTTCCATTACTGGTTGGTCTTCAGCTGGTTGATCTTCAGCTTGTTGGTCCAGCTAGGGCTCTTCTAGCTGCTCCAAGTCCTCTGGGTGGGTACGAAATTGTTCAATGAATCTCTTGGTAATTGAAGGTCGTATCTTTTCAGTTAACTCTACCTCCACCCCTTGTTCTTGGCAAAGAGCTGTGATCAAAGCCGGAAAACCCAAAGCACATTTTACCTTGTCATTCCTAGTGTTGACTTCGTATCTCACAAATTTGTGGATTTGTTCAGAGATAATTGTGGCGACGTCAACAGTGAGATCCTCCCTCATTATACAATAAAGGAGATGACATCTAGGGACGTTCAAGTCTAACATGTGGCCAATGGGCACTATGTTTGCAAGTAAGAATGTGGTCTAGACTTGGGCTAAGGTTTTCATATCCCCTCTTAGAATTCTTAGAGGATTTCCAGTGGGTCTGACTTGATAAGATCGGTTGACAGCACATATAAGGAGTGCCACTTCATTTTCATCATAAGGTTCATGACTCCTCCTTCTTGTTGTGAAGTCACAGCGTTGCCCTGGTTCTAGAGGTAGTGGATTACCAAGGAATTCACTGATGGCAGCTCGATCATAATTTACCCACCTCCTCCTAACTTTAGATCTCTTTTCACCAGGATTGTCCTCAGAATAAGCATTTGCATAGAACTCTCTCACAATCTCTAGATCAAATTTGGGAAGCGGGTCAGCCAACTTCATCTAATTCCTCCTGATAAGGCCATTCAAGAATGGATCATATTCATCCGGAAGTAGAACCACCTTTCTTTCTTTGATAAAGACCCAGTTCTTTATCTTCTCATAACGTTCTTCTCTTTCGGGGTCCCTAAAACGGTTGCTTATTGGCCTTTCAGAAGAAGAGCTACTTGCACGTCTTCTCCTCTTCCCTTTGCTGGGTTCAGTAGTGGGAAGTCTAGATGTTGTCTTTGTTCTAGCCATGGACCTGCAAGGATGAAAATTAACCCACCAAAAACATGCCAAGTCAGCTTTCACAACTTAAATGACCAACCAAGACGAAATTAAGTCACACATTTTGTCAAATAGTTTGAATGCACTCTTAAAATATGAAATTTTTGAACCAATTCGTGCATAAACAACCCATATTATTCTGCTACAGCATCAATTCATATTAAAACTCACAATATAACACAAAATGCAGCAAACAGAACATGGGCACTCTCCTAGGATTTGGAGCATACAAAACCGTGACTATGCTTGGTGAAATTGAAGAGAATGAGAAGTAGAACTTACCTTTGTACAAAAATTAGCAAAGGGAGACGAAATTTGTGAGTTAATATTCAAAGAATTGAGTGAGTGAATGGTGCGCTCAAAACTAAGAAGGAAGAATGTGAGCGAGAGTTGGGAGCGAGGGTTTGGGGAAAGAAAACTGAGAAGTTCAGCCCCTACTACCCACTTAAACGCGAATTCTCGCTTAAGCGACTCATTCTCGCTTAAGCGAGATGAGCGTGAAAGGAAAATTAAAAAGTCTCGCGCAGGCGAGACTGTGTCGCCCAAAACACCCCTGGTACAGGGCATTCTCGCCCAAGCGAGCCACTACTCACTTAAGCGAGTATATCAGCAAAATTTTTTGGCTCAGGTTCTGCATACCTCGCCTAGGCGAGACATGTTTAGCTTGGGCGAGATTTCGTGCAGTTTTGGAACACCCTTATTTTGCCACTTTTCAATTTTTGGTTCAACTTTCACACACTCAATTCATGATCCTTTGAATCCAAATAACTCAAAAGCACACATCAAACCATACGTCAATCAATTCTCTATCATTCCAAAAGGTTTCACATCAACAAACTAAAAATCAAGCTATCAAACTCAAATTTCACAATTTGGCCAAAACAAGGCAATTTTTAGCATTTGATGATCTCAATTATGGCACTAAAACTCATTCCCATGCTTAAAATATCAGTTTTGTTTGAAAACAACCAAAATTGCATGGTTTGCCTTATTGAGATGATTGGATGCTAAAATTCACCTTTTTACACATAAACATAGAGCTATAAACACAAACACATAATTACATACACAAACACATTTAATCACACAAAAGATGAAATTGAAGTGCAAAAACATAATTAAAACACTGGGTTGCCTCCCAGGAAGCGTTTGTTTAACGTCACGAGCCTGACGCCTGTTTCATTTAAGGTTCATCAAGTTGAATGATTGTGGCGAGCCTATCAATCTCACCACCAAGATAGGGCTTCAACCTTTGCCCGTTTACAACCCAGCTCCTTTTAGATTCAGGATCCTCTAGTTCAATGGCTCCATAGGGTTTCACATCTTTGACAAAAAATGGTCATGACCACTTTGATTTTAGCTTTCCAGGGAATAATCTCAACCTGGAGTTAAACAATAGTACTGATTGGCCTGGATAAAATTCTCTTTTGAGAATTTTCTTGTCATGATAAACTTTCATCTTTTCCTTGTAGAGCTTAGAGGACTCATAGGCGCTGAGTCTCATTTCTTCCAATTCTTGCAGCTGTAATTTTCTCTTTTCTCCTGCTGCCTCATCATCATGAACACCAGCTAAAGCCTTTTTTAAAGGGTTTGCTTTTGTCACTTGCTTCCTAGCTGATAAAAAAATTTCATCTATCACATCCACTTTGAAACATTGTTGTTTGTCTTTAGTGTGTTGCATTGCCTCGAATACAATAAAGTTGACTTCATCATCCTGCACTCTGACCTTCAGTTTGCCATCATCAACATCAATAATGACCTTGGCTGTTTTCATGAAAGGTCTTCCCAGTATCAGAGGGACTTCAATGTCTTCCTCAATATCCATCACAACAAAATCGATTGGGAATATGAATTTGTCAAATTTAACTAAAACATCCTCTGCCACTCCATATGGATACTTCAAAGATCTGTCAGCTAATTGTAATGTCATCCTTGTAGGCTTTACTTCTAGATCTCCTATTCTTCGTGGCATAGACAGAGGCATCAAATTTATACTTGCACCCAAGTCGAGCAATGCTTTATCTACTGGCAATGTTCCAATTGTGATTGGAATTGTGAAGCTCCCAAGGTCTTTGGATTTCTGAGGTAATGATTTCTGGATTATAGCACTACACCCTGCTTCCAGCTCCACTGTCTCTTCAGAAAATTTTCTTTTCTTTGTTAGGAGCTTTTTCATGAATTTTGCATAAGTTGGCATCTGCTCCATAGCATCCAAAAAAGGAATATTAATTTGCAGTCGCTTGAAAATATCCATGAACCTTGCAAACTGCCTCTCTTTGTTCTTTTTGGAAGGGTTTTGAGGGTATGGAAGGTTTTTCAATTGGGGTACCTATTTCTCACCCTTCTCCCTCTTTTTCTTCTTTTTCTTCTCTTCTATTTACAAACTCTCTTTTATTTTGTTCTTCCTCTCCCTCACACTCATTTTTTTCTTTTTTTCTCTCTGGTTCCTCCAACACCTCCTCCTCTACAACCAGGTTGTCTCCAATCCCTCTTCCCACAATCTTACCACTTCTGGTAGTAATTGAATTACAGTGCTCCTTTGGATTAGTCTGAGTGTTGGCTGAAAATTGACCTGTTTGCTGATTTGATAATTGTTTAGCCAACTGTCCAACCTGTGTTTCGAGATTTCTGATTGAAACTTCTGTATTTTTCTGATTGGTCAAAGAAGCTTGCATAAACTTTTCTAAAGTATCCTCCAGTTTAGTTGTTCTGTCATGCATAGAAGGATAATGTTGTTGCTGCTGTTGATAAGGAGGTTGTCTGTTTGAAGGACCAGCATCTTGCTTCCATCCAAAATTCTGATTTGGATTGTTTCTCCACCCCTGTGAAAAGTTGTTATTGTTGGAGAAATTTCCTAGTCTTCCTTGGTTGCTCACATATTGAACTTCTCCTTGTGAGCTACTCTGATAAGAACAATGACCATTTGGATGATCGCCTCCATAAAAGTCACATCTCATGGGTTGTTGATTGGGAGAAGATTGCACAACTTGCAACTGCTTTGGTAATTTAGACATTTGCTTCGTCAGTGCTTCAATCTGTTGAGTCAGAATTTTATTCTGAGCTAAGATCCCATCTGTAGTACTAAGATCAAGCACTCCTTTCCTCTGAACAGTTTGCCTATTATGCTGAGCTACATGATCTGTGGATGCTAATGCCTCAATGATTCTTGTTGCTTGCTCCGCATCTACACTCATCATTGTTCCACTTGCTGCTGCATCTAATATCATCTTAGTGTCAGGCCTTAGACCATTGCAGAATATGTTCAGTTGAGCAATATCTTCAAATCCGTGATTTGGGCATTTCCTCAATAAGGAATTGAACCGCTCCCAAGCTTCACAGAATGGCTCATCTGGTCCTTGCCTAAACGTCGAAATATCAGCTTTGGCTTTGATGTAGCGAGATGGTGGAAAGAATCTGTTCAAGAATTTCTCCTCAACATCATTCCAGCTGTTCAAACTCTGATTTGGATGTGACTTAAGTCATTCCTTTGCTTCACCTGCCAAAGAAAAAGGAAACAAACGCATGTATACATGCTCAAGATCTCCTTCTTGAAAGCCCATGGTTCCTATCAATTCATAGAATGTAGAGAGATGAGTGTATGGATCTTCATTATCCATTCCAGTGAATGGATGAGAACTGATCAAGCTAAGGAAAGTTGGCTTCATCTCCAAAGTTTTGGTGGTGGGTGGTATTGCTATGCTAGAAAAATATCTCGGCCCTTGTTGCATAGCATAGTCTCCAAGTGTCTTCCTGGCTGGAGCTGGTCTTTGATTCTCCATGTTTTCTGATTGAGGTGTGATGGAAGTACTGGAAGATTCTTCCCGTGTCTTTCCTTGCTTCTTTTTGCTTTTGCCTCTATTCCTTCCAGCTGTCTTTTCTATCTCCGGGTCAAATGCTAATCGATCTTCAAGAACCTGACCTCTTAAGAGCATAAATCAAATAGCTCAAGCAAGGATTAGTACAATGGAGAAATTTAATAAGCTATCTAATAAAGAAAAAATATACACAAAGTTGGATGAGATAACTAAAAATTTCAAAAGAACATCGTTCTCCGGCAACGACGCCAAAAATACTTGTTGATCTCTTGGCAAGCGTACCAAAAGTCAATTGTAGTATAATGATTTGAAGTAAGAGTGTCGAACCCACGAGGAACGGATTCAGTTAAAATAATTAATTATCTCGATCAGCATATATATACAAAGATTTTAATTTGATTTGACATTAACTATTGCGTAAAATTGATACAGTAAAAGCGGAAAAGTTTAGAAAAATACAGTATAAGAAACTAGGATTGAATTTCATCTATCTCCCTTGTCTGTAATCTGGATGAATATAATATATAACATCTGAAAATACCAATATTGATGCACACTCAAAAATCATTTATACCGATCCCTCGCGTATAAAATTCATAAGATTAGTTCCTTGAATATTGATTCCTCACATATTCAACAAACTATCCAGCATTACGGTCGAGTGTTAAAGCAATTGATATATTGAGATCTATTCCTAGCATCACAGTATATCAAGTATCATTGTTCAAATTAGATTTTCAGAAATACTTTCCAGTCAGATCTAAAAATCAAAATCAAAACATCTATTGATCAGATAGAAGTAAGCATTAAGAGCAGAACAATAATACCAATACTGAGTAAAACAGAAATGCTATATATAAATATCACCAGATTACATCCAAGTTTGAGTAGACTACATTCAATCCCAAAGGAGAAGATTAGCCACTCATGGCAGCCATCAAATCCTAAGAACTAAGAAGAAGAAGAAGAAATAAGATTTGTGATGCTCCTAGTAGCAGCTTTGCAGCACGAACGCGTTCTTCTCCCCAAATTTCCAAGCTCCCCTCAGTTCTGAATCTCCAAAACATATATGCAGCCCGAACTCTCGCTTGGGCTACGGAATCTCTCTTAGGCGAGATAGAGTTCTTCAGGTTGAAGGAAGGTCTCGCTTGGGCGACCACGTTCTTGCTTAGGCGAGAATTGAAAAACTGGGCATGGCTTCTTCACGAAATCTCGCTTAAGCGAGATCAATCTCGCTTGAGCGAGAAAGGCGGCAAGTATCTCGCTTAGGCGAGAAGACTTTAACTTTTGGGCGAGCCTGTCCTAGCTTGAGCGAAACACCTTAGTTTTGAGTGACCTGTAGCAGATTTTCCTCCTTTTCTTCTCTATTTCTTGCTTTCTCCTTCACTCTTCTTGAGTTCTCTTTAATCTTTCCTGAAAAACACACAAAATAGGATCAAATGATTCTTTAATTCAAAACTTGGAAGCATGTGATTGAAACTTAGATTTAGGGAGAATCAATATGAAATGAACACCTATTAAAAGCATAAGTGCCGGATTTTGTTATGAATCTTTATTGAATTTTGGCACTTATCACAAGGCAAGATAACAAAGGTAGAAAGAAGGTTGTCTTCCAACCTGGAGAATGGGTCTGGGTGCACATGAGAAAGGAAAGGTTTCCAGAACAAAGTAAATCAAAGCTTCAACCAAGGGGGAATGGTCCATTCCAAGTGCTTGAAAGAATCAGTGATAATGCTTACAAAATTGATCTGCCTAGTGAGTATAACGTTAGTTCCACCTTCAATGTGTTTGACTTATCTCTTTTTGATGTAGACGGAGAATCTGATTTGAGGACAAATCATTCACAAGAGGGAGATAATGATGGAGATGTGACAATGAACAAGGACAAGGATCCACTTGAAGAACTTGGAGAACCTATGACAAGGTCTTGAGTAAGGAAAGCAAAAGAAGTTCTGCAACAAGTGTTGTCCATATTATTTGAATACAAGTCCAAGTTTGAAGGAGAAAAGACCAAGTTTGTGAATTGCATCATGGCCCAAATGGAGAAAGACTAATATACCAATACAGTTTCTTCAAGTTATTAGTTTGTTTAAATAAGGGCTTAATATTTTGTAAAATTGACTTACCAAATTATGTTTTTGATTAACCAATTAATGGGCTTTAGTTTTGCTTTATTTTCAAGTTGTAATAAGGGTCAATTTGACAACTTAAGAATTAGTCTTTGGAAGACCAAGAGAAGCTTTGCTGAATACTTTTGGATGACTTATGGCTGCCACAATTTCAGTTATAATAAGTCATTAAATAGTGGACCATTATTAGCTTGAGTGGATTATTATTAGCTCTAGTAGGATATAAAGACAATTAATGGGCCTTTTGTAATTCTGATGGTTAAAGCTCCTATATAAGCTAAACCATTTTTATCAATAAAATCAAGTTGAGTTGTGTTAAGAAATTATCTTTTCTATCTAATAGTGAGAGTGATTTTCCTACTTCTTGAGTGATTCAAGAACCCTTCGCTGTATCAAAGAACTTTTCCATCCTTTGTGTGTTGCCTCCTTTGGAAAGAGTGATTTTTTCCTTTCATTTTTATATTCACCTCTTATTTCCTTCTTCTTCACACAATTTTCAGAAAGAAAAATCAATTCTACCCAAAATTATCGCGTGGTCATAACTGGTTCTAACTCTAAAGATCATAAGTCAGCCTTTGCAGAATGAAATTCACATCGATAAACGTGTTGTTTTAATTGAAATTTAAAAAAACAAAAGTTCTAAGGATAAGTTATAAAGGAAAAAGATTATTGCTCCGTTAAGATGTGAGAACATACGTCAATTTTATAATGTTTTTGGAAAATTAAAATTTAAGTGATTATGGAATGAAATGAATAATATAGAAATACTCAGAGAAAGACCACAACAGTAATAATTTTAACATGACGCTAACTATCGTTATAATCTCTATGATAATAAGAATAGTAGTATGAGAAAAAAACACCAATGAAGTATAAATTTTCTATTTTTGATATAGTTTTTTATTTTCTAAAGTATAAATTTAAAAAGCAAAACCGTTCTATAAAAGTAGCATTGAATTTATTTTTAATGTAGTTTTAAAACACTTTGAGTCCAATTATTGAAAATAAAAAATAATTTAATTTTGAACACCAAAAACAGATAAGAATAGCTGGCACACATGCTGTCAAATACTGTATATTTTATTGATCCGGTCTTGTTGCCATTTTTCTTTGCCCAAACAATTTGATTTTGCACACTAATCTATATTAACATTTCTTAATTCATACTTTAATATTCACGCTTTCATTTGCTTTGCTGAAGTTTGTTAAGTAGCAAATGAATAATGAAGTTTGTCCTTTTCTTTCTCTAATTTTTTAAGAAAAGACCTATTCCCAAAACAAGTCTCCAAAAGATGCTCTCAAAGAAAAGGAAAATCCCAAGTACAATTTCCCTTTTAATTTAATTAACAGTTTATTATTGATCATTTGATAAGAAATATATACTATTTTAACATCCTTATTTTATTTAACATTTTTAAAAAAATAAGTAAATTATTTGTTTGTTTACCATAGTTTCACTAAAGACAAACTTATTTAAGTTAAGTAGGATAGCTATAAAAATAAGTATATAATTTAGTAATTCATCACCAAAATCTTAAAATAATAAGTTGATGTTCAAATAATCGATATGTTTATATCTGGTTAAGTATATAAATGTATTTTGTGTGTGTAGGTAGAAATGTAATCTTAAAACACCAGAAAAGAGTATAAATAGATTAATGTAAAACAAAACGTGATCGAAACAATTTTTTTAGAAATCTTACAAAAAAATAACTTATAGATGTAAGATTTTGTTTAACTTGCACTTATTTTGATGGAAGTAATATAAATACGTAAGGATCCGTAAGACATTAAAAAAATTAATTACATATTTTATCAATAAATTATTATCAATGCACACTATTTATCACTCATATACTTTATTATTATTTTTTTTAAGAAAATTTACGCACCTTATCAATTTTTGTTAAACTTCTCACAAAGTGTTAAAGTATGACCTTAGAAAGTAAAACAAAACAAAAAAAAAGTGAGATTTTATTATCAAATCTTTCAAAACAACGCGTTTTGACTTGTATTATTACAAAATTAATAGACTAGTAAATAAATGTACATGTAATTCAAAAGTTTCAAAACTAAAAAGAAATTTAATGATAAAATTTGTAAAAGGATGATAACTGAATAGTAAGGCTAAAATTAAGAAGAAAGAAATAAACCTAAACAAAAGTGAAAGTAGCCCAAATTAAAAACACTAAAATTTAAGGGACTAGTTGTACAAAGTTGCATATAACTTTAGTGAACAAAATAGAAAAGTATGACTAGCAATAGTGTAACACTTTCATATTTTCTTGTGTTGTATGAAATAAGTTGGAGACTTTTTACATGGAAACCCGTGGGCAAACAGTAACAAATATGCTATAAAAGTTAGAATGTAAGTTTGATTCCCATACAAGTTTTATATTATATAAAAGTAGGTATGAAAGAAAAAGAAGAAGAAGAAAATGTTCAGAATTTTAGTATGAGATTAAGTATTCCATTAATTAAAAAAAATTATATCAATTATTGTTGTGTTTTCTTTAAGATGATAGAAACACAATACCAGTTCGACATTAACTTAATTCACATTAACATAAGAAGATTAATACCACATTTAACTCCAAATTTTATCACAATAATTTTATGATTTTTTTTATAGGGTTACATATATTTTTGGTTCATTGACTTTCAGTAAAAATTAGAATTAGTCAATCTTTAAAAATTTGGACCTATTTAGTCTTCCATATTTAGAAATATATGAATTTACTTCTTGTAACCAAATTTTATTAAGTTTATTTGACGTTTCAAACACGTTTTTCAACCAACCTTGAAGTGAAAATATGACAACGGTGTAATAACTCAAATACTATCATGAAATGTGTTTAAAACATTAAATAAACTTAACAAAATTTGATTAAAATGACTAAATTCACGCATTTATAAAGTTGGAAGACTAAATTGGGTCAAAGTTTCAAAGATGAACTAACTCTAATTTTCACTAAAAGTTAAGGGATCAAAAATGTATTTAACCCTTCTCTATATGATACTTAACTACTTTCTCACTTTTATCTTTATGTGAGACTTAGACTTGTACTTGGATTTATAGAAAAAACAAAGCTTACAAACTTATTTTCTTAGAATTTTATATATAGATTGTAGTAAAAGCTAACTACAATTACAATCAAAGTAGACTTCCTAAGGCGTGTGTATCTTCACTGCTCTTAAGGACTTATCCATTGTTTGTTGTGCAAATCTCCCAGGATACAACAGGAACTTCTTAAATTTTTCGAAGATCTTAGAACTAGCAAAAAATAATGTTAAAATAAGAAAGATTGAAGTGTGTCGTGTTTTTGGAGGAAGAAGAGTGTATATTTATAGACCTATATAGGAACCCGCCATTCGTTGACTTGCAGAGAAGGAACACAACATTTGAAACATTTCTTACGACCCTTGTAGCTAAATCTAAGTAAATTAACCAAAGGCCAAGTCTTGCAGAGCTGCCAAGATATGCAGAGGAGGGTGAAAATCTAGAACATTCAGTGCAATAACAATTGGGCAAAGATCTATGGCTCTATTTAGAAGTGCTACCGAACATGGATTTTGTTTTCCTAATGCAAGATCTGAGGGTGATCTTCCTCTAAGAGTGACTGTTTCTTTTGCAATACTTATGCCACTCACTATGGTTTCCCCATAATAATTTCTTATATGAATTTATTAATGATTTAATCACTTCATGTTAGAAGTCCATTATCAACTAAAGATAAGACAAAATTATAGTATATAAATGGATGCAAATATCACCTTACAAGTTGATTTTTTTAAGGTTGAGTTAGACTTAAAGTCTACCTTTTAACATGGTATCAAAATCACGGGTTAGAGTCTATCCTAACGAAGTTTGTTGTTTGTGGATATATTGTTACACTATCAAATCATCCTTTAATGTCTAGTCTCTCATGCTTGAAATGTACATGCCTCGACTTGAAGGAGGTGTTAAAAGTTTCACATCGAGCAAAAATAATATCAATTTAAAGTATATAAGTGGATGTAAATCTCATCCTAAAAATCAGCTTTATAAGATTGAGTCAGATTTAAAATTCACTCCTTATAACACTTCACATATTTCTATAAAAAAAAAAACTCAACAATTATATAAAATCAATACTTTGTGTTAGTAAAGAATGACATAACTCACTAATACTAAAGATCCATGAAAAAGATATATGATAAATTATTATTTGATTTTAAAGAAATGTGGTGTGTTGGTTTTTATATTGGTATGCTAATATTAGGGATGGATCTCCACAATCTCTCTCCTATAAAAAAAATGTCCAACATATGCTTGATTTTAACACCATATGGAGGCATCGGAGGATGGCATTGTAGGGCATTGTGTGACACCAAAGGAAAGACAAGAACCACATAATATAGGCACATGTATGTAGGAAGTAAGAGAAGTTATAGGTCCCACACATGCTCACATGCTCATGCAACTAAATCCATGACAATTTTCTTGCTTCATTCAGATGCTGATGGAGACTTATCAGGCCTTTCATTTAACTACAACTACCTTCTCCTTCTTCTAAACAAAACCAAATATCAATAACAAACCAAGTAAAGAATTCTTAAGCTTTTACGTTCCATAAGAAAAGAATCTCACTGCCGACGCTCCAAACAATTTTATTATAAATTCACATTTTGATTAATAAACAAAATATTAAGAAACAAAAAAGTAATAAATATTTTAAAGTATTTCTATTAAATTAAATTTATCATTTGCCCTTTCTCTTTCAAAAGAGGGTATTAATTTGGTTGTAGTAACAAATGCTTTGTTAATGTGATATTTTCAGATTTTGTTGTGTGGTATCAAACTAAAATGATAAACTAATGAAATGGTGAACTTAATCTAATTAACATTTTTAAATCAAGCTAAAACTATAATAATACGAATAATAGATAATTCTATTTGTTTCGCTCCTTTTTATTTAATGATGAAATCAAGGATGTTGATTTTTTTTTACAAAACCTTAATTAAAAGAAAACAAAATTATTCCTATTACATCGATATTATTTTATTTTTCGTTAAATAAAATAATACAACTTTAGATTATTGACCTAATTACTTAATGACTAAATTATCATTTAAACAAGTAACCAAAGAAACCAAAATAGAATCAAAATAAAAAATACTATTTTAATAAAATCTAAAATTAAAAATTATTTATTAAGAAACAAAACTAAAATATAAAAATTTATAAGAAATTAAAAAACTACACATCAATTTTACTGAAGCTTATCATTGTATTTGTTGGACAGATCACTATATTATATAATAGATGTTATTCAACGGTGAAAAAAAATATTAAAAATTTGAAAATGAAAATAAAATTTTGCCTGGAAAAAATATTTAAGGTTTTATTTCTTTTACTTATAAACAAATAGTTAGTTAGTCATTATTAGTAAAAGAGTAAAGGTGTTTGAATGAAGCTTTGGCATTGGCGGCAGATAAAGAAGCAAGCTCCAAAGTTCACACACTAAATTAAACTAAACTCAAAGAAAAAGAAAATGAAAATAGTAATCAAATTTAGCCTCATAAATGCAACACCACCATCACTCAAGTCTTCCTCCTTCACATTTGTCTCAACTCCTTATCACTGTTTCAACAGAGGTAACGTTTTCATTCAGGTATCAAGTTTGCAATCAATTTTTTAATTGTTTTATTATTATATGCTCCATTAAACACAGTAAAGATTTCAAATTTAATTTAAAAAACTGATATTTATCAGTACTACTCAACAAGATTGAATTTCTTTTTGGTTTGTGCACTGTCTTTTTTGCATTAGGCATTAGCTTTGAGAGGTTTGAATTTGATGAAGAATGAGAAAAAAATGAAAGGGGAGTCTCTGGTGTACTGTGGAATCTGAAACAAATAAAGGTATACCCCACGAAAGCATCAACTAAAATTGTTGTTCTTCCTCTTCAGTGCGCATTTATTCAGAGCCAAACAAACAAAAGTACAAAACCCTCTCTCTCTCTTCATCTCTCTCTCACGCACACATTCACACGCCCACATACCCACCGGTCTTTCTGAAAAGTCTAATAAAACCTATTGTAGCAGCCAGAACGGTGAATGGTGTTCCCAAAATGGGTGGTTAAGACACACAATACGCATAAACACACTCTTGTTGTACCTTCAAGTCCTCATCTTTCTTCTCCACCATGTTCTACGGGCTTCTCCCTTTGTTGGGAATGTTGGCTTTTCTTGGAATGCAGCTTCCTGTCATAATGGCTGGTTAGTTCCTTCAAAAGTTCTTTCCTTTTTTAGCTTTGCTTCAATATCTTCCACCCTTTTTCCTTATTACGATACTGGGTACACAAACTGCTGCATTCATTTCTGGAACATGTCTTTTACCCATCACGGGTAAGGAATGGTGTCGAGGTTGGAATGAATGATAACGGGTATTTAATAATGCTAATGTGAAACACTTGGAACTTGTGGGTGATGTTCTTGGCGCATTTATACGTTGGTCGTAGTTATGATTGTTTTCCCCGTTGCATTGCATTCTTGACCTATTGGGAAACTTGAATGTGATGAGAAAGGATTGACAGGTGTTAATGAATCTGGACAGTTATGCACATTGTCAATGTCTTACTAACATTTCTCTCACCTTGTTTCCCTTCCCTCTTTCTACACCAAAATCACATTTAGGAGGTACAACAAAAGCTTTTACCTCTGGAATGGTTGCAGAAATTAATATGCAAAAGCTTTTATCACAAATTCACAATTGCCCTAGGTTTGCCCGTAGAGAACCCTAAGTTTTTACCTTCTAAAAGAGCAGAAAGCAGAAGCATTTGGCCACATTTAACCTATACTAGAAATAGATAAGGCTATCCTGCAAATCCGATATTGTGTTGTACTTTTTACTGGTATATAAACTATATAAACTGGAACTGTTCTGAACTATGATGAAATTGAAAACATGCTATGGGTTACACAGAATAGTTACAAGGCTTTACCGAATAGTAATTTTAAGAAAGTTGGTCCTTGATCCAATAATCAGGAATTTCATCATTGCTGCCCCTATTATTTTACTTCAATTAATGTAAAATACACCCCTATCCTGCAACTTCTCAGTTAAAAAGTTACACTTATCTCTATTCAGAGATCAATAAGTGTTGCACTTTACCCCCTTTTAGTATAATGAGTGTGTGTGATGATGATTAACTGTGATATGGCCTCCTAAGAATGATTTTCTTTGTATTTCAATTTTTAAGATCACTAATTTTGAGATTATTGTGAATTTTTGGACTTCAGTAAATGAAATGATGGTTTGTGAATTCATACTATTAACTTGAAGCTTCCTTAAAAGTCCTCATTTAATCTTCTACACTCTCAAAGTTCACAGTACAAGATTCAAAATCAGTTTCCAACAATGTTGAAAGTCATTAAAGAGAAACATTTGACCTTAAGAGGTTTCTTTAAATAAAGATGGACTGAAGTGTAGCACATATTAATCTGAGGGGAGGAAAGTGTACTTTTAAAATAAGAATGGAGGATGGTATAATTTTAGCATCTCTCTTGGAAGGGGCTATAATCTGTTCATTTAAATTATAATTTCAGAACAGTATTTATTTGGCTTGTGCTTTGAGTCCAAAAGTCATTTGCTTGCATGTTAGGGATATAAATCATGTCTGGGCTTCCACTTGATGGCGTAAGATTTAGGAACCTTGATACATCACTTACAATCTTAATTTGTTCCCCTGAAATAGAATAAGTGAATTGAAGAACTCGCTGTAACCTTACTATAAGAATGCTCTCGAGTAAAAACAAATCCATAAAATCGTAATAAGTTCATTTTTATTCCGTTATAGGTCAAAGTATATCTTTACTCAAATATAATGTATGCCTATTTCCTATGAACATCAGGCCCAGAGCTTTCACTGCAAACCTAAGCAGTAAAATCATTTTATTGAGATAGATGCTCTTCCGTAATATTTTGACATTTCAAGATTTATTCAAGGGGAGTCATGACATGGTCAGGGAGCCAAAAACTTTCATGGTGCACATAATATAAACACTAAACAGTAGTAATCAAAGAACTATGTATTCAAAACTAATTCTGCAAAAATGTCATGAAATGAAACTAAGATTGGACCTGTTTTGCGGTGTAGTTTTATGTCATGCATTCTGAAAACTTTCACAGAAACTGAATATGTTTTTACAGTTTCTCTAACGGTTGCCTTGAGGGAAATGATTAAGGTATTGATAAATAGAAAGACTTTATTGGAAATCATGGTAGAGATGCAATGGTAATATTTGGAAGTGGTATTTTTTAGTAAATTATTCCCTTTTGATTCTTGAACCATAGCAAAACTGCTGTCCTTATATTGATAATTTCAGCTAACATGACTGGTCAATCTTTTAACTGTACTGTAGTAAATTGTTGGCAATTCAGTTGAAGGATTAAATGTGATTTAATGGTCTAATATTGCTGCTCCTTTTGCAGATTGCCCTTTGAATTTTACTGGTTCAAACTTCACACTTGCATCCTCTCTATGCTCTAACCAGGGTGACAGAGGAAAATGCTGCCGGTACATCAATACTAATGTTGCAATTGCCGTTTCTCGTTTTGCTAATTCAACAGGCAACCTAGGGGTCTCTCAAAATGCGACTGATATCTGCCTCCAAACCATATTTCAAACCTTGCAACTTTATGGAGTTGCCCAAAATGCAACAGCTTTCTGTGGTTTCGGAACAAAAATTCCTGTTAATTATGAATGCAAGGGGAGAACTAGTGTTGTCCAAATGCTGCAATCCCCCAGATTTACGGAGGTCACAAAAAATTGCAAAGCACCACTGGGAGAGGAAAGTAAATGTAAGAAGTGTTTAAATGCGGGCATTGGTTATCTGCATCATATCGGAATTGAAGATAATATAACACTAAGTACATGTCGTGATGCCACTTTTGCTGCATTAGCGAGCCAAGTTGATGAGATATCTACTATTGACATTGCAATTTGTTTCTTTGGGGTTCAAGGACTTCTCAGGCTTCCTGGTAAGAATTTTATAAAGTAAGAAAGTTAATGATAATCAGTTTGATCTCCTCCCTCTTCAGGTCACTGTGTGAATGAGTTCCTTCATGTGTTAATGCTACTGCATACATTATATGATTATGGCTTGAGATTTATTATGATGCAAAGCCAATAAAATGGATGAGATCTCTACTTCAGAATGTTATAGTCCCTTTTTGTAATTGCTTCTAACTAAATAAGCAATTGTTGCACAAATCCTTTCCATTGGTATGACATGTCAAGAATAGAAAACAGTATAACTAAACTACGCATTAACTGTTAGTAGTTATAACAGTTAATGTGTGCCAAATGAAGCCTGTGTACTGTTTTCTTTTTACACTAATAAATATTCATTTCAGGAATGCAATGAAGTCTGTGTATTGTTACCAATAAACTAAAATTCTATAGCTGATCATGTTTTTTGCAACTGTGATGCCAGTTCTAGAGTCAACACCATCCTTGCCTGCTCCTAAGGCTTCTCCAAGCCCACCTGTTTCTGATGGCCCGAGTCAACCATTGTTAAGTGCACCTTTAAAGGGAAAGCACCATTCATATCGTTTGACGTTAGTTCCAGGTATTGCTATTGCAGTTACAGCTGTTGCTGTTATCACACTCATAGTCTTGATAGTTCTAATTCGCCAGAAAAGCAGAGAGCTAGACAAGTCTGATAATTTTGGTAAACCCTGTTCGAAAACCTTACCTCCTTGTACAACATGGAAATTTCAGGAAGGTAAGGTTTTGGTTGATCATCCTTGTTAGTGATATACTATTGAAACTAGCACACCATATTTTTCTTATTTTGCTTCCTGGTTGTGTTGTGGTGAGCAGGTTCTTCATCTATGTTCCGAAAATTCAGCTACAAGGAGATAAAAAGGGCTACAGAGGATTTTAGCACTGTCATTGGTCAAGGGGGATTTGGAACTGTGTATAAAGCTGATTTTTCTGATGGCCTGGTCGCAGCAGTTAAACGGATGAATAGAATCTCTGAGCAGGGAGAGGATGAGTTTTGCAGAGAAATTGAGCTTCTTGCCCGGCTGCACCATCGGCATCTTGTTGCCTTGAGAGGCTTTTGCATTCAAAAACGTGAGAGGTATCTGTTTCTCCGTTGCTTATTATATTCTTTGTCATATATACCAATGAATCAAACCCTTCTGCATGTCTATGGCAGGTTTCTATTGTATGAGTACATGGGAAATGGAAGCTTGAAAGATCATCTTCATTGTATGCCTCTCGATTTCTATAGATTGTTGTTCCTTAAAAAAACAAAATAAAAGCATTCACGCTTACTGTTTTGGATAATAAGATATTTTCGGTAATATTTGGTCAAACTACAAATGGCACTTCTATCTTCATCCCTTGTGCTTGTATCTATTATGTGGATCTTATGTGCTTTCTTTCCTGCATCTTTTTTCTAACTCAGCACCTTCAGCCATATTAAACATGACAAATAAACATGTGCAACAAAATTATAGCATTTAAATAGCGGGGAAACAGATAATTATCATTGCTTCTTTTCCCTGTTAACCCCTTAATCTCACGTAAGATATTTTTGTTCATCTGTACAGCCCCTGGTAAAACACCTTTAAGTTGGCGAACAAGAATCCAAATTGCCATTGATGTTGCCAATGCCCTGGTAATAACTGCCATTGGTTTACTTTCCAGCTTATCAAAATCGAGTGGCTGAATGTTTTTCATCCTTTATTCTCTTTATCTATGGATTTTACTTTTTAACCTCTCACTCTTTCATGTGCAGGAGTACCTCCATTTCTATTGCGATCCTCCTCTGTGTCACAGAGATATTAAATCTAGCAACACTTTACTGGATGAGAACTTTGTTGCCAAGGTTGGATGATTTTCGCAGTGCATACCATCATTTCACCTGTTAATATTCACTGCCTTTTTTTGCAGCCCGAGTTTGAAACTTGCAAAGAATTTATGATGTTTATACATGGATAGGTCAAGATGCTGTCAATTTTTAACTAAATCCTTTATTCCTGTATTACATCCTCTCACAGATAGCTGATTTTGGCCTTGCACAAGCTTCAAAAGATGGCTCAGTATGCTTTGAACCTGTAAACACTGAAATTCGGGGAACTCCGGGTAACAAATTCTTTTCTTCACTCTATTTCACTTGGCTGATTTTGGCTTCTTACGTGATTTAAAGGAGGGTTCTATATCCAGGGACCTACAGCTATAAACCTTCATCATTGTCAATACTTAATTTTGGATGTCAAATTCAATTCCAGGTTATATGGACCCTGAATATGTTGTTACTCAAGAGCTCACCGAGAAAAGTGACATATACAGTTTTGGGGTGTTACTACTTGAAATTGTAACAGGAAGACGAGCCATTCAAGATAATAAGAATCTAGTTGAATGGGCCCAACCATACATGGAATCAGATACGAGATTATTGGAGCTAGTAGATCCCAATGTGAGGGAGTCTTTTGACTTGGATCAGCTCCAAACAGTAATCTCTATAGTAGCATGGTGTACCCATAGAGAGGGAAGAGCAAGGCCTTCAATAAAACAGGTACTTAGGCTTCTGTATGAGACATCAGAACCAATGCACAGTGAGTTTCTACAAGCTGTTGAAGATGAAGAATGTCAGGGAAGTCAGCATAGAGGCAGAAGAAGCAAGGGGAAAATGCTCAGAAATGAAGCATTGTTTAACAGCGGAGAGGGAAGATATCTTGCTTCATCTTCAAGTACATCCCGGTCATATTGCAGTAGAAGTTTTTTACTTGAGACTGGCTCTCCACAGTCTCCGCCAAATATGTTCTCTGTGTGAAACATCATTAGATTCTTCAAGTTGAGTTGAGTTTTGAATTTCTCATTTACTCTGACTTCAAATTTGTGGATTGTTAGGAAGTAGGAGAAAGTCTATATGAAAATCTTGGGAGAAATGAGAAATATAGTACTTCATTGTTTTCTTTTTATAAGAGAACCTTTCAAACCTAAGTGCCTGTACCCGAGGCTTTTAGAGCGACAGATTTCGATTTCATCATGGTCATCTATGCAAATTTCCTCTTTGTAAGGGATATATTGATTGAGAAGCTGTAAACTTAGAATACATGAATGTGTTTGGAAACAATATGAGAACGTAATTTTTGACTTCCGACATTAAAACAAATGTAGAAACAAGAACTAGCTGCAATGGCTATGACGGAACTCTTTTCTTCAAATGGGCCTCTCAAAGCAGTTCCAAACAATAAATCCATGTATCTTTCTTGATTACTGCTGACAGGTCACCAATGCCACAATTTTTGTAATGGTAAACTTTTCTGACATTTGTAGAATGTAAACATTGATATTAAAAGTACGAGTACACAAGTTTTATTACTATATTCAGTAATGATTCCAACTGAAACTTCAAGGTACAGCGAGCATTAAAAGGTATAATGTTCAACCAGTAATCAGTATCAAAATAAGTCAACATGAATGGAAGAATTGTATATTGAAATACGATACAAGATACAAGTACAAAAGCTATTACTTGTACACGTCTCCCGATTCCTAGGAGGAGCCAATCGGTTTCAGAGACTGAAAACAAACACATTCGAGGGGGAAGTTTCAGATACATGCAGGACAGTGACTATAAAAAAAAACACATACGTCCAGCATATCATTTTTACAAGTCTTCTAAGGAATAAATAACCTGAAAAGGCTGAGGTTGCTAACGAGAAAACTAATTTCCGAGCATAAGATTAAAACATCAGAACGGTTAAAGTGAATAGCAATTCGTTGCCAACTTTTCTAACCACCCACAGCAGCCAGGAACTTCTTCTTGCTTACTGGTTCCTCATGCAATACCACCACATCACTCACTTTCTCAAACAAATCCTCCAACTTATTCACACCAAATCTCTGATATTCCAGCTGTTTCTTGTATCGCTGCTGGTATATAGCCTCAAAACAACCAAGGAATATTCGACAAGAATAGCTTACTAGAATCTCTTGCAGCTCATACTTGAAGTGGTCAATAACACAGTCATCCACTTCACTTTTGGCTGCACTCTCCTGATTGGCCTTGCCTATGCAACTTCTTTCATCATGTTCTTCTATGACTACTCTTTCTTCATCTGAGAACTCATCTGAAGAGCATCCACCATTGACAACATTCACATTCTCTTCCTGGGTTCCCTTTCCTTTCTTATCTTTCTTTGCCAGAGAGAGAGGGGGAGCACTTGGGCCTGCCTTCCAGTTTCTGAGATACACAAATTTCCGAGTCCCTTTCCCTTCCACAGCCAAGGCATCACCCATCTTCTTGAAAAGATTGACCAACTTTATTGCCCCATATTCAGCAACATAAAGAGGTCTCCCATAGATTTTCTGGTACTCTGCTGGGACTCGGGCCAGGGGCAGGCATCCTCCAAAATGTTCAAGCAACCTTACCAGCTGCCCCTTGAGACCATTTAAATCACCAGGTTGTACCCACAACTGGCATTCATTATGATCACCAGAAGGCATCATAGACCCTCCTTGAACATCATTAAATACAGATGGAAGGCTGTGTGATCTCATAGTGGTCGGCAAGCAAGTCATGTTCGATGTGCCACAGTTGTATTCAGACAGTGATTGTGACACCAATGAAAATTCCCTTGAGTTGTAATAGTTCTGTGACATACCTCTATAAACTATTGCTTCTTCTTCATTTAATCCTTCAGAATTGTCATTGATATGGCACCCCATCAAATATCCAGCAAGCTCAATTGGACCTCCTCGGGGTGGCACTAAAGCCTTTGAGGGAGGCACAAAGCCTTCCCCCCGTGCCACACTAGGCCAGTCCCAGACAAATTTACCAGCATTGCATAGGGCAGATGAAACACCCACCCCAGCAGGGATGACAAGAATAACAGTATATCCTCGCTGACCAAGGATGTGAAGTGCTGGTGCAAAATCAACATCTCCAGATATAAGCATAATAGAGGATGGTGGAGGGTTGTCAAGAGCAAATAAGAACATATCGACCAAGATAGCTTTATCAGCAGCATCTTTTCTCCCATTTGGAACATCAATAAGTTTAACGCCAGTTCTCTGACAGCCCTCTCTAAGTCGCCTAGGGAAAGAATTGAAATCCCCATAAGCAGAAAACAGCATAACAGCTCCTTTAATTACTGGGTGCACCCGTAAAGCCATTCTTATATTACCTGCTACATCTTCAGGCCGTACATCACTTGGAACAGGACAATTCTCAATATCCCAAAGGATTGCTACTGGGCCATCTAAGGAGCTATGAAGTTGCTGTTTTAAAGGACACTGAAGAATGGCTGCATTTGACTCAGTCATAGTCTTCCCCTTCTGTTCAAAAGTGTCAGAAGATGTTATTGGTGTTGATTTATTAGGGGTAGCCATCAATGCACTAGGAATTCAGATGTTCCTGCACACATAATGGAGTGAAGACATCATTCAACAAAACAAATCCCTGAAACATCTTGGTGCAACACAGTGAGAAGGTAATGCATATATAGGCTTGGATGCTCTAGCCATATAACCCAAAAGTAGGGGCACTGGACGCAACAGCTGCTAAGAGAACAAGACTACAGAACTCGGATAGAAACAGATTATTTCCCTTCAATCAGAAACAGGATAGGACTTAAGAGAATCAATTCTTGGAACTACAAAGTATCAACGCTGGTTACTAAACAGTGATTAAACTGCTAGAGCAAGAAACATCACTGCCTGGTTGTCAAAGAGAGTCAAATCGCAAGGTATCCAATTCAGAGATTCCACAGTGCAAAGCAAGGGTGAAGGATATCAAACTAAACCAAATTAAAGGTTCTGAAACATTTTCGAAAATAAAAATTACAAAATGATTTCAATCCATCGCCCAATTTTATACGCATCCAGGAATCACAATTACAAAACAAAGCCTAGTTCACCGCCACAGTATCATAAAAGTTTATCTCCACTGAACGATTGAAAACGAAATCAACAAAACCCCACAGTCAATAATCATAAACTCAACTCTTACCCCAGCACAGAATGTATTGAACCAAGACTCCCTTCCAATTCCATTGACATTAACACAAACAGCCAAATGAAAATAAACAAACTTTATGCAATTTCTAACACTTACCCCTATAAAAAAAGCCCTCAACAGCCCAAAGAGAAATTTGTTTCCTCAAACCTAGGTCTGCAAAAACAAAATTCAAAGCACAGAAATCTATCAGAGAAAAACAAATTCTTGAACGGGTAGCACGAATAACCCTTCCAAATTGTTTATTAGAGAGGGAAATTTCTTCTAATCAGAACAAAATCGGAACAGAATTTGAGCTTTGGTAGGATAAAAACAGGAACTCAAACACGAAATCCCTGTCTATGGTACACATATTTTTTATTTCATCGAAAAAATAACAAAGGTCAACAAAAAAAATAGCAAATAAGAGAGATACCAATAATTATTGACAGTAATTGCAGAATAATCTAGACGTTGTTAATGGGAAATCAAATCGGATGTCGCACGAACATGAATCCGGAGTCCTGATCCTGATTAGGTAACAAACAAAGGATGAATCCTGGAGACGATTAGCGCGTGATTATTGAAGAACGAGATAGAGTAGTAGATGAAGTAATTGAAAGAAGAGTAGGAGAGGGTTTTGGTTTGGGTGGGTGAGTGGGTTTTTTTATTCTTAGATATTTACTTCAGTGGCAGCAGAAAGTGTGAAAGTGAAGATGAATATTTTTGCTTTCTTAGGGCATTACAAACCACTAAACATGTTTTTCTTTAATTATAATATGTTTCTATTAAAATCTAATTTCATTCTTGATGTAAATACTAAATTATATTTTAAAACCATAAGATTGCGTTTAGATAGACTGAAACATTGAAGAATTTGAAATATTAAAAAATTAAATTGTTTTTAATTTGATTTTCCTAGTTCATTAATATTTATTATAAACTAAGTTGAAGCTAACATCCAATTCAGTTGCGGAGGAAAACAGAAAGAAGGGGAACAACGAGGGAGAGAATGGATCTTGGAAATGGGGAGCCATTTTGGAGTGGATAATCAAGAAGTGAAAGGAGATACAAGAGATGTTATTACAAGAAAGATCAAAGAAGGGAATAAAAAGAAGGAAGACATTTCTCATTTTTAATGAGTTTGCAAAGGTTGTAGTTGTATTTGATAGTTACAAGTCTCTAGGTGTGTTGCTGTAGTTGGTTCACGAGCTTAAGTTGCACTTATCACATTATCTTGTGAAAGAGTTCTTTGAAACGAATCCAATTTTTCTTAGAGTTAAGCAAGATTCGATCAACTCTCCTTGATATTTGAAGGGTTAGATGTTTAGGGAATGTGTTATGTTGATTTGGATTGGATAGAAGTTCATCTTTTTATCAGTTTGATCTTATAATTACTATTAGAAAGGAATTTTAATTTGTTTTAAAACTTATCTTCGTCATAAGAAACTTTTAACTCATTAAAATATGTTTCTAATATGTTAAAATGTTGATATAATTATTAATTTGGTCCTCTACTTTTTTTATATAGTTCAATTTGGCCTCTATAATTTTTATTAGTTCAATTAATTTAGTATCTCAAATATTTAAAATGATTCAATTTGGTCATCTTGGTTGAGTTGGAGTTAACATCGTGTATGCACATAACACGTGTCAAGCTGCCGAACTTTTTATTTTTTTTTAACTTTTTTTAATTTTTAATTTTTTTTCTAAAAGTTTATAATCTACCACGTGTCAGGTTACTATCGTGTCACGTGACAGTTTATAGTCATGACACGTGGTAATGATAAAACTTGTTTTCAATTTAGTCCTCTATTAAATTATTTGGTTCAATTTAGTATTTCAATTCTTTAAAACGATTTAATTTTGTCCCTTATAGTAAATAAATTTAATTATGACTTATATATATATATATATATATATATATATTAAAATAATTGTTTTGAATTTATACATCAAATCACTATATTTAAATATTCAAATTATTTAATTTTTTACAAGTGTAAAAAATTTCAAATGTAAAAAATTATAATGGTAAAAATGTAAAAAATAAAATAATTTAAGTATTTAGATGAAGTGATTTGATGTATATATTAAAACAAATTATTATAACATGTATATATAAGTTGTAATTGAGTTTATTTACTAATTTAGTCTTAAATTGAAAAAGACAAAATTGAATCGTTTTAAAAAATAGAGAAAATAGAGTACTAAATTGAAAAAAAAATTTAAAATAGAAGACTAAATTGTGTAACACCCCATTTAATTTAATATACGAAATTAAAGGAAGCGTCACAAAAAGATAACATAATAGCGCAGTTCTGGAGTTTAAAACTCAACTCCTTACAATCCAAAGCACACCACGATGCCCAAAAGAAAACTGGATAAAATGTTTACAAAGAAAGTATGTAGATCCAAGGACAAACAAGTACATGGGCCTTAGCCCTAAAGAAAAGCCCAATAAAGAAATTAAAGTCCAGCCCATGCAGATCATGCAGCGGAACCATCACCTCCTTATTGCCCGTGGGTGTTCCTCGCATCTGCTCACATCAACAAGTTGATGATCATCGCAAGAGGGAGTACCACACAGCAGAACACACAACAATAAAAGTAGGGTAAGCTAAAGCACAAAAGACTTCATCCATACAATCAGATATATTTTCACAATCTCATATACACATCTCAATCAAGCATGTTATGACTCCTCAGGCAATACACTAAGACACGACTCGACTCATCCGGATACGTATAACCTGGTCAGATTCAGCGAATGCTTGCACTTGTGGTGGATACCTCTGCTCACCCCTGAGTTGCTCACCCCCGAGCTATGTGTTACAAGTGTTACAATGAATCAATTTCCCTCACCACAAGGTTAGCCCTTAATGAATTTCAGGCCTCCTACTACTCTTACCATAGGAGTCAGTCCGCTCTAGGTGAGACTAACTAACTCCTTAGACTGTCAAGATGCAACCTTACCTTGAATCCTTACCTAGTTATACAGATGGGGCACCATCATAGGCACCCACTAACAGGGGCCATGGAATTACGTCCCGACCACTGAAGTACGACCTCGAAGTCTCACCTAGAGACTCCAGGGATTTATGTACTGACACATACTAAACATATACATTCATCCAACTAATAGACACATATATCATGCATAGGAACTTTCATGCCAACCTTTTTTAACCAATTCCTCATTCACATTCCGTGTTGAATCCCATTTCAACTCATCCATCCCTAACCATGAATATAGTTTTTCACCTCATACCAATACCATGTCATTTTGATACCAACCATCTCATTGAAATCACATGTCAAGATTTATCCAGATTCATCATTCACAACTCACACACCCCCTTATTCATGCATCTCCACTCATTTCACAGTTTGACATAGCAACCCAACCAAACATGTATTAAATACCCAAAAACAAAGATGGAAACAACACCCACGCCTCATCTCGCCCAATTCTCGCTCAGGCCGCGAGGTCTCGCTTAGGCGAGAGGGACTCTTGCTCAGGCGAGCTCCCTTCGCCTAGGCGAGAACGCGACAATTTCGAACAGGGCCATTCGCACTAACTCACTTAGGCGAGCTCTCCTCGCCTGAGCGAGGCAATCTCTCGCTCAAAACACAGACCACCCGCCTGGGCGACAGTTCGCGCAGATGGCCTGGGTGAGCCTCTGCCAGTCTCGCTTAGACGAGCATGACTCGCCTGGGCGAGATTATCAGTTCTCGCCCATGTTCTCACCTGCAGTAGTCAAGTTTTTGCATTCAAACAACCACACAAGGTATTCCATACATTCAAAACAGTGTACAATCCATGCAACACTAAGCATACTCAAACACAGGCCAAACATAACATAAAACTCGAAACCCTAACTCCCCTTACCTGGAAAAGGGCTAACAGCTGGTTCCTTGGGTACGAACAGAGAAATACAGCAGCTCCTAGAGTAGTTTAGCAAGCTGGAAACAAAATGAACATTATGAAACGAAGCTACCTAGAACGACCCCAGTTGCGACTCGAAGCAACAGTGCTAAACAAGAGAGGCATGGGATGGGAGACAACTTACGCGAGACAGAACTGGCTCGAACAAGCGTGACGGAGGCCAAAGACTGAACCCTAGCAGAGATGATTGCGGCTGCTCAAAGGGGGTAGGGGATCTGTTTCTGCAAAGTGAGAGGAATGGAGGGTTAGGGCAGACTTAGGGTCTGTTTTCCCTTTGGGTCAGCCCTAAGGCCCAAAAGTGTGGGGCAGCCTTTAAGATAAAAGGGCAGATAAAAGAAGTGGGCCTTACAAATTGAAAACAAGTTTTATCATTGTCACGTGTCAGGATTGTAAACTACCATGTGACACAACAGTAACCTGACATGTGGTAGATTATAGAAAAAAAAATTAAAAAAAAAAATTAAAAAAATTAAAAAATTAAAAAATTTCACGGCTTGACACGTGTCTGTATATGTGTCCTATATGGACAGGGTGTTAACTTCAACTTAATGGAGATGACCAAATTGAACACTTCTAATTAATTGGGATACTAAATTGAACCAACCAAAAATATGAAAACCAAGTTGAACTAAATCAAAAAATTAGGAGACCAAATCAATAATTATACCTAAAATATTCTTATCGAAATCTTGAATAATTACAGAGAATATTTTAATTAATTAAATATTCATTTTAATTGATAAAGAATAATTAAAGTCACTAGTAGTTATGTGAGATCAGTTTTAATCTATTAAAACAAGTTTTTAATAGATTAATCTTTCCCATGATTTTAGATGATTTTGAGCTTACCTTATTTAATCCATAAATTTTGGGAGTAAGTGAAATTGATAAATTAAAATGTAGTTTTAATCCATTAAATTTGACATTGTAGAATTTATATCTCCCTTGTTCTGAAACCTTTATACACAATTTTTTTTAAAATCTTTATACTTTTGAGAGAGTTACTATTGAGCATAAACATGTGTTTCTTGGAGCTTTCATTGCGTGATTTGAAGATCATTCTCTTGGTTTAAGAGAGAAACATAGAGATTCACCGAGTTTTATGAAAATTCCACGTTTCATTTGTTTTCAGGTGAACTTGTTCCTTCTACTCTTTTGTCTATTTGTGGTTTTGTTGTTTCTAGATAGGTTTTCCAGTCACAATGCAGTAATAGGGTGTTATTGGTGTACAAAGTCAATCTTGTAGGGCTCAATATTTGGTTTCTTGTATTATTTGTATAAGCCATCTGTTTGTAAATACATTTTCATAGTGTGAGCTTGGTTGGTGTGGCTAGGCACCTGGATATATAGCTTTGAAATAAAGTGAATCAATATAAAAATCTTGGTGAAATTCTTCTGCCTTCTCTTCTTCTCTTTTTTATTGTTGTTATGCAAATCAAAGTTGTTCTTGTGAAGTTTTTTTTTTTTTTTCTGTTCTGAAATTTTTTTGTCAACAACTAAATCCTAAAATTAATTGGGGACTAATAAGATTTCGTTCTAAAATTTTGGAAAATATGTGATAGTTCAATTCACCTCCTCTCTTGATTTAATCCCTTTATTGTAACATTAAACATGATTGAAAAATAAATTACTCTCAAAAGAGAATATGACAATTGATTCTTCACATATAGAAAACTTCATATAGTGAAGAATATAGAGATTTAACACATTCCCATTAAAGATTTAATTACACAAAAAGTCTAAAACAAAGAGTTATGTATGAAGAAAAAATAGTGAGGTCATTCTTAATCTTCTAATGTCTTCATCTTTATATAAACTTCTATAAATATTATTATTACTTATAATTTTCAGAGATAAAATTTACTCGTACTTGATAATATTTTTGTTTGAATCTTTTCATGGAGATGTGTTTGATAATATGTTGCTTGTGGATTGATGTCCAAGTATAGAAGGTTGCACTTCTTTTTTTTATCTTCGAATTGTAAATATGGAAATATGCAAGATATGAAATAATATATTGTGATATACGTCTAGATCTAGAAGTAGGGATGACAATGGGGTAGCACAATAAAGATGAGTTTCATTATTCTATACTAGGATGTCAAAAAGAATTTATACCTGCAGATATCCACAGATAAAACCCGCAACAGATAGAAAATAGATATCGAAAATGGATATTCGCGGCTAACGAGTACGGATATTTATACCCGCATGTTAACGGGACAGGTACGAGTATCATAATATCTGTATCCATGGATACCTGTACCCGTTATACTCTAATTCAAATTAAAAAAAAATTATTAAACATTAACACATTGATTTTGAATGTGTTATTTTTTTATCAATTGATTTTAAAAAATCTTCATTTATTTGTAAATTGTCATTCAATACTATTTTAAATGAGTTATTTTCACTTTGTTTGAAATTTATAAAGATTATGCATTGTATTTTAATTTGACTTTAAAATTTTTTAATTAATATTAAATTTTTCTTTTGTGAATACACGCGGGTACTCGTGGATATTAAAAAAATATGCGGGTACCCGCATAATAGATACCCGCACGGATATGGGTACGAGACGAATATTTATCTAGTGAGTAGGGTATGGGGGAGCTATTACCTGTACCTTACCCGCCCCGTTGACATCCCTATTCTATTCCCATCCCCAGAAAAAAAAAATTCATCCCTAATCCCAAATTTAGCGAGTATCAAATTTTTTTCTCATCCCCATTTTTACCGGGTAACATGTATATACTCATATTCGTACCCTTTTTCTTAATGTTTCATTATCAATTGATTAAATTTTATAAAATAATACAAAATTACGATAAAGAAAATATAATATTATCAAATATTCAATATTAAAAGGAGATTTGTTTTTTTAATATCAAATATTTAAAAAGAAATTATAATTGCATACATTTTAAATTAGAATACCAAATAAAATTTCATGAGAACCAAAACATTTATTAAATTTTCAAATGATAATGAAACCTAGTTGATAAAATTTAAAAATATTTTTAAACAAATATTCAAATTAAAATATTTTAAATGTATGTTTACTTCAATTTTTTAAATTCTAATGAAATATCATTTTTTTCACACAAATAAAAGTTATAATAGAACACTTGATCAAAATCACACAAAGAATAAAATTAAACTAATAATAATAATATTTTAACATAGATCTTTCACCTTTTGAACTTCAATATATATTGGATGGTGATAAAAAAGATTCATGACAATTATATTAAATTATTATTTATAGTAAATAAAATTTATTTATACAATTATAGTAATAAAATTACAGTATAATAATGAGTTAGAATATAAAAATAACTATTTACATGATAAAAATAAATAAAAAAATAAAAATATTAATAAAATGATCAAATGTGTGTCCTATAAGCAATTCGAGAGACCATTTAATGAAATCGCACAAAGAAAAATAAATGTATAATTAAGTGTATGATAAGAAAAATACCTTATATATTTAGGAAAACTTTTCAAATATCAACATAGTCAATGGTTGAGAGATAATAAATTGTTTTAATGAAACAAAATAGTTCTTCAGATGAAACAAAAATTAATAATAATAGAATAAATAAGATAATTTTTTTATATAAGAGATAAAAATATTAAAAAAGAGTAGAGAAATTCAAATGTGAGACACTAAAAAATATTTAATTGACATACATCATTTGAATATATAAAGGTTGTTATAAGACGAAAAATATCTTAGAGATGTGAATAAACTTCATGATAAGCAAAACAATTAGAAGAAATAAAAAGTAAAAAGTGTGTAGTGTGTGTGTGTATATATATATATATATATATACATATATATATATATACACACACACACACACATACACACACACACACATATATATATATATATATATATATATATATGTATAAAAAGTAAAAAGTGTGTAGTGTGTGTGTGTGTATATATATATATACATATATATATATATATATATATATATATATATATATATATATATATATATAAGGTTACATGTTACTTAATAGACTATGAATATTTTAATAATTTAAACGGGGACGGAGACATGACATGAACGAGTATGGGAACAGGGCGAATATGTACATCCGTATCTGCATCCCCATACCCAATTGAAAAAGTCAGATATTTCACATACCTATACTCAGTCAATGAGGAGATTTTTCGTCAAAACGAGGATAGTTTCAAACAATACATACGAGAACAGGTTTATTTGTCATCCCTATCTAGAAGAAACAGCTTGGGTTAATTGAATAAACTACATTTTAATATTCTAGGCATGGGCATTTTTAGTCTATCTCAGTTGGATTTTTCTTGAAGTTCTGACCATAAAAAATAGTTATAGTTGTACGAAACATATATTGTGGTAAGTCAAACAGGTTGAGGCATAATGAACTAAAAGTCTTGTTCCTCAACTTTTGAGCTTTTTCATGTTGAGAGGATATAAAAGATGGCATACTTTATTTGGATATACTTTTTAGACCTTCTTCTAGGATAATTGTATAAACAATGAAATTGGTTCTTGAGGACATATTGAAGTGCAATGTAGAGGAAAAAAATATCTTTAAACTTAAGGATAAGGTCCAAATCTTCACTTGTCGATATTTGGCTTACCTTTTAACATTAACTTCTATGATACTAGCTTCAATAACAAGTTTCATTTCTTCCACTTTTTCTTCTTCTTTTTCCAAGGTGGAGTTATATTACCTCAAGGCTCCTTTATTTGTTTTGGACTTTGTAAGTGGAGGAGGAAGTTCTAAGACCTCAACAATGTTGAAATCGAGACGATGTAATCCTCACATATATCTTTAAGAGAAGTTTTGAAATAACAAATATTGAATGTGATACTAGATTACACACACTAATAGCAAACATTTTTTATGATGTTTTAAAATGATATTTTATGTTGGTTTTATAACTAATATAGATATAGAAACAAGGAAAATTCAATATTTATATAATAATTGTTCTACCGTTATAAAAAGTTCACTTTCTATATCGATTCTAAAGACCTCTCACAGAAAAATAAAATAAAAATAATGTCGTTTATATGCTTTTTACCCGATGATTAAAATATCAACCTTCATAGAATGTATTACTTTCTATGACAAATGTACTTTTAGTCATTATAAAAAAAAGGGTCTACGTATTAATCACTACTTGCATAATAAATACCTTGCATAATAAACACAATTCTCAAGCATTTTCAAATAAATTCTTAATGATCTATTACATCAAGAATTTAAAACTTTAATAAAATTTAATATAATACAAAATTATTAATCCTAATATGATCATTTACAATAAATACTTATAAGAAAATGTGTCTACTATTTTTGAACCTCTTGTAACATATATGTATTGTTAATCTCAATTTGTAATAAATCTTGATTATGTAGAACCTACTTTAGTACAATCAACATAACTTCTTGGATAAAATGTGTCACTCAACAAAAAGAATATTACAGTAAAATGTCAACCTAAAGTCAAACATAAATATGCAAAAAGCTTTGGAGTTAAAGACAATGTACGAGCACCGAGTCATAATGAATCTTGTTGTGATCCGTATAAGTAGAAGTTTTTAATACAAATGGAGACTTGATGAAACATAACACTTATACATACATAAAACTTTATTCTTTCAATTTTTAAAGCTTCTAGTGTTTGAGAAATAGCGTCTTCTAAATGAGTTGTAAAAGAGAGTGTTTAATTTATATATCCTTTATGTTTGTGATTATTTCATATCCACTCTATATCCACTGTATAAAGTGTGAAATCTTGTAAAAACATTTTATTATTGTACGCCTAAAGAGACTTTGTTTACTCATACTAAAGAGGTATTGTGTACACATTACTAAACGTTGTGGACTCATGTAACGCAAAATTAACAACAACAACAAGAATACTTAAAAACACTTATTTGTTTAGTGGAACCCTATGCAACTTGAATTGAAGAATTGAACATACCCTAGATTAGGGATGAGTTAGTATAAAAACTAAAGTGTTCATTGTCTCTCACACACATTGCATCTCTTGGCCATTTGTAAAAAAATTAGAAAATTTATTGTGAACCATTTTGTAAAACCATTAGACGACCCCTTTTAGTGTCTAATATGAAAATTTGTGAAAATCTTCAACATAGTATTTTAGGTCTATTCAGACTTATCGGTTCTAGAGCTAACCCCACTTTGAAAAATAACCAAGAAATACTTTTAAAAATGTATGAAAGGATTTATAAGTTTGAATAATTGGTACATGAATATGGAAATACATGAATACAAATTTAATAGAATTTCTCATTTATTATTGGAGTATTACCAACCATCTGTGTAAATTTTTTTCAGTGTTAAAATAATACACAAATCCCATATTTATAAACATGTGTTTCAACAATTATTTGTAATTAACATATTCAAAAGTTGAATTTACATTATAGTTGTCAACAACTCACTTGTTTGTTATGCATAAATACATGTCCATGAAACAATTTATTTTAGTATAACTCCATCGCTCTCTGTAACATGTACTTTGATAATTCAACCTTCGTTCTATCTTTTCAAGAATGACTCTATCTTTGATTCTTTTTGAATAACAACTCCAACTCTGTTATTTCATGCAATAACTCCGTTTTCAACTTTCACTACTACAAAAATCGCTTCAGACAACAATACAAAATTGTGAGTTAAACCACAAAAGTCGTAGGCTAAAGTTTAGACAACAATTTGTAGGCGTAGTCTAGGTGAGCGTAACTGTAGGTAATAGGCCACGGTTTTCAATATGACAATAATTTTAAAATTGTTGCTTAAAATCCACATAAAAAGAAATTATTTTGATGTACGTGGGTTTCAAAACTTCACATTTTCAACATTTTGAGCTCTTGGCGTTTTCAATCTAAAATCAAAGGGAGGGAAGAAATTCAATTTTTTGCGTTTCTGAAACTAAGTTTTGCATTTTCAGTCAAAAAAGGAGGGATGAATATTTCTAATCTAAAAACTTTAATTTTTTGTATATTTTAGACTACGTTTTTATGGATTAGCCCACACTTTTTACAAACAACATTTATATAAATGTTGCTTAAGATAGTCTTTAAGCCACGTCTAAATAAATGTTGTCTTTACTATGTTTAGACCGCATTTTTATACTCGTGATTTCGTTTAGTGTTGTCTAAAGTCATTTTAGTTGTAGTGTTTAAATTTCCATCAAGCTCAAAGTGCTACACTTCCGTGCTTAAATATTATACCTTTTTAACTTAGTTTTCCTTTTAATTGCCAACCATGACTTCCTTCTTTATTAATTTGATCTAATTGTCGATAAGTTTCTATATTGACATCACTTCTAAAAAAATCAATCAATTTGTTTTCAATACTTCTTTATTTTGTTTATCATTTGACAATAATTATATATAAATATAAATACTAATTTAGTTTGACTAGTGATTTTTTATTTAAAATACAAAACTCAAGTAAATAAGTAAATAAGGATAAAGAAAAACTTTTCAACGATGGAGAATAAGAATAAATACAAGAAACATGACAACAAAAAATAAAGAAGAAAAAATAAAAAAAATCAAAGGATATTCACAAGAATTAGACTAAAAGAATTATAAAAAAAATAAAGAAGCACTTAATTTTGAAAAATTCTTAGATAATAAAATATTTCTGGATTCTCTTAGAATATTCTACGATCCAAGAGACAAAAAGGGACACATGGTTGACTAACTTAAGATATGGAAAAGGCATATGAAGAATTTCTAACCAACATATGTCACTTTCAAAGTGCAATGATGATTATAACTTCTTCAAATGACTATTTCTTATCTCATGAGTCACATGTTCTTCTTGGAAGAGTAATCGTGAGTTTCTCCTTAGATATTAAAATTACCATATGCCTTATCCTAAGTTTAGAGAGTCACCTATGTGCATTGTTAAATTAGGAGTTAACTAAGTGTTAAATATATCATTAATCGATTTAGTATTAGGTTATGTAATATTATGACTACACTTATGATTCTCTTTGTTTTAGACACATCCAATATGACTATTCCACTTCTTGACCAAGGCATAAATCTATAAAAGGAGAGTCAAACCCCTCTTGTAAGCCACCTGTGAAGAATGTGTAAAATCACTTTTGTAAGATGTATTTGAGAGAGTCTTTAGTGAATTCTTTTTTTACTTTCGTTCTTATCTTGAAATTTTTTTTTTCAAGTGGTGAATCCTCGTGACACTAATGAGAATCAACTTCAAGATGGAGTGCATTTTTTTTTTCTTTTGCACCTTATTCTTGTCTTTCTTTGTGTTTTGATTTATCAAATCAAACCATGAGTTATTCTTTTTACTTCATTATTGTTATGTTTTCTTTCATGTATTGTAAGTTCTCCAACACTTCTTGAATTGATCAAATTCTATCATCTTTCTAAATATTACATAAACAAATAACCACTTAATTGAAATAAATCTTAAAAAAACTTGATTTTTGACTTTTTGAATCAGTTGAACAATTTTAATTTTAAAACAATGATACTTACTTATTAAAGTAAAACTTAATTACATCATAAGTAATTTATATTTAATTTCATAAAAAGATAATGACACTAAATATTTACAATTTTATTCTTTTAGTAAACTCTAAATAATATTAATGATAGTTTTATCCAAGAAGACAATCCACCATGTACTAAAAAAAATATCATTTTGCCTCTAAGGAATATATATATATATATATATATATATATATATATATATATATATATGGATTTTCATAGCATTTTATCATTTGAAAAAGTTAATAATTAAAACATGAATTATATTTACTATGTTGATTTCTTGAAGACTTTTAACGAATAATATATGCGCCTGTGACCTAATGGATAAGGTGCTTGACTTCTAATCAAGCGATTGTGGGTTCGAGTCCCACCGGGCGTGTATAATTGAGTTTTTTTTCTTAATTTTTGTTCTAAAAAATTAGTTTTTCTAAATTTTTTATAATACTTTTACCAACTTAGTTGATTTGTTTGAAAATTGGAATGCATCATAAGAGTCTTCTCGTAGAGTGCTCTAATATTAACTAATCATATTTTCATTGTAATATTAACTAATCATATTTTTATTTTGAGTAATTTCATTTGTATCACTTTTCTTGAGTTAGTTTTTAATAGTTTTTTATACATGTTCTAGAGGATTTTGTATGTAATTTTAGGGGTTCAAAATAAATCTTTGTTTGACTAAGATTCTTAGGTTGTGTTTAAATCATTCGTATGAGCTTTTTATGTATAAGTAGAACATCTTGTGAGAGTTAAAAACCTTGGAACTAGTGAGTTAAAAGCTCAATTCCAGGTAAGGAAAGTTAACTATTTGCTTGTTTTATTTGGTTATGATTGGTTGATTTGAATATGTGAATTATATTTGTGATGAGATATAATGTAAATATTGATTGTTGTGTTGAATACTATTTGATGTTGTGAGTTGAATGATTCTATTTTATTGATAAACAATAAGATGATAAGTATATTAATTTGGATTAATTAGTTGATGGTGACCTATTTCAGAATTGAATTGTACATAATGTGGCTTGAAAAAGTTATAAATATATATGTTGGAGCCAATTGAGCAAATTGATTTATCTATCAGGTTTATGAATTTATGCAGACTCGTTGGATGAGTCATTCAATCACTAAGCGAGTGTGAAAAAATATAATTATAGAGAGCTTAAGACGTTCCACCCGTTGGACAACTTAGAACTAGTGGAAATGATGCACCAGAGTTTGGGTTGTTAGGCAAGTGATATTTATAATCTTAGGGTGGTTGGGTTGTTTGGTGAGGTCTAGCTTTATTGGACAAACTTGTTGGTTTTTGTCTCTAGTACATGGTCATTGGGCGAGTTAGTTTCCTCGTTGAGTAAAGTAAATTTTTCAAAATTAAGAGAGCTAAAAATTAATTGATCGTTGAATGAGTGTACCTCTTTAGGGTAATTTGTTGAGCGAGTGAGATTAATGACTAAGTGAGCCTGAGTTTTTAAACACTCTTAGCTTAGTCTCACTAGCGTGTGCATGTGTGTGAGATAAGCTACACACACCCCACACACATCAATAAAAATTTACATAATTAAATACAAAAAAGTCATTGCCACATTTAAATAATTAAATACAAATACATTAAATGTAAAAAAGTTCTCCTTGCATTTCAATATTTAAATATAATAAAAACAATGACATTCACTTCAAATATCTTATTGAAAAAAATTACCACGAACTTATCTTAAATTACTATCTATTATACTACTCACTTATTTTTAGATAAATTAATATCCGTAAATGACAATATTTCTCAAATAACTCTTTTTTCTTTCAAATCATTTCTCTTACAACGTATTACTCTTTATTTTTATTTTACTAAACATTACTCACTATTTTAAAACAAAAATTACAATTACATATAATCATATTTATAATTTTTAACATTACATTAAACTTCTTTACAAATCATTTCACCCACAATAATCTTATTAATTAATTTTACTTTTCTATCTTATTATACCAAAAATTTTATCCAATAAATTATTTTAACTAAATAAATATACATTTTCAAATTTAATTTTATAAAAAAACCATAATTATAAAAATTATCACTATAACTTTTGTATTTGTTTTTATTTATTTATTTCATCACATCCCTAATTTTTAAAACGTAAAAAAAAAATTCAAAAATTGAATTTTTAAAAATCGAATTTTGATTAATATTCCGATGAGATTTAACGAAATTGGATGTAAGACCCATTTTCTTAAAACCAAAAATACCTACTTTTGGAAAACATATACGTAATTCTCATCTCCTTTACACAACTTTCTCTCTAAAACCTCAATCTTCTCACTTCGAGAACTTACCCGAATCTCATATTCTTCTTGATCAGAGGTTGTTTTTGTAGTCACCGTGAAGAATGCTACGAAACCCACTGTTTGAAATCGTGCATGGAGTAGGTTTCGGTTCTGCCCATTTTTAGAGTTGAATATGTTTTTTCACTCGTTCTTGCGTTTTTGTAGATTGCATATGGTCCTTTTCATCCCCAAATTTATCCTTGCACGTTGGCAAATTCGGCCTTATTCTCATATCATTGATTTGATCTTCCTTGCATGTGTAGATAGTGGTTTCGTGGGAGGAAGCTGTGGAAAAATGTGAACATCTTTTTGGTGAGGGAAGTTAATTAGAGCTTTTATATGTTGTGTTTTCACTAAAATTGTTGATTGTGATTTGTGATGTTGAGAACTTGGCATTTGAAATGATTGCTTGTTTGGAATTATACTGAGTTTTTTGATTGAATCTATTATGGTATATATGTTTAATATATGCTCATTGATGATGTTGGAAATTTCGGTGAAATCAAGTGTGTTTGGAGCTAAATTTCGGAGAAATCAAGTGTGTTTAGAGCTAAATTGTGAATTTGGGATTATGATTGAATCGAGGGTTTTTACTTGAGTAATTAATCTAATTGGTATAACGTACAACATTTTTTATTGGTTCACATGTAGAGTTCATACTTCAGCAGTACAAAAATGGCACATCCAAGCATTGCGCTCGGTAAACATGGTTGGGATACCTACAAGGACAATACTGGCCATAATATTTACAAATGAGGATTTTAAAGCCCCTGACCCTGACCAAAATGACCCTATGGTTATATTGATTGAATTGACCGACTTCTGTGTAGAAAAGACCCTTGTGGATAAAAGGATTTCGGTTAACATTATATATGGAAAGACTTTCTGGAAACTAGACATTGTTGAATAATTGATAATACCTTATACCGAGCAGATCATCAGTTTCTCAAAGGAAATGATTTACATAAGAGGCTATGTAGACCTCCATATGAGATTGTAGATGAAAACCAAAAAGGAAATACGACCAAGGTATGATATCTGCCAGTGGAAGCAAACTTCCTATAGTGTGTTGTTGGGACAACCGTGTTTGAATAGTTTGGCGACAATGGTATCCATACCACACCTCGCCATGAAGTTCGCTTTGGATTAGGGGGATGTGGTGACAGTACATGTTGATTAGAAAAGGGATAAGGACTACACAATGGGTTAAAAGTTACCCTTACTACCCTCCTTGGACCAAGAGCGAAAATGTGGTACCTATGTTGGATTTTGACCCTCGATCAAGCAATGATGACCAAATTGAGCCTAGAGAAAGGAAGGTTTGATGGAGATTGAAGGGGCCTTTACAGTACACTCAAATCGGTGGAGAGCTAACATAGACGTAGCACAAGCTTTTAACCTTGATTTTGGAGAAAATAAAGACATGTTTGCATGGACATCGTCCGATATGCTTGGAATATACTCAGGTGTTATGACTCTTAAGCTTGCAATATATAAAGATTCTCGGCCAATAACACAGAATAAAAGAAGGAATGGAGAAGAGAGAAGGGCACCCATAAAGACAAAAGTCACAAAATTCTTCAAGCCAGATTTATCAGAGAAATCAAGTACACCTCATAGTTGGCCAACATCGTCCTAGTGAAGAAGGCGAGTGGACAATGGTGTATGTGTACTGATATCAATGGCCTCAATAAAGCCTTCCTTAAAAATGCTTCTCCCTTGCCTATAATCGATCAACCTATAGATGGAATGTTTAACTATACAATGTTGTGCTTCTTAGATGCGTAACCTGGTTACAACTAGATTCCCATGTTCCACCTAGACAAAGACAAAACTGCTTTCATCACCGAAAGCGCAAACTACTGTTATGAAGCAATGTCGCTCGACCTGAAAAATGTGGGAGCCACTTATCAAAGACTGATAGATAAGATCTTTAAAGAGCAAATCGATAGGAATATGGAAATTTACGTGAGCGATATGGTGGTCAAGTATAACTCTATGAAGAACCATGTTCAAGACCTGGAAGAAATGTTTCAACAGATTAGGTAGTATAACATGCTCCTTAACCCTTTAAAGTTTGTTTCTAGAGTTAGTGGAGGAAAGTGTTTAGGTTTCTTGCTCTCCGAGTGGGGAATCAAGACAAATCTTGACAAGTGCGATAAGCCTAAAAACCTCAAGGAGGTTCAAAGATTAGTGGGGAGGCTGACATCTCTAGCATGATTCTTGCCAAGACTAGTCGAGTATATAAGGCCTATAGTGAAGGCGATGAGGAAAAACACGATAGACAAATGGTCCGATGAGTGTGAAGTAGCATTCTTGAGATCAAACAAGCCCTAACCGCACCACCCATCTTGTGCAAACCAGTCAAGGGAGAAGACCCCCACTTATACCTCTCAATAGATCTACTGGGTAGCTTAGTAGTTGAGTCAAACGTGTGATATCTACATGTAGACGGGTCATCTAGGCAGAAAGGTGGAGGTGCAGGCATAGTCCTCGAAGGACCTAAACATATCATAGTGGAACAAGCAGTGGCGTTCCATTTCAAAGTATACAACAATCAGGCTAAATATGAAACCCTCATGATAGGGATATGATTGGCTAAATACATAAGGCAACTAAGGTAAATTACAGAAGTGAGTCACACTTGGTCGTTCGTCAATATACATGAAACTACCAAGTCAAAGACGAACTTCTATTGTAGTATTATCATGTGCTAAAGCAATTGGTTGGTCAATTTGATAAAGTTACTCTCAAGCATGTACCAAGAGAAAGCATAACAAGGACCGACTGCTTGTCAAAAGTTGTAGGAAGTAAGAAAAGATGTCAGTTGAACATAATTGTATGGCAAAATCTCTCACACCTAACGGTGTTACACATAACGTGTGCAAACGTTGAGATTGATTCTCAAGATTGGAGAAGTGAAATCTGTGCTTTCATTTATAACCCACAAGAGGGAGAATTTATTAAACCATCAGAACCAAGGCGGGTTGCACAACTTGTAATAATTGACGACGATTTATACTTATACCCTTATAAAGTGTTTGTCCCCAAACGAACCTAAGTATGTAATGAAAGAGATCCATGATGGCGTTTGTGGACTACATTATGGTCGATGAGCCATGGTCGCCCGTATATTGAGATCAGGTTACTATTGGCCAACTCTGAAAGTCGTATCAGACGAATACAGAAAGAAGTGTGAACAATGTTAGGTGCATGATAACGATAGGCATCAACTAGCTGGTTAGCTACATAAATTCACTTCTCCTTGGTCATTCACATAGTGGGGGATGGACATAGTATGACCCTTATGTCCTGCACCAACACATAAGAAATTCATCCTTATAACACTAGATTACTTTACCAAGTGGGTAGAAGCATAAGCATTGGCAACAATAACGTCAAGGTAGGTGCAGGCATTTGTATGGAGAAATTTGATTTATTGATTTAGCCAACAAAAGATTTAGCCTACACTGATAAGACATTGAAGGATTTTTACAAGGGTCTAGGCATAAAACACATCACAGGCTTAGTAGAGCACCCTTAGACGAACAATCAGGCTAAAACAACCAATAAGGTGGTGGTAGTAGAACTAAAACGAAGAATCGAGAACGCCAAAGGAACTTGGGCTAAGGAACTTTTAGAGGTCCTATGGGCATACCGATGCATTCCACATAACACCATAGGAAAGTTACCATTCAACTTGACATATGGATCTGATGTAATGCTCCAGGTTGAGATAAGAGAACCGACAATCTGTAAACAGATCCAAAACATGAACCTAAAACGATGAATACTTGAGAACCGACTTGGATCTAACTGATAAGTGTCAATAATAAGTAAATTTTCCATTTGAAATTAACACTTATCATGTATCAAATGGTGCTATTTGTGTACAGAACAAACCTCCTTAGCTTAAGATACAAAATGAGATATTGAGAAATCACTAACATAAAAAGTGCTTATAACATCTATTATTTTTGGCTTTTGACGTCTGTGAAAATATCGACATCATATTGGGTGACGTTAAAATTAACGTCTGAAATAAATACTAACGTTACTTAACGTCGAAAATAGAGGTGATCGACGTCCCTTAACGTCAGTTCAATCCTAACCCCACGTTTAACTAGCGCCATCTAGAGGCAAAAAAAAAAAACTAGAGTTGACATTTGTCCTTGCAGTGATAGACGTCAAATGACGTGTGATGTCGGGCAGTGCAATAGTCGACGTCTTTGACGTTTGTCAATACAAGGACAGACGTCAATACCAGTTGTTTTTTTAAGTGTTTTGTTGTATTTACAATTTCCCACACTTGAAAAATAGAAAAGTTCAAGAACAGTTCACAAATATTCCAGCAAAATGGTGGATTTACAATCTTAACTAATAATTGTAAAGCTGTCTAAACTCTTACAATTACCACAAAACTAAAAGTTTCATCAAGAAATTGTTGTCCTACAATGTTTTTAAACAAAAATTCTAATGTTATTGTGGGTCCTAACTCCATTGTTCCAATAAATGTGATGTACACTCATGTCTTAGTGTTTGGATAGTGTCATCCGTTAGAGGTGATGAATTCTTGAAGCACTGAAAAAATAATACAAATTCATATGTATGCATATCATTTATTACCTCTATCCAATCACCTTTAATTGTAGTTCGAATGATTGTTCTTATCTTAGACATGACATAATACCCACATTCCCATGAATCTTCTTACTTGTTACACTAAATATGACAAAGAAAATAATCACATATCAAGTTCATCAGTTGACATGCGAAAATTAATAACTTGCTAAATGAATGAGTTACAACCTTTGGGTATAATACTTTAATCTGTTATGCTCTAGGCTTACTCACAACTCTAATGAAATTTTTGAAACATAAAATATAGGTTAGTTTAAATATAACTAAGTACATAATATGAAAAAAGACAACTCTTACTCTTGTAACATATTTTTAAAAGCATGTTTAATCTTCCAATGCAATGAACAAAACCATACATTGTGCATTGATTTGGAATGATGAACAATAGTTGCCAATGAGACTTATCATCAATCATAACTACTTAGTTGAATAATTAACAATAATTGATAAAATATTACAAGCAATAACACATACCCATAAATGTATGGCACAATGTAGATCTCTCTATTTGATTCAACCATCCATGTTTGCAAATAACTTTTCATGTGAGCATGTGCGTTTCCAAAAGTTTAAATGATTTTATGTTCAATGAATCCATACATGAAAGCTTGACCTTGTTCCACAATTACTTTGTCCATGTACGTACAATAAGACAATTAGGTATAAATTAAAAAGTACCAATTCCAAGTTTTAAATATGGAATACAATAAAAAATCTTACATGTACCGTAGTTGTAAACTTGAAATATTTAACATCTTGTCTCCCGTAATGATCTCTAGTGCATCATTCAGATTGATGTATAATGGGACATGACAGTTGGAGTTGTCAAAATGGGTTGGAACCCGCGAGCCAACCCGACCCACGACGGGTTCGGGCCGGGTTGAACCCGTGGTGAGCCGGGCAGGGTCACCAACCCACAAATAAAAGGGTCACACACGTGTTTTTTGTTAAGTTGGGATTTGCGTTTTGGTTAGGTTAGGTTGTTTTTTTAGCCAACATATTAATAATTTGGTATATTTTTTATTTTAGTTTGTATTTGGATTGTATTGAAGTTTATTTAGATTTTAATTATAATTATAATTTAGTTTTAACTGAAAATAAATAAATAAAATTGTAGTTTTTTAAATAAGTGAGCCCGTGAGCCAACCTGTTTAACCCACCAAACCGTGGTGGGGTGGTTTGGGTTCAAATTTTTTTGGCTCGCTAATAAGTGAGCCAGGTTGGATTCGCTCACTAAGTTGTCGTCCTATGTCCATTACGCACGGAGGATCTTCATCAACCAATATCTCATACTGACTTGTGTAGTAAGTATGATCTGCACCAAAGCATGAGTCTTTTGTGCTCACACGATGTCTTGTTGGACCTTGAGTGAGGATCTCCATATTCTGTTGTTGCATGGATAGAAGCTTTTCTTCAAGTGCTCTTTTTATTTGTTGTTTTTATTGAATTTGTTCCATGAAGTGTTGCTCCATAATTCCCTTGTGTTGGTTCATTTTTTTCCTCCATTTGTTGCTCTATCTACCTCAAGGCCTCTTGCCTCAATGGTTCATCCGTATAACTAATCTTGTTAAGATCCACCAAGTGAAGCTGAGGTCATTTGTCCCCACACCCGAATTGTTATCAACCAATTTACACTTGAAAATTGGCACTCTAAAAGTTACATAGTCAACTTCCCATATTTCTTGTATTATTGCGAAGTAACTCATGGATGCCGTAATTGGATTTTTGTCCTTAGATCTAAAAAAATGTACACCTTCAACATGAAGCGTAACCCCACTGTTTTGAATTTTACTTTTGTCATCTTCTATCTTTGAATAGAAATAGTAATTTTTTATGTAGTACCTGCCATACGTGATCACATCGGTGTTCGATCCACGAGCTAGCCTCAATAGAGTTTTAGAAACATTTGGAATCACATAAAATTTTTTCTTAAACCATGATAAGAAAGTTTTGTTATGTTCATTAGGCGCCCATTTTTCACTCATACGTGGGTGTGCAGACTTAATTTCATCAATGTGTTGTGAAATGTAAGGAATCACTTCTACAATGTTGTTTAAGATGTACAAATGAGCTTGATCAAAGTTTTTTCTCCTAACACTTTGAATCTTCACTCCTAGAACACCCTTGCCTTCACATTTACCTTCATGTTTGCTCTTAGGAACTCCAACTGGTTCATAACTTGGCATATAACTTGAGCAGAATTCAACGGCTTCTTCTACAATGTACCACTCTATAATTGAAGCTTTCGGTCGATACTGTTATTTGACATATCCCTTTAAGATTTTAATGTATCTCTCAACTGGGTACATCCATCTCAAGAAAATCGGCACACATAATTGAATTTTCCTCACTAGATGAACTATCAAATGAACCATGATATCGGAAAATGAGGGTGGAACATACATTTCCAATTGACACAATAGTCTAATGGCCTCATTTTCCAAATCATCTAACACTCGAGGGTTAATAACTTTCTTGCATATTGCATTAAAGAACATACACAAACGTGTTAGAATACCTCTAACAAAAGGAGGTAAGATGACTCGAATAACTACTGGTAACAAATGTTGCATCAACACATGACAGTCATGGGACTTTAAACCAACTAACTTTAAATCTTGCATAGAAACAAGACTACTAATATTTGAAGAGTAACCTTGGGGAACCTTCACACTTCTTACAGATTGACAAAAAATTTTCTTCTCTTTTCTAGAAAAAGTGTGACAGGTTGGGGGCAGGTAGGTGCATCTTCCAATTGATTGTGGATGTAACCTAGAATGGATGCCTATGTCGGCCAAATCTTGTTGTGCTTTTACTCCATCCTTGGTTTTTACTTTTACGTTTAGTAAAGTCCCGATGACTTTATCACATACAATGTTTTTCAACATGCATCACGTCTATACAATGTCGTACCTCAAGTTTACACCAATATGGAAGATTAAAGAGGACTGGCCGTTTCTTCCAAATGTTTTTCTCTGTGGTCTTCTGCTTTTGATGTTCGTCGAACATAAAATCAATGTTTTTCACTTGGTTGTATACTTCTTCACCATTGCGATGTCTCGTCACAACTTCATCCGTAATAGTTCCATTAAATGTTTTTTTCATTCTACGGTAAGGATGATTTCGAGGAAGGAATTTTCGATGTTTTGTATACACAATTTTCTGACCGTGTTTTAATTGAATATCACTCGTGTTTTCTTCACGAATGGGACATGCGAAATGACCTTTAACACTATAATCACTCAAGTTTCCATATGTTGGGAAATAATTTATGATGCAAAACAACATTGCATGCAAACATAAAGTTTCTTGACAATATGAATCGTACACATTAATGCCTTCTTCCCATAATAGTTTCAAATCATTGATCAATAGGTTTAGGTACACATCAATGTCATTTCCAGGTTGTCTAGGACCCAATATCATCATAAATAACATCATATATTTTCTCTTCATGCACAACAAAGGAGATAGATTGTAAATCATCAACAAAACTGGCCATGAACTTTGTTTGCTACTTAACTTCCCATAAGGATTTATACCATCTATAGCAAGTCCAAGTCTTAAGTTTCCTAACTCTGCACCAAAGTCTGAAAATGTTTCATCAATCTTCTTCCATTATGGATAATCAACTAGGTGTCGAAGAAGATTATCACATTTTCTTCCATCAACGTGTCATTTTAGGTTCTTTGCATCTTCTTTAATGGAAGGTATAATTACTGATTTGGTCCCCTAATTTTTTAGTTAGGTCAATTTGGTCCCCATATTTTTGGTTGGTTCAATTTAGTACCCTAATTATTTAAAAGAGTTCAATTTGGTTCTCTCCGTTAAGTTGGAGTTAACACCTTGTTCGTACATGACACGTGTCAAGCCGTTAAATTTTCTATTTTTTTTCAACTTTTCTTAAAATTTTCTTAATTTTTAATTTTTAATTTTTAATTTTTTTTTCTAAAAATTTATAATCTGTCACGTGTCAGGTTAATGTCGTGCCACGTGGTAGTTTACAGTCATGATTGAGTGTTATTTTAATTTTTCGTTATTTTAATAATATAATTGATTGTGATGAGTGATAATATAATCCTAAATTTATAGGAATTATCACGAAACATGAATTGGTTGAATTGGTTGTGTGTTTGCTTTGGAATTGGATGGTTGTGTGTTTGAACCTTGTTACACTCGAATTAAGTTTTCTTTTAGGAGTAGAGAAACCCTAGCTATCAGAGAGGCATAAGGCAGCCTAGGGAAACATCTTGGAAGCATTCTGGAGCATAAAGGGCTGTGTTTCAAAGAGGATTGAGGGTTGTTGTTGAAGGTGTCAAGGGAGGTATTGTTGACCAAGAAGAAGCTCTAAAATTCTCAAGTTTTAGCAAGGAAATCCATGTTAGGGGAGCTACGGGTAGCGGGTAGTGGGTAATTTAATACCCGTTTCTTAACGGGTCGGGGTCGGGTATCATATACCCGTACCCGCGGGTATCCGCTACCTGTTAAGAAAATGAAATTACATATTTATCCTTTTTAGGTTATGAGATATTAGGTTGATGCTGAAGTTCATTTCTTTTTTTGGCTCATTGCTGCCGTCCAAGTGCTCTGGGATTGTCGAAGAGGTAAACCCATGCTTCTTCTTTCATTTTCTCTCTTACACACTTAACATTCATCCCCAAAAATTGTTCTTGCTCCCTCTACAACTCCGTTTTTACTCAACAACCCTTTTGGGTATTATCATTTTTGTTAACCCATTTTCCTTTCATTCTCTGCTCCCAGTTTTCTCGTGTTGCATCTTTCGAAGGTTGTCCTCCAATCCTTTAAATTTCGGGTGAAGCTTCAAAAGGGGTATGTTTTCTATCTCTTATTTTAGTTCTAGGTTAATACATGAACTTGAACTGCTCATGACTCTGATTATTTCTTATTGAATAAACTCAACTATCCAATTATTTTTTCCTGTTCGATTAAGGTCATTTATGGATCTGGAGAATTGAGAGATATACATCTTTTAAAATTGGAAGTTGGGATAAAGGCTAAAAATTGACACTGATTAACCACCTAAAACAAGGCCATTAAAACTTGAAAATTTGTCTTTAAATGAAATTTTAAGACATAATTTTCTTTCTTTCTAAAGATATTAAAAACCATACCAAAGAATATGATACTTAAATCAATATCGATATATAATATATAATGACAGAGAAAGGGCATGATTAAAAAATTGAATAAGAAATATATATGCATGATTAAGAAAACTTATGAATTGACGTGAACCTAGTTTTTTTACTATTTCAATTCAAGTTCATTCATCTTTTATGCCATAATCATGTCACATGAATGATTATATTAAACATGATTTAGTCTTTTTTTTATATTCAAAATTTAATTTTTTGTTATGTTTTAATATTTATAGAATGTCTAATCAAGATACATTTTTCCCTATGGATGATGGCCAACAAGGAACATTTGTAGAACTAAATGCAAATGTAGGAGATTCAAATCAAAATGATGTTCCTATAGATTCTATTCCAGGAGAAATCGAAAGTTCAACTCCAACTGTTAATTAAGAAGACTACTGTCAGATGTTTGGAATCACTTTAAGAGACAAAAGGTAGATGGAAAATAGAAAGCGATATGCAATTATTGCCCCAAAAGTCTTTTGGGTGACGCAAAGCAAGGTACATCACATTTGGGAAGCCATTTCAAGAGTTGCAAGCTTCAGACAACACGGGACATCAGACAATCCTTTTTAAAAACTCATAAAGAAGGTGGTGAAACTGTAGTTGTTGGAAACTATGTTTTTAATTAACAAACAGCTAGAGATATACTCCGTAAGATGATAATTCTACATGAGTATCCAATGTCAATGGTTGATCATATAGGCTTTAAAGAATTTTGTGATGCTGTTCAACCACTATTCAAGGTGATTTCTCGAAACACCTTAAAAAAGATATTATGAAGGATTAGAATGTAGAAAAAGAGAAGATGAAATTAATGTTGTCAAGGATTCAAAGTCGAGTTGCAATTACCACTGATATGTGGACTGCTACTAATGAAAATGAAGGCTACATGACTATAACAACTCATTTTATTGATGATTTATGGAGGCTACAAAGTCGACTTATGAGGTAATAACATTTTACTTTATTTTGATTTTATTTTCATATTAACTTTGTTCTTCTTGACTAGATTAATTAAATTTGTCTTTCAAATATAGGTTTATGTATGTGCCTGTTCCTCATACTAGTCAAGTTCTTGCTGAATTGTTGGTTGAATGCTTAATGGATTGGAATCTAGATAGAAAAGTTTCTACTTTGACAGTCGATAATTGCACTACGAATGGTGCTATGATTGATCGCATTTTAGATAAGCTCTCAAGTAGGTCTCTTATTTTGGGTGGCCAACTATTTCACATGCGATGTTGTGCACATATATTGAATTTGATTGTGAAGGATGGTTTGTCCATAATTGCTAATGTCATTGAAAAGGTTAGAGACAATGCTAATTTTTGGACAGCTACACCAAAAAGAGAAGAGAAATTTATAGAGACAGGTGCTCAATTGAATATTCAATTCAAAAGAAAATTAGTTGTTGATTGAAGAACTAGGTGGAATTCTACATTTTTAATGCTTCAAGTAGCCATACAATACAAGGAAGTATTTGATCGTTTATCACAACGAGAGAGTCAATATAAAGCTTTGCCCAATACACATGATTGGCAAATGGCAAATGAAATTTGTCAAAATTTGGAAATATTTTATGATGTGACACTCTTGTTTTCTGGTACTTATCCAACTGCGAACATTTTTTTTCCAAAGGTATGCCAAATTAAGTTGGCTTTGATGGAACGGCTTAACTCTTCCAATTCTATTATTCATCAAATGACTGCATCTATGGTTTTAAAGTTTGTTAAGTATTAGGGTGTGATAAGTGGAGTGATGGCTATAGGTATTGTGTTAGACCCCAGGTATAAAATTGATTTGTTGGATTACTTTTTCCCTCAGATATATGGTGATCAATCTGATTGTGAAATTGAAAAGGTGAAGATTCTTTTTAAGGACTTGGTAAGAGAGTATGAAATAAACATGAAAGGTAAGAAGTTAGTTTCTTCATGTCAAAATCCAAACATAACTATATGCCAAAGTGTTGATGGAAGAAAAGATGTTTGGAGGAGAGATTTTGCAAAACATCAGATTGCAAAGAAAAGTGAACCATCAAATTATAAGTTGGAACTTGACTATTACTTGGAGGAACCGACACTACCTGATTCAGATGAATAATTTGACATTTTAGTTTGGTGGAAGGCTAATGGATTAAAATACCCAATTTTTCAAATGATTGCAAGAGATTTTCTAGCCATTCTGATCTCAACAGTTGCATTTGAGTCTTCTTTTAGTACTGGTGGTCGATTTCTTACTCCACATCATAGTAGATTACAACCAGACACTTTAGAGGCATTGATGTGTGTTCAAGATTGGCTATGGACTAACATAGAAGGTAATTAAATTAGCACTTCAAATAACATTTATATTCATTCAAATGATTGACTATGACAAATGAATTGATTTTCCTTTTCAGGTTCTTCAAAATTGAAAGTGGACAAGATGAAGCTTAATACAATACTAGAGGAGATAATTGATGATGATGTTAGTAGTTTTACTTTTAATATTTTATTCTAATTTTACTAATAGTGTCACTATGTCATTTATTGATGACTTTATTTGTGTTTTATTTGTTTCAGGAATCAAGTGGTCAACATGAAGATATTGGAGAGGAAACATAGATCTTAGACTATTATTTTTAGAAGAATTATTTTTTAAATTTCTTATATTTGGGATGTATGTTTTAGGTACTATTAATTTAAATTTATGTTTTAACTTTTATTTAGTTGTTCATTAACTTCTATTTGGATGTATGCTTAATTTTTTTTTCCGCAATTTAATTTGGACCTCATTTAAAAGTTAATAATTTTTTTTAAATATCCGCGGGTATCCAATGAGTACCTGCGCATTGAAAAATATCTACGGGTATTTTTTATGCGGGCGTCCAACGGGTAACGGGGCGGGTAACAAGTACAATTTTTTCTTGCAAGTCAGGTAACGTGTAGGCACTATCCGTGCCCGATCGACCTGTTTCCATCCCTAAGCATGATTATGTATGATTCTTCTCTGCCTTTGCTTGAATTTCGTGTTTCTAGAAATTTTACAAAAATCGCTTGGCGAGTCTTCAAAGTCGGGCGACTCATGCCATTATTCTGTGAAATTCTAGGTTCCTGTGAGGAACCACCTGGCGGCAAGAACCACCCGCCAAACGACGCATGTATGCTCCTAGTTTTTCTGGGTTTTTGAATGAAGGGCCTGACGGTGATGAACAACCACTAGGCGACGCGAGCATAGTGACTCGATTTTTTATGTTTTTGTGTGTTCTAGGTGGATTCTGATCGGGGAAGAAGGAAACTTTATCAATGAATTGATTATTGGATACTAGAAATTGGGAAATTATGATGTGAATTGAAGTTGATTTGATAAAATTGTATGAACGCTCTTTTAATGTTTGGAAATTTGGGGTTTTGATGACACGAGGTTAGTTAGTGGTTGAATTGCACTGGAATATGTTAATGGATGTTTATAGGTTGTAAAATTATATAACTATAAGGAGAATCAAATGTGAAGTCATAGAAATATGCAGAGAAAGGAAACTGGGAATGTTGGGTGTTTTCGTAGGTGTAGAGAAATTATGGGTTGTACCTAAAATTGTATGCATCGCTTAGCAGCACTTGAATTACCGCCAGGTGCCAGCGTAGTGAATCCTACACTGTGTGGCTGTGAGATGCGAGGAGGGTTTGGGGACTTCTCCCTTAGTCTCTTTATATAGGAATTGGACTGGCTTTTCTGTTGTTAAAATCTCTCAAATATCTTTTAAAATAAAGATAAATATAAATATTTAAAAATATTTAGAGAGATATATACTATTTGATAAATATAGTTGGTTGATAATATCAATATCTAATATATTTAAATTAATTAATTACTTAAAGATATATGATAAATTATCACCAATTAGTATTTGTATTAATTTTCCAAATTAACCCTTTGCAATCTCCTTAAATTATCTTCTAAATAATCCAATATCTTCAAGATATATTTGTTTGTTGTGTAACTAAAAAGATTCAAGAAGATCTTGTCATATTTAAACAGATTTGGTAGTTATTATCTTTTAATATTTTATGATATAATTAAATAAGATAATTATTTAAAAATATCAAATAAAATATCTAAAGATATATTTTCCCAAATTATCTTCTATCATAAAGATAAAGAAAACCGCAAGGTCCAATTTTTTTGTTCCTCTCTTCTTGGTTTAGCCAAACTTCTTCACTTTTCCAAGTTTTTCTTGTCGTCTTCATGCAATGCTTGGCCTGAATTTTTGTGCTACTAGATCATGACACATGTCTTTATCTGATTGGTTAATTTAATATTTGGAGGATTGCCACATGGCATGATCTGAGTGAGTTGGGTTTAAGTGGTAGGAGGGGTGTAAATAGATATTGTTCCTGCAGAGGGACAAATAAGATAAGTTAGGCACGAGCGTCACCTTACTATGTAGTCCGCTATCTCCTTAGTTGGCCTCTTCCCATTCGATACATGCCGGCTTGAACCCAAGAGGGGTTACCTGCAGAAGAATCTTCGAAGCTCAAGTAAGTCAAAGCTCTCAAGAGTCAAATCAGCAATTAATGAATGTGTACCTTTAAATGATGGGGTCCACGTGTATTTATAGACATTAATGACGTTTGACCATTTCATGGGCTGGGCCTTGACTTGGGCTCTAGCTTGGGCCCCAGCTTGGGCCATGAGTGGGCCTGGTCCTAAAGCAGTTTCCAGAGGTGTATTGAAGTGGGTTAGCCTTCTAGGCAAGTAGTCGGTTTTGGCCGGCTACCTGTCTAGATGGCTAGTGCTGGTTGTGTCCGGGTGCTGGATGGTATGTGGTTTTAACGTGTGTACTTATTTACTTGATTGGGCTTGGCTAGGTACAGTACACCAGTCCCCCAGCCTTGTTCGATATGGGTTGTCGGTCAAGGATAACATGTGTTGGTGAACTAGCAAAACCGGCTAGGTGTGATACACCAGTCCCCCAGCCTTTAAGTGTGATGAACAGTGTTAAGGCTATGAAGTGTCAGAAGGTAGGTGAAAAGGCGTCAGGTGGTCACATCGTTAAACTTTTGGCGCCGTCGTTTTTTATGTGTCATACATTTCATAATGATGGTGTCGCTTGGTCTGGGATTCCATTTTGGCGGGAAGAGTTTAAGTCGTTTGGGATCGTGGACTATAAATACAGCTTTGAATGCAGCTGATGGTTTACTTGGTTCATTTGCGAGTTTCGAAATCAGAGATCTTGTGCGCAACATCTTGTCCGACTAGTTCCCAAATTCCGCCGACATCTTTCCGTAAAAAATCAAACAGGTATGTCCAGTAGCGATAGTTCATCGTTATCTACGTTTAGTAGTAGTCAGAGTACTGAGTCGGATAGGAGTAGAGGTGACCGGCTCCGTGGAGAGGGTGTGAATGTTGGAGTTGGCACAAGCGGGGTGCCAATGGAAGTAGTGAAAGAGATCCGAGAAGATCCCCCTGAAGAACTGGAGGAAAGCAACTGGCCGGCTAAGGGTGGTTATGCGTGGGTTGCATCTGATGTTCGTGAGCAGTCCTCCCTGTTCAGGTGGTCTCGTCTGCTGAATTCCTGGCTAAACTGTACACCCGTCATCTCTAGAGGGGTCAGTGGAGACATTGTTTCATTGGAAAGAGTGAGCGCCATAGACCGGGTATGCCATGGGCAAGAAGGGGCTACCGAGAAGTTCTTTTACATGTATATGTGCCATTTTTCTCAACTACATATACGTCTACCTTTCGACGACTTTACCATGGGCGTGTTACGGGCTTTGAATGTGGCGCCTACTCAACTACACCCTAACAGCTGGGCTTACTTACAGGCTTTCCGCATTTTGTGCGAGTCGCTGTACTTGGAGCCTTCACCTTATGCGTTTTTGTATTTCTATGATATCAGACCCCGGAGGCCGGCTACATGGTTGTCATTGAAAAGTCGTCCCAGCATTAGCAGGTTGGATGCATTCTCCTAGTCTTTCAAGCACTTCAAGGATGGATACTTCAAGGTTGTGGTGAAGGAGGGAGGTGAGCAGCATTTCCTGAATGCGGATGGGAGTACAAAGTTCCCTTTCAGTTGGACCAATAACCCTTCGCGTTACAAGGATATGGGGATGGAGGAGTTGTCGTCCGGAGATAAGGAGGTGGTGGGGATGTTGTTAAGATTTGTGGATAAGTTGCCCACTAAGGGCTTAGTTAGGGTTTATAATTCGGTGCATCCGATTATAGATATTGAAGGTATCTGTTTATTACTTAATCTGTGTTAATGATGCTAAGTTGTTTTGATCCGAGTTGTGATATGTTATTGCAGGACATATGCGTAGTCTGGCAAGAAGAACTTGGCGCTCTTTCAAGCACTGAGGAAGGAGATGGCCGCCAAGGCCAAGGAGGCTGGGAAAGCTGGTGTTCCCAATCTGCAGGAGTCCGTGGTGGAAGTGCATGTACATGGCGGCACGAAGAGGAGGGCTGAGCTTCCGGCTCGACCTGGGAAGGGTAAGGATGTAAAGAAGATAAGAGCCGCTATCCTTGGGTCAGGTGATAGGGCGGGATCGGCCAGCGGGGAGAAGGCGCCGGAGGCCGGGCTAATCGAGTTGCCGGAGATATCCGTGAGGAAGGATATCTCGATAAACTTGCCTGATATTGTTGTGAACTCCATCGATAATATGGAGGTTGATCATATTGTGAGGACCATGGTTGAATTTGGGAGTAAGGCATTGGTGTTGGGTAGACGTGTGGGGTCCCTTTACAGAAGGGAAGTGAAGGAGGTGGGGGAGCTGCAGGGTAAGTTGGACAAGTTGGCGGAGGAGAAGGCGGCGTTGGAGAAGGAGAAGGAAGGATGGGAAGCTGAGAGAAAAAGGTTGGTGTCGTGGAAGGTTCGTTGTCTAGACTCTGAGGAGAAGTTGAATAAGCGGATAGGGGAGATGGAGGAGGACTATGAGGATCTAAAGGATAAGTATGATGGGGCTGTCGGTGAATTGGATGACCTAAAGAACAATGTTATTCAGGAGCATATAAACGGCTTTGAGAAGGGGTTGCGGCAGGCGGCCTTCTTCTATAACGATGTGGATGCACTGGATTCAAGGTTTGATGTAGATAAAGATGTGGTCGGTGGAAAGCTGGTAGGGGAGGATGAAGAAGGTGAGGAAGGGGTTGGGAGTGAGGCGCCCGAGGCAGAGAAGGAAGCGGGTGTGACCGTGGAGGGTGATGGTAACCAAGCAGCTTAGGATGTAGTTTTTATATTGTTTGATTTCGCAATGAATCCTAAGTCTGTAATAACTCGTACAATATTTTGATTTGTTTTTAATTATGATGCATCTTGTGGATATATACATGTTTTGTGGTTGTTGATGATAGCATGTGATAGGAATATGAGATATGTTGTATGTGTATTTAAATAAGGGAACGTTGTTGGCGTTTTGCGAATTAAAACACAAGTAGAGGGTGTTCGACCCAGGCCGCTTGCTTGTGGTAAGGGTGGGGAACTTAAACGAATTAAACACAAGTAGAGGGTGTTCGACCCAGGCCGCTTACTTGTGGTAAGGGTGGGGAACTTAAACGAATTAAAACACAAGTAGAGGGTGTTCGACCCAGGCTGCTTACTTGTGGTAAGGGTGGGGAACTTAAACGAATTAAACACAAGTATCAGGGTGTTCGACCCAGGCCGCTTACTTGTGGTAAGGGTGGGGAACTTAAACGAATTAAACACAAGTAGAGGGTGTTCGACCCAGGCCGCTTACTTGTGGTAAGGGTGGGGAACTTAAACGAATTAAACACAAGTAGAGGGTGTTCGACCCAGGCCGCTTACTTGTGGTAAGGGTGGGGAACTTAAACGAATTAAACACAAGTAGAGGGTGTTCGACCCAGGCCGCTTACTTGTGGTAAGGGTGGGGAACTTAAAAGAATTAAAACACAAGTAGAGGGTGTTCGACCCAGGCCGCTTACTTGTGGTAAGGGTGGGGAACTTAAACGAATTAAACACAAGTATCAGGGTGTTCGACCCAGGCCGCTTACTTGTGGTAAGGGTGGGGAACTTAAACGAATTAAACACAAGTAGAGGGTGTTCGACCCAGGCCGCTTACTTGTGGTAAGGGTGGGGAACTTAAAAGAATTAAAACACAAGTAGAGGGTGTTCGACCCAGGCCGCTTACTTGTGGTAAGGGTGGGGAACTTAAACGAATTAAACACAAGTATCATAGAGTCATAGAGTAGGGAACCACTCATTTTATTGATTGAAATGGGGGTGCCTCGTTAAAACCTCCTTGGCCAAAACCCTCCTTAGGGAAAAAAGACCAAGTGAGGAAAAAGAGTACACCCGTGGTTACAAGTATGGCGTATGTTCAACTGAAATAAAACTTTAGGTGGGATACATTCCATGTGTTGGGGATTTCTTCCCCGGATAGTTGTTCTAGGCGATAAGCCCCACCTCCTGTGTCTTCTCGTATGCGGTATGGGCCGTCCCAATTGCCGGAGAACTTGCCATCCTTCTTTCTAGTACTGCTGGCCATTCTCCATACTAGGTCTCCTATGACAAACGATCTCGGGTGCAGGTTTGCGTTATATTTCCTGGCGGCTCGTTGTTTGGCGGCGAGATTGCGTATTTTGGCTTTTTCTCTGAGTTCGGGAAGGAGGTTGAGATGCAAGGCCATGTTTTGGTGGTTGTGAGCTGGGTCGTATAGTTCTCGGCGCAGGGAAGGTTCGCCAATTTCTACTGGTATCATGGCGTCTGCGCCGTATACTAGGCTGAAGGGGGATTCGTTAGTTGACGATTGTGGGGTGCATCTGTAGGCCCATAGTACTTCAATTAACTCCTCTGGCCATCGGCCCTTAGCGGTATCCAATCTTTTGCGCAGTTCCACGAGGATAACATTGTTTGCCGCTTCCGCCTGCCCGTTGGTCTGTGGGTGTTCTACAGAACTTGTGATATGTTTGATGCCCAAATCGGTGTAGAATTTTGCTAGTTCCTTGTCAATGAATTGTCGGCCGTTATCTGTTATGATGGTATGCGGTATACCATATCTGCATATGATGTCCTTCCACACAAACTGCTGGACTTGCTGGGCCGTTATAGTGGTCAATGGTTTGGCTTCAATCCACTTGGTGAAGTAGTCCACGGCTACGATGAGGAACTTAACCTGTCCTTTGCCGGGTGTGAATGGGCCTAGGATGTCCATTCCCCACTTAGCGAATGGCCAGGGGGACAATATGTGGTGTAGCTGTTCTTGTTTTTGATGTATGAGGTTACCGTGCTTTTGACACGGTTTGCACTTTTTGACGTATTCTTGGCAGTCCGCTTCTATTGTAGGCCAGAAGTACCCGGCTATGAGAACTCTTGTGGCCATGGTGCGCGCTCCTGAGTGATAACCGCAGATCCCCTCGTGTAGTTCCTTGATGACGTACTGGGCTTGCTCTGGTGTGACACATTTGAGTAGGGGTTGGCCATATCCGCGTTTGTAGAGGTCGTCGCCTACCATAGTGTACCTGGCGGCCTTGGCCATCCAAGTTTTGTCCGCGTCGGGCGGGGGGTTGCCAGTTTTGAGGTACTGAATGTAAGGGGTGGTCCAGTTTGGGCTTTGGGTAGGGGTGAGATTGTCTGATGGGGTGTGGGTTAACGTTTGGCAAGTGTGTGTGACGGAGGGTGTGGATAGTGTTTGCTGTAGCAAGGATCGGTTGCGGTTTTTGAGTTTGGTGCTGGCTAATTTGGAAAGGATGTCGGCTCTGACGTTGTCGGTTCTGGGTATGTGTTCGACGCGGACTAGTTCGAAGGCGGATTGGATGATTGCGCGGACTAAATGGTAATATTGTTGGAGGATGGGGTCTTTGATTTGGAACTCGTCGTTCAAATGACCTACTGTGAGTTTGGAATCGGTTTTACATATTAGCTTTTTGACGCCTACTTCACGGGCTAGGGAGAGACCGGCTAGTATAGCTTCGTATTCGGCTTGATTATTTGATGTTTTGAAAGCGAAATGAAGGGATTTCTCGATGAGGATATCGTTGGGGCCTTCTAGTACGATGCCGGCACCTGCACCTCTTGGGTTCGAGGAGCCATCTACATGAAGCGTCCATTGGTCCTCGGTGGGTGTTTGTTGTAGGTCATTAACGAAGTCCAAGAGACATTGGGCTTTGATGGGGTCGTGTGGTTCATAGCGGATGCTAAATTCGGAGAGCTCCACGGCCCATGACGACATGCGCCCGGCTAAGTTTGGTTTTTGCAATATTTTCTGAATTGGATAATCGGTCTTGACGGTTATGGTGTGGTTTTGGAAATATGGGCGCAAACGGCGTGCAGCGTGGACCAAGGATAAGGCTAGTTTTTCTACCATTTGGTATCTGGTTTCAGGGTCTTGGAGTGTCCTGCTTACAAAGTAAACAGGGTGCTGGGTGCCTTCTGCTTCCTGGACAAGGGCAGCGCTGACGGTGTGATCGGTGGCCGTGATGTATACTAGCAGGGGTTGGCTAGTGTCAGGTTTGCGGAGGATGGGGGGGTGAGGTTAGGGATGCTTTGAGCTTAAGGAAGATTTGTTCACAGTCTTCGGTCCATGTGAACCGGGCGGATTTCTTGAGGAGCTGGATTATGGGTTGAGTTTGTTCTGCTAGTTTTGGTAGGAAACGGGATATAGCTGTGAGGCGGCCAATTAGTCGCTATACTTCCTTGATGGTGGTGGGGCTACGCATCTCGATGATAGCCTTGCATTTTTCGGGGTTAACCTCTATGCCGCGCTGGGTTAACATGAAGCCGAGGAATTTACCCCGGTCCACGCCGAATACGCATTTCTCTGGGTTTAGGCGGAGGTTGTATTGGCGCAGTGCGGAGAAGACCGCCTCCAAATCTGTAGCGTGTTGGTGATGGCTTGGGGATTTGACGACCATGTCATCAACGTAGACTTCGACACAGTGTCCCGCGAGGTGGCTGAAGACTTTGTCCATTAGCCGCTGGTAGGTTGCTCCAGCATTCTTTAGGCCGAAGGGCATGACTCTGTAGAAGTAGTTGGCATCATCTGTGATGAAGGCGGTCTTGTGCATGTCTGCTGTGGCCATGGGTATTTGGTTATATCCTAAGTATGCGTCCAGAAAGCTAAGTACTTTATTTCCTGCCGCGCCGTCTACAAGGCGGTCAATGTTGGGTAGGGGGTAAGCGTCGCGAGGACATGCCTTGTTTAGATCTGTGTAGTCCACGCACATCCGCCATTTATCATTGGCCTTCTTCACCAAGACAACATTAGAGAGCCAGGTGGTGTAATGCGCTTCATCAATGAATCCTGTGCTCAGCAACTTCTCGGCTTCTACTTTGGCTGCCTGTCTGCGTTCTTCACCGAGTTTGCGTTTTTTCTGAGATACGTAGCGGGCTTCTTTATATACCGAGAGCTTGTGAGACGCGACGTTGGGGTCTATCCCTGGGAGGTCGACGGCTGACCAAGCGAAGAGATCCGTGTTGTTTATAAGGAGGGGTGTAATTGTGGCACGCTCGTCAAGACTTAAACCAGTGCCCAAGTTGATAGAATGGCCGTTGGGGAGTTCCAGGGGGGTTGTGTCCTCGACTGGTTCGAGGCGGGCATCTCGGCCTATTCTGGGATCTAGGTCTTCGCCGGATAAGGCTATGCGCGAATTAGGTGGTCGTTCGATGTGGTTTGTTTGTTGGATTGGGAGTTGGGGCCTTAAGCTTGCCATGTAGCATTCGCGTGCTAAACGTTGGTCGCAGTGGATGGTTAGGATATCACCGGATGGTGCCGGGAACTTCATGGCCAAATGGGGGGTGGAGACGACTGCTCCGAGGGTGTTGAGGGAAGGACGGCCCAAGAGTATGTTATAGGATGTGGGTGCGTCGACTATTAGGAAGCGGATTGGGATTGTTTTTGTTTGGGTTCCTTCTCGAAAGACGGTATGGAGGTCTATATAGCCCCGGGTAGAGACTTGTTCGCCAGAAAAGCCGTATATGGGCTCGTCATATGGGATCATAGCGGTGTTAGGGATTTGCAATTTTTGGTAAGTGGCCTAGTAGAGGATGTCAACTGAGCTGCCTTGATCTACCAGTACTTTTTTAACGGCATAGTTTTCGATTTCAACTGTGATGACCATGGGGTCGTCTTGTTGGTGGTCGAGGCCGTGAAAGTCATCATCAGTGAAAACGATGGGGGGCATACGTCGTCTGTGATGGGTTTGGGTGATGTGGTTGATAGATTGTATGTGGCGGAGGTGTTTCTTTCTGGCAGATGAGGTGGAGCCTCCGCTTGCGAAACCACCAGAGATTGTGTTAATAGTACCTCGCAAGGGGGGGTCGGCAAGGGTGATGTTGGTGTGGGCGGGTTGTGAATGTTGGTCATTGGGTTGGGCGGGTTGGTTATTGTGGTTAGCGTCGCTTGGTTGTCGTCTGTGGTCGTGTCGTGGGGGGTGGTGGGTTCGAGAGGAGGTGTGGTCATCTCTGCGGATGAAGTGGCGAAAGTGGCCGGCGCGTACCAGTTCTTCGATCTTATCCTGTAGCGCTTTGCACTCTTCTGTAGTATGACCGTGATTGCGGTGGTATCGACAGTACTTGGTCATGTCTGCGTTAGGAGGGGTGGTCGTTTTGCGTGGTGGGGGGAGGAGGTCAGCTTGGAGGGCTTCGTCAAGGATGCGGGAGCGGGCTACTGTGAGTGGGGCGTATCTGGTAAAACGTGGTTGGCGGGGTTCACGTGGACGGGTATCGGGGCGCGGGTGAGGGTGTGGGGTGGGATTGAGTACGGGGTTGGGATTGGGGGTGGTGGTGTTGGCGGCATAGTCGTTGCAGAATTTAGTGTGAAGGGTTTGCATTTCTTCCATGCGAACGTAGTCAGCGGCACGCAGCTTGAGTTCGTGCATGGAGGTGGGTGGATGAAGGTAGACATTGTTAGCGAAGGGTCCGGGTTGCAGGGTGAGGGTCATGCATTGGAGTATCATTTCCTGGTTGAGGTGTGGTGTGCGAAGGGCTGCTTTACTGAAGCGGTCGATGAATGTTCTGAGAGGTTCATTAGGCTCCTGTCTGATGCCCAGTAAGAACATGGTGGTGGTTTGGTGGGGGCGGCTGCCGGCGAAATGTGTGGAAAACATGTGGGAAAGGGTGTCGAAATTATCAATGGAGTAGGGTGGGAGGGTAGTGAACCACTCTAGGGCGGGGCCTTTTAGTGTTGTGGGGAAGGCTTTGCAGAAGACTGCGTCATGGGACGTATACAGAGCAACATGTGTGATGTAAACTTTCAGGTGTTCATCGGGATCGGTTTCGCCAGTGTAGCGATCGAGGTTGAATGGTTCCCACTGGGTTGGGAGAGGGGTGTTAGCGATAAAGTCTGTGAATGGGTGGCGGCGTCTGGGCTGGTGGGAGGGGAGAATGTGGGATGGGAGTGGGTGGTTGATCATGGTAGGGAAGGTGGAGGTGATGTTATGAGGGGGGATGTGGGTTGTGGGAAGATATGGGGGGTTGTAGGGTGGGATATACGCGGTGTGGAGCGTAGTGGGTATGTTGTGGGGAACGTGGGTTGTTGAGGGTACGGTAGGTCCCGGGTGACCTGGTGGGAAGTGTTGGGGGTGTGTGGTAGTGAGAGGGGTTTGTTGGGTGGAGGTGAAGGTGTGGGGGGTGGGGTTGTATTCAATTTCTTCCTCTGTAGGTTGGAAAGCCGGAGACTTCACAGCTTCAGAGGTCTCTTTGGCTTTTCCTTTCAGGTCGGCATCTGCCTCGATCTTCCTCCTGAGGCGGGAGTTCTCTTGTCTGAGCGCTTCCATCTCTTCAGCGTTGCGTTTCTTGAGGTTTGCAAGTTCCTCTTGCATCTTCATCTGGCCGTCTAGGATGGCGGCCAAATCATGGGTGACGCCAGAGGGTCCAGAGGGACCAACGTCAACTTGCTTGCTAGCTCCAGCTTTGCTGCGGGTAGAAACCATCTTCAGAGAAAAGCGGGTACTAAGGGTGTTCGTCTCGGGCCCTACGGTGGGCGCCAATTGTTCCTGCAGAAGAATCTCCGAAGCTCAAGTAAGTCAAAGCTCTCAAGAGTCAAATCAGCAATTAATGAATGTGTACCTTTAAATGATGGGGTCCACGTGTATTTATAGACATTAATGACGTTTGACCATTTCATGGGCTGGGCCTTGACTTGGGCTCTAGCTTGGGCCCCAGCTTGGGCCATGAGTGGGCCTGGTCCTAAAGCAGTTTCCAGAGGTGTATTGAAGTGGGTTAGCCTTCTAGGCAAGTAGTCGGTTTTGGCCGGCTACCTGTCTAGATGGCTAGTGCTGGTTGTGTCCGGGTGCTGGATGGTATGTGGTTTTAACGTGTGTACTTATTTACTTGATTGGGCTTGGCTAGGTACAGTACAGATATATTAGGGGTGCAGAACAGGTTTTTATAGGAGGAGTGTGTAAGTAATGTATGGGGTACAAAAGTGAATTTTCCAGAACTTGCTAATTTTAGCCTTTTAAAGGTGGTTTGTAACTTCAATCAATCTATTTTCCCACCTATAATGAGCTTAATCTTAACTTCAGTTGCATCAACAAACGTTTAAAATATACAAAAATAATTTATGCAGCTAAAAATCACTTTTTAAGACATTTTTATCACACATGCTCAAACAGTCTAATTAACAGAATTATCAATTAAATCACTCTTTAAGCACACAAATTCAATTAAATACCCAGAATTAAATACTGAATGAGGGCAAAAATACGCACTCATCACTCCCTCACCTTGGTTTGCTAACATCGTGAATTATCTTGCTACTTCTATTTTTCCTCCCCTAGCATCCAGAGCTCAATGTGATAAACTCAAGAGCGATGCTAGGTATTATATTTGGGATGACCCCTAATTGTGGAAAATGTGCAGTGATCAGGTTACCAGGAGATGTATTCCAAACCATGAGATTGACTCGGTCCTCAAATTTTGTCATTCATCTGCACTTGGTGGTCATCTTGGCACACAAAGGACAGCTCGCAATGTGCTAGATTGCGGATTTTATTGGCCCACCATCTTTAAGGATGCGTGAAGGATTTGTAGCATGTGTGAGAAATGCCAATGAGTAGGAGGAGCCATTTGTTGGAGACAACAGATGCCTCAACAACCCATGTTATTTTGTGAGGTGTTTAATGTCTAGGGTATAGATTTCATGGCCCCTTTCCCTGTCTCTTTTGGTTTCACTTACATCTTGCTTGTTGTTGATTATGTTTCAAAATGGGTGGAAGCTAATGCCAATAAGACTAACGATGCTCGAGTTGTTATAGACTTTGTCAGGTCTCATATATTCTGCAGGTTTGGAATTCTTAGAGCTATCATTAGTTACCAGGGCACCCATTTCTACAATAGGTCCATGGGGGCTTTGCTTCAAAAGTATGGGGTTGTGCACAAGATTTCTACACCATATCACCCCAGACTAATCGGCAAGCCAAAATCTCAAACAGGAAGATTAAGGGGATCCTGGAGAAGATTGTGCAGCCCAAAAGGAAGGATTGGAGCAACAAACTTCAGGACGCTCTTTGGGATCATAGGACTGCTTACAAGGCACCTATAGGGATGTCTCCTTATTAGGTTGTCTTTGGTAAGTCATGCCACCTTCTAGTGGAGATAGAGCACCGAGCCTACTAGGCCGTCAAGTCATGCAACTTCTCACTTGATCAAGCTGGGGAGGAAAGGAAGTTGTAGTTGAACGAGTTAGATGAGATCCGTCTAGAGGCATATCAGAACTCTATGTTCTACAAAGAGAAGACCAAGAGATTCCATGATAGCTCCATAGCTAGAAAGAAGTTTGTTGTTGGTTAGTAAGTGTTATTGTATAACTCTAGACTTGGAGTCATGGAGGGTAAGTTGCGGTCAAAGTTGATTGGTCCTTTTGTAGTGACTAATGTTTATCCTATGGTGCATTTGAGATCAAAAGCCAATCCACCGGTCAGAGCTTCAAAGTGAATGGGCATCGTCTGAAGCTATTCCTCAGTAATCCTGCCTTGGTGGATACTGTTGTAGAGGAGACTTCCCTGCTTGACCCCACTTATGTTTCACCATGATTCAGGAAGTTTTCTTTCTCTTTCCTTACTTTTATTGCACTTGTCCAGGTCTATCTGTTGTTGTTTCCTTTTGTTTGTTTCCTTTTGTTAATTTGTGTTAATTTGTTCATGTTTTTGTTTTCTGTTTGGGACACTCACTTCACTTTTGGAGGATGGGTTTTTAGTTATTCTGTGGACTGATATCTTTGCTTTCTTCTTGCATGTCAAGTTGCTTTTGAATTGTTTTACCCTGTGCGAGAATTTGAGTCATTCTCTGTTCTTGATTGTGTGATATATGCCCCTTGAATGCTTGCACAGTGGACTTGGCTTGACTCTTTCTAATGTTTTTTCTGATTCACATGCATGTTGGGATATGATTTAGGCAATTTTATTTTGTGAGCCTATAGCCATATGAGCCTACCTTGAACTATTTCTGTTGATACCCCTTTTTGAGCCTGTATACCCTTTCATTGTTCTACAGCTCATTATAAGCCCTTAGCCTGAAAAACCATGATTATTCCTACCTTAGGAAATTTTGGAGCTTTGGAATTTTTTTGGGAATGGGTGCTCAATTAAGTGTGGTCGCGCACAACAAGTGTGGTTGTGCGCGCACTTGTTATTAGTTCTTGGAATGCTTATTTGTATACCCAGGTGGGATTTCAAAATTGTTGTTTCTCTGCATGTTCTTTGTATAGAAAAGAAGAAGAAGAAGAGAGAAAACAAAAAGAAAAGAAAACAAAACAAAACAAAGAAAAGAAATAAAAGGAGCTTGGATTTGAGCATTGTGTGAGAACCGAATTTGGAAGTGTTGGTGTTTGGGATTACTTTCATGCTTGATTGAGACTTATTCCTCATTGCTCCTCTATTTCCTTTGTTGCTTAACTACTTATCCATATGTTCCACACCTTGTCCTCAACCCCATTACAACCTTGAAAAGTCATTCTGATCTTGACTTGTATGTGTTTTGGTTTGGTTATTGGTTCTAGAGGCTTGCCAAGTCTGTTTGATGTTTGTTTTTTACGGGTGCTTTGAGAGTAAACAGTAGCCTAGAGATTTGAGTGATACAGTGCATATTTTGTGATGTTATGTTGCTTTCAATTCTCTCTTTGAGCTGAACTGAGTACTTGACATGTTTTGAATTGCTTGGATGATGTTCATGGATACCTTGCAGCTTTGAATCCTTTTGTGTTAGATGTGTTTCCATTTGTCTTGTGTCTCTTTTTGTCTCTCTTGTTATGTTTGTGATGTCCTTGCTTTGCTTTGCTCTTTAATTTTGCCCAAGAGTGCAAAAGGGTAAGTGTGGTCGATTTTGATGAGTCATTATTTTCCTCCATTCCATTAGCCTTTGTGTACTCATTTGACAGTTGTTCAGTGCTTAATGGTTCATCTTTAGTGTGTTGTCATCTATTAATTGGTCACTGTTCCGAATTTGGGTTAATTTCACATATTTGGCCTAATTTTGGTTTTTTAATTATTTTTAGGTATTTGGGTGAAGCAATTTTGGAGCTTGGACATTAATATTCAGTTGAAGAGAGTTGCCACATCTTTTCCACGTCATTTCCATGTCATCTGAGTGAATGGGCCAACATTTGAGGCCTAGTAGTGGCATTTTTGTAATTCTGAGTGAAGAGAGGCATTTTTGTAAATAATGGTGGCAAAGTTGAAAAGACAACGAAAATTAGGTCTTGACCCATGCAATAGCCGCACACTCTTCTTCACTACTCTTCTCCAACCTCCATTTTCATTCTCCAAGCTTTGGTGGGTGTCCATGGAGGTGCTTCTTGCGGTTTTTCACAATTTTGCCTAGTTTTTACTGTTTTTATGCACATTTGACAGCTCCCAATGAGGGTTTTATGTTTTGAATTCATTTTCTAGCTTGCGCATCTCATTTCGTGGAATGTATTGACTTGGAACAACACCCATTGATGGGGTTTTCGGTTTTTATATGATAGTATTGATTTTCGTTCATTCAAAGCCTTGAAATTTCTCTTTTGCTCTTGAATTTGTGTTTGAACAATTCGTAGGTTAGTTTTTTTGGCTTTTGATGTTCTATTTTGTTGCATTCAGATTTTAAGTGTTTAATTGGCCCATTTCCATGTCTAGCTAAATTCGCATATTGACTTCTTGATGAAAAATGCAATGAAGCTTTGAGGTTGTGCTTGTTTTGTGAAATCTATCATATCTCTTTGTTCTGAATTCGGGGAATGCATGTGATGAATATGTTTGTGCTTAATTTACAGAGTAATTGCATGTGTTTTTGTTAAGTTATGTTCATGCTTAATGTATGTAGCTTGGCTGTCACAAATTTAAGGATGTGTGCATTGTTTAATTGCACAATGAAGCTTGATTGTAACTTTCGCTTAGTGAGTTCTTATTTAGTGGATTGAGAGAAGGCAAAGGTGTTAATTTGGTGGCCTATGATAAGTGAAATTTGTGTTTGAATTAAGGATGTCAATACGTTTTTAATCACTGTCGCATTCAATTTAATCTATTGATTAGCATACTGAATCTGCCAACCCCCCTTTGTGTTATAGTGTTGTGTTCATTTGGAAATTGAAGCTTTGGACAAAAATATTGGTCATTGGGAGACGACTTGGTTCAACTTTCATATACTGCATTTAATTTGTTTTAATTTGGTGGGGTACGACCTCTATCATAGAACTATAATGCTAAAGTCAAAACCCATGAGTTTTATCAAAAGAGTTTTGTTATGGAGAAAGATTGGAAATGTTAGGAAGAACGCGACCGAAGGCAAGCTAGCTCCAAATAGGGAAGAACATTATCGAATAAATGAAGCTTTTGCAAATGATGCGTACAGGCTAGAACACTTAGATGGACGACAAATCCCACGAACATGGAATGCGAGTCATTTGAATTTTTACTTTAGTTAAATTTCCATGTATCTACACAGGTGTACACTTTCCTACCAATGGTATTTTTTCCCCTATGTTGGCTTTTGACCGAGGAGGTTTTAATAAGGCACCATCATTAGATAAAAGAGGTTCTTAGCATAAACTTGATTACCGTTTAGGGTATCAGAGTGTCCGTAAGAGACCCCACCTGACATTGTTATTATCTCGTTTAGACTCAGATGCGTTCCTAACAACCCCTCCAAACATCAATATGATAGACTAAGGGCGCATTCTTCAGGACCCCTCCTGAAAGTAATGATTAACAGAGCTTTACATGAATAAATATAAGAAATCGTAACAAGATAATAGACGCAACCATTAAAAATGAACGGTGTCAGACAAATGATTGTAAAAAGTTAATCAATATTACGTGAACGACATAAATGAAACGTCAACTAAGAAATCCAAACAATGGCCAATATCATTCAAAAGAAGCATTAGTTCCATCATCGATGTATATAAAAAAGAAAAAATTTATGTTAACTACAGAGCCCCAATCATAACCTAACTAAGACATTAAAAAGAACTACATAAACTAATTAAAAATAAAATAAACTATTTGTTCACCACAACATCTTCACGATCGACTCTTCAGCGGGGAACTCCATCACTGGGATCAACAATCCCTAATAGAAGTCCAAACCTACATCAAAATTTCCCTTGTTTAAGGGAAGGTTATAACAATGAGCCACTTGCTTCAGAGTCTTTCGAAAATCGAGCTGATGTTGTTCAAAAGGCATGAACTCAGCATTCTCCAACTCCCTTGACAGCTTCTTTTTAGGGATGGCAATGCGCCCCGCCCGCACAATTTATGTGAGCTGCAATCATTGGGTCGCCCCGCATATCACTTGGCCTGTGGGCTGGCCCGCTTTTGTTTTTTCTTTTTTAATTTTTTTTAATTCTTATGATAAAAATTTCAATGTTTAAAAATTGGGAAACTTTAAGTTCACAAAATTAAGTAAAGATTTTGAGGAGTTGGATGATAAATTGATAATTCAACATTTTCATCATATTCATATTCATATTATGACATACACAATGTATTCTTTAAATTTTAGCACATTAAAAAAATACAAAATACTTGTCTTTTCCTGTTATACAATAATTTGGAACATTAATGCAAGAGTTCATAAAAAAAGTAACTAATATACACAAGTGCAAGTTTTTTTTTATGCGGGCTTGTGGGCTGGCCCGTGTGGGCTGCAGGCTTATGCGAGCTGGATTGTGACGAGCTTGTGGGTTCAACTTTTAGGCCCACCCATGTATTTTGTGAGGGCCTATGGGTCGGCCTGCCGGCCAGGCCCTATTTGCCACCCCTACTTCTTTTGCGTCTCCTTGGCTTTCAGCTCACCAAGAGTCATATCATCTATAAGCTGACGTAGTTGGCGTAACTCTTCATCAGTATTATTTTTCTCATCGATCGATAAATCCTTTTTTTCACCTGTACATCCAAAATAAGCATCCTCTACATCTTGTAGTTGATAACTTAGACGCGAGTTAGTATAGAGATCCTCTTTAAGAGACTTCTTGGACTCTTCCAATTCCCTTTCTAAGAGGTCGACCTTCAGGATGTTGGCGGATACCTTGATGTTTGACACCATTTTCTTCCCAAGGAACGATATCAGCCATATCCAAAGGAGTAAACATCTTGTACAACTTACGTTCAGAAGAAATAAGGTCAACTGATAACTTCTCACCCAAGTGCATCTCCATAATGAAGAGGCCATCAACCAGGGGTAAAAAGTCGTCTCTATCCTTTTTACTGTGTTTGCCTAAAAGATCAAACGAAATTCTATCTCGGTCATTCTGACATGGACCCCTCTTTTTCTTCTTCTTCCCATTAGGAGGAGGGTGCATAGCATCAATGAAGCGAACGATTTGAAGGGGCACCATAAGAGTAAACTCAGTGTTTGGGGAAGGTTTTTTTGAAGGTTGTTTGTCCCCCACCACAATCGTAGGGTGAAACTTTGCGAACGAGATAAAAGCAGAAATCCAGATAAGTTAAAAAACTAACCCAATTGATCGAAGAATAAGAAAACTATTTTCCAAGTATATCATCCCACAATGAAGGGGAATGACACGCTCAAAGGATTTGTCGAGTAAGGGAGACATCAGGGTAATTCCTCAAGAAGATCCATGGCAATTTTTGACTTGGGCCTAACCATAGGCCCAATCAAAGGCCAATCACTATACTTATCTTATGGGCATAAGAGTTTCAAGACCATAATGGGCCTAAAGGACGTCAAATGCTTCTCTTATGGACCAAGACATCAAGCTTCCTAAAAGTCTATTAGTGTATTTTAAATTGGGCCAAATGTTAGGCCATGCTTTAAAAATAAATTGTAAAATTCAAAAAAGAAGATTGGATCATAACTCCTCTAGCTTTTGAAATTGGATCCAATTAAGCCCAATTTCAAAAGCCTGGGGTGGGAATGTTGCTAGCTTGTCCATGCATTGCACATTTAACACATGGTGTAAATATGGAAATGCCACATGGCAAGTGATCCATGAAATGTGGATTCAGGAAGCCAGATCTAGTATTTTCATTTCAATTAAGTGCTAATTTAGCTTGCATTTGGAGCCTACCTTCTACTATAAATGAAGGTCTTCACCCTATTGTACAATCACTCTTGAATGTGCAATGTTATGCTGTTGAGATTACTTCACAAACATTCTTTTAGAGCCACTTAGCTTGAGAATTCTTTTAAAATCTCCTCTAGCCTTCCTCCTTTAAGATTGGCCCAACCTTCTTAAAGTTTCTCCATCACCACTCAATCTGCCACCACCAAAGCTTCTAATTTGCATTTACTTCTACTGAATCACTCCATGGAGCCTCTTCATTCTAGCCAACACGTCCACAAAGGGTCATCAATAGCCTTCTCACGACTGTCATATTCGACCGCTCCCACGATCACTAGTGCAATTTGTGCATTTTATAGCGTCCTATATGCCTTAGTTCAAACGCAAATGAGGCATATAAAGACGAGATGACATTTTTGTAATATTTGAAGAAGTTTATGCCTTGGTTCTATAGACAATCGAGGCATATATGTCCCAAAATTTTTATGCTTTCCACTTATTTTCAATTTTTAAAATTAAACACATAGTTTTATGTCTCGGGTGGACACTTAACCGAGGTAGATAGTCTTTTAGGCCTCAGTCCAATTTTATCTGAGGCATATGTGGTTACATATATGCAGCGGGTGCTACTTAACCGAGGCATATACTTGTTTATCCCTCGATTTAAACAACCAAGGCAAAAAGTCTTGTTAGGGTTAAAAACAGAATCGCGCACTGTTGGAGCATCTTTTTTGCGTGGTGCAGCAACAACATCTCCATTGTTGCATTTCGTCTTTAATAGTTGCAGAATGCACAGGTTCCCTTCTTCTATTGTTGCAGAGCATGCATCCCTTCTTCACTGTTGCAAAACGCGTGAAGCTCAAGTGTTGCCTCCATTGTCGTCGTTCATGCGTGAGTTAGGGTTTGTGTTTAATGGTGAAGTTACGGTGGCCAACGGTGGTTTGCTACTGCATCTTTCTTGTTCATGTGTGGGGTATGGTTGTAAATGTGCGACGAGAAGGTATGGTGCGTGAACTTAAACTTGCTTCATTTTGCAAATGTTGCTCGTGTGGAAGAAACGCGATGATGGTGGTTCGTCCCAGGTGCATACCTGCAATGGTGATTAGTGTGAGATTCTCCATGTGCATGGGCATGGTAGTTGGTGAAACATTTTTTGGTGACGCGGCTACCGGCGTCAATGGTGGCTCATTCATAGATTTTATTGACAGTGGCTGGATGTTGGTGTCCATTCATTTTTTTATATTTTTAAGTCATATTATGCCTCGGTTGATTTCGAAACTACAGTAAGGGTTAAATATGCCTTGGTTCATAACTGAGGCATAAAGGCACTATTTTTTACCACAATTGCATGTCTCAAGTCTTAAATCGAGGCCAAATAATCAAAATAACCGCGGCAGAAACACTTGCCTACACTAGTGGATGTAACTTTGGTGGCCTTTTGAGTGTAATACAATGGAAACTTGGGATGCTCGCCATGAAAAATTGTGCACGACCAGAAGGATTTATTAAAACCTTAAGAAAAACTTGGCTTGAAAGCCTTGAAAGAGGATGCATACAAAGTAAGAAGATTGTCCTTGAATTTACTCCCTAGGGACAACCACCCAGACTTTTCCTAGGATGAGTATAATAATAATGAAGAAAAAAAAGCAAGTGTTAGAGTCAAAGATAGACATGGATAAACAACCTTGAAAGCTTGAAGATTTGTCCACCCGTTAGGACGAAGTTGTGTGGGAGCAACATTTAATTCAGATAGCACTCCCATCGTGAAAAGGGAGATGCATGTTCAACTAAAAAAATAAGCAAATATACATGTAGAAGAAGCCCTTCTTAAGCGTTTCGCGACCATGGCCTACTAGATCGTTCCCACGGTATATCTCAAAGCTAAAAAGAGTGTTAGCAACTCCTTCATTGACGAAGTCAACAAGCTCTGCCAAATAGTGAAAGGAGTCTTTTGACTGATATTTTGTTACATACTCCAAAATGTGAGCATCCACTCAGTCTTACCCAGGAAGAAAAGGCAAATTTAACTCACCTTTTGCCCCTATAGAATCAATATCTACGTTAGTATTGCGCTGAGAGGTACCTTCCTGAGTAGGATTAACTACGTCACTTGCGTGTAAGACAAACTCGTTATCTTTAACATCCCGGTCGGATATTACCAATTTAATTAAAATAAAATAAGATAACATAGTTATCACTCACCTAGTCTTTAGTGGGCCACATGAGTTTTAATGAATGTAGGAGAGGGGTTAAGCGTTGATTGGAAGAGTGGTGTGTGGTCTTGGTCCTTTCATTTTCACGTTTTATGTTTAGTGGTTTCTTTGCTTTTGTTCATGTGTGATTGGTACATTATACAAGTGATGGGATGGTGGGGCCGAGAGATTAGGGTGTTCCAGGGTCTGCGTGAATTGCATGGGGTAATAAGTGCATGTAGTCTTTATCATGTTTGGAGGTGGGGTCATATGCAAATTCAATTTTTTTCTTGTTAAAGCTTTTGGTTCTTTCTTCTTTAGCATTCAAGTTCACTTTTATGTTGTTAAGCTATACATTAATGGAAGGAAACCATGGGCCCACATTCAATAATGGTTTCATTCTTTATGACTTTGGGGTCCGAATTCACGTAAAAACATATGTATTAATTTCCTTTATTTATGCTTTTGGGTGCAACTTTGTAGTGCATTTCTTTTGGTATTTATCTGCCATCACGAGTAGTTATTTTGACTATCTCATCTCTTTTTGTTCGGGTTATTTAACTATTGTTGGTGCATGTTTAAAGTGTTAATTGGTGCATGTTTAACGGGGTACGTTAGGTTTAAGGATTTTGTGAACTGGCACCGTAGGTGGTGGTGTTACATTTTCGGTTGAGATCAATTATTCACAGGTATATGTGAATGCCAGTGGAGTTTTAGTTTGGATATTTTCCTTGAGATTATAATCATTATATTATTTTTTTGCATGTTGGGAATGCGATTATGATTGCTATGCTTAAGTATTTTACTTGGACATGATTTTAATATTACGTGTAGGGTTTTATTCGCTAATTCCTTTTTATACATTATTGTTTATGGTTAGCTTACCCCTATTTGTTTGTTTTGTGTGTTGTTTGTGTTTATCCGATGATCGTATGACATGTGTGTTATACGGGAGTATGTGATAATGTAGATGCTTTTGGAGTGGAGCAGTTTGACAAGAGGATGGGGTGAAGTCGGGATTTTATTAATTTTCATTAAGTTGTTTAAATTAAATATTAAAGATTTGAAAAATTCTTTTATTTGTTGTTTACATTTGAAAAGTTTGTGACAATCGATGTTTTGAATTACGCTATTTAATAAATTAAATTCTAGGTTTTACATAAGTACATTTTATCTATAATTTTTTCCGCGTTTTGAGTAAGATGAATAATTAAATACGGCTATTTAATGTTATCTTATTTTATTTTAATTAAATTAGTAATATCCGACTGTGATGTTACATTATCCCATGTACTGGAACTCAAAGACTGATCGTCCTGAAAATGACAAATTTCCCCGATCAGAGTTGGAACCCAAGCTTGACGAAGATATATTGTTTACATACCCCCTTGGCTTCCCTACCCGACAACCCTTCAAACAACGAGACACTAATCTCGTTGGTCATGATAACCTTATTATAGGTCGTATGCACAAATTAAGATATGAGGATGAGGATGGAAGGCGAAAAGAAGGAAGACCCACCACTATTTATAGGAAGACCCAGGTCCTTAGTCACTGAACCCCAACCCTTAGATTGATTTAAATCCCATGATCCAAAATGAGTGACGCTTGACATCACACTAACAGTTTGTTCGTTTAGTTATTGTATATTAATATAATATATGGTCAAATATCGATAATTTGATTATATGATATATTGATATCTTAAGTATCCTTTTATACTGTATATGAATTGAATATATAGTTAATTTGGTTAAATTGTAAATTGTTGCTATTTTATTAGATATACAATAAGTTTTTATTATTTATTGGTATTCTTTGATGCTCTCGATTTAGTAACAGATTTCATAAGACTAAAATATCCCATAAATACACATGGTATTTCCTCAAGGATTATATGACAATTCATACTCACTTCTCTGCTCATATAGATTCTAAAGCTCTCTTAGTGATTTGGGCGTTAGAGAGTCTTTTGTAGGTGAATCTTCCCATTTGTTCTAGCAATCTAGAGTATTCAAGTTGTCCCTTGGATCTTGCCCCATGTCTAAAGGTTCAGGTTCCAGATTCCAGTAAGAACACCTATTGAGTTTATCACATTGAACAACAATATATAAATTTAGAACAAAATTAGAAAGTAACATGCACATATTAACAACTTAAAATAAAAATAACCTCAACCTATACTAAAACATCAAAATTTCAATCGACTAGCTTTTGTTATTGATATATATTGTTATTAAGTATAAATATTTTTATAAAATTAAGTATTGATATTTATATTAAAATTTAGTAGTAAGAAAATGTTATACTAATAAAGCAATATATATATATATATATATATATATATATATATATATATATATATATATATATATATATATATATATATATATATTTAAAATAGAGCAATATTGTCTCTCTCCAATTTCAGACCAAATTTATTATTTGTGTAAATGTTATACTAATATTTTTTATTAAAACTGAATTTTTAACATATTATATTATTGTATATTATTAACCCATATTTTGTTAATCATTTTCCTTGTGTACATTATAATTGATAACAAATGACGATGGATTTGCTTACATTCCACAATTGTAAGAAATGTGTTTTCGTTTAACATCCTAACTTTTCAAATATTATCTATCTACCTTTGTGTTAAGATCCATTATGACGTGAATGGAGATATCATCAAGTTTTCAATAAGGACAAAGTTCTTTGTAACTTCTTTGTCTATTTCTCCTTTTGTACTAAGAAGCTTCAACTAGTCGTTGTCTTAGTGGCATATTTTTCTTTGTCTTGCATGTAGTGAAATCTAGAGTACTTGATTGTTTTGCATTAAGTGTATTATAAGTTGCCTTAATAAGGGAATCTAATGCTTTCTTACCAATTGGTTTTCTTTTTGGATAACACACTTTGCATAACACACTTTACTCCTTTTTGTGCAGTATTCACTTCATAATTGGTACAGAAAGTAGGTGGCTCAAGTTTTGTAGGTGGTTCAGGTTTTGTAGGTGGTTCAAAGTGTTTATTGTTTTTTCTTCTATAGAGCACTCCTTTCGTTATGTCTCAACTTTTGCATATTTTAAACTTGAAAGGCACAAAATGTCTTGTGGAGATGATTTCCTTTTTCAAGGACATTCTCTATGAAAAGATTAACTAGATGCATTAACTGTGCATTATGAGAGGATATTGGATATTTATATAAGATATATGTACTGTAGCTTAAGTAGATGATGCAAACATATGATCACTTTGATAATATTTATCAGATACAACATACTACTATACAGATGATTCCATAGCTTGTGAATGAAAAGTAAAACTAGATAGGTGGTGTAATTACATATGATATTAATGCATAAGAAGACCGTCTTAATAATAATAATAGGCTTAATTACTCGGATCATACCCATTTTGGTTCGAAAATTTCAAAATGGTACCCACTTTGACTTTGTCTCAATTTAGTACCCAATTTTGATTATTGCATCAATGTAGTACCCTCCGTTAAGTCTTCACAAACGGCGTTAACTACCTTGCCACGTGTCATCCTCTGGATTTTTTAATTTTTTTTAATTTTTTTTTAATTTTTAATTTGTTTTTGAATTTTTTTTTAAAAAAAATTGCCACGTGTCAAATCCTTGATGTGGTATGATCCGAGTAATTAAGCCAAAATAATATTGTTTATTCTTAGATGAAAACTAATATTTTCTTATTCTAATCAAAACTAACTAGTTTCTCTTGTACTTGGATTCAACAATAGTAAACCTCTAATTCAAAGGGTTTATGTAGGAATAAAGGGTTGACTTGGTCAGCTAGTGATTAGGGGCAAATAAACTGAAGTGTCAACTAGTGTGTATAAATAATAAGTGAAAAGTGTTGGAGATCTCACATCAAATAAAGATATTGTCAAATTATAGTACATAAGTGAGTGTACCTTTATTTTACAAGTCAATTCTATAATAAGATGAAGCATTTTATGGTACAATATAAAATTGATTTTTACTTAAATCTTGTTGTAGAATTGTTTCAATATCACAAAAAGTGAATTAATATCACTTGTTTCTTATTTCTAAATAGATAAATTAGTAATAATTTTAAAATGTTACAAAAAAGGCAATACGTCACCATTTTTATTTGTTACAAAACAAGATAATAAGTAACATTTTTTTTTAAATTAGAAAATGTATAGGTAACATTTTTGTAAATGTTAAAAAATGTACATGTAACATATTTCAAGTGTTAAAAAAAAATTAAATTTGCACCATTTTTGTAATGATAATAAAGATGCTAATTGTAATAATTTTGAAAATGATACTAATAATACATAAAAATATTGTTAAAACCTTTTGATAACATGTGTCACGCATAATATGTGTAAAAATATTGTCTTTGCAAATGATAACATATTTTAGGCTTGAGAAACTTTTTTTTTTGAATGTTATTAAACTAATATACGAGTAATGAAAATGAAAAGATATATTGAAAGGTACCGACCATATGAAATTAGACAAAAAATGAAGTTAATGTCAAAATATTTAAAGAGAATGGCATGTAAGTACATCAAAATAAAAGAAGTACATGCAAATATAGAAAATTTTAAAAGCATATGGAATCAAAGCAAACATATATGGAATCACAACCACAAAACAATTATCTTCAATAATAAAACACATTAGCCAAACAAAAACTAAACCCCAAAATCTGACCTTTTGTTGATCTTATGTCACAATATTCCTACAAACAATTCTACAAAAAACTTTTCAACCTACACTTTAAATAGTAAAACACATCACATACTAAGTTAATTGTTCCTGCAGAGAACAAACAACATAAGTTAGGCACAAGCGTCACGTTACCCATGTAGTCCGCTATCTCCTCCGTTGGCCTCTTCCCAGTTGATACATGTCGGTTTGGGTTGTAAGTGGGCTTAGGCCCTAGCCCAGGCCCTTAGGACCTATTGAACGCGGGGGGCTTCAATTTTACTAAGTAGATTGGAGTAGTCGGCTTAGGCCGACTACTTTCCTCGACGGTTTATGCTATCGGTTTAATCTGGTAAGGCTTAGACCAACTCGGCCTAGGCTGACTACTTGAACGCCTTGAAATATATGTATCGTTTACTTATTTGGTCGAGTTTGGCTAGGTGCGGTACACCAGTCTCCTAGCCTTGGCCGATATGAGTTGTCGGTCAAGGGTGATTATGTGTTGCTGTGCTCACGAGATCGGCTAGGTGTGGTACATTTGGTTAGACCGGCTAGGTGTGGTACACCAATCCCCCAGCCTTTAAGTGTGATGAACAGTGTTAAGGCTAAAAAGTGGTAACAGTTTGATGGTAGGTGAGAGGGTGTCAGGGGTCAAATCAGGAAGTTTTGTCGCCGTCGTTTTTAAGAGTCACATTTCTTGTAATGATGGTGTCGATTCGTATGAGTTGTCGTTTTGGCGGGAAGGGGTTTTTGCCGTTTGGGATTCTGGCCTATAAATATGGATTTCAAAACAAGAGAGGGTTTACTTGGTTCATTTGCGAGAATTTCGTATTCAAAGGTCTTGTGTGCGTTTTCCTGTCCGACTAGTTCCCATTTTTAGTCGACATCTTTCCGAAAACACGAGAAAAGGTATGTCTAGTAGCGATAGTGTGTCGTTGTCCACATCTAGTAGTGAGAGTATGGGGTCGGAGAGGAGTAGAGGTAGGCAAGTTGATGAAGAGGGTACCAGTCTTGGAGGTATGGTAAGTGGGATCCCCATGGAAACAGTGAGGGAGGTCCGAGAAGATCCCCCAGAGGAGTTGGCCGAGAGTGACTGGCCGACCAAAGGCGGTTATGGGTGGGTGGCTGCCGATGTTCGCAATCAATCATCTTTATTCCGATGGTCTTGCTTATTGAACTCCTAGTTGAACTGTACGCTTGTCATCACAAAGGGTGTAAACGGGGATATCGTTTCCCTGGAGAGAGTTACGCTATTGACCGTGTGTGTCACGGGCAGGAGGGGGCCACGGAGAAGTTCTTCTACATGTACATGTGTCACTTTTCTCAGCTACATGTGCGACTACCGTTAGATGATTTCATTATCGGTGTGTTGTGCGCGCTGAACGTGGCACCTACACAGTTGCACCCGAATAGTTGGGCTTACTTGCAAGCCTTTCGCATCTTGTGCCAATCTCTATACTTGGAGCCTTCACCTTATGCTTTCCTGTACTTCTATGACACTAGACCCTACTAGCCGACTACTTAGCTGTCTTTGATAAGTCGCCCTAGTATCAGCAAACTGGACGCATTTTCCCAGTCTTTCAAGCATTTCAAGGACGGGTACTTCAAAGTTGTGGTGAAGGAAGAAGGCAAGCCTTATTTCTTGAACGCAGATAGAAGTACAAAATTCCCATTTAGCTGGACGGGTACCCCTCTCGGTACAAGGATATGGGGACTAGTTAGACTTTATAATTCGGTGCATTCGATTATAGATATTGAAGGTATCTGTTTGTTACTTAAATTGTATTAATGATTCTAAGTTGTTTTAACCGGGGTTTAATATGTTATTGTAGGGCACATGGCGCAATCAGGGAAGAAGAATTTGGCACTCTTCCAATCGTTGAGGAAGGAGATGGCCGCTAAAGCTAAGGCAGCTGGGAAGACTACCATTCCCAACTTGCAAGAGTCTGTGGTGGAAGTACATGTACATGGTGGAATGAAGAGGAAAGTCGAGTTGCCGCCTCGCGCCGACAAGGGGAAGGATGTGAAGAAAGTGAGGGCAGTCTTGCTCGGGGCGGGGTCGGCCAGTGGGGCAGGGTTGGCTAGTGGGGAGAAGGGACCGAAGTCTAGCTTAATTGAGTTGCCGGAAATATCTATGAGGAAGGATATCGCGATCAACCTCCCAGAGACCATTATAAACTCTATTGATGGTATGGAGGCGGATCATATTGTAAGGACAATGGTGGAATTTGGGAGCAAAGCCTTGATATTAAGTCGACGTGTAGGGTCTTTATATCGGCGGGAGGTGAAGGAGGGAGGTCGGGAGAAGGTAGAAGAGTTGCAGGGAAAAGTCGACAAGCTTGAGGAAGAGAAGGCTGTGTGGAAGAAGGAGAGGGAGGGTTGGGAAGAAGAGAGAAAGAGGTTGGCAATGTGGAAGGTTCGTTGTTTGGATTCAGAAGGAAAATTGAACAAGAGAATAGGGGAGTTGGAGGAAGACTTTGATGAATTGAAAGATAAATATGACGGTGTTGTGGGTGAACTTGATGACCTGAAGAATTGTATTATACAAGAGCACATCAACGGCTTTGAGAAGGGACTACTTCAAGCGGCCTTTTTCCATCAGGATGTTGACATCTCGGACTCAAAGTTTGATGTGAATAAGGACGTTATTGACGGAATCTTGTCAAGGAAGACGAGAGTAGTGCGGATGAGAAGGCAGAGGAGAAGGCGGAGGAGAAGGCGGTTGAAGAGGAGAAAGGAGCGAGCGATGCCGAGGAGGTGGCCCCTGATGTAGCAGAATAGGATGTTGGTTTTTATTGATTTGAAAATATTATTTGAGCCTATGGCTGTAATAGTTGGTACATTACGTTACATTGGTACATTCTTGCACTTATGTTGAATGTGATTAAGGTTCTGTATGTTATTGTGTATGATGGATTTTGATGATTTGTGGTGTATGTATAGCGTGTTCGATTGTATGTTATGGGTGTTCGACCCAACCGCTTGCTTGTGTTAAGGGTAGGGAACTTGAGCGAATTAAACACAAGTTAAGGGTGTTCGACCCGGGCCGCTTACTTGTGGTAAGGGTGGGGAACTTGAGCGAATTAAACACAAGTTAAGGGTGTTCGACCCAGGCCGCTTACTTGTGGTAAGGGTGGGGAACTTGAGCGAATTAAACACAAGTTAAGGGTGTTCGACCCAGGTCGCTTACTTGTGGTAAGGGTCGGGAACTTGAGTGAATTAAACGCAAGTTAAGGGTGTTCGACCCAGGCCGCTTACTTGTGGTAAGGGTGGGGAACTTGAGCGAATTAAACACAAGTTAAGGGTGTTCAACCCAAGCTGCTTACTTGTGGTAAGGGTGGGGAACTTGAGCGATTTAAATGCAAGTTAAGGGTGTTCGACCCAGGCCGCTTACTTGTGGTAAGGGTGGGGAACTTGAGCGAATTAAACATAAGTTAAGGGTGTTCGACCCAGGCCGCTTACTTGTGGTAAGGGTGGGGAACTTGAGCGAATTAAACAGTAAAAACATAGGAGAGTTGTATGTAAGACCCGGGAAAATTAATTAATTAATATTTAATTAATTAATAAATGCGGGTAGAAAGCGCCTTTATGGCATTCATTGTTGTTTAATGTGACGTGGAAAAGTACTAGCACAAGTGGTTGAGAGTACTTTGGTTTGTGTGAGAGGACTTGGGTTCGAGTCCTATGTATGCTAATTATGTGTTGTTGTTTTATTATTGATTTTAAAGATATGTATGATGATGTGATTGGTATTGTAAACTTATGTTGATTTATGTATATCACCAAATGTGATTTGGTGTAGTGGTTGTGCTTTGGCCTTATGAGTGGAAGGTCATGGGTTCAAACCTTGGTGGGTAAAGCATAAACTTTATTTTTGCTAATTAGTAGATGTGGCGTGAATGTGAACCAGTAAAGAAAACCTAGCAGGGTAACCAGTAGGTGCTGAAAAATCACTCACTAAGGAACTTGAGTAGCCATTAAGCCCACACTAAAGCCAAACCCGTTTTATTTTTATAACCCATTTTAAAGGCAACTATAAAAGCAAAAATTTAGGTAAAGGTAAGGGTTTTGGCAATTGTGGTGGACTGCTGGAGTGAGAAGCACGAATTGGAGAGTGTGAGAAGAGTTGAGACTGTGCAAGGGCTGGACCAAGAGGGAGAGCGCAAATCTAGAATTCCTCATCTCAAACTTTAATCCAATAATCCAGGTTAGGGGAGCTGTATTTTAAGTGTGTGAATTTTATGATGTGAATTGTGGTTCTGTGTTATTGCTGTCTCGATTGAAATATGATTGTGGTGGAATTAGGCATGTATAATTTGAATACTGAATAGGCAGAATGGTTATGGGTTAATGAAACTTTTATGCTTTACGTATTAGGTGCTAAGAAAACAAGGGTTTGGGGTAATGAAAAATGGAGATTGCGCTTTAACGGAATTATTGGGATTATTTCAGGTTTGTATTATGTGCACGAGTTTGGGTGTATGATTTTCCATTTGTTGGCATGAATTGAAGTGTGGTTTGGCATGATTTTGAATGGTTGGTGTGCGTAAACAGAGGGAAACTCTGCAAGTCTCGCCCAAGCGAGGTCATCTCGTCTAAGCGAGAGTTGCAGAACCTCGTTTTTGGCCTTGTGTTGTGTTTCCCGACTAGGCGAGTGGTTTCAGGTTTGAGCGACAGACGCTCTCGCTTAGGCGAGAGTGGCTCGCCTAAGCGAGATCGCAAGAGAGGGTGCTCATGTTGAGCGCGACTTCTCGTTCAGGCGAGGAGTTTTAGTGTGTTAAGCGAGTTTGGTCTCGCTCAGGCGAGATGGTCTCGCCTAAGTGAGATGTCGTGGTCATGTGTGGTGTTTTGCTTGTATTTCTAGCCCAGGCGAGATGGGAATGGAGGTTTGGGCGAACGTGTGGCTCGCTCAGGCGAGGGGATCTCGCCTAATCGAGATGGCGTGTTTTGGTTGCTGAGTTAAACTCGCTCAGGCGAGGTGGACTAGCCTAAGCGAGTTTATGTGATTTACTATGTTTCTATGTGCTTGTGAAGTGTGTTTGGTTGTTATACCATGGTTAGATTGTATATGCAGGTGTTGTGGTGTGTGGGCTTGAAGGACGAAGTCCATTAGGGGTCTGGGATGTGCTCGGTGGTTGGACACATGATGGGCATGGAACTGGTTGACTTCCCATCGGCTACTATTGGGCGAGGAGTCCTTAGTATGGTGATTGCATATGTCGGGCGCACGATGGACAAGGAACTGTGATGTTCCCGTCGGCTACTATTGGGCGAGGAGTCCATAGTATGGTGATTGCGTGCGTGCCAGGGTCCAAGTGTGAGACTTAGATGTTTATACTACAGGCAAGGAGTTTGTAGGGCAGGACTATGAGCGGGATAGGCCCATAGCGTTGGACCACGAAAGAGTTAGTTTCGTTGGAGCACAGGGAAGTCCTAAGACCTAGTTCATGCATATGACTCATGAAGGACTATGAGGTCATGGTTGGGTGATTTGAAAAGTATGAGGATTTAATTATGTATTTTTGGTGGGGAAGCATATTTATTTCATATATATCTGTTTTTGTTTTATTGTGCATAGCTCACCCTATCTGTGTGTGTGTGGCGATGATCGGATATCTTGTTATCCGGGAGCAGATGATTTGACAGGTGAGCCAGGAGACGCTTAGACTCGGAGCGTGGGCTAGCTTGGGGATTTTTGTACATGTATTATTATTTCGGTTTTTGAGATGAATATGTAAACCTTTGGGAGCCATGTGATTATTGTTTTAGTTTTATAAATTATGGACTCTTAGTTTTATGACTTATATATTAAAGTTTTAAATTTCCCGTGCTTTTGGGAAATAGTTTATATTAAATGTGATATTTATTTTATTCTGAATTTTATTTATTAAAAATTAGTAATATCCCTTAGGGATGTTACAATTGGTATCAGAGCAAAAGTTTTGAAAATATTTTTAAAATATTTTGGGGCTAGTGGGGAGTGAGCTTATCGGTGTGTTGTTTGTGGTATGTTGTGTGTTCAATATGAAAAGTGTGTGGTTTTGTTTGACTAAACGATTGATTTTTAACAGTTGTAATGTGGCATATCCAGGCTATGGTTGCTAATAGGAGGAGGAGGAATAGTGGTGCTGATGACATCGCGGAGGCCATTCATAGGATGGTGGATGCGATGCAGACACCGGTAGCGGCACAACCCAGGGCGGCAATTGCACCAGTTAGGGTGCCAACTGTGGAGGACTTTCTACGCCACAAGCCAGCAGAGTTCACTGGCAAAGCATCTCCTGATGAAGCGGAGGCCTGGCTTCGCAAGTGTGAGAAAATATTCACAGTGATGAACTGCGCGGATGAGCAAAAATTACTATTTGCCACCCACCTTCTGAATGATGATGCCGAGTACTGGTGGGCGGGGATGCAACAATAGATGCGAACCCGAGAGGAACAGGTTAAGTGGACCAACTTCAGGACGCGTTTCCTGGAGAAGTACTTTCCTGACACGGCTAAACAAGACAAGGAAGCTGAGTTCCTTGCACTGCAGCAGGGAGATATGACGGTGCAGGAATATGTGAACAGGTTTGATCACCTGGCGAGGTATTATTCGCAAGCCATTACTGAAGAATGGAGATGTTTAAAGTTTGAGCGAGGACTCAGACATGAGCTGAAGAGGGTGGTAACACCGTTGCGAGAGAGGAGATTTCCAATCTTGGTGGAACAGGCCAAGAGTGCTGAGCACCTAGAGAAGGGCCCTGGCCTAGTTGTGAGTAGACATCACAGGAATGTCACAGAGGCTCGGCAAATGAAGAACTCATATCGCCGGCCACAGACGTCTCAGGGTCACACTTGCTATCAGTGTGGCGGACCCCATCTGAAGAGGAACTGCCCACAGTTGACCGGTGGTGTAGGGGGATCCGGTGACCGTCGCAAGTGTTTCATATGCGACAAACCAGGTCATTTTGCTAATAATTGCCCTAAGAAGAAGAGTCCTGGTGTGAAGAAACCAGCAGCAGCCTCGCCAGCAAAACGAGCTCGCACAGTTGAGAGGGTTTTTGCCATGACATCTACCGAGGCGACCCAGTCAGGTAACTTGATATTGCAACCTTGTACTCTTATGGGACATGATGTATTAGTTATATTTGATTCTAGCGCCACCCATTCCTTTATATCTAATGCTTGTGTGGGACGATTGAGTCTGGTGACACATGACTTGGGGTGTGAGTTGCTTGTTTCAACTCCTTCCTCGGACCAGGTAGCTACCAGTTTAGTCTGTGTTGGGTGTTCAATGGTGGTGGCAGGTCACAGATACAAGGTGAACTTGGTGTGCTTGCCCTTGGAGGGATGGATGTGATATTGGGAATGGACTGGTTGTCTATCAATCACATCATAATTGATTGTGGATGGCGCAGTTTGGTATTCCCAGAGCATGAAAGGTTGGGATTGATATCATCTCGGGAAGCCAAGAAAGCATTACAAGATGGAGCTGTGTGTTTTATGGTGGTGGCCAAGCCAGAGAAGAAAAGTGCGGCGGAAGTGATTCAGGCTATACCGGTAGCTAATGAATATGCAGATGTGTTTCCAGATGAAGTATCGGGGTTGCCACCGAGTCGAGACATTGACTTCACCATTGACCTCATTCCTGGTGCAAGTCCAGTGTCTATGGCTCCATACCGAATGGCACCGGCTGAGCTTGGAGAACTCAAGAAGCAAATTGAGGAGTTATTGGAGAAGCAATTCATTCGACCGAGTGCTTCACCCTAGGGAGCCCCAATTTTGTTAGTAAAGAAGAAGGATGGGAGCTCGTGGTTGTGTGTGGATTATAGGCAGCTGAATAAGCTGACTATTAAAAACAAATATATCCACTGCCAAGGATTGACGATTTGCTAGATCAGTTGAAGGGAGCAGGGGTGTTCTCTAAAATCGACTTGAGGTCGGGATACCACCAAATTCTAGTGCGGCCGAAGGATGTACAAAAGACAGCATTTCGGTCACGATACGGTCACTATGAATATGTGGTGATGCCATTTGGAGTGACGAATGCGCCAACTGTATTCATGGATTACATGAATAGAATTTTCCGACCTTGGTTGGATAAGTTTGTTGTTGTCTTTATTGATGACATTCTTATCTACTCGAGGACACGAGAGGAACATGCTGACCACTTGAGGGTAGTGTTGAAGATACTCCGAGATCACCAACTGTATGGGAAGCTGTCCAAGTGTGAATTTTGGCTAGAGGAGGTGCAGTTTCTTGGACATGTCATATCAGCTAAGGGTATTGCAGTAGACCCGGCTAAGATTGAAACAGTGCTTAACTGGGAAAGGCCTAAGACTGTGAAGGAGGTGCGAAGTTTCTTGGGCTTGGCAGGTTACTACCGGAGGTTTGTGGAGGGGTTCTCAAAGAAGGTGAACCCATCGACACAGCTAACAAGAAAAGATCAGTCGTTCTCTTGGACCGAACAGTGTGAAGAGTGCTTTGAGGAAATGAAGAAATGTTTGACTATTGCTCCAGTGCTAGTGATTCCAGATACTGAGAAAGTGTTTGAGGTGTACTGTGATGCATCATATCAAGGTTTGGGGTGTGTACTGATGCAAGAAAAGAGAGCAGTGGCATATGCTTCTCGTCAACTGAAGGTGCATGAGAAGAATTACCCGATTCATGACTTGGAGCTAGCTGCCATAGTGTTTGCTCTTAAGTCTTGGAAGAATTATTTATACGGCTCTCAATTCCGAGTGTTCAGCGACCACAAAAGCTTGAAGTACTTGTTTGACCAAAAGGAGTTGAATATGAGGCAACGCAGGTGGATGGAGTATTTGAAAGACTATGACTTCGAATTGCTCTACATCCGGGCAAGGCAAATGTTGTAGCCGATGCGTTGAGTCGGAAGAAGATACATGTATCTTGCATGATGATAAAGGAGTTGGAGTTGATTGAGAAACTCCGAGACATGAATCTGGGAATGCAGTTTGGGTCAGGCTCGATACAGTGTACCTTGCTAAGAGTTACCAATGAATTTTCGAATGAAATTCGTGTGGCTCAGGGACATGACTTGGAATTGCAACAGTTTGTGGGGTGGTTAGGTACTGAAAAAGGGAAGGACTACCAGATGGGAGAGGACGACATTCTACGGTTTAAAGGTAAAGTGTGTGTACCAGGAGGGCCTCATTTCAGGAGGCAGATACTGAAGGAGGGTCACCAAAGCCGTCTTAGCATACATCCCAGTATGACTAAGATGTATAAGTATTTGAAGGAATTCTTTTGGTGGAATGGTATGAAGGCAGACGTAGCAGACTTTGTTGCTCAGTGTTTGGTATGTTAAAAGGCCAAAATTGAACATCAAAGGCCGGGAGGTACACTGCAACCACTGGACGTATCTCAGTGGAAGTGGGATAGTATCTCTATGGATTTTGTGACACATCTTCCGAGGTCGACAAAGGGTCATGATTCAATTTGGGTGATAGTAGACTGACTGACAAATTGTGCATACTTCTTGCCTATGAATCAGAAGTGGTCGATGGACAAGTTAGCAAAGTTATATGTGCGAGAGGTAGTGAGATTGCATGGGGTACCCGAAAGTATAGTGTCAGATCGGGATCCTAGATTCACATCACGGTTTTGGCAATCATTGCAAGCGGCCTTGGGTACACAACTGAGGATGAGTTCAGCGTATCATCCTCAGACGGATGGACAGTCTGAGCGGACCATCCAATCTCTAGAGGACTTATTGAGGTCTTGTGTGTTGGATCACATGGGAAACTGGAATGATGTGCTGCCTTTGGTGGAGTTCACCTACAATAATAGTTACCATTCCAGTATTGGTATGGCGCCCTACGAAGCATTGTATGGAAGGAGGTGTAGAACCCCATTGTGTTGGTATCAGGACAGTGAAGCCTTTGTACTTGGTCCTGAATTTCTACAACAGACGACCAGTAAGGTCAAGTTGATCCAAGATCGGATGAGAGCAACTCAGAGTAGGCAAAAGTCTTATGCAGATAAGAGGAGACGACCACTTGAGTTTGATGAAGGAGACCATGTATTTCTCCGAGTGACGCCAACTACAGGTATCAGAAGGATTCTTAAATCAAGGAAGTTGACTCCGAGATTTATAGGACCTTATCAGATTACACGGAGAATAGGAGCAGCGGCGTATGAAATCGCTTTACCACCTCATCTATCCAACTTGCACAATGTGTTTCATGTCTCACAGTTGAGGAAATACATTGCAAGTTCAGACCATGTTTTAGAGTCAGATGAGGTACAAGTACGCGAGGTAAGAAGTTGAAGACGGTGAAGGTTCTCTGGGATGAGGCAACCCAGGAGATGACATGGGAGATGAGGGATGTTTGCGGTGCGAAGGGCTGCCTTACTGAAGCGATCTATGAACGCTATGAGTGGTTGGCCTAGTTCATGTCTAATGCCCAGGAGGGAGATTCTGGTAGTTTGGTGTGGACGGCTGCCAGCAAAATGGGTGGAGATAATGTGTGAAAGGACGTCGAAGCTGTCGATGGAGTAAGGTGGAAGGGTTGTGAACCATTCCAGAGCAGGGCCTTTGAGGGTGGTGAGGAAGGCTTTGCAGAAGACTACGTCTTGGGATGTGTACAGGGCGACATGGGTGATATAGACTTTGAGGTGCTCGTTAGGGTCGGTCTCACCAGTATAGCAGTCCAAAGTGAAGGGTTCCCATTGGGCAGGTAGAGGGGTGTTGGCGATAAAGTCGTTGAATGGGTGATGACGTCTAGGCTGGTGGGGAGGGAGCAGATGAGGTGGGATAAGATGGTTGATCATGGCGGGGAAGGTGGAGGTAAGATTGTGAGGGGGGATATGGGCTGTTGGGAGGTATTGTGGAACATGTGTGGTGTGTAGGGTGGTGGGTATGTTGTAGGGGATCTGGGTGATAGGGAGGGTAGCGGCAGGGGTTGGGGCTGCGGTATGCCCTGGTTGAGTGGATGGAAAGTGAGTGGGGTGGGTGGAGGGGATGGGTGTTTGTTGGGTGGTGGTAAAAGTGTGAAGGGTGGGGTTATATTCGATTTCCTCCTCTGTGGGCTGGAAGGTTGGGGACCTTGCAGCCTCAGAGGCTTCCTTGGCCTTTCCCTTCAAGGTAGGATCAGCCTCAATCTTTCGCCTAAGGCGAGAGTTCTCTTGCCGCAGCGCCTCCATCTCATTAGCGCTGCGCTTCTTCAAATCTGCTAGCTCTTGTTGCATCTTCGCTTGGTCATCCAGGTTGGCGGCTAAGTCAAGGGTGATGCCAGCAGGTCCTGAGGGACCAGCATCCGCCTGCTTGTTGACTCCAGCTCTGCTGCGGGTGGAAACCATCTTTGGAGAAAAACGAGTACTAAAGATGTTCGTCTCATACCCCATGGTGGGCGCCAATTGTTCCTGCAGAGAACAAACAACATAAATTAGGCACAAGCGTCACCTTACCCATGTAGTCTGCTATTTCCTCAGTTGGCCTCTTCCCGGTTGATACATGTCGATTTGGACCCAGGAGGGGTTACCTGCAGAAGGGACTCCGAAGCTCAAGTGAGTCAAAACTCTCAAAAGGTCAAATCAGTGATTAATGAATGCGTACCTTTAATTACTAGGGTCCACGTGTATTTATAGAGCATTAATTATGTCTGGTTGTGCCATGGGCCGGGCCCTGGCTTGGGCTCTAGTTTGGGCTGTAAGTGGGCCTGGGCCCTAGCCCAGGCCCTTAGGACCTATTGAACGCGGGGGGCTTCAATTTTACTAAGTAGATTGGAGTAGTCGGCCTAGGCCGACTACTTTCCTCGACGGTCTATGCTATCGGTTTAATCTGGTAAGGCTTAGACCAACTCGGCCTAGGCTGACTACTTGAACACCTTGACATATATGTATCGTTTACTTATTTGGTCGAGTTTGGCTAGGTGTGGTACACTAGTCTCCCAGTCTTGGTCGATATGAGTTTTCGGTCAAGGGTGATTATGTGTTGGAGTGCTCACGAGATCGGCTAGGTGTGGTACATTAACCATATTAAACATCAATATAAAAACTCAAAACAAAATGAAAAAAAGTAACATACACACATAAACAACTTAAAATTAAAATATCATCAACCTGGATTGAAACATAAAAAGATAAAAATTGTAAGAAGCAAACAAACACTACAAAAATTTTGAATTATAACACGGGTTTCTTAAAAGGGGTTAGAATAACCTCAAGTAATTTATTTACACAGTAGAGGTTTCCTAATAAACCTCTGGAAAGTGCAAAGGTCTTTTAAATGAAAGCTGGAAAATTTGATTTTCCCTCTCACTTTTTCACAGTGCATTTTTTCTTCTCTACAGTCCATTCTATTCTTTTCGCGTGACCTAACACAATTATCTTTTTCTCATTAGTTCATCTCTATTTAATCTTTCAATTTCATATACAAATTTATGTTTGCCCTCTCTCAATCTCAGTAAAAGATCTTAAGTTTGCCCTTTCTCAATCGTAGCTTCTAAAGCGCAACTTCCAATTTCTATGCACTTTTTCTTTTTGAATCTTCATCCGTCAATCGCAACTTTGGATTGGTAGTGACTTTTTTTTTCACTTTCTTGTTAATTTCTCACTTTTCCTCTTTTATCTAAATCTGTTATGCATTGTGTTTAGTGGCTCTGATTTATGCATTGCAGGTTTGGTTATTCATGTTGCTTTGCAGTTGTTCATAGGTTTGTCGCTTGACCTAACCTAAAGTTATTATAACAATTCAAAGATAGTTGTTGTGCATAATGAGGTTTACTAGTGAGGTCATAAAATTTCCCAGTGAGGTTTCCTACAATGGAAGTGGTATTCGAAACTCTAAAAGGATTGAGTGAGGCATTACACCACTGTAGAACAAAGGTTGGAGATGCAACTAGAAGAGCTGAGATAGTGGCAGATAATCTCTAGAGTCACAGTGAGCTTCCCTCAACTTTCACTTTCATTTATTCTTTTTCTTTTCCCGAATCATAATCTAAATTATTTGATGGGAGACACTTGGAAGATTATATAAGATTTGAAGATAGTATTTCTAATCTAAGATTTGAAGCCAATAAGTTATCTCAATGAAGAGTCAAAATACTTTCTGGATTGTTTGAAATTAGAGAATAAGAATATTTTACATGATAAATGATCAACAAATTTATAAATAAAGGACTAAAATATCACTTCCAGCATAAAACTATAAGATGGTGGATTTACTTTTATATATATATATATATATATATATATATATATATATATATATATATATATATATATATTTGTTTAGTATGAAACTTCCCACCCTGATTAAATTCTTAACTAATGGAAGTGTATGCTTTTATTTAGGAAAGGTTAAATTAAAGTTTTGAACTTTATAGCCTATTTCAAGAAAGTGAGCTTAATTTGCATAGGGTGATGGTATTAGACGGTCAAGTAATCAATTGAAAAAATTTCTAAAGTTCCTATCTTGGCATGGAAGTTGAATTCTCAAACTTTCTCACCAATCATGCAAGAATTAAAAATCTTGCAGGTAAGGTATTTCTATTTGTAGACTTAAGTTCTAATATATTTCATACTGAAGTTTCTTACAAATCTTAGACTTAATTCTAATGTATTATATGTATATACTGTAGTTAGAATTGGTTCTAGTGTTACTGATGCAGTAGTGACTAGAATTATTCATGGAACAAAGGTGCTTAAACAAGGAGCGTCTGATTAATTATTTCAACAATCATTTGGAGTTTTCCCGGGAGATAAGCTCATAATAAAGTCTTTGTGATAGGATTGGTAATTGCTGGACTTAGCTAACAACCTATTTTATTGAATATGGGTATATCTCTCACTGTAGTGACAGGGAGAAAATTCCAAGAACTTGATTCTTACACACACTTTGCACCAAACTCTGAGAGACCTTCTCTCAGCCCTTCCCACAATTCTGTAAACAGAAAACAGACTTAAAAAAACACCTAGACCCTTAACAAACTTATATAGGTCTGTTACAGTTTACATTCCTAACTGTTTCAACTGTCTGTTTGGCCCTCCTTTTGTACACAATACCATATCTATCATTACCCCCTCCATGGAGTTTCACCTTGTCCTCAAGGTTAAATTCGGGGAACTCCCTAGAAATGCACTCAGCTAATTCCCAACTGTTGTCTGAGGGTGGAAGATCCTTCCACTAAATTAAGACTTCGAGATCTCCCTGGGGCGTACGCCTAACGTCCAACAAGTGCTCAGGACCAACTTCCAACATATAGTCGTCAGCCAAAACTGGAGGCAAGGATTGAGGCACTGTAGGTGGTGTAACAGCCTTCTTCAATAACGAGACATGGAATACGGGATGTATTCTGCTATGGGGAGGTAAGTCAAGCTGGTAAGCGACCTGACCAACACGAGTAAGCACCTGATAGGGCCCATAAAAACGAGGACAGAGCTTTTCATTGGGTCGCTTAGCCAAGGACCGAAGCTTATAGGGCTGCAACTTCAGATAGACCCAATCCCCTACCTGATATTCCACCATTCTATGATGTTTATTGGCCTGAATCCGATTCTGATCCTGGGCTTTATAGAGGTTAGCTTTGAGTTCCTGAAGCATATCATCTTGTTCCTATTGTAGTTGATTCACACTAGCAACTTTAGAAGGAATTGTAGTCCCTTTTAGAAGTAGGGGAGGGTCACGTCCGTAGAGAGCTTTAAAAGGAGTCATTTGTGAGGAAGCATTGTAATTGGTGTTGAACCAAAATTCTGCCCAAGGCAGCCACTTGGGCCATTGTTTAGGTTGCGTCCCCGTCATGCAACGAAGGTACGTTTCCAAGCAACGGTTCACTACCTCGGTTTGGCCATCCGTTTGTGGGTGGTAGGCTGTACTAAACTTCAGCTTTGTCCCTGCCTGTCGAAACAATTCACGCCAAAAGTTGCTTAAAAAAAGTTGATCGCGATCAGATACAATGGTTGAAGGAAACCCATGAAGCTTGACCACTTCTTTAAGAAATACGTGAGCCACCTCTGCTGCTGTGTGAGGATGAGAAAGGGGAAAAAATGTGCAAATTTGGTCAATCTATCCACCACCACGAAAATGGTATCTTTCCCTTATGCCTTAGGTAACCCTCCTATGAAGTCCATTGAGATGTCCGACCACACAAGCGTGGGAATAGGTAGAGGTTGGAGTAACCCTGTAGGAGCCAAGGTTTCTACTTTATTACGTTGACAGATCTCACACTGCATGACAAAGTTTTTGATATCCTTCCGCATACCATCCCAATATACCACACCTGCTATCCTTTTCAACGTTCTGAAATAGCCGCTATGGCCACCAAACGGGGATTCATGCAGATCCTTAATAATAAGAGGGATGCGGGAATAAAGCTTTGGTAACACCAATTTCCCTTGATAAAACAATCTGTTTTTCGTCCATTCATATCTAGGGTGAGCCTTCGAATTTACCATAAGATCCTGGATTAAGGAGGTAAGTTTAGAATCTTGGTGAACTTCCTTTTCCCAGGCTTCCCACTCATCAATATGAAAGCTGGATAAAGCGAGGAAATGCCCCTTTCTTATAACGCATTCGCCACTGTATTTTCCTTTCCTGGTCTGTAAGTGATTTCGAAATCAAACCCAATTAATTTCGAGGCCCATTTGAACTGTTCCTCCGTTAATAGCCGCTGGTCATTGAGAAATCGCAAGCTTTTTTTATCTGTAACTACTATGAAGTGACTTCCCATCAAATAATGCTTCCATTTATGTATGGCTTGAACCACCGCCATAAGTTCCCTTTCATATATAGATTTGTTTTGGCTTCTTTCAGACAGAGATTGGCTCCAAAAGGCCAGGGGTTTTCCCTCCTGTAACAAGACAACGCCCAAGCCTTTACTAGAGGCGTTTGTTTCAACAGTAAAAGCCTTGGAAAAATCTGGAACTGTTAAGATAGGCAGTTGAGTGACAGCCTGTTTTAGTGTCTCAAAAGCTTGTTGAGCTTCTGCTGTCCAAAGAAACCCTTCCTTGGTTAATAATTTGGTTAGAGGTTTAGCAATGCTCCCATATCATTGCACAAAGCGTCGATAGTACCCTGTGAGACCCAAGAATCCCCTCAAAGACGTAGGATTCTTAGGGACAGGCCACGTTTGCATAACCTCAACCTTTTGAGGATCTGCTGCTACCTCTTTACTATAAATAATATGGCCCAAATATTCCAAACTAGCTTGCCCAAAACTGCATTTTTTCTTATTCAATCGCAATTGATGACGTTGCAGCACCTGCAAAACTTTTGTCAAATGAGTTGCATGCTGCTCTAAGGTGGGGCTGTAAACCAAAATATCATCGAAGAAAACCAGCACTGATTTCCGTAGATAGGGCTTGAGAATGTCATTCATTAGGGATTGGAATGTAGCTAGTGCATTAGTCAGCCCAAAGGGCATGACTAGGAATTCGTAATGGCCTTCATAAGTTCGGAAGGCAGTCTTCTCAACATCACATTTCCTCATCAAAATTTGGTGATACCCGGATTTCAAATCTAATTTCGAAAAGAGCACAGCCCCAGCCAATTCATCCAATAATTCCTCAATTATAGGGATTGGGAATTTATTAGGGATGGTAGTTTTGTTCAAAGCCCGATAGTCGACACAAAATCGCCACCCCCCCATCCTTCTTTCGAACCAAAATTATGGGGCTTGAATACAGACTGATGCTAGGTCTAATAATCCCAGCATGAAGCATCTCTTGTACCAAGGTCTCAATTTCATTTTTCTGCTGATGGGAGTATTTGTAGGGTCTGAGGTTAGGGATTGTGGCTCCCTGTTGGAGGTGAATAGCATGATCATGATTGCGGCTAGGAGGTAAGCCTATGGGCTCTTGAAAAACTGTCTCGTGGAGCTCTAAAATTGGAAGCAATGTAGCAGGGATATCTAGAGTGTGGCTGCCCTCCTTTTCTTCTCCCCATTTCAGCAGATAACACGATCCTTCGTTTCGCCATTCGTGCAACATAGTCTTCAAGGAAGACTACGATTTTGATAAAGTTAGATCTCCTGTGATAAGCCTCTCTGTATCACCCTTCCTGATGGTTAATTTTAATTGACCAAAATCTGCCTTGACCTCCCCAAGGCTAGCCAGCCATTCCAGCCCCAACACAATGTCTGCCCCACTCAAATCAAAGACGAAAAATTGTTGTTGATCCTGGAACCCCTATAAATCCAATAAAAATCCTTGGCATTTACCTTGGCACCGTACCTTGTGGCCATCACCAACTTCCACCATGAATGGAGGTGTGTCTTCTTGTTGCAGCCCACATCTAGAAATAAGGCTAGAGGAAATAAAGTTGTGGGATGCACCACAATCCAGCAACACCACTACTCGTTCAGACCCAATACTACCCCCTAACTTCCAGGACTTCTTTGTAGTGATCCCAGCCATGGTGCACTAGGAGAGTTGCAAAACTTGCCCCTTTGCAGCCCCCATTTCATCATTGGCCTCAGGTTTGTCTTGAACAACCTCTAATCCCGTCATTTCTTCCTCTGTTAACAACAACATGTGGAGCTGTTTGTTTTTGCAAATATGGTTAGGGCCATACTTCTCATCACACCGAAAACAAAGGTCTCTCTTGATCTTGTCTTGTAACTCAGCCTTAGATAATTTCATAAAGGGTGCCCCTCTAAGACGTTGCCCTCCCGATGTGTTGCTGGCAATACTAGTAGTCTCCCTCGATTTCCCTTTTCCGTCATTGAAATTGACAGAACTTCCTGAGGTTGTTGGCTCCCTGGAAAAACTTCTTATCACTGTATAAGGTTTGGAGGTAGTGGTAGACCTATTCAGAGATGAATAACAAGCCTTCGAATGCACGCGAATCTTCTCCTCCACCATTTGGGCTTTAAGCATTAAATCTGCCAGCGTAGCAAGGTCATACAATTTGACTTCTGCCTTAATGTCATCTTTCAGACCATTCAAGAAGATCCCCACCAAGTATTCTTGCTCAATTCCCTTCAAGAATCCTGCATACATCTCAAACTGCTCAATATACTCATCAACCGTTCCATTCTGACTTAAGCCTATCAAGATTTCAAAAAGGTTCCGTAACATGGTTGGCTGGAACCTTCTAACCACTGCTACTTTAAACTCTTCCCAAGAAGGGTTCTGATGACAGGTTTCCCACCACTGAAACCAGTTGAGAGCTTTCCCTTCCAATGTTACCATTACCGCTTGCATTTTTTCCTCCTCCGTCACAGCCTTCAATTGAAAATATCGTTCTAAACGATTTGTCCAGCCATAGGCCTCCTCCCCCACAAAAACTGGAATATCCAGTTTCCTCCAGCGCGACGAACACAACCCCAGATCTGTTTCCTCCTTCTGACGATCATGAGGACGAAAATGCCCTGTTGAGGATGACTGCCATGTTGGCTCTCCCAAAGATATCTTCTCCACCAGCCCTGAAACCCCTCGCAGCAAGTCTTCAATGCGTTGAAAGCGATCATGATTCTCATTATCAGTTTTATCACGATCTTGCGCCATTTCTTGGAGCAACTTTTCCAATCCATCCAATCTTGCCTCCATTCTTGTATTCACCATACCCAGGTGACGCTGCGATCACAGTGCCAAGATCCCAGCTCTAGATACCAATTGATAGGATTGGTAATTGTTGGACTTAGCTAACAACCTGTTTTATTGAATATGGGTATATCTCCCACTGCAGTGGTAGGGAGAAAATTCCAAGAACTTGATTCTTACACACACTTTGCACCAAACTCTGAGAGACCCTCTCTCAGCCCTTCCCACAATTCTGTAAACAGAAAACAGACTTAAAAAAACACCTAGACCCTTAACAGACTTATATAGGTCTGTTACAGTTTACATTCCTAACTGTTTCTAACTGTTTCAACTGTCTGTTTGGCCCTCCTTTTGTACACAATACCATATGTATCACTTTGCTTGCTACTGATCAACATCCACTGGACTTGTGATTGGGACTCTTTATATATCAAATTTAAGATTAGCCTTTTTGCATTTACATGTAAATTTATGAACAATGTTTGTTGAGAAATCAATTCAGCTTGTTGATTCTTCTGTTCTGGTGTATAAAGTTTGTTCAATTAAGTTTTAATAAGAGAAAATGAGTAATCACAATACTCTCTCATTCACACATTTTTCATATCATCTTCCAAATACACTAAAAATAAGCTCAACTATTTCAAATCTTTTAATCAAGGATGAAAATTGAAAACCATTTGGATTTCTGATATTTTTGCGTGGTGTTATAAATAGGTGGTGGTGCAAGTGGATCTGTTAAGCATGGTTAGATGGAAATATACAACTACCAAGGTAATTGATATTTCATCTCAATTACTATTTTACTGGTAGACCTACATAAGACTAGTGCTTTTCCTGCAGTAAAATAGAGTAGACTTAATAATTGTGAAAATTTTAAATTTAAGTGTTGGAGTTGTATCATAAAATTGGAATTAAAGTAATAATTATTTTAATTAAAATTTAACAATGATTCTGAAGATGAAACCATAATATAAAAATTTAACTTATAGAATGTATGGATTAAAATTTAACAAATTTATTTCTATATATGTGCACTGTTAGTTCATGTTTTGCTATTATGGATCAAAGTTACCTTGGAATGTTTGCCCAAACACTACTTCAGAGTTTTTATACTTTTTTAGACATTTCTTCTGTCATGGACCCATGTTTCTGCTTGGAAGGAATAAAATGTACTGTTAACATTTCATAGACGTATTAACTGACTGGTTTCATACACATACATCTTGTCCATGCACTTGATCATTTTCTAAAGCTTAATAATTTCAGATATTTAGTTGCCAAATTTGGATGTGATTCTAGAACACCTGACTAGTGATGTAATCTTACAATGTAATTAGACATTTGAATGAGTTTTGAAATAACACTATCAACATGTGTTTTAAGAATGTATCAGAGCCAAGGATGTAATATAGAATTTTGAAAAGACGGTGATATACTATATTAAGGAATAGAAGGAGTTATAAGTTACAAATAAGGAAATTTTGGGGAAGTAATAATACAATTTCATGTAATAAGTGTAAGACCCATGGAATTTAATTAAATAAATAAATAATTAATTAATAAATGCGGGTAGTGGAAGCCTTTATGACATTAAATTCTAAATTAGATGACGTAGAAAAGTACTAGCTTAAACGGTTGAGAGTACTTGATTTTGTGAGGGGACTTGGGTTCAAGTCCTATGTATGTCAATTATGTGTTTTTTATTTGTTATTATTTTTAAATTACGTTGATCATGATTGAGAATAATATAATCATTGAATTATATTAGTTATCATAAAATGTGAAATGGTTGAATTGTTGAGCCTTGATTTGGCTTTGGCATGGTTATGGGTTTAAATCTTGGAGAACCCAAATTAAACTTTATTTTTGCTAAACTTAGTTTTGGCATGGATATGAAGGGGTAGATGAAACCCTAGTAGCCAAGGGTGGCTGAAAAACGGACCATAGAGAATCAATGAATGGTAATAAACATTACCATCAAACCTTAAATTCGTTTTTGGTAATTTACCTAGCTTTAAGGCACCATTTAAAAAGTCAATTTATGATAAGAGGAAGGGTTTTGGCAAGCTGTGATTGTACTGAAAAAAAAAAAAGAGCACGAATTTTGAGAGTAGTGAGGTTTGAGTGAAGCTTTGAAGCTGAATTGGGAGAGAAAACCAAAGGGAGATCATTGGTGATCAAGAAAGAATTCACAACACGAGTCTGTAACCCAGTTCTGGGTTTTTTCTGATGAACTGCCTAGCAATGATGAATACCTGCCAGGCGACACGAGTCTGTTTGGCTAAATTTTGATTTTTTATGGGTTCTGGGCTATTCTAGATCAGTGGAAAGGATGTGGAAATTATTAACTAAGCAAATGGGAATGAATAGTTGTGAAATTCTGAAGTAGTAAGAGGTATGTTGACGATTTTGGTATAATCTCTAATTATGGGTCGAATAATATAAGGTTCTTAGATTTTGGAATCGTTTGCGGAGTAGATTTGATTGGTAGTGAATTGTTTATGTTAATTTAACACTAGAACACAACTCATTGTAGTGAGCTTGAATGAATTGGTAAACATGGTGATGACGATGAATTCATGGTTCGTTAAGTGCATGGAGGGATTATGGTTTTCCAGAATTTGGTTGCACCGCCTGGCGACAGTCTAGGTGCCGCCTGGCAGCAGGCTAGGTGCCGCTAGGCGCCATCGTAGGGGTTCGAGAATTATGTGGTTGTTAGGTGCAGGGGAGCGTTGGGCTTTTTTTCAGTTCGAGTAGAACATGAATAAGGGTTTTGGGTTATATTTGGAGTAGGCAATGATAAATTAACATGTGCATGAATTAAAGTCCTGGAATTTAACTTAAGCTTGGGTTGGTTTGGAGAGAAGGGGATTAAATAAGGTGTAGAGGAGATTGGTTGAATTAGTATTGGAAATAATTGCTGTACAATTCGAGGTAGTACTTGTTAGCCTGAGATGTTGCCTAAGCTCCGAGTGGAATTAAAGGATATGGAAAGTATGCTTAGCTTATAATCTGATATTAGGAACTAAACAACTAGTACTTAGTGTAACATCCCTTCAGGATATTACGGATTTAAAATAAATAAAATAATTAAAGTCATAAGAACGTCGCATTTATGAATAAATCTCATTTTCCAAAATCGCAGGAAATTTAAAACTTTATTATTAAAATAAAGCATCCATAATTCGTAATACAAAACTGAAAGTCTAATCCAAAATAGACCATGAGCCTTTACAATTTATTTCAATTCAAAGATAGAAAACATAAATATAAAAATCCCACGCTATCCCCCACTTTGTGTCTAAGCATCACCGGCACCACCTGCATCAACATCCTCTGCTCACGTGTACCGCGCACACGATCATCGCCAAACACAAGCAGATAGGGTGAGCTTAATAAAAATCAACATACAATCATATTTATATACATATATGTAGTCACTTATAAATTTTATGCAAACATCCAAATAAAATCTCTCACTCTATTCCATATCACTTGGCCACAACCAGATCATTCGTATTCTAGCTCTTTAAGTAATTACCCCAAGGTAATTTGCTGCCAAACTTATCAGCCACAACTGACAGAGCACATGCAGGAAACCATTGCTACGGATCACACACAGTAACGCTAGGTGGAGTTCCCAAATATGAACATAGTTCGTAACGTCCCAAGACTACCCAACTCGTCAACTATTTACTAAGGAGGCCAATCTATCTGGACCCATCCGTATTGGCCACAACCAGCGCACTCACACCGGCAACACTCGTCAACCCGAGCTCAACTCAAGGGTTCCTCAATCGCTTGGCGGGGGACACGTACCGCCAGGCACCAAGCACCTTAAAACCACCAACAATTGAAGGCACCGTCTGGCGGGACAGTTCACACCGCCAGGTGCATCCATGCTAAGACCTCACTGAATCCACCACAACCGCCTGGCGTAACTGCATTCACCGCCAAGCGGACTCGCACCAGACTTCATTGACGTTGTGGCTCTCACGTGGCAATCTAACAGTCACCCCAGGCACCATATCAGTACTGACGCTATACTGGTTTCTTTGAAAACCTGCACAGATTTAGTTCCCCAACCCAGCATCCAAACTCACGCCTTTAACCAATTTAGTGGAATGGCTTTCCCAGAGACTAACCTGTCATAAATTTCCTACTTCCACACAAGATCAACCTCCCAAGCTTACAACCAAAGGCTCTAGTTAACATTCTCCTTATTCCACTTCACCATAAGATAATGCACACCTTCTTCTTAGCCTTGATTCTAATCATCACAGTCATTTCCAACCCAATCCAAGTCAACTCCCTTTAATTGTCACCATTCACTCCCATTTTAACCTTAGCTTGGAGTTAAATCCCCCTTTTACTTTATCTAATCCTTTAACAACACTTCTCTTTTAAGCTAAACCCGCTTCACGAAATGAGTGAAGTTTCTAGCCCCTTGCACCTAGAGGATCTAATTCCATAATTTTCTCCTATGTCTTGAGTTTTTATAATCCATACCTATAATAGATAATGTCATTACACTCTCAGTTAATCCCAACCTCTTTAAATCATACCCGAGAATGCCATCATCATTTTCCCTATATATCTCTGAGTCAAGTATTCTATTCCAACAAAAACCGGGGTAACACACCCAAAACCATCACTGTGCTTCGCAGCCACACAAACCTGTTGTCTTTGTGTTGGCACCTGGCAGCAAGCCCCGTGCCGCCAGGCGGTACGTGTGTTTCTGGCCAATTCCCTAGAATTCCCGCACCTACGAGGAACTCCTCACACCTTTTCAATGTGTTTCTCTACATACCTCATCCAGTTCTCTCCCAAGACACATTAACAATGAAACCATTAATCATCTCGACCAATCCCAGCAACAATTTTAGTGTGATTAACAACTAATACCCCAGTTCTACAAAATCCCTAATTCTGCCCATCAAAAACTCCCATTACTGTTTCATTCATTCATACGCCCCATGGTGTGAAATCAATAGCCATTTAACAATCAAACATCTTTAAATGGTTGAACTTAACTATTCCTCCGATTAAAACAACCTAGATTACAGAAATACCAAGAACAAGTCAATTTGACCCGCGCCGTTTGGCGGTTCAATCAATACCGCCAGGCGCTTCATCCAACAGACCCAGAATTGAGTAAAACGCCATGCGTCGCCTGGCGGCCGGGAGTGTGCCGCTAGGCGGTTCCTTTCCAGGAACCCAAAACCACATTAAACACATGTGCTGCCTGGCGGCTATGAACAGCCTGTAGGCGGTTTCTGGAAATTTTCAAGAATTACGAAAATGCAACCAGAGCAAGAAAACATGCACACAGTTTATACCATCATTCATACAGTTCATAGTCAAACATAAAAATTGCGTGTAAAACTCCCCTAACTTGGAATTCCTTCGCTTAAAATATAGTGCTTGAGTTTTTTCCTTGAGTTCCAACAACTCCTCTAGCTCTCCCATTGTCCAGCCCTTCAATTCCACTCCCTACTCACTGTTTCTCTCTGAATTCGTGCAACCCTCAATACCTCAAATGTTCAGACTCCAAAACCCTCCTTTCTCTCACAATTAGCCTTTTATTATTGCCCTTAATGCTTGTTTAATTACCAAAAACGAAAAATAAAATTAATGGTAATGTTTATGACCATTCAATGATCTTTTATGGTCTGTTTTTCAGCCCCTTCCAAGCTTCCTAGTTGCCCATTCATCTAGGTTTCCATCAACTCTTCACATTCAACCCAAACTAAGATTTAGCAAAAATAAAGTTTAATTTGGGTTCTCCAAGGTTTGAACCCATCACCATGCAATGCCAACTCAATGCCAAACCATTCAACTAATGCATATTTCATGCTAACTAATATAATCCAAATATCATATTATTCCATAACATGATTAACATATATTTAAAACAATAACACACAAAACAATAACACACAAAATAGGCATACATAGGACTTGAACCCAAGTCCTCTCACACAATTAAAGTACTCTCAACCACTTGAGCTAGTACTTTTTCACGTCATACCAATAAAAAATTAATGTCATAAATGATCTTCCCACCCGTATTCATTAATTAATTAATTAATTAATTAATTAAATTTTACGGGTCTTACACTTGGTAATTTCTCATAAATGGTGTAGTCAGCTTAGACTATATGAAACTTGAACCTCTGGTGTGTTTTGGATTAGGCCATAGTTTCCAATTAGGCCATGGTATGGTGAAGGTGAATTATGGATTGTAAAACATTATAAGAATACTCAATTTGACGAGCTAAGTTGAGGGGGGGAAGAAGGTTAGAAAATGTGAAAAGGCACTAAGACATTTTAAACCACTAATCACATTTTTCTGTTATAGTGCCTAGCGATAAGGAACGACCCGCCAGGCGATAGTGGATATCTAGAGGCCAGTCTGCATGTGTGGCACCTGACGGCAGAGGAAGTTTCGTTAGGCGATAATTGCAGAGACAGTGAGGACTCAGGCGCGTGGCGCCTAGCAGCAGAGGAAGTCCCGCCAGGCGATCGTTGCAGAGAAAATGAGGACTAAGGCGCTTGGCGCCAGGCGGTACGTGTCCCCCGCCAGGCGGATTTACTACAACAGTATTGGTGTTTCATACTGGATGTGCGTGATCTACAAGGTTTTAGTGATGCTTCAAAGGTGGGTTGCTGGTGTTCCTTGAGTTGAGCTCGGGATAGGGGTTAAGCACGTGGCATTCCTCGAGTTGACTCGGAATGGCATCCCTCGAGTTGAGCTTGGGATGGTGGATGAACACGAGGAACCCTTGAGTTGAGCTTGGGTTGGCGAGTGTTGCTAGTGTGAGTGTGCTGGTTGTGGTCAGTATGGATGGGTCCAGATAGATTGCCCTCCTCAGTAGTTAGCTAACGAGTTTGGTAATCTTGGGACGTTGCGAACTACGTTCGTATTTGGGAACTCCACCTAGCGTTACGGTGTATGATCCGTAGCAATGGTTTTCCACATGTGTTCTATCGGTTTTGGCCGATAGGTATGGCAACAAGTCATCTTGAGGTAATCACTAGAAGATGTAAAACACGATTCACATGGTTGTAGCAATGTGGTATGGAACTAAAGAAATGAAATTTCCCCTGATGTGAATGTTGTGTTATATATAAGTGTTTTATATATGTGAATATATATATATAATATATATTATTATGTTTGTTTTGTTAAGCTCATCCTATCTGCTTATGTTTGGCGATGATCGTGTGTGCGGTACAAGTGAGCAGACGATGTTGATGCAGGTGGTTCTGGTGAGGCTTAGCCACGGAGCGAGGGTATCTTGGGAAGCTTTTATATTTATGATTTGAAATATTTGTAAAAACTTATGAGACACTTTTATATTATTTCCAGTGTTTATAATCTTTGGATTTTGGTTAATTATTGGAAGTAATAAAAGATTTAAATTTTCCGTATTTTTTGGGAAATGAGGTATTATTAAATGAAGCTGATTTAATGTTTCTTTATTTTATTTATTTAGATCTCTAATATCTTGACAGGATGTTACAACAAGTAATAGGAAGGGAAATCAATTCATTCTTGATTGCATATTTAAGTTGGTTTTTTAATTTTTTATCCTCTTGTTAGGCTTGATTTCATCCTCTTAAAGGAGTATAATCTTTATTAAAATAATTCTAAATTCTAAAATGTTTTTTGGATCCCGGAATGGGTTTATCTTTGCTTTTCTCTAAAATGTTTTCTAGATGCCTAGACATTTTAGTTCTGATGTACACACCATCCATAATTCCTCTTCTAGATGGGACAAGTAATTGATCATAGTAACATTTGTTCACCTTCACGTCATCATCTATCTCATCCATCATAGCATACCTTTTTATAGCTGATACAATTAAACTGACCAATCCCTATATCAAGCAAGAGAATGACAAAAGACTGAGCATTTATAAGTGTACATGTTCGTAATTGTTTTGAATCTGTTCTACACTGGCTATCAAGTTATAGGACCCACCAGCTTGTTGCATACCACTAGAGAGGCACACAAAAGGCTAAGAATATTGGTTGGTAAACCTTTATCAATTGATGGACTGAAAAATTATTTTCATTTTAGTAACATACAAGCAATGCAGATGCAAGCATGAGGTCAATGGGAAGGAAGGAAAGTCCTGGTTCTTGAGGAGGCTTCTATAGTTGAGTGGCACTAACTTTTCAAACAAAGAAAATTTCATATTTCGTTATATTTACATTCTTATTCCATACTAAATGTTTGAAATTTTGAATATTATAGTTTACTCTAAAAGTGATTGGAAGTATGATCATGAGTTTAGAGCCTTTAAGGGGGGAGTAAGAAAAGTTTAGATCAAATTTTCAGATTATTTCTTCCTCATTTGCATCACTGCCTTTTAAACTTCCAGGAACAACTTTTCATCGTGGCATCAAGGTAACAAAGTACTACAAAACTTTCCACCTAGAAATAAATAGGTGCTTTGGTTCAATTACTAAGATAACTTAACTTTCTTTCACTTTGATGCATGCTATGAATGTGTGTAGGTTCGAGATAGGATGTATGAGATGTTGGATTCTACAATTTTGCGGAGAAGTGGCGAAGACTTTCAACAGGATTTCTTAGGATCCTTAGTTATGAAACACTACAAAGATAGAGAAGAGGATGAAAATAAATTCACAGATAAGCAATTGAAGGATAATAATTAACTATGTTGGTTGCAAGCCATGATACCACAATTGCTGCTCTTACATGGCTTATTAAACTTCTTGCTCAGAATTCGATTGTTTTGGAAAGCTTGAGAGTATTGAAGACCCTATACAATATTCTCCATTTTGTGTTCAAAGATTTTAAAATTTAACTTCTTGAATTTGCAGGAAGAACATAGACAAATTGTGGCCAAAAGAAAAGTTGGAACAAATCTTACCTCAGGTAGAAGCTAATAACATGCCCTACACAATCAAAGTGAGTAACAATAGTTTTATTTTTTAGGTAACTAATATTTTTTTTTTTACACTATAAAAAAAGTTACTAATTATGGTTATTTTTTATTTTAGGTATCTGATACATGGAGTATTCCTAACGAATAAACAAATTATTTAGATAAAGATTGATAATTGAAGAATGTTATTAAACTTTCACTATTTTATTATTATAAAGAAACAAAGATATTGTAATATTTACTTGAACTTATAGACAATGTTCCTTGATTTATGATTGTTATATCTAGTTATAAACAAATATAAATTTTTTTATAATTTTTTCTTTTTATTTGATATGTTTTAAGAATTATGTGATTAAAAAAGTGCAATAAATAAAATTAAGGGAATTTGAAACATAAAATAAAAACATAAATAAATAATGAATTGCATTGCAAGGGTAAAATACTTCACCAGGGATTTAAAATTACTGAAAAAACTAGCAAAAGTTTGAAATTCCTGAAAAGTATCGGGGTTTCTAGAATCGTCGGTAAGTAATAGAGGTTCTAAATCTGTCAGCAAGTAATGAGAGTTTCAGAACTGTCGGTAAGTAACGGGGGTTCCAGAAACCTCTGGTAAGTAACGGGGTTCTAAAAATCGCCCGTAAGTAACGGGGGTTAGAGAAACCGCCGGTAAGTAACGGGGGTTCCAGAAAGTGCCACTAAGTAACGTGGGTCCTAGAAATCGCCGGTAAATAATAGAGATTCCAAAAACCGCCGGTAAATAACAAGGGTGTCAGAAACTGTCGATAATCCATTAACAACGTTGGTTTTTTCTAGAAAAAAACCAAACCGCGGATAACGCCTTTAACGGAGTTAAAACCGCCGGGAATGCCAAATATAACACTCTTTTTCTTCAACAACAAAACACATTAACCAAATCACAACTCAAATTGCAATTTTTTACCTTTTATTTAAACGATGCCCATAAACACAAATATTCACCATAATTTTATTTGTTGAAAAAAAGAAATAACATTGAAATGTAATTCAAAAAATTGCATAATAAAAAATAAACACAATTTTGGGAGTAAGAACATAAGCATAAGAGACGGGAAACACTTTATTTTCAACAACCAACCACATTAAGCAAAATCTCATTCACAAATTCTTGTCTTTTAATTAAACGCCCCCGTACACACATATACTCATCTTGTTTTTGTCTACTAAAGAAAAAAATAACATTGAAATGTAATCCAGCAATTTTGCATAATAGAAAACAAAACACAAATTTTGAGACTAAGAACGTGAGCATACAAACATGAATATTTTGAGAGTAAGAAAACCTAGAAAAAGAACAAACTCCAAATAAATAAATAAAACAAATGCTTTTCTAAAAAAAACAAACCACTAAGCATTCCTTCAAAGAGGCAAACTAAGCTTCAATCGAAAAAAGAAATGGTTAGCATTTCTTATGTGGTTTTGAACATGTGAAAATCAGAAAACAACACAACATCTTTCATGGGACAATTGCGAGATATACAAGAATGTATAAAAATGAAAAGAAAGAAACACGATGTGCCAAAGAAGAAGAAAACCTAGGACAAAGACGAGAAATGACGGAGAAGAATGATCAAATTCGTCACTTCCCTTCTTCCTTTCTACGTGGACAGCGAAGCAGAAATCAACAAGAACTGAAAAAGACAAAAAAAAAACCACTATAAGCGATAGGTATATATATACACATGAGCATTTTGGGAAAGCAAAATTTAAAAATCACAAAAAAAAAAAAACTACGCAAAAAGACAAGTGTCATCGTCGTATAGTCATGGATATTTTGGAAAAGCAGAATTTGAAAATAACAAAAAAAAAAGACTAAGTATCACCGAAATAGAAATAGGTATTTTGGGAATTTCCATAATACAATTCCTGTGTTATAGGTACAGTAGAAGTTGGTCTATATATATATATATATATATATATATATAAATTCGTCACTTTATTCTTACTAACAACTCTCTTATAATATGTTATTACTTTATATATATTTCACTGAAATAGCGATAAGTTAGAAGTGTATGCATCATGGAATAATTGTAAGTTATTAAATTAATACTAGGACACGTGAAAATAAAGGTCATGTGTGATGATATTGGAGCTGTGAGTAATTGAGCAAGAACATCGATCCCCATATCACATTCACTCACGCATCCTCCGTTGTTTCATCCCTCCTGTCTTTATTTGTTTCCGAGTTTTGTTTGTGCGGTACCATAGTTTGTGTTTGTCTCCTTTAACTTCTCACTCTCTCTTTCTTCAATGGCTTCCTTCTCTCTCATCTCCTCCCCTCCCCTTCTTCCCAAACCCAAAGACCCTTCTTCCCATGCCTTCCCTCACGCTCCCCCCTTCCTTCTTCGAATGCCCCACCAACCTCAACACCTTCAAACCCCTCTTCTTTTGCCAAAGATTCAATCTTCGCGTCACCAAATTGCAGGTATCTCTCTAGTTATTTATCTAGTTCTTTTCACGCTTCTGGGGTTTCTTTTTAAAACTTTTGGGTTGAGATCGTGGCCAAGATCATGCTTGTATTATGGGGTGGGGTGCATTCAACATTCATTCATTTGGATTTCATTGATTATGCTTAGTCTGGCTTTTGTTTTTTCCTCTAATCCTGTCCCACTTAAAAAGTGTTGTGCGTTGCTTAACTTTCATGCTTTGTAGCATTTTCCAGCTTAGGTTTTCAATAAGTTACCACGTTTAGAGTGACTGAAAGATATATTTTTTAGGTGTTAAACTCAAACAAAATCTATACTTCTGGGTAAATTTTAGGTAGAGTTCTGTGAAACGGTGGGCGTGTTGAAATGGTCCTTTTGGATCTGCTTGAAAATAGGATTATAGTTCCCCTTTAGCATTCTCTCACTCTTGCCTTTTTCAGAATAATTCGTGTGTCAGAAAGGTTCAAACCGTGGTAGTTAGTATAGCACGATAATACTGATTTGATACGATTTGGAAGCCTGGTGATGCAAATCATGATGAGTATGGTTTTTGCGTCTGAATTGTCCAGCGTATTGCACAGATCACTCACGTATTGCATGAATTGCGATATCCAAGTGGTTTGCACTATGATTCTGGCACAGCGGCGGTGCTGTCACACTATTGTGTTGCTGGTTTCAATGCAATCTTGATTATCCATGAATTGCGATCTCCTAGTTAATTGCATGATTCCGGCACAGAGGTGCTATTACGCTATTGCCACCTTTTGTGTCTAGCAGGAGTTGCATCATTGTTGCCAGTGTTTTGAGGTTTTTCTAGGGAAAATCTGGTTAGTGTGTTGGTGACAGAACGTGCCGTTTAGGGTTCAGAGTTTAGCTTTATGAAGAGAGCATTGGAAAGAAAATCGGGTCGGGTATGGGCTTTTTGCAGATTGCCTTCACAAGTTATATGTCTTTTGTTTCTTTTAATTTGTTAATTGGTATGTGATATTAAACTCAAAAACCCAAGAAATCACCTAGATTTATGTTAACTTATGTCTATTTTCATTTCTCACGTGTTTCTTTGTGTTAAAGAATCCTAGAGATATTGATCATTGATCATGACTTTGTGCTTTTGTATGTCTTATATATTTGTGTCTGTGCTGTCTCATTCTTGATCATGAATATTACTATTCACAATACAATTCAAATTGCAATTCACAAAATAGGCTTTCCCATTAACATTTAGTATCCCAGTTCAAACCACTCAGTATAAGTTGCAGTTGGAATAGATTCATTCTTTTGAATTGTGTTTAAGTTTTGCGAAGCTTGTAAATCATTTGTAGTCAAAATAACCAGCAGAGGCATGGAATTGTGGAAGGTTGGCATGTAAAATAAGGTTTGTTACTTGTAATTATCTTATTTCCACATGAAAGCCCAGCATACAGGACCTGTTACAATGATGGTTTTTGTAATTAGAGATAGGAAGCATTATAAACCTCAGTATCCTTTTGATTCTTTTATCCATCTTTATCTAAATATCAAGAAAATTGTGTAGCCTAATTGAACATTCATCATTGTATTGAATATTGGTATTGATTCCTAGTTTGAGTTGCTAGCATAATGTAATAGTTTCTTTTCTTTTTCCTCTTGTTTTTGAAGACATTGTGACCAACTTGATAATTTTGAACTGTCATATTCGTTTTCTCATGTGAAGAGCTTGAAAAGTTCATTTGTCCCCACATCCTCCCTCATATTATGGCTATTTTATCAATAGGTTTGGGTGCTTGACCTATTGACCTAACCCAATTGCTGTATATCCAAGTTGTTTATTTTCAGACTTATAGTTTATCTTGAATCATATCATGATGGGATAACCTATGAAATGACATACATAATGTCCCCTCTGCCATAGAAAAGGAAGGATTGGAATAATCCATGTGGGAAGCATCTAAAGTCGTTTGTGTTTATTTATGAGTAAAAAGTTTCTCAATCTCTATGTATGTAACTATGACAAAGGGGTATTTATGTTGAAATACTTCACCCAATGATTCAAGGCTCATGTTTGTTTGTTTCTTGCTTTTAGCTGATCCTGGTTTCAATTTTACATTTATGATATGTCAGTGTGTATTGTGACTTGAATCAATAGATGGGCCTTTAATCATGTGAACTTGTGATTTGGCAGCTACACCAGTTAGCAAAGACTTGTGGGATAATTCGATTCTGAAAAGTGAAACTCCAGTCCTTGTTATATTCTATGCAAATTGGTGTGGACCATGCAGGATGGTTCACCGGATAATCGACGAGATTGCAACAGAGTATGCTGGTAAACTCAAATGCTTCATAGTCAACACAGACACTGACATGGAAATTGCTGAAGACTATGACATTAAGGCTGTACCAGTGGTTTTGATGTTCAAAAATGGTCAGAAATGCGATTCTGTAATAGGTACCATGCCAAAGGAGTTTTATGTGGCTGCTATTGAGAGGGTGCTCAAGTCCTAATCATGGATCTTCGGGAGCAAAACCTTAAATAGGTGAACTTTTTGTTCATTTTCAGTTATATTTTCTTGTAGTTTTCGGACCATGCAGCATTGCCGAGTTCTTGTACATATTGTGTGGTTTTTTTTCCCATAACAGGTGCTGTCGTGTGAGACTGATTTCATAATGAATGTGTCTACAATTTGATTTGAAAGTGTTGTTGAGTTAGAAAGAATATCTTAGTTAAACAATATGTTTGACTATGCACTGTAAAAGAGTATGATTATGTGATGGAATCTGATGCATTCACTGTCATTGGTGATCTCAGATTCTCATCACTTAATGAATAATATTAGCGACTGCTTTTGGTTCTGTGGGAAAGTCATCTAGCACATAGAAAAAAACACATTTGTAGATTAATTCAATATTATATTCCACATTGTATAATTTCAATCTTTCACATTAAGAAATTGAAACCCAGAAGATTTGTGCGTATTGGACATATGCAGTATGAAGCAATTTATACATTGGCTTGAAATAACAAGGAACAACGAATAATATATACAAATGTAACATTAAGGAATATTATATATATAAATAAATGTATAATATGTCAGATATTATATGATGGGTCCCTATTAGTAGATACTAATTCTCTTTGAAATAAGATAAATGAAATAAAAAAGAATAAAATAAAAACATGACTATTGTTTGTTGGTAAGGGCAGATTGGCGTGTTTGAGTGAGATTCTGGTTTTATGATTCCGAATTATTCTTATTGCATCCGTTTTATATTTCAGCCTGTTTCCTCAAGTCGGAAATCTCCTTCACCCAGCAGGAATTTTTCAAATCAGAGACAAACCTGATAAGAACTCATTGTGATTATGGATAATTGCGTTTAAATATTAAAATAGAGAAAATGTTGAAGATTATTAAATTGAATATATATATATATATATATTAATATTAATATGTTATTGGTTTCTTAAATTTGAGTAAAAATTGAAATTATTTTAAATTCAAAACTTTGATCCAATTTAGTCTCCAATTTTATAAATACGTAAATTTAATTCTTTTAACCAAATTATTAAGTTTATTTAATCAAATGTCTTTGTTAAAATTTAAAACATTTAAGTAACTTTCCTTAATATATCTGAGTATATCTGAGTGTATTTTTTAAACTATAGAAGAATTTTATTTTGATATATATATATATATATATATATATATATATATATATATATATATATATATATATATATATTTCTCTATTTTACTTTTAATCGAAAGTAGGCACATATTTTGTTTGGGTAGATTTTACCTTAGAGGATATGATTTTACTAACAGATTTTAGAATTTTAATATCAGTCGAGAATAAATCTGTTCATAAAAATAAGTTGGTAACATTTGTCAGTAAATTAAAATTTCTATGATCCATGGATATTTTTGTTGTTATTGTACCGTTAATAATTTACAACTTTTATTATTGATGAATCTACTGATTTAGAAAAAAATTATTTGGTATAAGAGCGGAAAATTTCCCACCAATTATGATGAAATGATTTTATATGTTAAGTGGAGATGAGTGAGAAAAGGAAGAGAACAAAAAGAGAAGGAGGGGGAGAATCCAATAATAATATTTATCGATGACTAAAATTTGTCTGTAATTACCAATAAATTTGTGATTGTCGATAATTACCAATGGGTTGAATGATCTGCTAGTAAAATTTCTCAATGACCATTCTACCAACTAATTTTTGGATGTCGATAATTAGATATTTTCTTGTAGTGAACCATGTTCACTTATTATATTTTGTTAAAAATGTTATGTCATTCTTTATTATATTAGTGGGAGGTTTCTTTCACGTGAATCAATGGATGACGATTAGACAAAATATTAGTTGAACATGAAAGTCAATCATGTCCTACTATGTTCTTTGTCTAAGTAAGAATTTTTGAAAGTTCATTTTGTGATGATTTTAAAGGAGATGTGACATACTTTAACTTTTTTCCTGTGAAGGTTCATACACCCAATGTCTCTCGCACTTGATAGAATTTAATATTCTTCATTTTCAAGTGTGAGAGTCTCACTCGTCCGATGAGCTATAGTCTTACTTGTTTATTTTACTAACTGTTGTCTTAACCCCTTATAACTTTATTTTTTAGTAAATATGTCTAATATCTTCTTAATTGAATAATTATTCGTCGAATCTTATCTCTTGAAAAATCTTTTAAATAAAATAAATCTTTTAAATTAAATAATTAATAAACCACTTTGGATATATATATATATATATATATATATATATATATATATATATATATATATATATATATATATATATATATATATATATATATATATATATATATATATATATATATATATATATATATATATATATATATATATATATCCTAATTGTTATAATTTCCAAGATTCTTATAATTTATATTCTTCTTTGATTTTTTTTCATGTCTAAAGAGGAAAAAAGGTACTTGTGCGGTAATTGTTTCTTGAATCAATAATGTCATTCATTTTTAGCTCGCCATCATTAGAACGATTGTCGGCAAATAATAGCAAAACGTGATGATTTGGATGATGTCTACTCCTAGGTTTCTTCTCTCTAGTGTTAGTTATAGTAGTATGACCAAATTGTAAAGGATAATCTACCTTCTAAGATGTTCTTGAGAAAAAAATATGATTCAGAACAATTTTCCATGTTTAATGATCATATATTTGATTCTAAAATAATTTATAACCAAATATTTGTAGCTGAGCCAAAGTTATTTTTTCACTCATGTTGCAAATAATCAATAATGTTAAGAAACAATAGTAAATGTGGTTTCAAAAATGTGTTCGCAACTCTTGAAAATAATCAATTATGAATTACTTGTTGAACATAATAATCAATTATATTAAACCTAATTTATTCAAAAATGTGTTCAAAAGCTCAACCTTTCAGAAAAAAACTAATTAGGTTAAAAAATAATTGAATAAATTTTTTTAAAACGATTTAGGGGTTATTTGTTGAACATAATAATCAATTAACATTATTAATAATTGATTATTTTGGTCGGAAACTTCAAACTTTTTTAGAAAAGAAAGCTATCTCTTATTCATTTACACAATTTTATATTTTTTTCAAAAAAGATATCTTTTTATTTTTTAAATGAGATATTTTCAGAGTATTTTTATTAAATCATAATGGAAAAAGAATTGTTAAAAATTCATCAGAAAAAAGAATGGTTAAAAATTTATCAGAAGGTGATCATAATATATATTATAACACTCCATTTAATTAATAACCCTGATTAAAAGAAAATGTCACAAAATAAAATAGTAAGCAAGGTCTTGGAGTATAAACGCTACTCCTCACAATTATCCCAAAAGAAACTAGGAATGAACTAGGGCACACCACAATGCTAGTTACAAAATAGAATAAGAGATCTAAAGTATTCAGAAATAAAGTACTAAAGTAAGGCCGTACATGGGCCACAACCCTAAAGGAAAATGTAAGCAAGCGGACTCTAACCCAGATAGTCTATGCAGCAAAATCACCATTTTTCTATTGACCACAAGAAGTTCCCATATCTGCTCACATCAATAAATTGATGATCATCGCAAAGAGAGAAGACCACACACATAACAATCAAACAAGCAAAGGGTAAGCTAGAGTAGAAAATGGTTTATCATACAGTTACATACAATTTCATAGTCCAAGATGCATATGTCAATCAATCATGTTATGACTTACAAACAATACACTAAGACCCAAGACACGACTCATCCTAATACATATAATTAGTCGGATTTATCCCCCACACACAAGCTTAGCCCTTAAAGTGTTCCAGGCCTCCTACTACTCTCACCACTTGAGTCAATACTCTCTATGTGAGACTAACTAACTCTTTAGAGTGTTAGGATGCAATCCTTACCTTGAATCCTTAATAAATTATATAAATGAGGCACCACCATGAACTCCCATTAACAAGAGTCATGGAATTACATCCTGACCAAATGAGGCACCACCATGAGATCTCACCTAGAGATTCATGGAATTACGCCCTGACCAATGAGGTACCACCACGAAACTATTGTGGAATTACGTCCTAACCAAACCAACATCATGTTTCTCTAACCAACATAGAGCCATTATACATACCCATTCCATGCCACAATTATAACCAACCACCCCATTCATATTTCATGCCAAGATCATACCAAAACTCATTACTCCAGCCCATACAATCCAACCTTACATGCATATTCATATACTTCAGACTTTAAATAGGGTAATCCGAACCAAGCTCACAATTAACAACCAAAAGCATGAAAAGAACAGCCATGGAGCAATTCCCGCGCCAGTCTCGCTCAAGCCAAGGACTCTCGCTCAGGCGAAAAAGGTCTTTCGCTCAAGCTACAGGTCCTCGCTTAGGCGAGACCGTCAACAGAGAGCCCTGCAAGACTCGTGAGTTCTCGCTTAGGCAATCCCTCCTCGCCTGAGCGAGGCCACCCCTCCCTTGAGCGAGGCCACCCCTCTCCCAAAGTTGAGGTTCCTCGCCTGGGTTACAACTGTAGCAACGTGCCTCAAGCTCCCACGCGTCGTCGCTTAGGCGAGCCCTTCTCGCTTGAGCAAGATAGTACCTCGCTCAAACGAGAGCTCTCCACCTGAGCCTGTTTCTGCTAGTCTCGCCTAGGTGAGACATGCTCGCTTGGGCGAAAACGTCGGATATCGCCACTGTTCTCCCTACAACAACCACACATTCATATCCAAACAACAATATAGGGCCATTCATACATTAACAATAGTACATCAACCATACAATCGTGAAAATAGTGGCAAAACAAGCAGAAATCAAAGTAAACAAGCAAGCCCTAGCTTCAGGTTACCTGGAAAGAGGCTAATAATAGACTTTGACCCTTAAACCAATGAACCCAGCAGCTCCAGGAGCATATTTACGAACTGGAACAGTGGCACAGAAAGAAAGTGAGGTTACCACATCGAATCTTCAGCGGAAGTATGAAACATGAGACTTAGAAAGGAACTAGTATGAGCTGAGAATCAACTTACATGGAGTCAAAACTGGTTGAGCTAACTTGAGCACGAGGGAGCTCTAAACCCTAGTAGAGAAGTGTTGTTGTTCTAAGAGAGGGAGGCTGCTTTTCTGAAAATGAAGGGAATGAGGGTGTTGGGGCAGTTTAGGATCTTTTTCTCCCTATGGGGTAGCCCTAGGCCCAACTGATTTGGGGCAGCCCTTAAACATTAGGGCTAAAAATATAAGTGGGCCTTATTTCTCCCCAACAACAAAAATTTTTTGACCTCGAAAATGAAGACTTACTAGGAAAACAAATTTGGATGTGACTTCCTCATATCCTCATCTAACTCCCAACTAGAGTCACCTGTCCTCCGGTCCCGGATGACTTTGACAAGACTAAATGGTTTTTCTCGATGTTCCTCAACTTGACTATCCTCCAAAGCAAATGGTGGTACTTCCATAGTGAGATCCTCCCTGATTTGTACATCCTCTGCTTCCAACACATGAGACAGATCGAACACGTACTTCCTTAGTTGTGACACATGAAACACCGGATGGAGATTTACCAACTGAGGAGGCAAAGCAATCTCGTAAGCCACGGGCCCAATCGTCCTCGAGATCTAGTAAGGGCCAAGGAACTTAGGAGAAAGCTTCCTTGAGCAGAGAGCCCTCCCCACACCAGTGGTTTGGGTCACCCTCAAGAATACGTGATCTCCAGCCGCGAATTCCAAGGGTCTCCTCCTACAGTCTGCATACGCCTTCTGTCGACTCTGAGAAGCCTGCATTCTATCCCTCACCATTCTCACTTTCTCGGTAGTTTGTTCCAATAACTCTGGTCCAACTAGCACTGCTTCCCCATTATGGTACCAACATAGAGGGGTCATACACTTCCTACCGTATAGAGCCTCATACAGCTCTATGCCAATGCTTGCATGGAAATTGTTGTTGTAGGTAAACTTTATCAAAGGTAAGACTTCATCCCAAGCACCCAGATGATCTAGCACGCATGTCCTCAATAAATCCTCAAGCGATTGGATCGTCCTCTTAGACTGACCATCGATTTGGAGATGATAGGTTGAACTCATGGTTAGTTTGCTACCCAAAGCACTCTGCAAAGTCTGCAAAAATCGGGAAGTGAAACGCGAATCCCTATCTGAAACTATGCTCGAAGGTACCTCATGCAACCTCACGATTTCTTTAATGTACAACTGGGTCAAGTTCATCGCCAAGAAATGAGCACTCTTGGTCAATCGGTCCACTATGACCCAGATCGTGTTATGCCCTCTAAAAGTTCATGGCAAATGGGTCACAAAATCCATAGCGATGTTATCTCATTTCCACACTGGTATCTCCAAAGGCTGTAGAATTCCACCGGGTCTCTAATGCTCTACCTTTGCCTTCTGACATGTCAAACAGGCTAATACAAACTATGCAACATCCTTCTTCATAACCTGCCACCAGAAGGTTTCCTTGAGATTCTGGTACATCTTAGTCATGTCGGGATGCAAACTAAGACGACTCTTGTGCCCTTTCTCAAGGATCAACTTCTTCACCTCAAAGTCGTCAGGCACACACACTCTGCCCTAGAACCGCAATATACCATTGTTACCCAAGGTGAAATCCTTTGCTTCATCTGATCCAAGTTGTTCTCTCACTCTGTTTAAACTGACATCTAATAATTGTCTTTATCTAATTGAGTCCAAGAAGTCACTAGATATAGTCAGAGTACTACATCCAATGAACTCGGATCCCAACTCCACCTATAGCTTCATATCTCTGAATTTCTCTAGCAGATCCACTTCCTTGATCATAAGGTGCACAGTATGCACCGTCTTCTTACTCAAGGCATCTGCCACTATATTCGCCTTCCCAGATGGTACAAAAGTTCAAAATCGTAATCCTTCAGGAATTCCATCCACCTCCTATGTCTCATGTCCAGCTCCTTCTGATCAAACAGATACTTGAGACTCTTGTCATCGCTGAATACCCGAAACTGGGCACCACAGATAGTGCCTTCAGATCTTCAAGGCGAACATTATAGCTGTCAACTCCAGGTCATGAGTGGGGTAGTTTCTCTCATGCACCTTAAGTTGCCTTGACGCATACGTCACTGCCTTCTTCTCTTACATCAATACGCAACCCAAACCTAGATGTGAGGCATCACAGTAAACCTCAAAAGGTTTACCCACATCAGGGATAACCAATATGGGAGCACTCGTTAACCTTTACTTAAGCTCTTGAAAACTTTCCTCACACTTATCCGTCCAAGTGAAAGGTTGGTCCTTCCAGATAAGCTGTGTGAGAGGCGCCACTATCTTGGAGAATCCTTCTATGAATCTCCTATAGTAGCCAGCTAAACCCATGAAACTCCTGATCTTTATTGTTGACTTGGGACTCTCCCACTTAACCACTGCCTCAACCTTGGCTGGATCCACTGCAATGCCCTGTGCGGATATCACATCCCCCAAAAACTACACTTCATTCATCCAAAATTCATACTTGGATAATTTAGCATACAACTGCTTCTCTCTCAGAATACCAAGTACTAATCTCAGGTGCTCGACATGCTCCTCCTGAGTTTTGGAATAGATAAGTATGTCGTCTATGAAGACTAAGACAAACTTATCCAAGAAGAGCCTAAAAATCCTATTCATGTAGTCTATAAATACATTCGGAGCATTGGTCACACCAAAAGGCATAACCACATACTCGTAGTGTCCATATCGGGATCTGAAGGCTATCTTTTGTACATTATCTGCCTTCACTAAAATCTAGTGATATCCCGACCGCATATCTATCTTCGAGAATATCGACACTCCATGCAACTGATCCATCAAGTCGTCTATCCTAGGGAGGGGATATTTGTTCTTGATGGTCGTCTTATTTAACTGTCTGTAGTTCACACACAAACGTGAAATCCCATCTTTCTTCTTCACCAACAACATCGATGCTCCACATGGCGAAGTACTGGGTCGTATAAACTGTTTCCCCATTAACTCCTTTATCTAACTCTTGAGCTCTACCAACTCCACCGGAGCTATACGGTATGGGGCCATCGAGGACCGGTTCCTAGTACCAGGTCAATAGAGAACTTCACCTCTCTACTGGAGGTAACCTTGGCACTTTCTCTGGGAACACATCCTCAAACTCATGCACGACCGGTATAACAGATGTCCTCTCCTATTTATCCACCTCCAGATGCGTGAAGATTATGTAACATTGTGCGTCATCTTGCATCTCCTTTATAACCCCTTGAGATGACAACAACTCAGACTCCTCTGAGTTGGGAAACAACAACTTTTTCTCTCGGCAATCTACAAGAATGCGATTGGCAGAGAGCCAATCCATCCCCAAGATCACTTCCAACTCCTATAGAGGTAAGCAGATCAAATTCACTTTATATATGCGTCCCTCTACCTGTACTGGACATCTAGCACACAATGACGATGTCCTGACCAAACCTGATGCTAGAGTAGATACCACAAGCTCACACTGCAGCTCACACACTGACAGACCCAACCGTTTTACACAATCATCTAACACAAAAGAGTATGTCGCTCCAGAGTCATACAACACACAATATTTCCTACCAGCTATCACCCAACAACCCATAACTAGGTTACTTAAGCCTGCTGCTTCTGCTCCTGTCATCGCATACACTCTGCATATCCCATGAGGCCTATTGCCTTTGTTCCTCTACTAGTGCTGGGTAGGAGTCTGAATTGGAGGTCGTGCCACTATCCTAGCAAGATATGGACATTTCTTGCCAAAGTAGCCTTCCTTGCCACAGTGGTTACATCTGGGGTAACCTTCCATATGTGGGCAAACACTCCTCAGATGAGGGCCTCCACACTTGAAGCATTAGACCCTACCCTGCTGTGAAGGGAAGCTCCTAGACCCATGAGGTTGATGGTGGGGTCTATTATATGGTTTCCTTCTCTCCTTATGAATTGATTTGGACCCAAATGGCCCACCAATCCTCTGTTGTTGCGGACGCTGAGCCTCTACCTCATTCTTCATCTTTTCCATCACTTTGGCCTTTTCCACCAGCGCAGCAAAATTCTTGATGGACAATGGGGCTACCATCAAACAGATATCACCCCTGAGGTCATTCTCAAACTTACGACATCTTCATTCTTCATCGAGTGGCAAGGTATAGAAGCAGCTGAGATGCTTGAACTTCTCAGCATATTCAGCTACATACTTTCCTCCCTGGGTTAACTAGAGGAACTCCACCTCCTTCGCGTATCTGACGTTGTTTGGGAAATATTCAGAGACGAACTTCCCCCTGAAGGCCTCCCAAGTAATGGATTCCTCTCTGTCTTTCATGATGGATTTCATGTTGATCCACCAATGCTCCGCCTCTCTCGTAAGCATATACACTGCAAAAGCCAATCTGTTCTCAGCAGTACACATCATGGCGTCAAATATTCTCTCCATGTCCTTCAGCCATTGGTCTGCGACATCATGACTAGTCTTGCCGTTGAATTTCACTAGGTGGTGCTTCAAAAAGTCTTCCAAACTCCACTCACGTACTGGGGGTCATAGCTCAGAACCAAAGACAGGAGAATTGGTCATCCAAATGCTGCCTATGGGCATCCTCAGCAGCTACTCTTGCAGGCTTCATCTATTGCAACAAAGATAGTCAGATTCAGCAGATGCTTGCACTTGTGGTGGCCTTTACTGCTCTATCGAGTTGCTCTACCGAGCTAATTGTTCTAGTGTTTCATCCTTCACACACACAAGGTTAGCCCTTAAAGTGTTTCAGGCCTCCTACTACTCTCACCACTTGAGTCAGTACACTCTATGTGAGACTAACTAACTCTTTAGGGTGTCAGGTTGCAATCCTTACCTTGAATCCTTACTAAATTATATAAATGAGGCACCACCATGAACTCCCCACTAACAGGGGTCATGAAATTACGTCCTGACCAAATGACACACCACCATGAGATCTCACCTAGAGATTCATGGAATTACGCCCTAACCAATGAGGCACCACCACGAAACTATCATGGAATTACGTCCTAACCAAACCAACATCATGTTTCTCCAACCAACATAGAGCCATTATACATACCAATTCCATGCCACAGTTATAACAAACCATCTCATTCATATTTCAGGCCAAGATCATACTAAAACTCATTACTCCAGCCCATGCAATCCAACCTTACATGCATATTCATATAATTCATACTTTAAATAGGGTAATCTAAACCAAGCTCACAATTAACAACGAAAAGCATGAAAAGAACAACCATGGAGCAATTCTCGCGCCAGTCTCGCTCAAGCCAAGGACTCTCGCTCAAGCGAAAGGGGTCTTTCGCTCAAGCTATAGGTCCTCGCTTAAGCGAGGCCGTCAACAGAGAGCCCTGCAAGACTCGTGAGTTCTCGCTTAGGCGAGCTCTCCTCGCTTGAGCTTGAGCGAGGCCACCCCTCGCCCAAACGTGAGGTTCCTCGTTTGGGCTACAACTGCAACAACATGCCTCAAGCTCCCACGCATCCTCGTTTAGGCGAGCCCCTCTCACCTAAGCGAGATAGTACCTCGCTCAAATGAGAGCTCTCCGCCTGAGCGAGAGCTCGAGTGCGAGCCTGAGCCTATTTCTGCTAGTCTCGCCTAGGCGAGACAGACTCGCTTGGGTAAAAATGTCGGATCTCGCCACTGTTCTTCCTGTAACAGCCACACATTCATACCTAAAATACAAGGCCATCCATACATTAACAGTAGTACATCAACCATACAATCGTGAAAATAGTGGCAAAATAGGCAGAAATCAAAGTAAACAAGCAAGCCTTAGCTTCCCTTACCTGGAAATGGGCTAATAACAGACATTGATCCTTAAGCCAATGAACCCACCAGCTTTAGGAGCAGATTTACGAACTGGAACAACGACACATAAAGAAAGTGAGGTTACGATAGCGAACCTCTAGCAGAAGTACGAAAACTGAGACTTAGAAAGGAACTAGTATGAGTTGAGAATCAACTTACATGGAGTCGAAACTGGTTGAGCTAACTTGAGCACGGGGGAGCTCTAAATGCTAGCAGAGAAGCGTTGCTGTTCTAAGAGAGGGAGGCTGCTTTTCTAAAAATGAAGGGAATGAGGGTGTTAGGGCAATTTAAGGTCTTTGGTTCCCTATGGCCTAGCCCTAGGCCCAACTAATTTGGGGTAGCCCTTAAACATTAGGGCTAAAAATATAAGTGGGCCTTACATACACACACACACACACACACATATATATATATATATAATATTTGTTCTTTTGAATTTTTAATTTGTTTGGATAATTTTGCACCAATGCTTAATTAACGTGTGAACTTTAAGTAATTAAGTGTTTTCATTATATTTGTAAATTTTTATGAAGAATGTTGTTTCAAGGAGAGTGACAAATATTTCTTGTTCTGGTTATGTACGAGTACTTGTAATTAACAATTTAAATATATTTTCAAAATTAACTAATACTAAATATATGTTTAGCATTCTATTTCATTTTTTTTATTCTAAACCTTTGTATAGAGTGGAAAGTAGGTGTAGGGTCTAAGATAAACCTTTAGGAATATACTTGTCTAGGACAAGATCTCTTAAGCTTTAATTTTTCTAGACTATTTGGGAATTTTATAATTAAGAATAGAGCCATAAAAGAGTTTGGGAAATGTGAGAATAATGAATGAGAATGGAAAGTAACATGGAGAAGAAATGGTTTGAGTGAGAGTTGTCTTAAGTAGATGAATTTTTACAACTAATACAATAAACAACAATAAAGAATGAGGGTGAGGATGAATGAACTTGAAAAGGTGAGGAAGGTACATATATTTTTGTTTTGGTCTTGTATCTTCGGGAGACAAAACCAAGAACAAATTTCTTTCTCTACTTCTGATATCAGTTTGATTGTTTACTACCACTAACTGTCTAGAAAACAAAACCCCCTGAGAGTAGAAAAAGAAGATCCCCTTTTTAACTTCGTGCTTCTCTCTTTATAGAGGAATGCTAACTAAGCTCTAACCTACTTCCCCTAATGCCTATTCCTCATCTGAGTTGTATGATGACTCCTGTCTATCTTGGAACGACTCAACTGTCACGTCTTTCATGGGGCCAGCCTAATCCTAACGTTAGGATTATTCATATAGTATGCGACCCAATCTATGCTGAAGGTGAGTCGACTCGAATTGGTTTGACGTGGCTTTAGACAATTTGAGGTCGGATTTCGACATGACGTCATGGACAATGAAATTGTTAAATCCAGTTATGAAAAAAGTGCAAAATACTTGAGGTTGAATGAAGCATAATATTGGTAATGTTAATTTTTCTTATTATAATTGGATTCTTTATCCAATTCAACTGGTCACATAGAAAATATAACCTCTAACACTTTATCCAATTCTTATCAATAAATATTAAATTAGAGGTAAATTTCTTTGTTGTGTAATCTAACCAAACTTTTAGTATGAAATTATGTTTATCTTTTATAATAAATTCAATATGACCTATACAGATTTAAATGAAATGCAACAATTCTCCTTTTGCCTATACCTTAATATGATAACAAACATATTTGCATATGATTTTTAAAAAAACATGGAGGTAAATGTATTATTAATATTTGTCGGGAATATCGGCAACCACATTTTCTATTAAGAAAGTTAAACTGAAACCATATGACTCAAGATGAAATCTAATATCATTTGGAGCAAAGATGTTTTTAATTTTTTTAAGTTTAATTTAGAGAAAAGAAAGGTAAGGGTTTTAAAGTTAAATGAAAGGTTTGTGAAAATTTGAAGGATAGTGACGTAATTTAGTGAAAAAAGAAATTAAAAGAATGATAGTGAAGAAGAGAAGAGAGGATAGAGGTGGCACGTGCGGATGAAATGGAAGATTCGGAAAGTTGAGGTGGGCGCCGAAATGGAAGGTTCGTGATACGTTCAGAGCCAATGAAAGGGCACCTGTGTCAGAGTGAGTGACTCAGTTGAGTTGACTGTACAATTTTCCACCCGAATTCAACAAAAACCAAACCTTTATTCTCTCGGAAACAATACAAAAGAAACAGAGGCACCTCGGTTTCCGTTCCCCCAAATTCCCTTTCTCCATCATCATGGAATCTCGCAAATTAGCCGCCATACTTTCTTCCCTAATCTCGCAGCTGCTCCTCTTGCTCCTCCACATTTTCCCTCGCAATTCCCCTCTCCCCAATTCCTCCCATTCCATTCTCCCTCTCCTCCTCTTCTCCCACCAACTCACCACCACCCTCTCCCTTTCCCTCTCCCGGAAACGCAAACGAAAACGCGATTCCCGAGACGCTAATCCTCTAATCCTCACCCGCACTCCCGACTCCTTCCGCAACTCCTTCATGATGACCTCCTCCACCTTCCAATGGCTCTCCGGCCTCCTCGAGCCCCTCCTCGACTGCCGCGACCCCGCCGAACTCTTCCCCCTCAACCTCTCCCCCGCCCTCCGCCTCGCCATCGGCCTCTCCCGCCTCACCGCCGGCCTCGACTACCCCGACATCTCCTCCCGATTCGCCGTCTCCGTTCCCGTCGCCAAATTCTGCGTCAAGCAACTCTGCCGCGTCCTCTGCACCAACTTCCGCTTCTGGGTCTCCTTCCCCAACCCCTCCGACCTCCGCTCAGTCTCCCAATCCTTCCAATCCCTCTCCGGCCTCCCCAACTGCTGCGGCGTCGTTTTCTGCACCCGCTTCCAAGTAGTCAACGCCCACACCAACTCCTCCTCCCGCGTTGCCGCCCAGATTGTCGTCGATTCCTCCTTCCGGATTCTCACCATCGCCGCCGGCTTCCTCGGAGACAAAACCGATTCCCAAATCCTCAAATCCTCCACTCTCTTCAACGACATCGAACAGGGAACCCTCCTCAACGCACCATTTACCCAGTACCTCATCGCCGATTCCCAATACCCTTTGCTACCGTGGCTCATCGTTCCCTTCGCCCACCCTCTCCCCGACTCCCTACAAGCCGATTTCAACGCCGCTCATGCAACCATGCGCCTCCCTGCGCTCCGAACCGCCGCCAGTTTGAGGAATTGGGGGGTCCTCAGTCGACCCGTTACCGAGGAGCTCAAGATGGCCGTCGCGTATATCGGCGCGTGTTCCATTCTTCATAACAGTTTGCTCATGAGGGAGGATTTTTCTGCTTTGGCTTCGGGCTTCGAGGATTCCGACAGTGGCTCGTGTGATTCATTCGAGGGTGAGGCTGTGTCGTCCAAGGCTTTGGCTTTGCGTGACACCTTGGCTAAGAAAATTCATGATTCGAGGAACTCTTGACTGATGAGTTATGGACAATGGTTCTTCTGGGTGTATGCTATTTTTCAGGTTCCATTATTGTTATAGTGGACTCGGGAATGTGAATATATTACCTTCCTCTTGAGCATTGGGGACTGTTTTGTTTTTGTTACTCCTGAAATAGTTCTTTAGTTCTGGATTGATCCGGGTCTACTATACCTCAGGCCCCCTCATTCATATGTTGATGTTATTCTTTTGGGTTCAATTTAAATGAACATGTGTTGATATGGATAGTTTTATGTTGATGAGGAGTGAACTCTGAGTTTGTATTTTAGTATGTGTTGCCCATGTGAGTGATTGTGTCAAAAGCAATCATAGTGTACCCAATGTATATCTCACCTTTCGTGATAGTACTTTTTTAGATTTGTTGGCCACATTAGCATCTATGCCAACTATTGCCTGTAAATGCAGTCCTGGTTGATTCATTGCTTAGCAACTAACCAGTTTATATTGTCATGCTGCAAATCTTTTTTTAGTTTCAGTACACGAAAAGTGTGCTTTGCAGACTGTACAAGCAATTTATGGGAGTTGCAGCCATACAGGATTGGTGATCGGAGTGTAAATATATGCAAAACTTGATCCCTGATATTGTACCAATGACAGTTATAGATGACACCCAGATGAATAGAAGGAAAAACAGCTATAATGTATGTTTGCTACCAAAACAGCATATTTGCTTCGACCTTCAAAACTAGTGCACAAGTCCCTAATTGATAATTTTCTTTTCTCAGGGGAACTAAAACTCAGGATTCTTCTTATTTTGTTTGTCCTCTGCTCATTTAAATCTCTTAGAGGTTGCAATGATACGTAGTTGATTACTGTATTGATTCCTCGTTACAGTTGTAAATTTTGTATTTTGCTATCTTGTATATAGTTGATGAGTTTCTTCAGTATGTCTTTCCTTCTGAGCTTCAGGCACTCCAGTTTTCTGACTATAATTATGAGATTGCAAAAGAGAAAAGTGGGTGATGTGAGTGTTTTGTACTCAACACACAGATAAGCTAAGTGATGAAAGGTATGAAATTTAAGGCTGTTTCGAAAGGACTGCAAATGTCACACCTGTGTGATGGCACGCTAAGTTTACTGTAGTTGCCACTGAGATGAGAAGGTGTAGATGAGGATCAGTGCAGAAATTATCAGTCTACACTAAACGTCACCGAGTATTCTACGCATTTTTAATTCTATAATTCCATATTAGGCTCTAGTTTTGATAGTGATCAGCCTTCAGAGTAATGGCTTTTTTATTTGATAATATCTTTTTACAGCAACTAAGAGGGGCATTACATAAACAGGGTATTTTATAGGCTTTTGTGGATTTGAGCGGTACCTGAAAGGCCAATGTAAAATTGAAACAGAATTATTTTTTTTAGTACAAATATGAGATAATAGTACCTAGTCAAACATATAACAGATTAAGTGTAAGAATTTCATTTATAAATTTTTAAAAAAAGTTAAGGATGGAGAACGAATATTTTTTATTTAAAAGTTATAAAAAATTTATATATGTAATCATAATTATATACGTTATATATATATATATATATATATATATATATATATATATATATATATATATATATATATATATAATTTCTTTTCAACTCTTCAAATTTTAGAATTCGGGAGAGAAAGATCTATTGATTAGGTTTGGTCCTGACTTACATTAATTGGGGTAAAAAATGTCTATAGGATCAAAAACCTCAAATAAGAAAAAGTTTACAAGGCTAACAATACAATAATGGGTTATGATCAACTCGCAAATCTATGTGAATTGGTCTTAGGTCAAGATAGATAGGGTTAGATCAAACTCAAGTCAAGTAGATTGTTCGAGTTAGGTCTAGGTAAAGTTGCACCTAGGTCGGATCAATGTTCATAAATTCCATGTTGTGTTAAGTTGAATCAAGCCCATATTGAACATAGTTAAATAGGGCCCAAGTCTGACCAAGTTAAGTCGGGCCAACAAAAGGTTGAGTTGAGTTAGACTGTATTGAGTTGGGTTGGGCTCACTTTAGGGCGAGACAAGTTATATGCACCTCATACTAAGTTGAGTAGGTCCCACTTGAGCCTAGTCAAGTCAAGTTGGACACATGTTAGGGCCAGCTAAGTTGGGTCCACATCAAGCCAAGTAGAGTCAAACCCATGTTGGACTAAATCAAGTTATGCTCACATTGAACCCATGTTAGGCCAAGTCAAGTTGGGTCCCCCTTGGATTTTGTTGAGTAAGACTTATCTCTACCTGATTTGACTCGGCCACATCTCAAGCTTAATTGAATCTAGCCCACCCTTAGCTTAATTGAGTCATGCACACCTTAAGATGAGTCAAGTCAAGCCCATCGGGTTGAGATAAGTTGGGTTTGCGTCAGATAAAGTCAAGTCAAATCGAGTCAGACCCACACCGGATAGTCTTAAAACATTGGGTTGTATCGAGTCGTATCCACCTATACCTGAGTCGACTCAAGCCCACCTCAGGTTGAGTTAGGTCAAACCCATCTTGACCGAGTTAGTTCAGGCCTACCTTGAGTCAATTCGATTTGGACCCAACTTGGGTTCAATCAATTTCGATCACCTTGGACCTAGTTGGGTCAACCCCACCTTTGATTAAGTAAAGTCGGACCCACCTTGTATTGATTTGTACCTAGCCCACCTAAGGCAGAGTCAAGTTGGACTCACCTTAGGCCAAGTCGAGTTAGGGCTACCTTTGTCCAGGTGGTATTGGCTCACTTTTAGCCGAGTCAAGTTGGCCCAATCAAGCCGAGTCGAGTCAAGTCCACCTCATGCTAAGTTGAGTCAGGCCTACAATTGGCTGACATATGTCAGGATCACCTTTGGTTGAGTCATGTTGAGCCCACCTCTAACTGATTACCTCTATTTGAATCAGGCTGCATCAACTTAAAAAAATTCTTATATATCAAAGTAAGAAATAATAATGTCCAAATGAAAATTATGCATCCAAAACAAATAAAACTATTTTTTCAAGAGCAAAATATATATATATATATATATATATATATATGAAAAATATAATAAAAATAGCATATGTATAAGCTAGGTTTTAGGTAAAATTGTATCCTAGACTATATGTTATGTTTTTGGGTAGTTTATATTCATGTTTTTTAAATATTTTCCTTTTTCTTTTGGTTTTAATTCCTACCTATATAATTATGAACCCTAGACGAAAGCAGATTCATAACTCATTCATAAATATAGTCATTCATAAATATAGTCGGAATACAAGTAGGCTAGTTATTTAAACTACTATATGCATTTTCATTATATATTTGGCACAAGCATTTCTTACATACACAATTTAATGTTGAAGCAATGGTTAAAGATTGTTGAAATACTGACAAAGGATAATAATTTCAATTAGTACATTAAAAGAATTTTTTTTAAAGTACTTTGAATTAAGTAAATTATTACATGTTTCCAACAACCTATTTAAATATGAGCACGAATAGTGGTTGTTATACAAGCCTATTTATTTGTTACACTACAAATATATCAACACAATATAAGTAATCGAGGTAGAAAAAGAATCTAGCAATTATATTTGGACTAAAATAGCTAACCTTGAGCGACAACCATGCCATCTTTTTGGGCCTTGCATTTGGTTTGCTTCTACTAGGGATGTCAAAGTGAGCCAACCCAGCTCACCCGGATTGGCTCACCACGGGTTGGGTTAAAAATGAGGCAACCCAACCCAGCTCACTTTATGGTGAGCTGGAAAATTTTTCAACTCGACTTAACCCACCATGGGTTGGTAGGTTAAGTAGGTTGGTTCACTAACCCGTTTAAAATTTAAAAAATAATTTTTTTGGCATTTTTAATTTTTTTAATCATTTTTAAAGAAAATTTTATGATGATTTATTCTTTGGACTTATTCCTAAAATGTCAACAGTCAACCTTCAAGCTTCAAATATATGTTACATTATAATTAGCCATTCTTATAGTGAAATCTAAGTTTAAAAGGTAAAGAAAACTAAAAGTTAGCAGCCATATTGATGCACAAACCATGCTAGCCCAATACAATAGTATAATCAAACCAAATGAGCTCAAAGTTAGTAACCACAATGATACACAAATCAAGCTAACCCCAACAGAGTAGTATAATCAAAACCAAATGGACTCATGACAAATCCCATAATCAGAAATGTAACCAATGTGGTTTCACATAACAACCTAGATTCATCATTCAAATTCAACACAAAAACAACCCAAATTTTTAAATTACAAAACAGAAGCCATAACCTACATGTTCAAATGTCTTCCTTCTTGTTGACAGCGGCATCCCTAAAAGTGGAATAGCAAATGCTAAACAAAAAATTTGCAACAGCTGAAACAAAAAGTTATAGATAAAATATCATCTAATTCTTGTTGAAATACATGCATTAAGTTGCAGTGAGCATCCCTTACTTACTTCCAATAATTATTGTCCATCATGAGGTGCATTAGAGTCACAGACAAAAAAGTTTAGAAGAATTTCTTCTTCTTTTTGAACATCTTCATTATCTTCATCTTCAAAAACAAAACAATTTATTAGCAAAAATTGGTATGATATGAAGAAAATATTGGAAAGTAATATAAATTAATTTACCGATATTTTCAAAGCCATGTAACCAATTTTGTGTTAAAATTAGTGCTTGAGCATTGTCAGGAAGAAGATTAGATCGATACTTGTTGAGCACATGACCACCAATGCTAAATGCAGACTCACTAGCAACTATTGTTATTGAATACTCAACACCTCACATGCTAATCTACAAAGGTTTGGATAGCATTCTTGACGATCCTTCCAATAGCTCAAAACATCCAACTTTGGAAAATACTTTGGCTCAAGTGGTGTTTCAGTTAAATACAAATCCAACTCAGACTTACCAGTTACATTCACATGTTGGCTTACATAATTGATATATTCCTATAGCAATACAATGCAAACATAAAATGGGTTAATAAAGATTACATAATAATAACAATATACGGGAAAGATGACTAACTTACATTACATGGATCAATCTCTTCATCTTCAACTATGTTGATATGTTCTTCTATTGAACAAGTAACTTAGGAACTTTATGCATAAGATGAATTTGACCTTACACTCACAAATTCTTCAAACAATTTATACATCTTTCCTTTGATATGATTAAGTTATTCATCACAAGTCGAAGCATCAAGCTTTGAATAATAAAATCGAAGAGCCTCAAGTTTCATACGTGGGTCAAGAATCATGCCAATGGACAAAATGGTACTATATTCACTCCAATACTTGTCAAATTTATCCATAATTCTTTTTGCCATATCTTTCATTAGTGGGTCATCACTATTGAGTGTATCCCTTAACAACCACTCAATTTTACGCACTTGCATAAAATATTCATTAGATGTTGGATAAGATGTGCCCGAAATCAATTGGTTATCTTATAAAATGGCCTTAAAAATTCACACATCCTCTCAGCCCTTTTCCACTCTTTAGTGCTTGGACAATGTTTAAAATTTCTATCACGTATAGTGAAACTTCCAAAAGCACGACGATACTTAAGACCACTTTCAAGCATTAGAAAAGTAGAATTCCATCTAGTAGGCACATCTAACCTTAAACCCACCTTAGCATCAATACCCCTCACTTGAATAACACATTCTGTAAATGCTATTTTTCTTGCCTCTGACCCTTTCACATATTTAATGCTATCTTTAATTTTCTACAAAGCAACTTCAACCACTTTTAAACCCTCTTGAACTATAAGATTGAAGATATGAGCACAACATCTCACATGGAAAAATTCACCATCACATAACAAGCTATTTTGTGAGCTTAATTGTTCACACAAGATTTGTTGCATACGATCATTGGCAGTAGCATTGTCTAAAGTTATAGAAAATATTTTTCTATCAAGTCCCCACTCAATCAAACATTCAAATACTTTATTTGCTAAATCATGACATGTATGTGGAGGTTCCATTTTACAAAAAGCAAGAATCTTACTATTCAGTTTCCAATTTTTATCAACATAATGCGTTGTTAAACAAATATATCCTTCTTGAGTACAAGTAGTCCAACAATCTGATGTTAAGAAAATTCGGTTATGACATTGATGCATTTCAAGTTTTAATTTCTCCTTCATTTGAAGATGAAATTTCCATAAATCAGAGATCACTCTATTCCTACTCACATGTTTTACATCAGGGTTCAAGTATGAATGCAATTCTCTAATCCATTTGTATTCTACAAATTTAAATGGCAAACCATGTTTCACAATAGCCATTGTCATAATCTCACGAACATGTTTTTGATCAAGTTCCCTACTCCTCAACTTTCCCATATTGTCAATTATCATTCCTTGTACATCCTTATATTTTGGGCTAACATTACATTTTTTTAAATGACGCAATAATGTTGAAGTACCTATTTTAATTCCACCAATTACATACTCTTGCCCACATGCATTACATTTAGCCTTCTCTTTTCCATCGTTCACTCCAATTTTAGAAAAATAATTTCAAACTTCCGATGTACAAGTCTTAGCTTTCTTACTCTCTTTTTCAACATCATTACTTTCATTGTTTATTAAAGGTGGTTCCTTAATTCTCTGATTATTGATACTATCATCAACAACATTGCGATTGACATTGACACTCTCATGAATATTTTCAGATTCCATACTATAAATTACTTTCTGGAAAAAAAAATCAAAGCAAAAAAATCAATTTGTGGGTAAACTTTTTCATGCACTTCAAACTTCAGATTATAATTTTAATTACAGAAGCAAAATTCAAAACCATTCAAGGTGAATATGTTTTCCATAAATCAGAACCACAAAGTACAAATATATTAAAAACATAAAACAGCAGAACAACATTCCAATAGCTCAAAAAAAAAGTTAAGAAACAAACCTCAGATGAAGAGCAATTGCAATGGAGGAGCAACCACGCAAAGGGGCAGAGACATGAAAAACCACACTTACTCTGATGACTACTCACGTGGAGGAGCACTAAGCAGAGCAGTCACAATAATGAGCAAACGACCACTAACACGGAGCACCACCGATGTAGACATAGAGAACCACCGACATAGATGCAGAAGAGCACCGGGGAAAACAAATTGAAGGAGCACCAACAAACAACAACCACCAGAGCACCGACAACGAACACAATGAAGAAGATGAAGGTCTTTGTGTGTAGTGGGTGCGAAGAAAAAGTTGTGCATATGGTATGGGCAAAGATGAAGAAGCTCTGTTGACGCAAAGAAGGAAGAGGAAAAATGAAAAATTTAGGGTTTCTAATTCATTTTAGGTGGAATTTCATCTGATTAAAAATTTGTTTTTTTTTTAATTAAGTGGCTTGTGGGCCAGCTCACTCTAACCCGGCTCAAACCCGCTTGACTCGTGGGTTAAGTGAGCTGAACCTGTTTTAGCCTATAATAAAAAATTTTAAATTTCCAACCCAACCCGGTACGAACCCGTGTGAGCCAGGTTGGCTCACAGGTTTGGGCTCATATTGACATGCCTAGCTTCTACCATGTTATATCCGGTAAATGCACTATGAGAAAAAACATTAGTTAGGATACCTTTATATACGATCAAAAGTTTGTAAGATTGAGGTTCTTACCAATGTACTACTTGTTTCATATGTGTGGGGGAGGCTTGTTCAATTAGCAAAATCATACAATAGTGTCATTGATGAGTGGAACCACAAGTAGTTACCAGTGATGCTCAAATTGAAATAATTATTGTTAAACTTGAAAATGATGGATTATAATTACAATACAACAAACTACACTTACTCATGAATATAAGGGCAAAATATATTTGCTTCCCTTGTCCCGAACTACACATATACATCCATTTTAGTGCTTTTACTTTGCATATTTGAGTTCATACTTGTCATTAGATCATCATCAAGTTCTTAAAGTTAAGTTTCTCTTACGTTTTATTTTAGTAGGATTCCTTCCATTTTTGTGTTTCTTGATCTTTTTGAACTTTCAAAGAATTATATAAACTGCTTTTATGGTGAGTAGTGGTCTCAGTTTGCACCTTAAAATAGTGAAAATGAGTTGTCAAAAGATTCAAAAGCTCTTTTGAGGTGAATCAACCTTTGAGGTAGCATCTTGGGGAAGTTGAGACCTATTTGGACCTTGAAACCTTGAAGAGGAGATAAGAAGAGGATGAGTGAATCTAAGGGTAGCAAAACGAGCTAGCCCGGCCCGTTTTGGCCCGCCCCACCCTTGGCCCATCAAAATCGGGATGGCTCGGGCTAGCCCACCACTAGAAAACGGGTTGGACACTACAACCCGCCCCACCTCAAAGCCCACCACCTTTTTTTTAACTTTTTTTTTAAAATTTGTTTATATATATGTGTGTGTGTGTGTGTATATATATATATATATATATCTGTGTGTGTGTGTGTGTGTGTGTGTTGACGGGTTGACGGGTTGGAAACTCCAACTTGGCCCACCCTTTTCTTGGAGGGCTAGCGGGCCAGCTCAACGGGCTTGGCCCACTTTGACACACCTAAGTGAATCACCTTGGAGAGGATCAAGCTCCATTTGATTGTATTTCTTTTTGAGTTGTAAATTTTTTTTGCTTTTATCATTGTAACTCACAAACTTGTTAGGTGTCTTAAGGGAGTCTTTGGTTCTCAATCTCATCTTTTAACTTGAACTCATTACCATAGTAAAAACGTCTTTAGCTGGTAAAAGTTTGAAGGTTCTAAGTACCTTCTAACTTTACTATTATTAGGCCACATAGTTAGTTTATCTTGCTTTCTCTATTTGCTTTCCTTTTGCTTATAGTTTAGTGTGTGTCCACTCGTGTATCAAACCTAATTCCATTTGAGAAGTTTGGTACAAGAGGGCTTGAGGTAAACTTTGGCTAGGAAAGACTTGGTTTTCAAATAATCTTTTATGATTCACCTCCCTTGGAAGTTAACTTGAGATTCTTTTACCTCCTTAAGTATCTTTAGGAATTTCTTTCTGAAATACATGTTTTTCTATGCATTGCATATTTTCGAAAACCTAAGCATGTCTCAAGCTCTTTCCTACCAAATTGGAAATGCTTCTAAGGAAGAACCCCAACCAAGTTTGAACAATTTGGCCCAAGAAGTATAATCACTTAAACTTTGGAGGAAGCAAGACGTCATCCTAAAAGAAAAAGAGAAAATTGAAAAGGATGCCCATCTTGGACATTGATATGTTAGAAATGTATTAGAATCTAGTTGACTTCCACTATTACATTGAAAAAACTCTCACTACTTATACGACCAAATGCTCATCACTAGTATTTTTTATATCTTAACTATAGGTGTGGTTCCACTTGAATTTTGACTTGTTTATATTCTATATCAATTACCTTATATAAATATGAACAATATTTGGATTCAGGGTTTTCATCAGTAGGATGAAGGAGGAAGTATAAACACTACATATTGGAGAATTTGGATGGCCAAAGATGGCCATGCAATATGAGTTAGGTAGAGAGAAGAACAAAGTCTTATCTCACTGGTGGGTGGAAGAATTTTTCTGTTATGGATGGTTTCAAGGCCAGAGATATTATTTGTTTGGGTGTTGATAGAAATATGGAGAACAAAATTACTGTAATGAAGCTCTAGACATTGAACTTTCTAAATAAAGTATTTTGGAAATTATCTAGATATAATTAATGTTATATGTTTAAGGATATGAACAATGTTGACAATATTTCATGTTTTGGGATGCTTTTGTATGTAAACAACAACGTTTAATGTTTTCACTAATGAAAAAAAAGGGAATCTATGACGACTTATTATGACAGGTATAAACCACCTATCATAATAAGTTGACCGGTGGCATTTTTGTAATAAAAGTAACAATTATTATGACTGGTAAAAAGGGATCTGTCATAATAAGTGAAAAGGGAAAATTTATTATGACAGATGTAGAGGACCTATCATAATAGATGGGCGTGATGACAAAACTATCTTTAAAACCCTAATTTTTTCCTTCCCTCTTTTCTCTTTCTCTTTCTCGTCTTCGTTCTTTTTCCAAAAGTATACTTTCTCGTCTCCATTCTCTTTCTTTAAAACCCTAACTTTGTTTCGCTTTGCCATCACCGCTCGATTCGCCACTTCTTTCGTCGCGCCATTCGCCGCACCGATCGTCACGCCGTTTGCGCACCATTCGTGAACTGTTCCGCGTCGTTCACGCACTGTTTGCGCACCGTCTGCGCGTTGTTTGCCCATTAGAAGCATTGTCGATGACATGGTCTGAAGGACATATATGGACTACTGAGGAGGTGAGTAAAATCTGATCAGAATTTGAAAATATTTTTTGATAGAGAACATGAAGAAAATTTGTTTATGCTTTCTTTTATGTAATCAGGATATGGCTACTGGAAAGTCGATCCAGTTCAAGTTCATATTGAAAGAAAAAAAAGGTGATAGTATTTGGCTGCCAGGATCAGATAGAGTCATCCAGACTTGGGAAACTGTGAATACAATAACTGTTTGTGAAGATTGGAAAGAAATAGCAGAGGCAAATCAGCTTGCTGAACCAGATAAGGAACCCCCGAATGGAAAGAAAAGATTGAACCCAGTGAATTTAGACTTATTATGATTGTTAATCGAACACCTATCATAATAAGTATGATTTACTATGACAGGTTTTTGCAGTGTCATAAAAAACGCGCGCATTTTCTATGACACCTGAAACTATGACACCATAATATCTTTCATAATAAGCTCATTTTACCTGTCATTATAAGCTCATTTTCCAGTAGTGTTTGCAATACATGTATCTATATCTCTTGCTTTCTTGACTATTCTATCCATATCACTTTATTTATATATATATATATATATATATATATATATATATATATATATTATCCTTTTTCGTTATCTAGGTATTTTATTATGAAAGAATTATAATTTTTAAGTATATATTAATATGTATTTTTTTATAAAAGGATTCTAATGAAGAATTGGTTATGTTAGTATCTAGTTATCTGTATCAATGAAGAACTGAGGGATGCAAATTTCAGATATACATTATAATATTACTCTATTTGAATATTTATTAAAAACTAAAATAAGGAATTTTCATTAGGGAACTTTTCTTACTTAATCATATTCAAATATTTCATTATTTGAATATTTATTTGTCGATCTTTCATCTTGAATAAAACATGTGATAATATATATCCTTGACTAATTTATGAAGTATTCTTATAAAGAAACAAATTAAGGAATGTAAATTTCATATATGTATATGAGAATTCTCCTGCAGTAAGTTTACATTTCAACCATAGTATCTAGACATTATTCTCAAATTTGTTGACAGGATATTATCAAAACAGAGAAAATAATCAATAAATTCATAGTGTATGTAATAAGGAAACCTTAGAGTTTATCGTTGTACAGAAAAAAAAATAAAGTATCAATAATTAGTTAACCTTAGAATATTGGTGGTCATAACCTCACTAATTTAGCTGTGGTCAACATACAGTCGTCACGACAATTGCAGAAAAAACTAATGGCATAGGTTGTTGTATCTTAAGTTGTCAAATGAATAAATACTTTTCTAATTTTAAATTGGTGTGGACTATTATAATGTGACATTCTCATATCAAACAAAAAAAGAGCAAGTAATTCCTTCATGTAACAGTATATAGTAATCAAAATTTATATATATATATATATATATATATATATAAAATGTAAAAAAATGTAAAAAAAAAATGAAATAAAAAAAAGGAAGCAACATCTGCTCTCAACCTTATCCCAAATTTCGAGATGGGAAGATGCAAAGAAATGTGAACAGAATAAAGCAGATAGTTACATAAAAAGGGAGATTCATATCCTGATGGGTGGAATAGATGGCATTACAGAGCGTAAAAACAACATAAGAGAGCCATTTGATCAGGGAACTTTCGTTTGACAATAAGTTAAGCCCTACCCTTCACCACCATTCATCCCCACATAGCCACCCATAATCAACCACCAATCCTCACCTTTCTTTGCTCGTTCATTCTAACACGGTTGGCATCTTCGACACACCGAAAAACCCGTTCTCCATCCCCATCCCGCGGCTTCCCAATCCAACCCCGCAACGTACCCATTCGTAGAGCCATCGTCTCAACATCACATCACCATTTTGACTGCAAACAAAACACATAAGCAATAAACCAAAATCACATTCATTCATCATCATCACTGTCACACACTCGAATTCACCATAGCAACCCAATACAAATCAGAAGCAGAAAACCAAGAGAAGTGAAACCCTTGCCGCCGGCGATTCGAAGCTCTGAACGGGAGTGTGGTCGCGTGTGGTCACGTGAACGGAGGAGTGATGGTCGCGTGATGACGAGCCGCGGAGTCCTCGTGCACCAGCAGTGCTGGCGTTTCCCTCGACGGTGACGGCAGGACCGACGACGACCTTGAGGCGGCTGAAACCGCTAACGGCGGTATCCGGCGAGCGAGACCTCACGGCCGCGAAGTGGATCGGTGCAGCCCCTATCTTGAACGCGCTGGAGAAGCGAAAGAGGAGACGCAGGTGCAGCAGCGTTTTACGCGGAGTGAAGCGAAGGGCGACGACGTCGCCGGTGAGAGCAAGCGGTGACGGTAGTGCGGCTGCCGTGTCTCGATCCAGGTTTTGCATGAAGAGAAGACGTTGTGAACGTTGGTGCAAGGATGCCTCACGCGAGGTGAATGGAACGACGATGTCCTAGCCGGCGGGCCTTGCGACGGTGGTCGGCATCGTCAACAGTGATTCAGGTTGAGCAAACGCGCGTCGCTGCCACTGGTGTCGTGATGGCTTGCGTCAATGAAGAAGAGAAGGCTGAATAAACTTTAGTTAGGGTTTTCAAAAATAAAGAAAAGAGCTTTAGGCCTTCAACCCTCCATTACCACATGCACCCCTATTTTTACCTCATCCACCTCCATATGGGTTTCCTTCTTTCTTTTCTTCGTGCACCCCCTCTCTTAATCCCATACCCCTGCTTGGTATTTCAGTTGGGCCTGTTTCACTCTTCTTCATACACTTCCCATTTTACTAACCTCGCACCCCTGCCACACTTGTTTCATACTTTACTCTGCGCACCCCCTTTTTCCTTTATCTCACACCCTTGTTTTAATTTTTGCTGCGAGTACCCCTGATTTTTACTAACCTCGCACCTCTGCCACCCTTGTTTCATGTTTTACTTCGTGCACCACCATAATTGATAACCTTGCACCCCTGTTCATGTTTATCTTGTTTTAGGTCTATGTTTTACGTTTATTTCATGCACCTCACACATTACTCATGCACCCTATTATTATTATTATTATTTTTCGTTCACTTTTGTGCTTTTTGTTATTAAATTTTCTTTTATCTTTTTTTTTATTTATCTATTATTTTTTTTTCTTCTAAAAAAAAAGAAAACAAAAATGTTTTAAATTATAAAAATTACAAAAAAAATAGAAAAAAATTTTAAAAAATGAAAATATTCTCTTTTGCTTTATTGTGTCTGTCTGGTCGCCTGCACCGTGTGACACTTATTTTCTAAAAAATTCCAAAACTAATTTTCTTTCCCTTTTAGTGTCTGTCCGACCGCAAAAAACTTAAATCTTTTTTTTTCCAAATAGTTTTCCAAATCGTTTTTTTCAAGAACTACGTAACCCTGATTTCTCACTTTAAATGAGAATACATAGGACCAAGATCAATCCTTGTCGGGCCCAAAAATCAAAAAATATATTTTTGTTTCTTTTTAGCATTTTTGTCTTATTATTTTTGGGAAAAATTAATATTTTGAAAATCACATCAACTTTGCATTTTTAATTAAAGGTACCGCCTTTGGGCGGGCGCTGTAGGGTGTTAACACCTTCCTTACGCGTAACCAACTCCCGGATCCAAAAATCTGGTTTTTTGCAGACTTGCTCTATTTTTATGGTTTTCCATAGTTTTCCAAAAATAACTATGGTGGCGACTCCAAATCTCTTTTCAAACCCGTTTTTCTTTTTCGATTCGCCTTCCCGTTGCGATTTCGGTTGCGACAGTTGGCAACTCCACTGGGGACGCTAGAGAGTCAAGCCATTTAATTAGATATGCAAACTTGATGTGATTTTCCTAATGTTTTCTTTCCCCATTTCTTTTATTTGTATATTCTTCTCTTCATATGTGTTTGTATATATTTTCTTTTTGGGTAAATTGTGTGTGAATTATTTTTGCTTATGTTGATAGATATTTTGGAATTGCTCTATTTGCCTGGGAAATTTCTGGTTGTTTTGCAGGTGGGGTTTGGGTATGCATCATTCTCCCTTCACACACACATTGTGCATATCATGAGTGGGGCCCTATACCCGAGTCTGTGTAACTTAGAATTAGAGGGGATTGTGTAGCAGTGCCACAGTGGATGAACTTCCCAAGTGGTCATTGTGAGAACCCCAACTAGAGTTTGCTTGTTTCCTTGGTGCTCTCACTCCTTGTTGTATACCAACTGTTGTGGGAAATATCATGAAGTGAGTCATAACTCTAGTGACCTTGATCCTTAAGTTTAGGGAACCATCCCGGTGAGCGCATGTACTTCACCCTAGACCTTAAGCGCCAAACCTCTATTAAGCACAAAGGGAGATTGCTTGCTTTAATCATCATATGTCTGTGTGCTTAATGTACATGTGAATAAGTGCCTATTTAGGCGCAATCACGCATAGCATTTTTATATCATACATCACATCTCATGAAAATAAGCGTCTCTTTAGGCATAAACATACATTTCATTATGTCACTCTGCATTCATGCATTTCATTATGTCACTCTGCATATCATGCATGATGTTTCCAAATACTTGTATCACATTTCATCATCATATCATGGGAATAAATGCCTCTTGAGGCACATGCATTACATCTCATGTAGGTTTGTTTCAATTAGTTGCATATCATGCATGGTACTCTTTAATCGCATCGACATACAAGTGAGTAAGTCCCTCTTGGGCATAAACTTGCGTTGCAATTGTTGTTTTTAGTCATAGTGGCATGTACATAGTTTTTTTTAATCCATATCATGCATCTCACCTCATATGAATAAACAGACTCTACAAAAGAGAGGAAGGAAATAAAAAGGTTGTTAAATTTTGAGTCACTTATTTTTCTCGCAAATCATCAAATTCACTTCTTGAAAAAAAAGAGAATAATGGGGTGTCACGCTTTTCTGGGGTCAAATGTTTAATCAAGAATAACGACTTGACTTTTTCTTTTGAGACGTTCGTGTGCGCATGGTTTGAAACAGTCCATCCTTCGACTTCCCTACAATGAAGGATTTGCCCTATCAACATTGACATTACCCAAGTTGATAAACATAAACCCTTAGAGTTGGTAGATTTTCTAAGTTTATCCTTGTCTACACTTGTTGGGTGGTCCTTTAATCCATTGAGACAAAAAAAATTCATTAAAAAAAAGGAAAATGAGGAAAAAAGAAAATAAAGTTCGCTAGACTGAAAACCAAAAAAGGCAGTTTTGGCAAAAAAAAACATGTTTTGGTCAAATCAATAGATTGAATGAATAGATAATGTTTGATATCATATCTTTTGAAGCATTTGTCTAGTCCGCATAACATGAGATTTTCAAACTCATCCTTTTTCCATTACCTTTCCACCGCAAAGCCTACTTCTTTTATTCCATGGTGGACCAACATGAAAGGAGCATCCTAACCTAGGCAAATTGCGAGCAAATCTCTTAGCATGAAAATAAAGATAAAAAATGTCTGCTAGACTGAAGACCTGAAAGGGTGGTTTAGGCAAAAAAAAAAGGTGGGGGGGACAACCTGTAACATGGACCAATTTTCTTCCTGAGTTGAAACTTCTTGAAAGAGAAAATAATCATGTTTTGGAAATGATGTGTGGCCATGTTTCTTTATCATTAAAAAGAAAAATGTCATCCTTTATTATTACCCCTTTTGAGCTTTAAAGGAGTAAACATTTTTCTTTCAAATTACCTTGAACAAGGGTCACCTGACATCGATGGTTTGCACTCTTGTTTGACAGACAGTTCACCAATAAAAAAAATCAATCAGAATCAAAAAGTTTGAAAAAGACAAAAAAAAAAGATGATGATGATTTGGTTACATCAAGAAGAAAAAGAAGGAGAATCGATGTTTAGAAAAGAGGAGAAATGGTGAACACATAAGAGGCAAATGAATTTACGATGCAACATTATTCAAAGATCATTCTTCCAAGATACCATCACATCTTTTTGAGTTTTTACTATCCACATTTACTTTCATACCCTTAGCCTTGACCACGATACAAGCATAATAAAGCCCACACAGATCCAAGACTGATTTTCGGTACCTTTCAAAAAGTTTAATTCATGGAAATCATATTGACGTGCTGAAAGGTTTGTCCAAAATCCAAAAAAAAAAAGGGAAAAATAAAAATTGAAAATTATATTTTGAGATTTGCTTTCAGTGATTCAGACAGTTTTTCATTCACATGTGCCTAAAGCTCCTTAAAATAAGCCTAGCTAATCAATTAGATAAGGGGCATCCTCCTTCATTGTTTCATTCTTACCCTCTTCATGGACTTCATCTTTATTTCCTACCATATCCTCTACTCTCAGCCCAAACCTTGTTCAACCTTTTCATACAAGTGTCCAACCTTTTTCGCTAAAATCCAAACTAGACAGTTGCTTCATTTCACCATTCATATGACTTGTTATCCCAAGATAGGGCAATTTCACCCTAACCATCATGGTTACACTAGAGACAACGTCTAGAGTCCCTACCACATTTCAACCTCTTCATGCCTTACTATAACTGGGGCAGATCAAACACAATCTGTGTGTCAATCCAGGTCCTCAAATTAGAGAAATCTTTGAAGTCCTTTTAATTTGTCTAACCCTTTCATCAATAAATGGGGAAGTCAAACACATTTTGTACCCTGAAGCCAATCCATACTCTCAAGTTGGGCCAAATTTTGAAGTCCATATCATTTTCTTCATGTCATCAATAGCTGGGGCAAGCCCAAACATACTTGGTGCCCTGAGACTAAATCAAACTGGGTCAGCTCCCTAGTCAGTCCTTGTCATCTCATCGAACCCCTCCTAAACCCTTGGAAATTTTATGCATGTTGTTTAGATAATGCTTCAAAAGAAATAAAATAAAAAGTTTTTCAATAAATTGATCAGACCAAAGAGTTGATTTCAAAAGTGAAGAAAAATCGAAAGAAAAATAATGTCTCATGAAGAAGGGAACACCCTATTATCTGACCGAAGGCAAGTGAAAGAAAAATAAACCGACTGGGGCAATCCTTTTCAGTCAATCCTTTCCATTTCCACTACCCCTTTTGAAACAACATCCCTCGTTAATTCAAATTCTTTTCCAAACACCAAAACTAGGGCAGTTTTGTGAGTCTCACATGAATTTCTCATCCCAATGCTTATAAATCCCCATCTTCTGAAATAAAACTCATTGTTTGATTAAAATCTTTTGTGTATACCATAACTGGGGCAATTTTTGGGATTCTTGTGTTTTTCAACCTAATATTCACATATTGCTTCTCCTTTGAAGGGTGTGTGGAGACGATGTGTCCGCACGACTATCTCAGTCTCCTTCAAACTCTTCCCAAACATTTCTAGCTTTCACTCACTTGTGAATTCAAACATGCGTGCACTAATATCATAAAAGAGAAAGTCAAAGATATACTCATTTCAGATGTTAGACCTCGATAAATGTGACATTCCTCACTTTCATGAAACATTGAAAATAAATATGAGTTTGATGATTGCAAATGAAACAGTTGGCTCATACTTGCATAGGATAATCAAAGGAGAAAACAAAACCAACATTGTTTTCATCAGGCATTCAACTTTTCATGCATATCTGGGTTTCGACACCCTCATCCTTGCATCAAGGTTTTGACACCTTGTTTCTCTTGCATATCGGGGTTACGACACCCTGATCCTTGCACCGAGGTTACAATACCTTATTTCTCATGCATATCGGGGTTACGACACCCTGATCCCTGCACCAAGGTTATGACACCTTGTTTCTCATGCATATCGGGGTTACGACACCCTGATCCCTGCACCAAGGTTACGACACCTTGTTTCTCATGCATATCGGGGTTACGACACCCTGATCCCTGCACCAAGGTTACGACTCCTTGTTTCTCTTGCATATTGGGGTTACGACACCCTGATCCCTGCACCAAGGTTTTGACACCTTGTTTCTGATGCATATCGGGGTTAGACACCCTGATCCCTGCGCCAAGGTTACAATGCCTTGTTTCTCCTACATATCGGGGTTAAGACACCCTGATCCCTGCACCAAGGTTTTGACACCTTGTTTCTCCTACATATCGGGGTTACAACACCCTGATCCCTGCATTAAGGTCTCAACATCTTGTCTCTCTTGTCTAAGTTAGGGTTCCTACGCTTTGCCAAGGTTCTACATCTTGTTTTTCTCCTTATTAAGTTGGGGTTTCAACATTTTGTCAAAGTTTCAACAACTTGTTTCTTCTCTTTGAAAACATGGCTACCAATGTTTGAACGCCTTGTCAACTATCTCTTGCAATCATTACTCCATTCCAAAATAGGTCGATTTTCATCCTACATATCTCCACAGCAGTGAGTTTGATGATTGAAAAGAGAACAATTGACTCTAGCAAAAATTTTCAAAATGCAGAGTATAACAAGTTTTTCATCATGCATTCATGCATTTCATGATCTTGATCTCTACAATAATGTTTTGATCCCTTGTGCTTAAAAATAAGAAAACATGTTTTCTATCATGCATAACCATTTGCATGTCATATCATCATACCGTGTGTTGACACCAGATTCGAAAAGCAAAAACCTTGACATCCTGAATAAGCGAACATTTTCATGCATCATACATCTTCAACCATTGTTTCTTCTGAAGGAATCAATCTACAAAAATCATCTTGAGTTTTCTCAAATTAAGGATCATCTTCAAAGACCTATATATCCTCTAAGCCTAGTTTCGTACTGGCCACCAAGCCCAGTTTCGTACTGGCCCACCAAGCCCAGTTCCGTACTGGCCCACCAAGCCCAGTTCCGTACTGGCCCATCAAGCCCAATTTTGTCTGGCCCACCAAGCCCAGTTTTGTACTAGCCCATCAAGCCCAGTTTTGTCTTCCCACCAAGCCCAGTTTTGTCTTCCCACCAAGCCCAAATCCGTATTGCTCCACCAAGTCCAGTTTTGTATTGGCCCCCAATCCTAGCTTAATCTGGCCCACAAAGCCCATCTCACTTGGCCCGCTAAGCCCATCTCGCGACCCTCTCCTTAGGAATGGTCAACTCTTGTGTTCTCCTTTCGAACAACGACCCTCTCCTTAAAATTGGTCAAGTCCAGATCCTCCTTTACATCAAGGCCCTCTCCGATGGAATGGTCATTGATTTTCTTATGTTTACATCAAGGCCCTCTCCGATGGAATGGTCATTGATTTTCTTATGTTTACATCAAGGCCCTCTACGATGGAATGGTAATTGATTTTCTTATGTTTACATCAAGGCCCTCTCCGATGGAATGTTCATTGATTTTCTTATGTTTACATCAAGGCCCTCTCCAATGGAATGGTCATTGATTTCTTTGTCACATCAAGGCCCTCTCCAATAGAATGGTCGTTGATTTTTGTCACATTAAGACCCTCTCCTATGGAATGGTTGAGTCTTGTTTTTACTTTCCATATCATGACCCTCTTCACAGAATTGGTCATCGTACACGTTTGAGTCGGTTTCTATTCATCCACTTCCTCCTTAAAATTCAGACAAAATTGGTATCTCTATCTTTACTTATCTTTAACTACGATAATTTGGAAATGTCACATTTTCATATTATCTAATAAAATCTAAGTAAAGAGGGGCAGCTGTCAACACCCAATTTTGTCCGAGTAATACCTTTTTTTTAATTTTTTTTTCTTGTTTTGCTTTTATTTTGATTTGTCATTTCATCTTATTTTGCTTCTTATTTTATTTTTATTTTTGTTTTTAAATTTAATTTTTTTTATTTTGATTTTAATCATTTTTTGTTTACTTTTTATTTTGTTTTATGCCTTTTTCAAAAAAATATGTATATAAAAAATGTAAAAAAAATGAAACAAAAAAAACAACAAAAAGGAAAAAAAAGAAAAGGAAAAAGGGAAAGAAAGAGGTAACGTAAAGTCTCTGTAACATGGTCATGATGGCTGAAGGAGCAGGAAGCAACATCTGCTCTCAGCCTTGTTCCAAATTCGAGATTGGAAGATGCAAAGAAAAGTGAACAGAACAAAACAGATAGTTACATAATAAAAAGGGGAGATTCATATGCTGATGGGTGGAATAGATGGCATTACAGAGCGTAAAAACAACATAGGAGAGCCATTTGATCAGGGAACTTTCGTTTGACAATAGGGACTGCAAGAGGTAAGTTTTCCATTTGAATACTTGAATGTTTGAGATGAAATTTGAATACTTGAATGTTTGAGATGAAACTGATGCTTTTGTGTTATGCTTGAGAATGAATAAAAAGTAGTCATGTATACTGAATTTTGCGTGTGTCATTTATTCGGCTCATTGAATCTGTATCTGTATGAATTAATACATTATCATTCTTTGAATCCTCCATTATCACCCTCACCTAAGCCCTACCCTTCCCCACCATTCATCACCACATAGCCACCCATAATCAACCACCAATCCTCACCTTTCTTTGCTCGTTCATTCTAACGCGGTTGGCATCTTCGACACACCAAAAAACCCGTCCTCCATCCCAATCCCGCGGCTTCCCAATCCAACCCCGTAACGTACCCATTCGTAGAGCCACCGTCTCAACATCACATCACCATTTTGACCTGCAAACAAAACACATAAGCAATAAACCAGAATCACATTCATTCATCATCATCACTGTCACACACTCGAATTCACCATAGCAACCCAATACAAATCAGAAGGAGAAAACCAAGAGAAGAGGCCGGCGGCGATTCGAAGCTCTGAACGGGAGTGTGGTCGCGTGTGGTCACGTGAACGGAGGAGTGATGGTCGCGTGATGACGAGCCGCAAAGTCCTCGTGCACCAGCGGCGTCGGCGTTTCCCTTGACGGTGACGGCAGGAGCGACGACGACCTTGAGGCGACTAAAATCGCTAACAGCGGTATCCGGCGAGCGAGACCTCACGGCCGCGAAGTGGATCGGTGCAGCCCCTATCTTGAACGCGCTGGAGAAGCGAAGGAGGAGACGCAGGTGCAGCAGCGTTTTGCGCGGAGTGAAGCGAAGGGCGACGAGGTCGCCGGGGAGAGCAAGCGGTGACGGTAGTGCGGCTGCCATGTCTCGATCCAGGTTTTGCATGAAGAGAAGACGTTGTGAACGTTGGTGCAAGGATGCCTCACGTGAGGTGAATGGAACGACGATGTCCTAGCCGGCGGGCCTTGCGACGGTGGTCGGCGTCGTCACCAGTGATTCAGGTTGAGCAAACACGCGTCGTTGCCGCTGGTGTCGTGATGGCTTGCGTCAACGAAGAAGAGAAGGCTGAATAAACTTTAGTTAATTAGGGTTTTCAAAAATAAAGAAAAGAGCTTCAGGCCTTCAACCCTCCATTACCACATGCACCCCTATTTTTACCTCATCCACCTCCATATGGGTTTCCTTCTTTCTTTTCTTCGTGCACCCCCTCTCTTAATCCCATACCCCTGCTTGGTATTTCAGTTGGGCCTGTTTCACTCTTCTTCATACACTCCCCATTTTACTAACCTCGCACCTCTGCCACACTTGTTTCATACTTTACTCTGTGCACCCGCTTTTTCCTTTATCTCACACCCCCGTTTTAATTTTTTCTGTGAGTACCCCTGATTTTTACTAACCTCGCACCTCTGCCACCCTTGTTTCATGTTTTACTTCGTGCACCACCATAATTGATAACCTTGCACCCTTGTTCATGTTTATCTTGTTTTGGGCCTATGTTTTACGTTTATTTCATGCACCTCACACATTACTCATGCACCCTATTATTATTATTATTTTTTTTCGTTCACTTTTATGCTTTTTGTTATTAAATTTTCTTTTATCCTTTTTTTATTTATCTTTTTTTTTCTTCTAAAAAAAAGAGAAAACAAAAATGTTTTTAAATTATAAAAATTACAAAAAGATAGAAAAAAATTTTAAAAAATGAAAATATTCTTTTTTGCTTTATTGTGTCTGTCCGGTCATCCGCACCGTGTGACACTTATTTTCTAAAAAATACCAAAAATAATTTTCTTTCCCTTTTAGTGTCTGTCCGACCGCTCGCGTCGTGTGACACATATTTTCAAGTAATTCAAAAAAATACCAAAAAAAAAAATACAAAAATATCAACATTTTCAAGCAAAAAGTCTTTTTAAGAACTACGTGATCCTTGATTCTCCATTGTGAGATACGTAAGAGTAAGGCCCGTCCTTATCAGGTTCACCTCCAAAAAACTTTAATCTTTTTTTTTTCCAAATAGTTTTCCAAATCGTTTTTTTCAAGAACTACGTAACGCTGATTTCTCACTTTAAATGAGAATACGTAGGACCAAGGTCAATCCTTGTCGGGCCCAAAAATAAAAAAAAAATATTTTTGTTTCTTTTTAGCATTTTTGTCTTATTATTTTTGGGGAAAATTAATATTTTGAAAACCACATCAACTTTGCATTTTTAATTAAAGGTATCGCCTTTGGGCGGGCGCTGTAAGGTGCTAACACCTTCCCTACGCGTAACCAACTCCCGGATCAAAAAATCTGGTTATTTGCAGACTTGCTTTATTTTTATGGTTTTCCATAGTTTTCCAAAAATAACTATGGTGGCGACTCCAAATCTCTTTTCAAACCCGTTTTTCTTTTTCGATTCGCCTTCCCGTCGCGATTTTGGTTGCGACAGGTATCAATGGGGCAAGGTAACGATATGAGATGGAGTTTCATATTCTGGGTTCGAGAATACGAAGGCGATGAATCATGAGAAATTGTATGAGATGTATGTATATATTTGTGTGTATGCATGTTGAATCTGTTTGGTTGATTAAGGAAGTTTGGTCCGTGTCAATGCGTAATTCCTTGGGATTCTCTAGGTGGGATTCCCAAGGTCGTGCTTTAGTGGTCGGAACGTAATTCCATGGTCCCTGTTAGTGGGTGTCCATGGTGGTTCCCCATCTGTATAACTAGGTAAGGTTGCATCCTGACACTCTAAGGAGTCAGTTAGTCTCACCTAGAGCAGACTAACTCCTGTGGTGAGAGTAGCAGGAGTCCTGAAATTCATTAAGGGCTAACCTTGTGGTGAGGAAAAATTGATCCATCGTAACACTTGTAACACATAGCTCGGGGGTGAGCAGCTCGGGGGCGAGCATAGGTATCCACCACAAATGCAAGCATCCGCTGAATCCGACCAGGTTATACGTATTCGGATGAGTCGAGTCGAGTCGTAGTGTATTGATTGAAAGGTCATAACATGCTTGGTTGTTGTATGGATATTGGATGGTGAACGTATATTTGACTATATGATGAAAATGTTGTTGGCTCTAGCTTACCCTGTTTGTTGTATGGGTGTCTTGTATCTGGTTATTCTTTCTAGCGATGATCATCAATTTAAATTGATGGGAGCAGATGGGCGAGGTTCCCGCGGTCAGCAAGGAAATGGCGATTCCGCTGCTTAGCCATCTGGGCTGGACTTTATGTTTCTTTTCTTCATGGGTTTTCTTTAGGGCTACGACCCATGTATTGCTCTATGCTTTACTATTATACTCTCATTTTGTTAGACTTTTACCTGGTTTTCATTGGCATCGTGGTGTGCCCAGTTTGTAGGGGTTGTGTTAAGGACCCCAAGACTACTCTACATTACTATCTTGTGTGACGTTTCTTTTAATTTCGCTTAATAATTAAATGGGACGTTACAATGACCATTATACCAATAAAGAGAAGAGATAAACAATCAATTGGTTTTGAAATTACAACATATTTACATCGTGAACATTCACAGTAGCAAATATGCACTTGTACACAAATTATGTTTCTAAAGTTTCACTTCATTTTGTGAAGAAACATTAACAACAAACAACGAAAGCAAATACACGCCTAATATTTTCAAAGTGAAAAACTAAAATCTCTTGTTATTCATATTAGAAAGAAACCACCATAGTCATATTCAACATTGCAGCCTGGTTTCTTATGAAACTAAAATCTTCAACGTTGGATGTTTAAAGTTTTTCAGACCATGTTCGCTATGAAACATACACCGTGCAATTCCAACGGAAGTTATGCCTTATAGTTGTATTGGTTTGACAAAAAAATGTAATCTAAATGGTGGTTTAGAATCAATGTTCTGACATTATAGAATCTTTTGTAAATTATAACTTTTCCAAATGTTAAATTACAAAATCATATCTTTAGGTGAAGATAAACCACATTTACACACCAGTTAGAAATGGTGTGAATGATTTAGCACAACTACTGAACCATCATATGCAACACCACAATATAATCCAATCTGGCCATTGGGACCCTTATTAAACACATACAACATGGGGTAAAAACTCTTCTATTCCCAATTAAAATGAGAAAAATAAAAAGTAAAAATTAAATTAACTCACATAAACGAATATTCAAATACCACTAAATTAAAGAAGAACCTGAAAGGTAAAAAATAACATCTCAAAATAAATCGACTCCATAAAACAAAAGAAGTAATAAAACACTAAATCTTACCTAAAATAAATCAACTCCATAAAACAAAAGAAATAATAAAGCACTAAATCTTACCTACGGAGAGAAGAATGAAAGAAGAAGATGTAGACAAAAAGAACTTGAAATGAAAGGTAAAAAATAACAACTTAAAATAAATCAACTCCACAAAACAAAAGAAGTAATAAATGTATCCTTTATAAACAAAATGGTACTAACGGTCATTCATCAGATAAAAAGAAAAAAAAAGGAGAATTACAAAAAAATAAAACAACAGATGAAAATGAAAAAATAAACTTATGAAAAACATAAGCAATAAAAAGTAGATGAAAAAGAACAATACCAGACGGATGAAACCAAAATCCCCAAAGCTTATCTCCTGAAAGTGTAAGGAAAAATAAGCCAAAAGAAAAGTAACAAAAACCTAAAATGTAAAAAACAGCATCTTATAAATCAACTTTACAAAACCAAGCAAATATTGAACTTCTTGTTTATCAACTACATAACAACAAAATCCCCTAAAGAAGAAGAAAAAAAAATTGAAAACCCGCTAAAGAAGACATCAAGGACAAATTAAAAGGAAGAAACAAACTTACGAAGAAAAACAAACATGTAAATGTTAACCTTTAACAATAGCACAATACCAAATCAAACCAAAGAAGAAGAATATTAAAGAAGAATGAAACTTTAGAAAATTAGAAGAAGCAAAACAACATATTACCAAACCAAAGAACCATCAAAAACCTATATTTCAAACTAAAGCATCACAATAACCGCACCAAGAACTATCACCTCTGCATTTGAAAAGGGATAAGGAAAAAGACTGAATAACCTTCAACCCTAGAAAAACATGAATTCCCAATATTGAAAAAAGGTTGAATAAAAATGACAATTTGTTGTGGCAGGAGAGTAGAGTTAGAAATTACCATTCAATCTAAAAAAAGGTTCATGTGTCAAACATATGTGAAGGACAATCTTGACATTTAACATGTTGCAAAGGAACAAAAAACCAAAAAAGGGACAGGTGTCATGATACCAAAATGGGTATTTTTGGTTTTGTCCTATGGAATTTTCTCATATAGATAGTTGATTTAAGTTCTTTAGTCATTTCTCAGCATTTTGCAATTTCATAAATTATATTCCCCAAAACTTTATGTATTTCAAGATTTCCCAGAACATTATTGAAAGTCCAATGTTTCTTACAAACTTCTAGTCTCGTGACAATTAAGAACATCATTCACCAAAATGGATAAAACTAAGACACCGTTTATTCAATGAATCAGAAGAGCTTATCAAAGATGTGTTCTTCATGTGGTTGCATTGTATATTAGTCCAATTGTATGTTTTTAACACAAGGCTAGCTTCAGAACAAATCAATAGGCTAGATTTTGTGTTGACAAAAATAAGAAGATGGACATCTTCCTTCATTAAAGAGTTTTGGTGATGATGATGATGACTTACAAAGAAGTATGAAAGACTTAATGATGATGCATGGAAAAATGTTGAAGACTTAAAAGAATGCTTAGATTTAAGAGATATATTGAAGACTTAGGGATTTAGTTGTTTAGGTCTTGTAATTTGTGTATGTTATTTAAAATAGCTAATTAGTATGTCAAGAGTGTAAAGGCAAAAATGCAAGCAGTAAAATACCAAGAGAATTTTATTTATTTGCAAAATTCACTGAAATAATCGATTATTCTTAGTGATAATCAATTATGTCAATTAAAACTGATTTTTGAGAAAAATCTTTATGATAATCGATTAACAGTAGTGATAATCGATTATCACCTGCTGATAATAAATTATCTTGGCTAATAATAGATTATCATGGCAAGAAAAATATTTTTATAAAATTTTAAGTGATAATCGATTATCACTTATGATAATCGATTATTTGTGGCAGTTGTGACATAACTTTTCATATTCTTAACCTAATTTCTAAATATGCTTCTATAAATAAAGTGTTAGGCTTTCATTTGAAACAAAAAAAAAAAGTTAGAGAAGTATGAATACTTTAAAACTCTATGTGGGAAGGCTTTAAAAAACCTAGTGTGGATAGAGTGATAACTTTCATCAAGTGGGATCTTGAGTGATTGAGTATTGTTGTTGTTGCTAGGAGAAGCCAATCATCCTTTTGTGATTCAAAGGAAGTGTTCATTCCTTGTGTGATTCAAGGAAGGTGGTTCATCTCTTGTGTGATTCAAGAGAGGTGTTCATCTTTTGTGGATTTCAAGAGAGGTGTCTTCATCTCTTGTGACTTCAAGAGAGAGAGGTATTTTTTTAAACCATTTTCTTATATGTAATTGTATTTGTGGTTTTTAGTGATTGAGTTAATCTCACTTTTAAGATTAACAACCGGACATAGAGTCTGTTGATCTGAACCGGTATAAATACTGTGTAATTTTTTCTTCTCTATTCTCTTTATTTTATTGTAATTATTAAAATAAAGGAAAGATTTTTAATTGAATTTTGATATTAAAAGATAAAATTCTTAAAAATATAATTTTTATTAAAAACCCAATTTACCATCTCTTGATTTTTGTTCATTAACAAATTATTTTGCTGCACGTTTTCAACATTTTGTCGTGGATACAAAGTGACTTGCAAGAAACACTTTTATTGAAATTGTATGATTTGCCCACATATTTTTTCCTTCTTAATAACAGAAGATAAGCCCGTGTGCTGCAACAATAAAATTTGAAATTCACATTCTAAATACACCATATTTTGTTTTTTCAATGGCACGGTTCAAGGAGGCAGAGATGCAGAGACCAATGACTTTTCTTGTATCTGCCGGATCAATGATTCCATCGTCCCAAAGCCTTGCTGTTGAGTAATAAGGACTTGCTTCTCTTTCATAAGCCTCCACCACTTTCGTTTTGAATTTTTCCTCTTCTTCCTTATTCCACTGCTTTACAATTATGATGCGCATTAAGACAACCTAAGACATGAGAAAACTACAAAGATGTTATCAACAACTGAGACATATTTTACCTGAATTCCTTGCTTTTTCTTGTTGCCTTTCTCTATTTGAGCCAGTACACCAGCAGCCTGAACCATGGCCACATTCCATAGGCATTAATTAAAACCCCCACAAACCAGATGAGTATCAACTAATGATCAATCAAATCTTGAAATCCAGTTTGATTAGAAGGGAGAAAACATGCAAAACTAGCTATATAATGATTTATCTCAAAGTAAAGAACAATAACCATGCAGAGCGATGTCTTGATCAACCAATGCCAACAATTTATTCTAAAGAATCATAACTCATGGGGGTCATGAGAAATATGCTACCTGAGCACCACCCATCACAGATATTCTAGCATTAGGCCAAAGGAACAAGAAATTGGGACTATAGGCACGACCACACATTGCATAATTTCCTGCACCGAAGCTTCCTCCAACCATTATAGTGACTTTAGGTACCTACAGGTATTTATTTGAAGAAAAAAAATATTATTTGTCTTTGAAAAATATCTCTCATATCTTTCATCTGTTGTTTTCACCTACATTCCAACTTCTAAGACATTTATAATTACAAGTAATAAACTTACTAGTATAGAACAAATTTTATAACTTGTAAATAGATGGCTGGAACCCACAAACCTTTGCACAAGAAACAGCCATAACCATTTTTGCCCCAGACTTTGCTATGCCATTTGCCTCAGATCTTGAGCCAACCTACCAAACAGACATGTATTACGGTTCATAACTATTGTTTAGAGAAATAATATTTAGGTTTAACAATTATATACAAGGAAAAGAGAGAAAAAACTAACAGTAAATACTTCAGCATTTTACAGTCACCAAACAATAAAATCTAATTAGACAAAAGATGATGGATGAAATGAAGTATTTGACATCCATACTATAACCGAGATGCCCACAGACATACCACCCTTTGATAAAGAATAGTACCAGTTAAAAATACACGATATCCATCAACAAAAATGTTTGAGACAAAACAGGACTATAATTGAAGTAAAATTAAAAGGTATAATGAATCAATACGCCTCTTTTAGATCTTATGGGCCTTCTCAAACTCATTATATTTCTATTAATTTCAATTGATGATTCTTAAACTCTCCCGATGTAGTCTAACAGTCACCAATCCCTCTGTGTTTCCTAAATCTACACATGATTATATTTCTATTGAATTGCAATTAATGACTCTCACCTGACTTATTTGTACAGTCACTGTTAACATATAATGTTTTCTGATTAAAATCCCTTTTGTTAGATTATTATTGTTGACCATATCTTTTCTGTTTTGATATGCTGTTGGGTTGTTAGCATTTTTATATGCTGTATTTTGGAGTTTATTGTTTTATACTTTTTCTTATATAATGAACACCGTACAGAATGCTTGACACACAGTTAATATAATGTTTTTCATTCCTGTCATACTCTTTCTCTCTCAGTAGATTAGTTTTCTCAACAGTCACTAATCCCTGTATTTCCTAAATGACAACATGATTATTATTTCATTGAATTTCAATTTTTGATTATCAAACCCACCTGACTTTAATACCTAATTGCTTATCTATATACAACTCATTTATTTGTGAATCACGGAGCACATTAGATAATTCTTCGTCTTTCAATAAGTAAACAATGGATATAACTGTGAAGGAAAAAGGAATCAATCTACTTAGAAGTCAAAATACAATGACAAAAAGCATAGTTGAGAAACTAAAGAAATTACTTAAATTCATACCATGAATCCAGTGATGTTCTGAAGGAAGACCAAGGGAATGTTACGTTGAGTGCATAATTCAATGAAATGGGCCCCTTTCAGTGCAGATTCGTTGAATAAAATCCCATTGTTTCCAATAATTCCAACAGGCTGTCCGAAAATCCTAGCAAATCCCGTTACAAGTGTCTGCAAAAAGATTTCAATAAGCCAAGTGAATTGCAACTTTTCCTGTAAGTATATTATTTAAAATGTTTATCCAAAACAAAACCTAATCGTCAAATCAAAATAAGTTTGTGACAAATCACCAAAGGTTAAGGGGCACCGAGAGAAAGAAAGAAAAAAGACAGTACAATAGCAACTCATGCATACTAGGATAATGATTAAACTGATAAAAAGTAAAGTGGATATGTCCTCACAGTGCCATACAATTTCTTGAATTCATCAAATTCACTTCCATCAACAATTCGATCAATAACTGATCGGATATCAAACTGTTTCTTAAGATCAGTGGGAGCAATAGAACGAAGTTCATTGACATCATACAATGGCTCTTTATATTCGTAGTTTATATTTTGCAATCCATTTGCCAAGACATCTTTCCCAGCCATATGCAAATTCTTAATTATATTCCTCCCAAGCCCAAGTGCATGGAGTTCATCTACAAGAGACGAAACATGTACAAAGTCACTAATAGGAACTAAGTTAATGTCAGTTCATCTACAACCGGAACTAAGTTAATGTCAAAAGTTATGGCATTTTCTATACACTCATCTGCATAAGAGAAAGCAGCCACAGCATATACCTTGAGCAAAATAATCAGAAACACCGGAAGTCTTGCAGTGCACAGTGGCACCTCCCAAATCCTCTGCCGATACTTCTTCTCCAGTGGCAGCCTACAAATTCATTTAGGGTTATTCTTTGTCATAAACACGTAGAAAATACATTGCACAAAGATTAGCACAGTCAAATATGTTTTTGGTGATTGAAAATATCACGAGTTTTGGTGTCAGTCCTGTAAAATCTATGTTGAATTCAACCCAACATTTATCAAAATTGATATGGTTTTAGTATCTCACAAGTCACTATGGACTAAAATCATGTTATTTTCATAAAATGAAAAGAACTAAAATAGCCAGAGCAGTAATCTTTTCAATGATTAAAAGCGTATTTAGCTCAAATGTTAAAACTAAAAAGATTATAAAAAGTAAAAAAGAAACAGAAAGAGACTTAGAGAACTATAATAGCTAGAGCAGACCTTAACAAGAGGTGGCCCTGCTAAAAAAATGGTACCGTTACCCTTGACCATTACGCTTTCATCAGCCATTGCCGGTATATATGCCCCACCAGCAGTGCAAGAGCCCAACACCAATGCAATTTGAGGAATTCCTTCAGCAGACATTACAGCCTGATTGTAGAATATTCTACCAAAGTTTTCTTTGTCTGGAAACACTTCAGCTTGCTTGGGAAGAAAAGCTCCTCCACTGTCAACAAGATATACACAGGGCAATTTGCACTGAGCAGCAATCTCCTGTGCCCTGAGGTGCTTCTTAACAGTAATGGGATAGTAAGTCCCTCCCTTCACAGTGGGATCATTGGCCACAAACATACACAGTCGCCCATGCACAGGACCTATCCCAGTAACAACCCCTCCAGAAGGCAAGGGCTCTTCATACAACTCATGTCCTGCCAGCTTTATCACTCAAAAGTTAAAAACTTTCCTTGTCAAACCCATTTCTCATAATTACCACCACCCATTTCAAAAGCCTTAACCTATCAAACAATCAAAACATGCCTACGATCTTCAACTAACCAGCTTTCCATAAATCCAAATGAATAAGGCAACCGGATCATAAAGAGAAAAACACACAAATTAAGAATGTGATGGGTTAGAAAAAGTGAAATGAAAAATATAAAACAGAAGACATTATTTATTACGATTGAAAAAAAAAATGTTTTTAATACACGAGTAATCTTAGCTTTAATCTTTTATGTTTCTCTCCCAATGGTTGGACACTGATCTTTTGAATACATAAACTCACTTCTACAGGTAATACCAAAACCATAATATCCGTGGTAAAAAAAAATAAATTTAATCTTTATTTTTATATAATTATAATTAAGTAATGATAAAAGTATTTTAAAGTATTATACGAAATAAAATTCAAAATATAAAGAATTAGTCATATTCACAAGACTGCAAAGGCCGTGCATAGAGTTGATTGAATGAAACAATAAGCAAAAGAAATGTTTTAATTTATCTTAGCGGCCGTGATTTGATCCCAAATTTTAAATAAATTTCTTATAACCTAAAAATTTGTGATAAATTCTTGGAGAAGGGGAATGAATCTCATTTTCATTAAAGTCAAGTTTAAAAGCAAATTCAGTGATAGAAAAGGACTTGAACACGTTTAATTAAAAGTATAGGCACTAAAAGGTAGTTTCATAAAAATTAAAAGAGTTTAATTAACAGATAATCATAATTTAATATACCAAATTACCAATATTCCTCAAATGACAAACCAAAAAAAAAAAAACCTGTGAAAGCTCAAGGAAGGAAGAGCCAGGATCAAGAAGGCGATCGATTCTTTCGCGGGGAAGAAATTTGTTCCTGCTCCTGTTCCTCTTCACAGCCTCGGGTCCTCCACCGGCAAGAGCCTTCTGAACGTTGGATTGCAGTTGGGCAAGCAATTCCTCCATGGCCCCACCATTAGTAGTGGTTATTGCTGTTGCTGCTGCCAAGTTCAACCACCTTCTTCCCGATCCTCCCAACAAATTGGCCTTTCTTCCGAATAACCCAAACATCCCTTAACTTCTGTGAATCAATAATGCGAATCCTCTCTCTCTCTCTCTCTCTCTGGCTACACCTGTTGTGCTGTGTTTATCCACTCTCTTCAGTTGCTGCAATTATATATTATAAATACGTGCATACTTTCATGTCGCCATTGGATAATCACGCCACGTCCTCTCGCTGTAAGAACAAGAACTTTTTCTTTTTTTCAAAATAAAACAGAATTAAGAGAAAAAAAACACCCAAATGGCATCCTCAATTTTTTTACATTGCTGAAAGTCGTGAACTAAGGATCAATTTTTGAAGTATGAAAGATTGATTTACTATGTTTTCCTTCTCAGAGATCAGGCTTCGGGTTTAGGTTTTTATTTTTATTGTATTGTTATATTTTAAAATTCTATTCTTTTAGACTTTATTAATAAAATAATAAAAAAGTATTTTATTTTACGTTTTGGTATTCAAATAGAGAATAAAATTAAAATTAATTAAATAAAAAATAAAATATTTAGTGTAAATAAATAGTAATGAATGTTCTGCAATTTAACTTTTGATAAAATATAATATAATGATGGATATAAAGAAAAGATTATATTACATTATAATTATATGTTATAATAAAATATGATATTATGATTATGTGATTAATTAAGGTGTAAAATATATTTTTATTTTACCTTTAACCAATACTTTGTATGTTCAATATGTAAAGTAAGTAATTTGTACATGTATAATTTTGTTTGATTAACAAAAATCCTCACAAAAAGTGTTGATATTGTTAAAACAGATATATCTAATATAATCCAATCAAAAGAGGGATGAATTGATTATTGAATCTTTTACTGATTTTAAATAAATCTTGAAGGTTTCTTTAATTTTTATACCCCAAATAACCAGTTTTACAGTTCTGTGTTAATGGACTGATTAAAGCAATTGAGAAAGGCATAAAAGATGAGAAAAACAAAGAACACAACAATTTATACTAGTTCAATTCGAGATGAATCTACGTTCAGTCTTCTCCTAAGCAACCCACTTAGGAGGATTCCACTAAAACAATAGAGATATAAGAATTACAAGAGCATCTATATAATTCGAGACCCTAAAGACTAAGGAGTTTGATCTACAAATCAAGAACTCCCCCTAGATACAATGCATCCACACAATTGCACCTAGACCTTCACTTCACACACTGAATCAACTGTAAACAAAAATACAATAGAAAAGAAACAAGGAACGAATACACCTGGTGGATGTGCAAATTTATCACTTGATCTTAGATCCAAGCTTGACCCACAAAGGTTGAATCCACCATCAATCTTCTTGAGTGTCCAATTGAATGATCTCCCAAGCAAGCACAAGAACTCTGTGAATCTTGATCTCAGAAAAGAAGTCTCTCAATTCGTTTCTCAGTAATTCAGTTATTTTTCTCTTTGTCTCAAAACTGATTTCAAAAACTGGTTTTATATAGAGTTCTGTTGCAGTTATTAATAGATTAGGAATTTTAATACCTAATAGATTATTGTGAGTGTATTTTCACTGCATTAGTGCAGTGCTCTCAACTAATCTATTAGTTAAGTAGCTAATTTATTTACGAGTTCTGCTTTTGGTCATATTCAAGAATTTGATAGCTAATACAATTCAATGCAAGCTTGTTTTACATGTAATTCTAGATCTACAACACTTAATGCAAAAGATAGAAAAACAGGACTAAGCCTAAACCAGTGATGCACAAGATGCATAACTTTGGACATCATCAAAATCATCTTCGTTGAAGTTGAGCAAACTCCCCCTCTCAACAGATATATAATTTTAATCATTCATGGCATGTATCTAATATCTTAAAGTTTAATATATATTTTTTCATTCTTTCAAGAATGTTTTAATTTCAAAATATTTAACACCAAAATCTCTTGAAGAACATAAATATGTTCTACACAACTGTCCTAATATGTTAGGATGTCTATGTTAAAATATTTATAACCAAACGCAATATTGCTTTTTGGTGATTTGATGAAAAGCTGAGAGATTATAAAAAGCTTAATTAGTCGAATAGTACCCGTTTTCGTTCGAAAGTTTCAATTTAGTACCCACTTTTAAAATAGTTTCAATTTCGTTCCAATTTTTGAAAAAGTGTTTCAATTAGGTCCCTTTAAAAAATAATTAACGCAGTTAACAATGTGTCACATGTCAGCCTCTGGTTTTTTTAATTTAAAAAAAATTGTCATGTGTCAAATCCTTGGTGTGACACATGACATTGTTAGTGCCACATGTCAGTGTCCTTGTCAAGTGTCATTGTCTTGATTTCAATTTAGTCCACACATGTGTCTATTTGTTTCAATTTAGTACCCATATATTTTTATTTGTTACAATTTAGTCCCCACTCTATTTGTTTCAATTAGTCCGAATACTTTTTTTTTTAAAATAGAGAAATATTGTATCTCTTTTAAGACAAAATTTATTAATGTTATATTGATATTTATTACTAAAAATGACTTACAAAATTAAGTATTGATATTTATATTAAAGTTTAGTGGTAAAAGTCATGAATAACAAAACATGGATTAACAATTAAGAAAAAAATGTAATATGTTACGACGTCATATTTAATATAAAAATATGAGTATTATTGAAATTGTTATACTCATGTTTTGTTATTTATGACTATTTCTATTAAAGTTTAATATAAATATGAGTAATTAATTTGTAAGTCATTTTTAATAACAAATATCAATATAACATTTATATAAATAATAAATTTGGTCTTAAGGAGAGACAATACTTCTCTACTTTGTAAAAATATATTTGGACAAAACTGAAACAAATAGAGTGAGGACTAAATTGAAACAAATAAACATATATGAATACTAAATTGAAACAAATAGACACATGTGGGGATTAAATTGAAATCAAGACAATGACACTTGAAAGGGACACTAACACGTGGCAGTATGATGAGCGTCAGTTCGGTAGAATGTTGTCAAACCCTCGTTCTCGCAGCAGAAATGGTGAAAAAAGATGGAAGTCAACGAGGCTTCCACTCGAGCTCCGTCAATAAAGCTCTATGTTTACGGTGAAGCAAGGTTAGGGGAAAAACCCTAGCTCTGGTTCGATTGAACTCTGAAGGTGAAAGGATCAAGTAACAAAGCTAATCACTCTCGTATATTTTCAAAGTTGAATTTACAAACAAACGGCATGCACCTTTTATAGATTAAGGGCAACCACGAAAGCAGAAGGCAAAAGGAAACCGTCTAAGATCCTAACGGCAAAGATGGAAAATAAGCCCTAATGGTGAGGATCCTAAGCAAATGATATTCTCATTTTCCTCTGAAACGCGCACCCTATACTAGGGTTCAGATTCACGTCGCTGGGTTTCACTCACAACCCTCTTATGGCCCTTCATGCGTTCCACCAACAATTTAGGTTGACAATCATTTCACTATTAGGATCCCAAGCAAAGGATATTCTCATTTTCCTCTGAAACGCGCACCCTGTACTAGGGTTCAGATTCACGTCGCTGGGTTTCACTCACAACCCTCTTATGGCCCTTCATGCATTCCACCAACAATTTAGGTTAACAATTTTTTTAACCTGTGGTGACATCTTTTAAATGATTTTTTATTTTTTTATTTCTTTATATTTTAAAATCAATTAAAAAATGTCATCTTAGAATGTAAAAAAAACAACTAAATTTTAACAATATTTTCTTATAATCTAAGGTAACATTAGGGATGTCAACGAGACGGGTAAGGTACAGATAGTAGCTCCCACGTACCCTACTCGCTGGATAAATATCTATCTCGTGCCCATACCCATATTCATTGGGTATCCGTTATGCGGGTATCCGTTATGCGGGTACTCGCATAATTTTTTAATATCCACAGATATTAATGAGTACCCGCAGGTATTTACAAAAAAATAAAAAATAAATATTTAAGAACATATTTTAATCGTAAATTCAAATAAAATATAATACATAACATTCATAAATTTTAAACAAAGTCAAAATTACCCATTTAAATAGTGTCGAATGACAATTTACAAAAAAAATGATTTTTTTAAACTAATTGATAAAATAATAACTCATTCAATATGTTAATATTTTAATCATGTTTTTTTCTTTTTTTAATTTAAATTAGAGTATAACGGGTATGGGTATCCACGGGTTCGGATATTATGATACTCGTACCCACCCTGTTAACATGCGAGTATTAAAAATACACGTACTCGTTACTCGCGGGTATCAATTTAATATATTCATTTCCTACCCGTTGCGGGTTTTATCCGCGGATACCCGCATGTACGAATATTTTTGTCATCCCTAGGTGACATCTTCTAAGTGACTACTCATTTATTTTTTTTTTTTTCATTTCCCTATATTTCAAAACCATTTAAAAAATGTCACTTCAGGATAAATTGTCAAAATTTAGTTAGCAAAGTATCATTGTCCAAATAGATATTATATCATTGTATACATTTCTTTTTCTTTAGATCTTTTTTCCACTCAAAAAACAACCGCCCTTTTGAACACGAACTTTTGTTTTTTATAGGACCTCAAAAGCCCCTTATTCGACTTAATAGGAGACCTAGGCCACTAACTGAGCCAAACCGACCTATCTCCGCTCTGACTTATATGACGATTCCCATGTATCTCGGAATGGTTTAACTATCACATCTTCAACGGGCCACGCCAGATCCTAACGTTACTTGTCATACGTGGATTTTAGAAGTTGTTCACGATTTGACTTTTACTTAAGACGGATTGGTCCGACCTAGTTTGACATGGCTTTAGATAATCCCTGGTCAGATCCTGACATGAGACCATGAACAATACAATAAGACTATAACGAAGAAAGTACATATATTCATTAGCAAAGAGTACATTTATAATAATTCAATTGAAAGAGAAAAATTAATGTAACCAAGATTTTAACTATCTTTTATAATAAACTATTTTCTCCTAAAGTGTTGCAAGCACTTATTGTTTGAATTAAAAATTTAAAAATTAAAACTTTAATAAAGAAAACATAAGGTTAAATTATGTCTTTAGTCCCCATTTTCTTAGAAAAATATCAATTTTGTTCCTTTATTTTTATTTTTCTCAATTTGGTCCCTGTTTTGGTAAATTTGATGCAACTAAGTTCTTTCCGCTAGTGGTGTAGTAATAACGTTAAAGAGGTGTCACGTGTCAGTTCCTGATTTTTTATTTTTTATTTTTTAATTTTTCTTTTTGATCTTACTTTTAATTTTTTATTTTTAAAAAAATAAAAAATTTGCCACGTGCCATTGTACATTAGGTGTCATCTCCTCATCCTCAATTTGGTTCTTGTATTTTAATTTTTGGCTCAATTTAGTCCCAATTTTTGTAAAAGTTAGACAATTTTGTCCCACTCCAAATTGAAACGAAATTTATTTTTTCTATAAATTATACAAATATTTTTATTAAAATTGATATTTCAATTAAATTTTTTTAACAAGATTAAGTTTACTTAAATTTATTTTTCACATTGAACTTTATTTAAAATTGTTTTTAAGTTGTTAATCGAAAATAATGCTAATAGAAAAAAATTTCAAATAATTGTATTGATATTTTACAACATCATACTTTAATATTTTTTATTTGAATTTATATTTCAAATAATTGTATAATTTTAAAATGTGTAAAGTTTGATAACGTTCATTTTTACCTATTTTTGTGTGTTTACTATCATGAATAAATAAACTCTTTTCTAGCTTTTATCTTATTATATTTTCAAGTTTAATGTATTTTGTATTATTTGTGTTTTAGTTATTTTATGATTTTTTTACATATAATCTCTATTTTGAGTGTGTTAAATAAGTTAAATAGGAAGCATTTATGGTGGAGGAAAACAAGCAACAACTCAAGGAAGCATGTTTTGAAACAAAGAAAGATCAATTTAAAGTAAATATCCACGTCAAGTGCCACTAGAATCATGCCCAATGCTTCAAATACAAAATACTGTGAAACAGCACAAGGTTGAGCAGTGGAAAGTGAGACTAAGTCTAGATAAGGCTGAGTGGTGAAAAAGTGGGGTGAGCGCCATTTAATTCATAAAACCTGCTGCCTGGAGATGGAGTAGAGACGCTAGGTGGTGGCCAGCGGCGCCTAGCGGTGGATGAGTGTCGCTAGGTGGTGACTCTCTAAATTAGAGAAATTTTGACTTATAGTAAATTAGAGCAATTTCTTCAGTTTGTTTGCATCTCTTTTAAAAGATAGAGCTTGATGTTAATATGTTTAGTTTTTCAATGACAATTTGCATCCTTTGATATTGTATCTGTTGTATGGTTGTCAATAAGAATTTTAATTTTGTGATTCTACTACATATCTAAATCACAACCTTTTTTAACTGTGAAACTTGATTTATTGTTGTGGTTGTTGTTATGAATTCAGTTTCAACAGAGTATTATCACTACTAAAAAATCCTTTATTACATATAAATTTCCTACGAAAAAAAGATTTTGTAGAAAATACTTACAAAATTTATTATGAAATATTTTTTTGTAAAAAATATCTACAAATTCTTTTGAGAATTATTTTGTATAGAAAACACTTGTCCATTATTTTGTAAAATTTTATTAGTAGGAAATCAATATTTATACTTGTGGATTTAGTTGCATTAATATAATATTATGTGTTTGTTTTCTACGAATAGAAATTTGCAAAAAAATATTAATAAAACTTCTTGTTTAATGAATTAAATTTTGTAGGAAAATTTTGCTATGGAAAATGATAGTTTAACAAAGTTTTGGTTAAGAAATTTTGACAAATATCCATTTTTGGTAAAAAAATACCCTAAAATTTTATTACTTTATTTTTGTAACTTTCATAAAAGAATAAAAAATTACTCTATTTAGTAATTTTGTCAAACAAAACGTTTGTCAAAAAATTATTTTTGTTTTGCTATTAGAGTGTAATATTTCATACTTACTCACACTTTCTTTTCTCTTCCTTGTTCACAACTATTGTTTTTTTCGGAGGGTTGAAATTTCAATAATTTTCACTCATTATTCACTCTTGTGGACGCTTTTGCTATCTCGCTCTTGCTCACTTGCCCTTGGCTCTCGCGTTCTCACACTCTCGCTTTCTCCCACTCCGGCTCTCACGTTGCGGACCTTGTACTCTCATTGTTGCTCTCGCTCTCTTCCTTACACTCCCTCGCTCACTCTTGCTGTTTGAGTGTCATCAGTATTGTTCTCAACCAACATTTGGTTCTCGATTGGATATAGGTAGGTTTTTTTTTTTTCGTTTTTGTTTTGATTTCATTTGGTTTAAGTTTTCACTTTTGCTTTGATTTTATTTGATTTTAGGCCATGTGTGTTTTTGGTTTAATTTTTGAAGAATATGATGTTGGAGTGTGGCAACAATTTGAGTTAAAGCTTGATTATGTGAAATCCTAGTGTTAATGAGCTTAGACTCGAGGATTTTGTTTTACACATTGACTAACATGATACTGGTTACTTTTAATTGAGATTCTTTGTTGGCATAATAGTTGTTAGGTTAGGAAAGTCTTGAGTAGAAATGTGAGGTTAGGAAAAGATTGTACCTAAAGTATTAGGTTGGTGTGGGGTGCTCTTTTAATAGTAGATGTTTCTCAGGTGAATCTATATTCTTTTATTGTTTTAGTTTTATTAGACCACAAAATGTTTTATCTGATCTAGCGATAACTATAGATGTTTGGTCTCCCTTGATGTTTGGCTTAGATACTACTGAATAAGAACTTGTGTTGCTTTACTTATCTTGAAATTTTATGCCATAAATAATTGTTTAAGATTAATTCTTTTTTCATATAAAATCACATCATAATTTATCTATCCCATTTTATGTTTAAAGTGTGCATTGTACCAAAGTTCTATCTTTTACATTGAATACAAATGCATGATTTTATTTATTTTACATAGAACATAAGTAGTTACACATCCTAGAATCAAATCTATAAAATGTAAGAAAAATAGAAGCCAAAAAAAATAAAAAAGAATGAGGAGAATATCTATCTAAAACAAAGCCAATGAGATTTGGCCTTTTCTGATTGGTAACAAGGTACATAAAAGAAAAGCTCTTTATTTCTTAAAGTAAAGCTACTACAATTTCATAATCTTATGTCCATTTGTAATAGTTCAAACAATTCATATAGTAATTCAAAAAAAAAATCAAGGAAAATTTAGTTTTAACTAGATGACTATAATTCAATTTTGTTCAATCATTTCAGTTTCAATTTTACTATGATTCAATTTTTGTTCAATCATTTAGATCACCTCGTTTTAACTAGATAACTATAGTAGTGGTAACTTGAATAACTTCCTTCAGTTTATTATCCCTACTCGGAAACTTTTAGGCATGTTATAAATTTGATAATACACTGGTTATAGTGAGATAGGTGATGTAATGTATTCCGCTTATTGTATTATGATCACCTAACACAATAAGACACCTCATCTTTGTTTGACAACACTTATAGCGGATGAAAGACATCATTTTGGCTATTATTTGGCAGTGATGAATTATAATTTTTCTTCCTTTTCTTACAAAAATCATAGAAGTAATATTGCAAGATTGTTGTGTTGGTGACCCTTTGCATTGTTGTTGTACCATCACAAATAGCTGCAAGATTGAGGGTGGGTGCAAAAGAGAACGTTGAAGCAGAGAAGATATTGCAAATAAAGCGAGAAAAAAGGGATGTAGAATGAAAGTACCTAACAAAGCTTGGAGTTGCTCGTCAGTGCCAACCATAATTGATGGGATGAAGGACAAAGTGTTACAAAGCCATAGTTCTTTACAAACCACTGGTGAAATATGTTCCTTGCTTTCCTGCTCTTGATGGCCATCATCAACTGATGTCTCTGGATGCCAAATTGTTGCTTGAGTTGCATAGCACTGGCTTATATCCTGAAACATTGGTAGGCTTTTATTCATATATGCAATTACAATTATTATAATTATTTGAAGCTTATTAGATTTATGTTTATAATCCTTAATCTTACTTTTCTTGGAGCAGCCTGATTTAGCTTAGGAAGATGAAGCTACTATTAATCAAGACATTGTGAAACTTGAGAAAGCACTGTATGCTGATTTAACTTATTTAATTATAATGTAATGTTTTAATTTTTTTGATGAATTCATAAAATGTAAATTCTAAAAAGTGGACTCTATTAATGAGGATAAAACTTAGGAATTATAAAACAAAAACTGTACAACAATTAGTTCCACTAATTATTTAAATTCGTTAGAAATTCTAAATATTAGTGCTTGAAATAGCAAGGTTGGGCTCTTAGAGTTTATCATGACACTACATGTGGTATTTTAATGCGGAAATCATAGTATTCCAAGAACAATGGTGTTTGACAATAAAACGAAAGCCCATTTGCTTTAGTGGCTAGTAAAAGAAATAGAGAGTTTAAAGCATAACAATTATGAATTTGAAGAAGTTGTGATTACGTTTGGCTTAGTTGTATTTTTTTTGGTAACTAATTGAAGATCCTTTCATTCCCTTAAATGTGCAACAGAAGAAGACTTTGCAATGGGAAGAAGGGAATCTGAATCCAGGAAATTGAACTTAACAGATATGCCATTATAAGGTTTGTATGTGTTGAAATGACTTGTCATTAATACAAGAAGGTGATTTTGTAGAGATTTTGCCTGTTATTTTTGCAAATGGAGGAATTCAACTCCTTTAAAGTGTTTGGGGTACCTTTACAAGGAATTCTTAGTATTGTAGGAAAAAGGCAGTATTGTACTTCATTTTCTTGATTCTCTTGGTAGCTAGTTTTAATGATAGATTTTAATAAGTTAATAGTTGTACATATGACAACCTATTGATGGATGGGAAGTCGCGGATCTTCAGTGCAAACCTTCCAATCGTCAATTTGTTTGGTGGAAATCCACCAAACATGCAGTGGAAGACTATGATCTCACGGTGAGAGATCGATTTACTCTCGAACGAAGTTCTAGTGGGGAACTCGCGAACTCTCACTATTAACCCTATGAGGAGAAATCCTCTACTAGGAAGGTGAGCTGACAAATAAAGGGATTAAACCTCAGTATTATTCATCAAAGCTAAGATACAAGAATGATGGTTTGCCTTTTATAGGAGAAGAAAAGCAACCAAACTGTAAAACCCTGCTAGAAAAAGAAAAAACTAGCTAGGCAAAGTTGGACACGTGATTCACAAACCCTAAGGTAGGAAACACGTGAATGCAAGGAAGCCCTTGGGGAGGAAACATGTGAAGGTAAAACCCTAGCTGTTTGAGGAGGAGGAGAGGATCGGTGTCTTGTGAAGAGCAATTATTGGATCCAGGCTTCATAACATAATTAGATATGGGTTGTGGTTGGTTGATTCCCATTTACAGGCCCATCATAAGAAATCACGTGAACTTATTGGTCATTGGAGATATAAAGAAATGGACCTCTCCAAGTGATGTAATGCTGGCAGTTTGCGCCTAACCACATGGGGTTTTTCTTCCTGCACCCCCAATTTTTCTTCCTGCACCTCCAAGTTTTTCAAATTTCCCATATTAACCTTATCTTTGACTGAAAGTTGACTAGGGTAAAAAGTTAAAAAAACCCTACATCTTTCTTACCTACTTCCTTCTTCCCCCAGCAGCACCACACCCCTATCTCATTTTTCCATTTCTTAAACTTTTCGTTTCTTTGGTTTTGTTTTGCACTAGTCCTTTATTACCTCAGCCATTTCTCTCATTTCCAACTGTGCACGAGATCGGTAGTTCCATTTTGAACGATAAGTTTTTTTAATGGTTTGTAGTATTATTATAAGATTTGGATATGTTGAGAAATGTTTAGAAATTGTTGTTGATACATATTTTGTAATTTGAAATTGAAAATCGTCTTCACCAGCTTACAGGTAACGGAAAACAATTTTTTCGCAAATTTTTTTCTTCCCAGGTTTTATGAATCGGTAGTTCCGGGTTCTAGGAATCGGTGGTTCCGAGTTCTAAGAACCGGTGATTCCGGCTTGTAGGAACCAGTTATTCTGTTAGGAACCACTTGTTCTGGCTATGGTAAACCAGTACCCTGAATTCCGCTTTCTATAAGCTGGTTTTGTGCAATGGGTTTTGAAATTGGTATGACCGGTTTCAAAACACGGTTTGGTTTCGGAAATTTTAAGAAAGATTTTTATTTTTTATTTTTTTGGGTATATTTGAAGTGATAATTTCTTTTAGATGGCAAGGACTCGTGGTGCTCACTCAGTTGGAGGAGAAAGCTCTCAACAAGGCCAGAGAATAAGACCTACTGCATCTGCTCGTAAAAGAGCCCGTGAAGGTGATGTTGGTGTACCAAGAGGAGCACGAAGAAGGGGCTGCATATCCTGGAGGTCCATATGATACCTCCTTACTTACTAGTTATTCTGATCACGTTGCATTTTTACTACGGCAAGGCGAGGTTAGTGTTGTGATTAATTTTTTTTAATGATGTGTCTTTTTTATTTATATGATTTGATGTGTAAATCTTTTGTCTAGGACCTGGGGGAGTCAAAATTGATTTCCCATGGTAAAAAATGCAATTAATTAGGAGTTTGTCACCCTAATGTTGAGGAGTTTGTTGTGAATTCTGGATTAATGCCTCTTTGTGACATATCATATGAGTATGCTGATAAGGGGCTGATATCTGCCTTTGTGGAGAGGTGGCACCAGGAGATAAACAGTTTTCATCTACCAGTTGGTGAGATGACTGTGACACTTGATGACGTGTCCATGCTTTTTCATCTCCCTATAATCGGACAGTTTTGTCCCAATGTCCCTATAGATAATGTTGGTGCTATGGCACCACTAATTGAGTTGTTAGGGGTGGATCGGGCAAAGGCCATAGCTGAATTAAGACAATGTCGAGGGCCTCATGTGCGATTGAGTTGGTTGAGAGATTTGTATGAAGATTATTGTGAGACTGAGCAATGCGAGTATACCGCACGAGCTTACTTGTTGCATCTTATTGGATGCACAATATTTACGGACAAAAGTTCAACATACATTAGTGTATTGTACCTTCTGTTGTTCAGAGATCTTGCAACATATGGTAGATATGCATGGGGAGTCGCTGCACTTGTTCACATGTACAAACAACTAGGAGATGCATGCTTTGCATATACAAAGCAATTAGTTGGATATCTGACTCTTTTACAGGTATACATTAACTTTCATTTTGAATTTCTTTTAAAAGTTGTTAATGAAATAAACTTGCATTTACTTTTATGTAAAGTTGGATATATGAGCACTTCCCAGGTATGGGAAGGAAGGAAGTGGTGGGTAATTATGATGAGACTCGACCTCAGGTGGCACGTTTTCAAACAGGGCGACAAATATGCTCCGTGAGAGACGTTCGAGTCCAGATAGATATGTTGACATATGATGGGGTAATTTGGAGCCCTTATGCTACTCATCACATCACTAATCCGTTTGAGCCCATCTCTTTTTTCTCTAGATTCATTCGACATAGAGGTATTTTTCATCGTTATTTGCCATAAAGGGTTTTAAGGCAATATGGCTATGTGCAGCCAATTCCCATCTCTCCAACTGTGATTCAAGAGACTGATATGAATATGATTGATGATCGTTGGTTACACTACGACATACATGTCTTGACATAGTTCACTCCTGCTTTCCCCCCATTTGCATGTGCTGAGGGATACATGCAATGGTTTCGATGTGTATCACATCCTTATGTCATTCCAGGTGCTGATGAAGATCGATCAAGTCTCATGGTCCAACGTCGTTGTGACGTCCCAAATGATGTACATGTACCTAAAAAGATAGAGTCATCAAGCGGTGTACGAGTGAGTAATTTTATTTACGTTATCATTAGAAAACTTTATTATATTTTGACATCATGTTATGATGGTTGCAGGGTGTACTGAGACGAGTTGTAGCCCTTTTACAGAGGATGGTTGATTGTAGGGAAGTCAGTGAGGGCACGATCGCGTGGAATAGTACTCAAAAGGCCTTGTGTAACATCCCGATCGGATATTACGGATTTAAATAATAAAATAAAGAAAAGTAATTAAGCCTCAATTAATAAAACCTCATTTCCCAAAACGCGGGAACTTTATAACATTTTATTACTTCCAATTTAAACCAAAGTTCATAATTCATAAAAACTGAACATAATAATAAAGTCTCTCATAAGAGTTTAAAAGATATTTCAAATTAAAATAATATAAAAATCCCAGGCTTTTCCCCACTCCGCGGCTAAGCCTCACCAGCTCCACCTGCAATATCATTTTCTCACGTGTATCGCGTACACGATCATCGCCAAACACAAGCAGATAGGGTGAGCTAAAAAGATAACACATAAGCATACACCAATCATATATATATAACAAAATACATCAAAATAAAATCTCTTCTTTTATCCCTTAGGGCCACAACCATGATTAATATTATTTCACCACCAAGGAATCTTCTCCTTCTCTATCACATGGCCACAACTTCACCCTTTCTCAAAAACACCTTGCAACACACTCGAATTCTCGCCTAAACGAGATGGCCTGTCGCTCAGAACCAGATTTCCTCGCCTACGCAAGATGCTCGCGTAATAACAGGAATTTCGTCTCTGCTAATATTCTTCTCTCAAAATTTGCGAGTTAAATCTGGCTCACTAAGGTTCGAACCCATGACCATACCAATGCCAAGTCAAAGTTAAACCACCAAGCTAATTCATGTTTCATGCCAATTCACATACTTTTACAATCATGTTATCACCCAACATGACCATGTATAATATTAAAATTAATAATAAATCAAACAGCACATAATGGCATACATAGGACTTGAACCCATGTCCCCTCACACATATAAAGTACTCTCAACCAATTGAGCTAGTACTTTTCCATGTCATACCCATTAGAATTTAATGTCATAAATACACTACTTACCCGCATTTATTAATTATTTATTTATTTAATTAATTAAATTATGCGGATCTTACACCTTGCAAGTTACTCGTGAGGCATTTGAAAACCGTGTCAAGACGACCGGAAAAGACTGAAATGTTTGACGTTGAAGTTTATTTTATTACATTGTGTTATTTATGGTATTAGACTGTGTAATTTGTGGACTTTATTTTATTAGACAATGTTATTCATGGTATTAGTCACAATGCAGGTTTACATAACAAATATAATATATCAGTCACAATGTAGGTCTACATAACTAAAATTATCACCAATCAATTCCACGAATTTTTGCATCCTACTAACAGAAAAGGATGACCATGCTCTAGCCTCGGGATAACAATAATGAGACCAAATCATGTCTACCATTGGTATAGGACAACCATCTTGTAGTTTAACTTGAAAATTATTAAGTGTAATAAACATAACCATATGTTACTATTAGCTAGAGAAAATGTTATTCATGGTATTAGTCACAATGCAGGTTTACATAACAAATATAATATATCAGTCACAATGTAGGTCTACATAACTACAATTATCACCAATCAATTCCGCGAATTTTTGCATCCTACTAACAGAAAAGGATGACCATGCTCTAGCCTCGGGATAACAATAATGAGACCAAATCATGTCTATCATTGGTATAGGACAACCATCTTGTAGTTTAACCTGAAAATTATTAAGTGTAATAAACATAACCATATGTTACTATTAGCTAGAGAAAATGTTATTCATGGTATTAGTCACAATGAATATTAGACAATGTTATTCATGGTATTAGTCACAATGCAGGTTTACATAACAAATATAATATATCAGTCACAATGTAGGTCTACATAACTACAATTATCACCAATCAATTCCACGAATTTTTGCATCCTACTAACATAAAAGGATGACCATGCTCTAGCCTCGGGATAACAATAATGAGACCAAATCATGTCTACCATTGGTATAGGACAACCATCTTGTAGTTTAACCTGAAAATTATTAAGTGTAATAAACATAACCATATGTTACTATTAGCTAGAAAATGTAATAAATGTGAGGCATAAACATGAAATTATCGACCATACCTGCACAAAATGTGAACTGTTAACATGTCCTATACTGATCATTCGATGTTGCCTTATATCAACGGGTGGTGTAGAACGTAGTGGAAGTATTGTCATATTTTGAACCAATGACAAACACACTAATATGACATTGTATTTATTATCAATAACATATCCCATGTCAGGTATAGTCATCCATTTGTCCATGTTACCCTGAATATAATAAGATGTCAATGTTATAAAAATTATTAATAAAAGTAAGATGTCAATTTCAATTCAAAGTTAAGTAAAATAAAATACCCCAGAAGTTGAATCTACTAGCAAGGACTTCCTTAGTTCTTCGACTCGGTCATAACTACCTAATAATCTTGCATAATCGTCACGATATTGGCTCAATTCTTTAAATAAATCATGTCGGATAAGTGGCCAAGAGTCTTCACCCATACCCAATAAAGCAGCAATGCATCTGTATCCACAATGCCCATTAGCAATGACATCAACGACATCAAGAATATACGGGTGACAAATGACATGAAATTGATCTATCATAAGTATTCGTTTTTGTTTCATAGATTCATAAGTACCCTTTGCCCTTGCCTTTGCCTTAGATTGAGAATCTTTCTTTCCCAAATGACTATCATGGAAGGCATCCACATGCTCAAAATATGAGGGGTCACACTTAGTAGATCTTTCAAATCTATAAGCTCAAGTCTTTTGTACACCCTTAGTTTTAACTTTATGCATCGGTGAAATCATTGATGTTTGTTTTGGACAAACAATTTCTCTCAACTTGTGCTTGATTGTGACTTTTCCTGTAATGTCAACTTCTTTGTATCGATTAATCAAGAGATTAATTTCTTGTTGAATGCCCAACTCTGGTATTGATTCAGCTGATAAAAGATCAGAGAAACTCAATCTACTCCATATAATGTGTAATTCACCTAGAGGTATCACACCAGGGTCATATCTAGCTAATACACATGCACAAGGTAAACCATATGTTTGCCTCAACACATAATTACAAAGTTCACTATCAAATCCAATGTTTTTAACCCGATCAACCTCATTAGCAATGAGTACCAAAGCAAATCTTGATACAACACCCACTAGTTTCTTAAGGAAAATAATGAAGATAATGTCACAACAATAAAACAGTTGTATAATGCGAGATATACTTATATTCATCACCTATTCTAGATTGTCTTTTTTTTCTCCATTAACTTTTATGAAATTAATTAGTTTTTGTTACTTATTAGTTCTTCAAAGTGGCTCACAATTATTGAATAATTCATTTAGCTATTGACTAGTATGTAGCATCTTAATGGAATTGAATATTTAATGGAATTGAAGATTTGATTAACACTTTTCACAAGGTGTGCACTGTCGATGACCCAATGAGGGTTCAACTTTTTCAACAAGTATACTAGGTCAGTTGTAGTGCAACAAGGTCGTATCCACAAGAAGGAGGTGGTAACTAGATCAATAGTCTATAGTTTGACTCAAAGTTTGGCAATGGAATAGTGGATGGTTTTGGTTTTTATATTGTTAAAGATAAACTAAAGATAAACTAAGTAAATATATGAGAGAGGTGATGTTGATTAGGACGTTGGGATTAAACTTGGCATCTTAACTTCAACTGTATTGCCCTATAATTATCTATATATTATGTTCTTTATCTTACTGTTAATGGAAGTGCATTTACTTGTAAAACTAACCACATGTCTGTGCGTTAGAACCTAAGGGTGTTAGACACAAGATTTCCTAATTCAAGTGGAGGAACCCTTACTTTGAGAATAAAACTAACACCAAATGAACTCGCATATCCATGTCTGGTATATGCCAAGGGTCAAGATATTTGATTAGATCTAAACACTAGACCAGATGTCTCTGCATTCAATCATCAAACACAAGCTTTGCCACTAAAATATGATATAGTTCGGTATAAATTTAAAAAATACAAAAAAAAAATCTTGATTAAGAAATTACAAAAAAACAATGCCATAATTAAAAAACTATAATATATGTTTAGATTTAAATTTCCCATAAAACATGAAATGTCATTTCCATAAAAAGCACTGTAATATTTTTTTTTAATTCTGATTTATTTTAGAAAAATAAATAAATTTGAGTGATGTAATGATTTACCAAACTCATGAACATGCTTAGATGGAGTAATTTTGACTTTGCCCTTATATTTTTAATTTTATAAAATAAAAATTAGCAATTCATAATGTCATATAATACTAAATAAATATTTATATTTATCTATTAACTATAATTTTAGGTAATACATATTGGTTGAGTTGTAATAATATGCCAATATGTCTCATAAAAAAATTATTAAGATCTTAAAATAAATATTATCTATCTTTCTTAAAATAAATAAGATAAAAAGTTATAACCTCTAAAATTAAAATTTTACAAATTTTATAAAATTTGAAAAATAAAGAAAAATATTGGCTTAATTACTCGAATCATACCCATTTTGGTTCGAAAATTTCAAAATGGTACCCGCTTTGAACTTTGCCTCAATTTAATACCCAATTTTGATTATTGCATCAATGTAGTACCCGCCGTTAAGTCTTCACAAACGGCGTTAACTACCTTGCCACGTGTCAGCCTCTGGATTTTTTAATTTTTTTAATTTTTTTAAATTTTTTTTTTTAATTTTTAATTTTTTTTTTGAATTTTTTTTGAAATTTTTTTTTGCCACGTGTCAAATCCTTGATGTGACACGTGGCAAGGTACCTTGCAAGTGTAATTGTCTTCATTTCAACTTAGTCCCCACATGTGTCTATTTGTTTTAATTTAGTACCCATATATGTTTATTTGTTTCAATTTTGTCTGAATCTCTATTTTACAAAATAGAGAAATATTGTGTCTCCCTTAAGTCTAAATTTATAATTTATATAAATGTTATATTTATATTTGTTACTAAAAATGACTTACAAATATGTTATTCATGACTTTTACCATTAACTTTAATATAAATTTCAATACTTAATTTTATAACTCATTTTTAGTAACAAGTATCAATATAACATTTATATAAATAATAAATTTTGTCTTAAAAGAGATACAATATTTCTTCATATAAAAATAAAATATTTGAATAAAATTGAAACAAATAAATTGGGTACTAAATTGAAACAAATAAACATATATGGGTACTAAATTGAACAAATACACATATATGGGGACTAAGTTGAAAGAAAGACAATGACACTTGCAAGGTACCTTGCCACGTGTCACATCAAGGATTTGACACATGGCAAAAAATTTTTTTCAAAAAAAATTCAAAAAAAAAATTAAAAAAATTAAAAAATCCAAAGACTGACATGTGACAAGGTAGTTAACGCAGTTTGTGAAGACTTAACGGCGGATACTACATTGATGCAATAATCAAAATTGAGTACTAAATTGAGACAAAGTTCAAAGCGGATACCATTTTGAAATTTTCATACCAAAATAGGTATGATTCGAGTAATTAAACCAAAAATATTTATAAGAACAGAATAGAAAAACTAAAAGAAGCATTCAAATTTTGGTCGTAATCTAATCTCGAATCAGAGTGAGTTGAGTTGCAGCAGAAGTCCCCAATCCTCATGTCGTTGCTGCTGCTGCCTCAACCTTCCACCACCCTCTCTCCGGTCACCGCCTCCGCCGTGGCCGCACGCATACCCTTCGCCACCGTCACGGCTCCACGGCAGAGAATGTTCACTCCGAAAGCCACACTTTCAATCTCTCCCCCTGAAACAGCACCAAATGCAATCCCTCCGAAGAAGGTTCTGGTTCCCATCGGTTTGGGCACCGAAGAAATGGAAGCCGTTATCATGATTCACGTGCTTCGACGCGCCGGTGCTGATGTCACCGTCGCCTCCGTGGAGCCGCAGCTCCAAGTAGAAGCTGCCGGAGGCACCAAACTAGTGGCCGACACCGACATTTCCACGTGTTCCGATGAAATTTTTGACCTCGTTGCTTTACCCGTTAGTTCTCTAACCGAAACCACTGTTGGTACTGCTGTTACTGTTAGTGCTGGTTCTTGTGTTGTTGATGGTAGTATTAACCGCGAGTGACAGGGAGGAATGCCTGGCTCTGCAAGACTACGGGATTGCGAAGTTCTGCGAAAAATCACAAGCAAACAAGCTGAGGAAAACAGGCTCTATGGAGCTATTTGTGCAGCTCCCGCTGTCACGCTTTTGCCATGGGGCCTTTTGAAGAGAAAGAAGGTGCTTTGCTTAACTTGGATTTCAATACAATCTAAATTTATTGCCATGGATGCAAATTAATCTTGCTATCCATTGTTGGTTCTAGCAGAAGGGTTAATCTCCCACGTCCGAGGAGCTAACCTGCATATGTGTAAAATAGTGTATACATATCAGTGTAAACCTTAATATCACGAGTAGGATTTGTAGATTAAGTTAGGCCTAAATCTAAGAGGGAAATGAATCACATTTAGTGTCTGTCGGACTAAATCTAGAATAGGAAATTGTTGTTGCCCTAACAGTGTGGTGGTACCCATGATCCATCGATCAAGATTGGAGTGGAAACAGCTTAATCTATATATGTACACGACATCCAATTAGAATTTATCCTATCAACCTATCATATTAATGAAAAGAATGGATGGTGTGATAAAATTATCAGACTCTTTGTGTCAAATAATTGTACAACGACAATATATGTGTGTGTGTATTTGTTTGTGTTAAATTTAAAGTAAAGAAAGTGAACAAGCTTATCATGCATGCCAATCTATAATAAAATGACATTATACTATTAGTGCATTCTAATCAAGTTTTTTACATAAATAATACCATTGGAATTGCTTTTACTCACTACAATTTTTGCTATATTTTCATTATGTTTTTTTTTTGGTATTTGGATAAGGCTAATATGCTCTAGTTTGTCATGCAAGATAACTTGCCACCCTGCCTTCTTCGACAGCCTTCCAACCTTTTGGGCCATTAAATCAAATCTTCAGGTTTCCAGAGGACTCACAACCAGCCCAGGCCCTGGAACTACTTACCAGTTTGCTTTGTCCTTGGCCGAACAGCTATTTGGGGAGTCTGTTGCTAGGGAGGTTGCAGAATTGCTGGTAATCTGTTTTTATTAGCATCTTTCTTGCCTGAAAGGAATAAATTGCTTCCCTTCATCTTTGTTATCATATTATGTACTTGTATGCAGTTGTTTCTTTGTTTTCTTTACTGGCTAATTCCGTGCTGGAAAGTAATGGTACTGGCATTGAATTAGTATACAATGGAATAAAAATCAAAGGGGAAATGCAAATTTAGTGACCAATGGCAGATGTGCTTGAAATCTATGTTTGTAAATTGGGATCCAATATTTTTTTATCACATTTATAAAAATCAATATCTTTTCTTGTTCTTTTTTATGTTTGATTTATGTCGTCTCATCAGTTAAGTTCTGTGCCTGATCCAATACTCTCTTATTTTATAATAGTTGATGAGAACGGATGATGATAATGCAACTAAGAAGGAGTTCAATAAAGTTGAATGGTCCGTTGGCCATCACGCCCCTAGTGTAAGTTATTACTAACTTCCACATTTGTATAATTTGGGAAGACTTCAGTTGTCTATCCTTTTGAAACAAGGATCTTAAACTTACACATATAGTTATTCATTATGTTGCCCAGGTCCTCATACCAATTGCTCATGGTTCTGAAGAGATTGAAGTAGTGACTGTGATAGATATTCTCAGGCGAGCAAAAGCTAACGTGATAGTTGCTTCAGTTGAGAAATCTCTTGAAATTTTGGCTTCACAAGGAACGAAAATTGTTGCTGATATATTAATCAAGGATGCTCAAGAGTCAGCACATGATTTGATTATTCTTCCAGTAAGATAAAACTCTGAAAATAAACGTGTTACTGCATTTTTTCGTGGTGCTATAGTAGACCTTAGAAGTCTTTTATTATTGAGTTTTAGATAATTCAAGTTTGATTAGATGTGGAAATCGATTCTCATGTTTATAACCCATTGTGGAAAATAGGATTTCAATTGCTTTATAAATTAATTGTTTATGTTTGGAACACGTTAAAATTGAATGGAGTTCATTTTGTTCTAATACTCACTTATCCTTGGCTAGAGTAGGTAGAGTGGGTAAACAAGTAAAGATGAAACTATCAATTTAAACACTCAACTAAAAACTAAATAAAGGTGACTCAAATCCAACTAAACTTTAGTGGATTTCCAAATTAAGCACTGCAAATTTCAAAATTAAATCAATCCCTATTTTTAAACTTTTCAAACATATACAATCAGTAACAACCCTCTCCCCAACAAACAAAAACCACATACAACGTGCATAGAGCAAAGGGTGAAATTGAATGGTCACAATCATGTCTTGTTCTATGATTATCATTGTTGGGGTTCTTCAATTTTTAGGGTTTTCAATTGCAGTTGCACTCGACTCAGTTTAATTAGTTTATGATAGTCACTCTGCAAAATTTGATGATTCTTGTTTTTGTCCCACCTATTGTTTGTTGTTGCTGAGATTTTCATGAATTTTTAGGGAGGTACTGCTGGTACACAAAGACTAAGCAAATCTAGAATTCTGAAGAAGCTTCTTAAAGAACAAAATTCAGCTGGAAGAATATATGGGGCTATCTGTTCTTCACTTTCCATTCTACATAAACAAGGTTTACTTAAGGTATTAGCTGCCCTACTGTTACCATTGTGCGTGTTTCCTGATCTAATATTTGAGGAAATCGTCATTGAAATGAGAAATTTGTTACCGTTGCAGGACAAGATGGCCACAGCCCATCCCTCTGTCTTAGACAAGGTTAATGACGAAGCAATAAATGGAGCCAAAGTAGTAATTGATGGAAATTTGATCACTAGTGAGGGACTTGCCACTGTTACAGATTTTGCATTGGCCATTGTGAGCAAGCTATTTGGTAATGGAAGAGCTAAAAGTGTAGCAAAAGGCCTTGTTTTTGAGTATCCTGAGTAGAGTGCATGATGGTTTAAAGTACGTGTAAGTTGGAGAAGAATTATAATTAGTCTTAAGAGATGGGGGGGTTTAACATTTTCCAAGCCTATGACTGGCCAACAGCTCCATATTATCATTATAAATGCTTGTTCCCTATCGCTTCACAGACAAAGGTAAGTTGCAGTTTCTGTGAGAAAAAATATTTGATCGACTTGTACAGTGTCATGTGCAATTCCCCATCGTGTTGCAAAATCCACAAGGTACAACCATGCTTGATTTTCTTGCTCTCAGTGCATTTTGGAATTCGTTTCACATACATGGATGGTAGCAATCAATCTGAGTTTCATTTGTGGAGGGGATGTGATCGTTTCACACATGATGGGAAGTGTAGGTTGAACATTCTATTGTAGAATTCAGACTTTCCTTGGTAGATAATTCAATCCTCATGTGCCCTTAAAAAATTGGTCAATTTCATAATGTAATTAGTCAAATATCATCATATTGTATCACAAAAAACGAGCAAGATAGTTTTTTCACGTCAGATTTTTGTTGGGACAGGTGGTTTTGTCATATATTTACCTAGATAATAGATCTTTTACTTTTGTCAAATGCTTAAAACAAGGAATATGCAAGTAACATCTTTTGTAGTTATTCCTGGTCAACAAATTGACTTGAAAATCAAGAGGATAAACATGAATTTTGGAGACTTTTGCAATCCGAAAGAGATTCAAAATTATCTTAATTTTAAACATTTGAATTATTTCAAATCTTAAGAATGATTACAATAAGTTGAGTTCAACTAAGATATAATTTCAACCGAAAAACAAATATGGAATACATAGTTTCGTTGACTTTAAGAGAATAATTGACCACACTTAGATGCAAGATTGCTATAGCCGATATTTAAATACAAAATTTTGATCTTTTATAAAAGAAAAGGTACTTACCATAAATAAAAGTTTTTATAATCTTTTACCAATATTTTAATTCTGATTTTTTATGACATTTGATAATAACACAATCAAATAATAAATTAATAAGCATACAATTGTTTAACTTTGATGCTTAGGAAGATTGATATCATGATGAAGTCTATAAACACTTCTAAAAGAGATTGTAGGAACACTTTTTTTTTTTTCTCTAGAGTTAAATTTAACTTAGTTTTCTTATAATTTGTCAAAATTTTATTTTTAACATATACATAAACGTCAACAATGGAGAACCCCATTTGGATTGCTTAAGTAGAATCCATATATACACATCACCTACTTTTTACGTTTTCCAATTTAAGGAACTCAACTAATATTTCATCTCTTCACCCTAGTGCCTCTAAAAGGTTATCTTCAATTTTGTTAATAAAATATTTTTGAAAGCAACAAAGAACTGCAACTCCTGTCGTGCACATCACAGCTCGGTACAATGGAACTTAAGTATTATTCTAGTCATTTTCTACTTCCACCACATGCTTTCTCTTTTCAATATTTTCATAGCTATAATACATTTACTAAAATACCTATCTCTATTACTTAAATAAAAGAAAAACTCATTCTTTTTTAAGCAGGCCTAATGTTTTCTAGATTGTGCGCTCTAGGTAGGATATGAAATAGTTTGTCTAGAAACAGATCCTGAATTTGATATGTCTAAAGATATGTAATTATTGTTTTAAAAATAGGCAATGCAAAAACTAAAGTAGAAAAAGGACAAACATGTTGTATGATTGTCCAAATGTGGACAAAATATATACATGATGATATCATGCTGAATAAGCAGCAACAAGGACAACATAAAAGACAAGAAAAAATGGTGTAATATACAACAAATATTTTCTAGAATGTACTCATGCGTACAACAAAACGTAACAGAAAACAAGCTAAGAATATGTTGAAGGATGTGCTGAAGTTTGGGAAATAGATTAGACTAAGGGAGCATTGGGCTTCTTTTGTTTTACACTCTCAGCAAGTTGAATGTGTGTGAATGTCAAACAACATCGCGAGGAGGAATTCTTTGTAAACTTGTCAGCAAGTTGGTAGTTGAAGAAGCGGGTAGAAGTCGCATAAGACTTGATTGATCTTTTTCATGGAGAAGATGATAAACAATTTCCAGATATTTGGTGTGCTCGTGGAAGACTGGATTAGAGGCAATATGAAGCACACTTTGATTATCACAATATAGGATATGTTGTTTTGGACAGGAAATTCAAATACTAGAGAGTAAATAAAGGAGTCATCTAACAAGTAGCAGAGGTGAGTGCCTATAATCAACTTCTAAAGATTAGCGGTGATCATGGATTGGATTTTTAATGATCCAATCCATATCCATTTTAGATCCAAATAATTAAACTAGATTTTCAATCCAAATTCATTTTTTCAGAAAAAATAGATTGAATTTTTTTAAATCTAGATCCAAATATTTGGATCAAGTTTAAATCCAGATCCAAATATTTGGATCAAGTTCAAAATCCAAAACCAATTTTTTCATAAAATAAATTTAAATTGAATTTTCTAAAACTTGTGTTCATAGGGCCGATACCATAAAATTTGACAGATATTTTGTCGGGGACGATGTGACCAAATTTGGATTAGGGCCAATTCGGCAAAATTTCAATCGAGATCGACTTGACTGGATTCGGCCAAGACCGATTTTGCCTACTATGACCAAATTTTGGCTAGAGCTGACTTGGCCAAATATGGCCACATTTGGGCCAGGGCCTGATCAGTCAAATTTCGGTCAAGGTTGATTCCACTAAATTCTTCGTTCGGGACCAACTCGGCTGAATATGACCAATTTTTTATCACAGCCAACTCAGCTGAATATAGTCAAATTTTGTTCGAAACTTACTCGATCGAATACTGCTAAATTTGGGCTAGGGTCGACTCAACCAAATTTTGGTCATGGCCAACTCGACTGAATTTGGCCAAATTTAGGTCGGGACCGACTCGCCTAAATACAACCAAATTTGGTCGTGATCGACGCTGCTGAATACGACCAAATTCGGGTTTGGACCAACTTGATCAAATTTCGGTCGAGGCCAACACGACCGAATTTTGACCGGAGCCGAATCGATTGAATTCGTAAGAATTTTGGTTGTGGCCGACTCAGTTGAATACGACCAAATTTCGATAGTGACCGACTCATTTGAATACGACCAAATTTCATCCTAGGCCGTCTCAGCCGAATACGTTCAAATTTGGGCCAGGGCCGCCTCGGCCAAATCTCAATTGAGGCAAGCTTGATTGAATTCGACCGAATTTTGACAAAAGCCAACTAGGCTGAATATGACCAAATTTTGGTCGCCGTCGTCGCGGCTGAATGCAGTCAAATTTGGGTCAGGGTCAACTCGACTGAATACTTCCAAATTTTATCCAAGACCAATCGGGCCAAATTTCGATCAGGATCGACGACTGAATTTGGCCGAATTCGGCTTAATTTTGTATAGGGTCACGCCAACTCAGTCAAATACGTCTAAATTTGGGCTAGTTCGTCCCGACCTTTGGCCTAACCTAACCAAAAATATAAATTGAAAATTTGGATTGCATATTTTGGATTATCCATTTTGAAAATCTAGATTTAGAGAATGAATGTCCAATCCATAAAATATATAAAATGTAGATCAGATTGAAATCCAGATCCAATAAAATGGATTTTAAATGGATTGGATTTTTAATAAAATGGATATTAAATGGATTGGATAAGAGAAAAAGTAGATTGGATCATGAAAATTGGATTTTTTACCCACCCCTACTAAAAATGATCTAGACACCGTGTGTTGTTTCTTAGTTTTTAAAGAAACCAAAAATTTACCAATGAAGATGTAGTGTCCCATAAATGATCGAATCAATCTGCATTGCTGAAACCTAGAACATGGACTGGAAAATCACAACTGAACATGAGACTTTGCTGAGACAAACTTTAAGACCTCCCCATGGTAGTGTAGAACTGAATTTGAGTTGAGTTAGCCATGAATTGGCTTAGTTGTTAGACAACAAGAGTTATATAAGGACACATGCTTGTAAGATATAACAATCGACCAAAGGTTGATAACATAGTGGATCAAACAGGGGTGGACTAGAATTTATATGAAAACGAAGTGATAAATCCATTAGAGTAGTGAAAGTGTTGTAGCCCAACATACTAGAATTAGATAACAATATAAGCAATACTTTTGTTGATAATTATATAATTTTGTTGTAGTAGCTGACAAACTCACGAATAAAAAAAACTTCACGAGATGTATAGATTTACTGTCCTTAAGGACTTATCTGCGGTGTATTGCGCAAGCCCCCCAGGATACAACAGGAAGGATCTTAGAATCTAGCAAGACTATCTCTTAAAAAAAGAGTAAATAAATAACTCAGGATATTATAATAGAAGTATAAGATGGGAAGGAGTGAGAAAATAAGAGAGAATGAAAGGAAATGTGAGTTGTGTGTTTTCGGAGGTGAACTTAAGCCTCTATTTATAGATGTTGGAAATTAGATCTAACACCACGGCCCATGGAAAGAAGATATCAGATCCAAGATATGCCGACCAAGGTTTACGGATGAATCACATAACTTGTGGAAAAAACAACAACAACTCCTCAACGTTCATAAGCATCATGCCATAAAACTGCCAAACCACCCTTTTGCTTGTAGAATAATATCTTCACTTTATGTGCTGCTCTGGAAGGTGTGGGCATAGCTTCAGAGTATTGTGGCAGCCAAAAGGGAGGTGCCTCAAACAAATTTTGTTACCAAAGGCAATACACACACACACATACACACACACACACACACACACACACACACACACATATATATATATATATGCCTTATGCAATATTATATTAAAAAATCCCCCACATATTGCAAAAATATAAGATATAGAGAGAGAACTACGAAAGAAATCCTGGGTCTCACATAGGATGTAATGCATTAGAGCTAGTATAACAAGCTATATGAACCAATCCTAGATTGAGAAACTTAACACAAAGTGTTATTGGTATAACAAGCTATATGAACCAAAACACTTAGTGTGTGTTAGCGATTTATCAATCACAATACACCCCCACAATCCTTGTTGTTATCGTTGTGTTGTGCTTAGTAGGCCATGCACGTGCCCGGTATTCATGAGTGTTCTAGAGATCATCCTAAAATCTCATACAAGTAGCCCCACTTAACACTCATATAGGTGATTTCATCAAGTGTATGCTGCAAATCATACACCACCCGTAAGGGATATGAAAACCATTAAAACTTTTTTAAACTAAAATTGTTACACCAGTTTTAATCACAAAGTTTAACCTAAAAAAAATACAGTCTCTAGCACTTTCACACACACACACACACACACCATAGGAATGGACATTATTGATTAAAATCAATTTAGTGCTATCAGAACTAACAAATGACTTATTTTTACCCATATGAACCTTATTCATGGGATCTCCAATCACAAAGGTTGGGTTGCCATCATTTGTTTTTTTACAAATCGCTTAAGTCTCATTTTCCTCGATGTTTCTAATATCATGTTTCTTCCCAAGGGTTTAGTTAGAGGATCTGCTAGATTTTGTTATGACCTCACATAATTAATGGAAATAATTCCACTTTTTAGCAGCTGCTTAACCAAATTATGTCTCAATTGTATATGTCTATTCTTTCCATTGTAGTTCTTGTTTTTAGCTGTAGTTATTGCCGATTGGCAATCACAATGTATTGATACAGATGAGGTTGGTTTCATTCCTAGAGGAATGTTTGTTAAGAAGTTTTTCGACCACTCAGCCTTACTACCAACCATTTCAAGAGCAACAAACTCAAATTCCATTGTTGATCTTGCAATAATTGTTTGCCTAGCTGATCTCCATGCAATCGCACCACCCCTAAGTGTGAATACATAACCACTAGTGGATTTTGTCTCATCTAAATCAGAGATCTAGTTAGCATCACTATGCCCTTCTAGTACAGCAGAAAATCCACTATATTCAATGGCATAATCCATTGAACCTCGTAAGTATCTTATAAGTCTTGCAAGTGCATCCCAATGTTCTTAATTAGAACATCGAGTGTACCTACTCAGTCTACCTACTGCATAAGCAATATCAGGTGTTGAAAAGTTCATTAAGTGTAGTAAGCTCCCAATTATCTAAGCATATTGTGGTTGAGAAATAGATTATCCTTTATTTTTCATTAATTTTTCATTAAACTCACTAGTTTGAACTCATAATATCCAAACTTCCTAAGAAGTTTCTCAATGTATTATTCTTGGGATAGTAATATACTATCTCCCTTCCTTATGATTCTAACACCTAAAATCACATTGGCTTCACCCATGTCTTTCATTTCAAAATTAGATCCTAGAAACAATTTAGTTATAGAAACTATATCAATGCATGTAACAAATATTAACATGTCATCCACATACTAACATATAATGACACATTCACCATTTTCAAATTTGGAATACACACATTTATCAACATCATTAGGTAAGAAACCATCACTTAGTAAGACACTATCTAGTTTTTCATGCCACTGTTTTGGTGCTTGTTTTAATCCATACAAAGATTTTAAAATTTTGCATACCTTATTTTCTTGACCAGGGACAACATACCCTTGAGGTTGAGTCATATAGATTTCCTCCTCTAAATCACCATTTAGGAAAGTATTCTTAACATCCATTTGATGTATCACTAGCTTATGGGTAGCTGCTAATGCTAACAAAACTCGAATTGAGGAAATCCTCGCCACAAGGGCAAAGGTGTCAAAGTAATCTATGTTGGGTTTTTGAGTAAAACCTTTTGCTACTAACTTAGCTTTATACTTATCTATGGATCCATCTGGGTGATACTTTTTTCTTAAAGATCCGGGTTTTGCTCCTTTAGAAAAATCTACTAAGGTCCAAGTATTATTTTTCTGAATTGATTCAATTTCAGTCCTAATGGCTTTATCCCACTATTTTGCATCAGGAACACTAGTAGCCTCTAGAAAGCTTGTTGGATCATTTTCAACTAGATAGGTATAAAAGTCATCTCCAAAAGAAGTTTCCTTCCTTTGTCTTTCATTTCTTCTTAGAACCTCACACATGACCCCACTATTATTATCTATAGATTGTTCAGGTGTCTCACTAACCTTTAAAGGAAATATATGTTAAAAAAACTCAACATTTTTGGTCTGCACAATAATATTATGTTCAATTACATCACTTTTAAGAACAAGAAACATATAGGCAACACTATGTTTAGCATATCCTAAAAACATACAATCAGAGGTTTTAGAGCTTATTTTTCTTTTCTTATGATCAAGTAACATTACCTTAGCTAGGCACCCCCACACTCTTTGATATTTAAGATTAGGTTTATAACCTCTCCACACACTACAAAAAATTATGTAAGTTACGGCGGTTTTTTTTATTAAATACGACATTTTGAACCGCCATAATTTACGCTAGTGGCGGTTCCAAAAATCTTCGTACATGTTGTCGTCACAAAGTAAATTGTGGCGGTTTGTAATGAACCGCCGTAGCAACCGCCATGTGATGCATTGTATAAAATGGCGTTTTGTAGACATAAATAACGACATTTAAAACTGCCGCAATTTGCTCATTGAAAGCAGAGTCTCAATGTAAATTGTGGTGCCTTAAAATGCCATTATTTCATTATATTTTGATATTTTCAACTATCATAATTTGAAAATAATATATTATTTATAATTATTGATGATTTATGATTTCATAATATAATAAGCCTGTTCAATAATAAATACAAAAATATAAACTTATAAAATTACACAAAAAATTAGTCAAAATTAATTTTATAGATGATTTTAGATAATAAAGTATTTTCATCATTTGATCACAATTACTTATCCATGTCAATATCCAAAAAAAAAGAAAAGACAATACATATGTCAATATCCAAAATAAAGACAATACACATATCAAGACATTATCAACATCAAAACATCAATTTGTCTTGCTTACTCCACTTGATCCTACGTTGTCATTTACAGATGGCACACCGCTTCTAATATCTGGTACTTGCAGCAAATAAAACATATAAGTAATGTTTTATTGAAATAACTTAAGAAAGAAATAAAATAACTTTAAGTCATTTACTTAAGTAAATTATACCTCATTAACTGAGGGACGTGGCAAACTTGCAGCAATAGAAGCTAGGTATTCTAGAACATCTTCTTTAGAAGCAATGTAGGCAAGTAATGCTTGCATTTGGATTTTCATAGTTTCAAGCTCATTTTCTATCCTCACAAACTTGTCATTTGTATTTGGAGAAGTTCCACTAGATGAAGCAAAATTCATACCACTTAATCTTGTAGTAGACTTTTTAAAACCAAGGGTAGGACAAGCTCCATGTGGGAGTCCTCTAACTCGACCTGCATGCTCTTCTCCAAATATAATACCAATCAGATCATATGGAGATATATCTGATGCAGTTTCTGAATTTTGCATCATCAAATCATCAATTTTTTCCTACAAAAAATGGAAGTGTAGTTTAGGCTAGATTTAACATTAGGGTAAGTTTATTGGTATGTTGCAGATTAGTACTTAGTACTAGGGACTTTTTACAAACAGAAATTTAACAATACAATGATATATAATATAACAACTTACAAATAGAAACTTCGCATGACATGATCAAATTATTTGGCTTAAAGTAGGATACATTTTATCTTTCTATAAGGCTACAATTGCATTACATGTTTAGTTTATCTATGCATCAGTGTTGACCTCATGGACTCCATTAAACTATTTGTTATGTAATTATTTCTCTATTTTAATAATACTCTAGTTGATATATCCTGAATCATGATTTTCTACTAAATTGATATTGAAAATGAAGATCTAAGTAAAATTTTAGATTACCAAGTCATATCAAATAAATGAATCAAATAATGAATATATTAATTAAAATTTAAAACACACATGGGTTGGAATTTTTCTCCATATTTGATGTGTAAATTGCAATATTTTAGGATAGGGAACACGACTTCATTGAGCCAATATTATGGCTATCAAATGTAAATCAATCTAATTTAGTCATGTAGTGTTTTCTTTGATATTTTGGTTTACTATGCTATTCAATAAAAGGCTTTGTTCCATGAGAGATACTTTAAAAGGTTATCTTTTGGAAATGTTTAATGCATCTTTCAATACAAATGTTACGACTCATAATCCAAACAATGGCAGCAGTGTGTACAAGAGAGTTTATATGCCCCTTATTTCAGTACTAACCATAATGGCCTTCATCGCCTCATTTGGTGTGTGATAGTTTTTAATTTTTCTCCGTATATTAACTTCCCTATAGTATTCATACCCATTGTGCTCAGATTTTATTATAATAAATAATAAAATAAAAACACGTGATGTTGAGAAATAAGAAGGAATAAAGTTACCCCAATCTCTATGGCCTCATCATTCACATAGGTGCCATTTTTTCTCTTATGTGTTATTTTCCACATTTCAGCTCGCCCAATATTCTTACCAGTCTCATTTTTCTATATGTTAAAAAAAACATATTGTAAGTAAAAAAATAAGAATATATTATAACTGAGAACAACATATATATCAGTAAAAAGATACCAAATTATCCCTTTTTCTTGACAAAGACATAGCACCACCAGTGTGAGGAATTGTTTGTCTTTTCCTTATATCTTTGTTTCTATTACACATATTCTACAAAATGAAAAGGAAATCAATTTTTGCAAATTTAAACTCAAACTTATTGAAAATATTATAATTAATCGGTTTGTACCATTGTGGAAGGCTTGAGATGATAATCAACAAAAATAGCCCATTGATCAATGTTATGACCTTCTGGCACATTCTTGATGAGGTCATTTCTACTAAGAAGTGGATCATAAAATTCATTCCAAAGCTTACATCTGTACTCCCTCCATAGTTTTCCAATTCTACACATGACATCTCTTTTTACCAATTCTTCATTTACCTTGAAACAAAATTGAGCCTTGAAATAATACAAAAGTTAGTCCACACTTTTCTATAAATAAATTAATACTAGAGATGTCAACATGTAAGTCAAATTACCTTTAATGTACTCTCCCATACTTTATCTTTGTAAGTATTTGGCATAGTTGTCCATCTTTCAAAACTTATAGGAAAGAAAATGTGATTTTGAGCTAGTTGGCCACAAACTCCAGCAAGTAAGGCAGATGCTTCTCCAATTGGTTGATATTTATCGTCATAGTTCACCAACACACGTAATCCATTAGGTAAGTTATGAATATCTTTAACCTTGAGCTTGAGCTTTTGTGTACCTCCATCCTCGTCTAAAAAAAATTAAATCCATGAATTAGAAATGAAAAGGAAACTACAATATTAAAATTACATAGTCTTTACCTATAGCATCAACAACCCAATAGTGGTTTGACTGTCTTCCTCTTTTTGGTCTCATTCTTTCCTCTTCAGATTCATTAGTGGGTTGAGCAGATTGAGAATTTGGTTCTACATGTTGAGATGTTGATTGTGCAGATTCATATGTTGGTTGTGTAGATTTTGAAGTTGCATGTGCAGATTCAAAAGTTTGTTGTATTGGTTCAAAAGTTGGATGTGTAGGTTCAGTTGGTTGAGTATATTGAGTTCTTAGTTGTGTAGGTAGCTTTCTTGGTTGTCCAGGTTGTTGTCTTGGTTGTCTAGGTTGCTTTCCTGGCTGTCCAAATTGAGTTAGTGGCAGTGAAGCTTGAGAAGTTGGTTGTGCATATTGCTTTCTTGGTTGTGCCGTTTCAGAATTTGGTTGTGTAGGTTGAGAAGTTACTTGTGCAGGTTGTTGTCTTGGTTGTGCAGGTTGTTGTCTTGATTGTGCAAGTTGTTGTCTTGGCTGTGTAGGTTCATGTATTGGTTGTGCAGGTTGTTGTCTTGGCTGTATAGGTTCATGTATTGGTTGCTCATGGGTAGCTTGTAACACAGAATGTTGTGAACTAGATGTAATATGTTGATCTTTGGAGGTTCCAAGAACTGACTTAAGCAAGTTCTTAATCCTTTTTGGTCTAGGCATATCTGCAAATAAAAATGAAACAAGCTTCATGTTATGAAAACTCCAAGTAAAAACATCAAACCAATGCTTTTAGAATTCTACCTTGTAGAAACAAGTCGAAAATGATGCTGAAGTATTCAAACTATTTTCATTATATATTACTCTGACATTGAATCATTTTCATCAAGTTCATTATTATTGTTGTCCCCATTTAACAATTCATCATCTTCATCATCTCTAAATAGTGCCAATTGTTCAGAATTAGTGAAAAAATGATTTAAGTCTTGTTGCGGACACGCTTCAACTTCACACACATCGATATCTCTTTCTCCCATATCATAAACGTCTATTGGTTTCAAATGGACAACAATTTTCCAATCTTTATTCACCTCATCGTTGACATAGTACACCATTTCAGCTTGTGAAGCTTCAATGTAGGGATCATTCTCCTCACGGTTTCCAATGTGAATTAATCATGAAAAATTAATACAATTGAAACCCCATGGATCCTCTTTAAACCCCCTATCTTTTGTGTTGTCAGCCCACTTGCCCAACTCATAAGGAGTTTTACCGGTTTTCTTATGAGGTATCCTATTTTGTAAAAAACATGCAGTAAGAAGCGTTTATCCCTAAAGGTTATTAGGTGCACTAGAATTAATAAGCATGACATTCATCATTTCCTTAAAAGTTCTATTCTTTCTCTCAACTACTCCATTAGACTCAGGTGAATATGGTGGAGTTACTTCATCGATGATACCTTCTCTAATACAATATTCATTAAATAAAACATATTCACCACCTCTATCTGATCTAATCCTCTTAATTTTCTTATTCAATTGATTTTCTACTTCTGCCTTATACTTTAAAAACATATCAAAAGCTTCATCCTTGATTAAGTAAACTTTGGTGTATCTAGAATAATCATTTATAAATGTTACAAAATAATTTTTACCACCTCTAGACGTAGTCTGTTTTAAATAAGCTAGATTAGAGTGAATTAACCCTAACAATTCAATTTGACATTCTATAGAATAATAGTTTTCTTTGTTATTTTAGATTCTACACATATATCACATTTACCACTTTGTTTATCATGCACGTTAGTTAATCCTAGTCGTTTCAATTTCATAACATACAAAGAATTCACATGTCCTAATCTAGCATGCCACATATCATATGAGTCAACAATATAAGCAGAAGAAGATTCATTAATAATTTCTGAAATATTGAGTAAAAAGAGACCTTGATCACAATATCCTTTCCCCACGAAAACAATTTGTCATTACAATCTTGTCAGATTCGAATGACACTTTAACCTCAACTTTTCCCAATAGTGCTACAAATATTAGATTAACTCTAATAGAGGGCACATGCAGCACATCACTTAAGGCTAGAGTCTTCCCAGATGTGAGTTTCAAAAGAACCTTTCCTTTCCCTAGAACTAGAGTTGTCCTAGAGTCACCAACATTGATATAGGAGGTAAAAGCACTTCTGTTTGCACAGATGTGCCTGGTAGCACCAGAGTCTACCACCCACTTACTCACATTAGTCATCAAATTTACTTGTGAAACGATTGCAACTATAGTATCTTCCCCTTGGGTAATATTTGCCCTAACCCTTTTTCTTAAAGGTGGGGTTAGATCCTTTGGGGCAAGAATTTCGAAAATTACTTTTCTTAATGTGATCAGGTTTATTCTAATACCTTTTTGGTGCAGGTTTTTCTTCTACAATGTTAGCTTTTGCAGATAATTCTTTGGCCCTTGTAGTAGCACATTCTTGCCTGTTGGTATCTTCGACTATGATGTGTGTAATGAGCTCTTGAAGCGACATATTCTTGTGCCTGTGTTTCAGCTGTTGTTTGTAGTCAGTCCAAGATAATGGCAATTTATCGATCAAGAGTTCTGAAACAAACTCACGAGGAAGGGTTATGTTCTCTACTTTGATATCTTCAAGCAGCTTGTGATATTCGTTGATTTGGATCTTAATGTCCTTATCTTCAATCATCTCCCAACGGTAGTAGTTTCCTATGCTGAATCTTTGTCTGACTATGTCTTCAGCAGTATATTTCAGGATCAACAAATTCCAAATTTCTTTTGCTTCCTCGTATGAAAAGGACACATCGAATAGGTCATTAGACAATGCACTAAGTAAAGTGTGTTGACATACCTTGTTTGCATGAATCCAATCTTCAACATGTTTTGAAGGGATATTGGAGTTGGGTTTTGAAGATGTGAGAGCAGTAGCAACTCCATAGATGTTTAAAAGGGTAGACACATGTTCTTGCCAACGTCGGAAGTTCTGTCCAGAGAATACCTCAATTTTTAGCACATCCGGAAAAGGTTTCGCAAAGACTATCTGAGCTCTAAAAACAGTATTTGGATTCTCCGTAGAGGATGTGTTGTTGTTGTTGTCAGCCATAAGTCCTTAAAATTGTTGTAATAGCTGACAAACTCACGAATTAAAAAAAAACTTTCTGAGGCGTGTAGATTCACTACCCTTAAGGACTTATTTGTGATGTATTGTGCAAGCCCTCTATGATACAACAGAAACTTCTCGGAATTTCTAAGGTGAACTTAAGCCTCTATTTATAGATATTGGAAATTAGATCTAACACCACGACCCATGGAAAGAAGATATCAGATCCAGGATATGCTGACCAAGGTTTGCGGATGAATCACGTAACTTGCGAAAAAAACAACAACAACCCCTCAACATTCATAAGCATCATGCCAAGGAACAACCAAACCACCCCTTTGCTTGCAGAAGGATATCTACACTTTATGTGTTGCTCCGCAAGGTGTGGGCATAACTTTAGAATATCATGGTAGCCAAAAGGGAGGTGCCTCAAACAGATTTTGTTACCAAAGGCAATATATATATATATATATATATATATATATATATATATATATACCTTTTGCAATATTATATTCAACAATGTTGACTTCCAAACCAAAAAAAAAAAACTTAAGAGTTTCTATGTCCTTAATGTGAAAATTATAATTTGGAACTTGTTTAAATGTATAAATTTTATGCAAACAGTTGCTAGCCAATATCATATCATCAACGTACACTATCAAAGTTGTGAATTCAATTCTAGTGCTTTTAATAAAGAGGCTATAATATGTTTGGGCTTGTTAATACCCACAAGCCAAAAGACATTATCAAATTAGTTTCTCATACCAATAACGACTTGTTAGCTTGAGCTCATAGAGAAATTTGTGGAGTTTGTAGCAATTTGAACTAGAATAACCATGAATGCCAAGGGTGATAATCATGTAAAAGTCTTCTATTAAGTCACTGTACGGGAATGAATTATTAATATTTAGTTGTTGCAAATGCCATTAGTTGACTGAAGCTAGAACCAAGACAACACAAATTGTAGTCATTTTCCATGTAATTAATACCCTCAATTTGAGAAAATCATTTTGTAACTAGTCGTGCCTTGTATGGGTTTAACATTAGGAGGAATCACAACAATGTCCCAAGTCTGATTTGAATTCAAAGCATCAATTTTAGCCTTCATTGTCTGAGTCCAACAAGGGTTTTGAACAACTTCTTTGTAAGTAGAGGCTTTAGTCTTAGAGAAAAGGGACACGATGAATTTGTGGTCAGTAAAAGGTAACTAAGAAAAAGAAATTACCTTTTGAATGGGATGTGCACTCTTTGGGATGGTTGGTCCGATGAAGAATTGAAGGTGCTACAAATAAAGTCTTGAAGACAAGGGGATGGTTAAGGAATGTGAGTTGAACGGTGTGGTTGAGTAATGGATGATGTGGTGGATGATTTGGTGGTTATGGGTTAGCTTGGTGAGGCAGGTGATAATAAAGGTGAGTTGAGAGGAGTGCTAGATGAGGATTGGTTAGGGGGAGGTAAAGGGATAAACATGTTTGGTGTGGTGCATTACCAAGATGGTAAAGAATCCAAAAAAATTGAGTCTGCATGAGAGTGGGTGTTTTGGGAAAAGGTACAAATGGATCTAAAGAAAGGGGTTGGCTAGTGTTAGTGGGCGAGAAGCATAACAAAGAGATCCAAAAACCTTGATAATGGAAAATCATATTTTTTACTAATAATAATTCAAAAGGTGTTTCATTTTTTATGCTCGATGAGGGAACCCAATTTATGAAAAAAAAACATGTTTAATGGCATAGGACAAAAAATTATTCAGAATTTGAGATTGAAACATAAGGACACGAGCAACATTAAGAATGTGTTGGTGCTTACATTCAACTCTACCATTCTGTTGTGTTTAGTAAAGACAATAATACCTTTAGAGGTATAATAATTCTTTATAGAAAATTTGAAACCATGGCGAGAATGAAGATTTTTTTACATTTGAGTCAAATTGTGTTTCAACTAAGGTAATGAAGTTTTGAATATTAACTTGGACCTTCGCTTTTTTTACCAATAAAACAACCCAAATAAATCTACTAAAATCATTAACAATAGTAAGGAAATACTTGTGGCCATGAATGAGATTAACATTTATTTAAGCTCTATTATTTTGACTCGACCCAAGTTTGTCCGGCAACATCGTTAGGAACAACCACCGTGTTCCCTGAGGTATTGTCTGCTTTAGAGCGTAGAGCTCCGTCATAGTTTTGTCCTTAAAAGCCGCCTCAGAGGGCCGAGGAAGGAGTATTGACTCCTAAGGGATGTGAGACTTATTGGGTGTATCGAACAAGCCCCCAGTCGAGGGCAAGGGGAATTATCGTTCCCATAAACGACGCCAATGTTCCGACCTAACCCAAGTACGTCCGGCAACATCCTTGTTGTTCCCATAAAAGACGCCAATGTTCTGACCTGATCCAAGTCCGTCTAGCAGCATCGTTAGGAACAACCACTGTGTTCTTGAGGCATTGTCCGCTTTGGAGCATGGAGCTCCGTCACGATTTGTCCTTAACAGGCATCTCATAGAGTGGAGGGAGTAAGAAGTATTTAAACTACACTTGACCTTGACTCCTAAGCGATGTGGGACTTATTGGATGTACTAGAACAAACCCCCATCCACCCTCTGAAACACCTTTTAAGAATAAAATCGTGACAGAGCTTCATGCTTCAAAGTGAAAAATATCTTGGGAACGCAGTGATTGTTCCTAATGATATTGCTGTATGAACTTGGGTCGGGTCAGAACATCTACAAAAAATAATAGAATATGATAATTTCTTTTTATTAGCTAAGTGACAAATGTCACATGAGTCATTGTTATGCTTTGGAATAAAAGGAAATTGCTCATGTAAGATATTGAGTTTTTTTTTTCAACCAAGTGACAAATGTCACATGAGTCATTGTTATACTTTGAAATAAAAGGAAATTGCTCAAGTAAGATATTGAGTTTTTTTTCCTACAAGTGTCATGTTATAAATATAATATACTAATTCCTTTATATATATATATATATATATATATATATATATATATATATATATATATATATATATATATATATATATATATATATATATATATATATATCGGAAACATTATTTTGACACCGTTATCTTAACTCACTTTTGACACCAGGACACGTGTCAAACGATTAGCATTAACAGAACATGTGTCAAACGATTAACATTAATGTAATAAAAAAAATTTATTGTGAGAGTTGTTTGCAAGGTATGCCCGTGCCGTGCTTAAGTGGAAGAAAATAAAAATTTTGACGCCAACAAAATGCTCCAAAACGAGATCGCAAAATGAAATAGTTGCAGAAGAATTGGAAAGAGGGTTTGAGGAAGGACAGAAAGCCATTAAAGAACAAATGAAGGAAAACGTTTACGCAGAAGCAATTGGGTCGACGAGAATTTGAAACAGGCTTGCATCTAGCAGAGGAAGCCGACCAACGAGGGTAGGGTTTGTGGTTTTGAAGAACGAAATAACGTTTTCGTTTGAAGAATCCCAAAAATTGAAGTTTGGCGAACCCCATGACCATTTGTGTTATTCCTTGCAATTCAAGTATTGATTTAGATGTGGTTGTGATTTTGTTGCATTTGATGTTGTCAATTTTTGGATTGGTTGGCGGTGCTGACGAACACTTGGGGGGATTTTTGTTTTCATTGCTGCAACATAAATCCTTCCATTTTCCTTTCAGTTATTGAATATGGGCACTAAACAACATAACGATGGCCTATTGATTAAGGATGTGAATGTAGGTTTGGTTATGTGTTTGAAATTCCTTTGTCTATTGTCTATGTTAATATGGTATGATGTAACACAATTTTTTGTTTACACAGATGTTTTTCCGGCATTCTTGCAAAGCCAAATATGTTGGAAGTTTGAATGAAAAATTAAGTGTGAAACAATGAGAGTCAATTGCATGCACACCGTTTTGGTGGTTTATGTCGTTATACCATTCGGTTAAGATAAGTCGCAATTTGTTATCTGTGTTATGTTATAGATGGGTTGAAAGGAGGGGTGGTTTTGCTATTGGTAGGGAAGTAGTTGAATTTAATTTGTTAGATGTTTGTTTAGGATTAGGTCTTCGGGTATTGGGTGAAAAAATTGATATAAGTGACGATGATGAAGATAGTGATTGTAGGAAGTTATTTTGTAGTGGGAAAGTTGATGTTAAAACGATTTATGAGTTTCTTTTGGAATATGACAATGATGGTGGTAGTATAGAATTGTTTACCAGCCTTTATATCTTGTTAGGCATATCTGAGTTCTTGTTGCCAAATAGAAACGAGATTGTGTTCCCCAAAATTTTTAAATTAGTGGATGACTTGCAAAGTATAGGTAAATACAATTGGGGCAACTTAGTGTATGACTATTTGGTTGGTAGCTTATGTAGTGCTTCAAGGGCTTTGAAGTATGAATCAAATATAAGTAACATTCATGTATTTGGATGTGTGTATATGTTGTAGGTAAAGTTTCATTGTTTCAATTTCATGTTAAGTAATTACTTAGTAGTTGGACATTTTGTTATGGCTAATTCGTTTTCAATGTTTCAGTTGTGGTCGTTTGATCATATATTTGTTTGCAACGCAACGTTTAATTGCGGCATATCAAAGTTTCCACGATTGTTGCACTAGATGAATATTAAAGTTGGTGACAAATTAGTTAAAAGTTCCTTTGATAAAGAATTGGTTAGTATGGAGAAGTAATAATATTTTAGTTAAATACTGATATGTTTAGTTTTTGTTAACTTGTTTTTGTTGTTGACAGGCTGTTAATGAGGTTGTGGTGTGTAACGAAGAACTTGGTTATGAGTTTGTGAGAGATGCATTCTAAACTTTTGGGACTTCATACAAGAGATCAATTGATAAGGAGAATAAAGAGCTAAAACGTCTTGTAGAGAATGAAGAACGTGAGATTACTGATTTGAAAGCTGTTTTGTCTCATTTAGAGGATATGGTTGTAAAAAAGGAAGAATAGAACCGTAGGGATGGTGATAGTATAGATGATCATCATGATGATGATAATGATGAGGAGGAGGGTGATGTTGGTGTTGATTACACCATTAATGACCCTCCATATGATGTTGAAGTTGAGGGGTTCTGCGGCTGATGATGTTAATGTTGGACAACAAAGCAACATGTATGACCGTATGAAGTCCCAACCTCGAAAGCGAATAAAAAGTCATGCAATAAGGACTCCATTTGCGGGTTTAGGTACGAGAAGGAAGATGAAGATTCTTACAATGAGTTTAATTTGTTTTTAATTTAATGGTTGCAAAGACATTCATTGTTGATTTTTATTTTTTTGTTATAGGCCAAGTGTGTGGTCATTTGTTGTTTTCTTTTGTAGTGTCCAACGTTGTTTGCTTTAATTAGGCTTCAGTTGCTGAATTCAATTGACCATACTAATATAATTTTTGTTATGTTCCAACCACTTTACAGTGGTGCCCACATATACTGTGTTTGGTGAGAAATGAATGACTTTATGGACTTGAGCATGTTTTAGGGATAAGGCAAAGTCAGTGACAGTATGTTAGAAATCATATTACAGCAAAGTCAGTAACATATATTAGTTGGTGTTCAAAAATTTTGCTCCAAGTTCTCAATTATTGAAGCGTAACTATCAGTTCTGGAAGGACAGGAAAATGTTGACATTTTTATCCAGTAATGAAGCATGTGATTACATTATTTTCAAATTTAAGTTGGCTATGTTCTTAGCTGAATTAAAATAATATAAAAAAAAAATTGAAGCAGTACCATCCATGTATGGTTCATGAGTGTACAAGTAATGTAGCGAAATTGTTGACTGCATTTAAACAAATGGTTTCAAAAAATTAAGGACAAGTCCCCATGTATATTCGTTTAACTCCACATATCACTTTTTTGTAAGTTACGTATAGGTGTAGTTATTACAAAATTTGTGTGACAACTTTCCATCTTTATTCGTTTAACTTCACACATAACTTTTTTGTAACTTACTTATATGTGAACTTATTACAAAATTTGTATGACAACTTTTCATGTATATTCGTTTAACTCCCCATATAACTTTTTTGTAACTTATAGAAGAAGTTATTACAAAATTTGTATGACAACTCTCCATGTATATTCGTTTAACTCTCCAGATAACTTTTTTTGTAACTTACGTATACATGAACCTATTACAAAAATTGAATGACAACTTTCCATCTATATTCCTTTAACTCCCCATATAACTTTTTTGGAACTTACTTATAGGTGAACTTATTACAAAATTTGTATGACAACTCTCCATGTATATTCGTTTAACTCCACACATAACTTTCTTGTAACTTACTTATATGTGAACTTATTACAAAATTTGTATGACAACTTTCATGTATATTCGTTTAACTCCACACATAACTTTTTTGTAACTTACTTATATGTGAACTTATTACAAAATTTGTATGACAACTCTCCATGTATATTCGTTTAACTCCCCACATAACTTTTCTGTAACTTACTTATAGGTGAAGTTATTACAAAATTTGTATGACAACTCTCCATGTATATTGGTTTAACTCCCCATATAACTTTTTTGTAACTTACTTATATGTGAAGTTATTACAAAATTTGTATGACAACTTTCCATATATATTTGTTTAACTCCCGATATAAATTTTTTGTAACTTACTTATACGTGAAGTTATTACAAAATTTGTATGACAATTCTCCATGTATATTCGTTTAACTCCACACATAACTTTTTTGTAACTTACTTATATGTGAACTTATTACAAAATTTGTATGACAACTCTCCATGTATATTCGTTTAACTCCCCACATAACTTTTCTGTAACTTACTTATACGTGAAGTTATTACAAAATTTTTATGACAATTCTCCATGTATATTCGTTTAACTCCACACATAACTTTTTTGTAACTTACTTATATGTGAACTTATTACAAAATTTGTATGACAACTCTCCATGTATATTCGTTTAACTCCCCACATAACTTTTCTGTAACTTACTTATAGGTGAAGTTATTACAAAATTTGTATGACAACTCTCCATGTATATTGGTTTAACTCCCCATATAACTTTTTTGTAACTTACGTATAAGTGAACCTATTACAAAATTTGAATGACAACTTTCCATCTATATTCGTTTAAGTCTCCACTTAGAAATTTTGATTTGAAATATATCCATTTTGCATTTGTTTTACAATTTATGCTTCGTTAATAAATTGCTTACAAAATTCTGATGATAAGTTTCGAAGTATATTTGCATTACTTCCCACTTAGGTATGTTAATTATTTGTTGGTGATGTTTTTAGAAATTTTGTATGAGAACTTTTCATGTATATCTACATTACTCATCACTTATATCTGTTAATAATATTTTCTGGAAGTTTGTACAACATTTGTATGACAACTTCCCATGTACATTGGTTAGAGTCTCCATATAAGTTTCAGAATATTTTCGCCTTCAAAAGTGGTCAAAATCGCTCTGCCCATAGCCAGACATTGGATTTGAAATCTCTCTCGTACGTTGTAGCAACCACATCCCTAGCAAATTCTTGAGTGCTCTAGGCCTCTTGTCTTTCCCGATTAAGCATTGCTACTTGAACATTTCTTGCAGGCCCTAGTATTAGCGTTGCCCCGGAGTTGCATTTTTTCAAGAATGCCTTCAGGTCTTCTTGTTCAACATCCAGTCCTTGCCAAGGTTCCATTACAAAGTGATCTGTATACAAAAAATGCAGTAACATTAACGCAAATACTAAAACATAAAAAAGTTATTAACAGGTTAGTGAGTATATGAAATGGTGGGTGGTGCAAATACTTTAAGCGAAATGTGTCATGTTCCTCCAGGGACGACGAACACAAACACTGATTACCTGGTGGTGATAACTAAGGTATTGGTTTGGGAAGTGTTTGGTACCCGAGTAGAGTATTTATAATAAAAAATAATTATCTTATTTTTTGACCAAAATACCTTTACTTTTTTTGTAGGGTAAGTTTAAGTTGGCGGTAGTTTAAGTTAACTTTTCCTGTTACATCGCGAAGACATAAGGAAGCTAGGCTCCCACACTCCCACCTACCACCACTGAATGCACATTTATGGCAGCACCATCTTTTACGATCCAATAGATGGAGTTCATTGATTGTCCACACACGTTTTGGAAGAACAAGTTTATTGACTACCACAACCAAGCTCAAAGGTTGTGCGCATATTGAAGACGTTAGGTTGGCTTTGGTTTTGCAAAGTAAGTAGCCATAAATTTTGAAACTCATTTCGAAAATGGTGCAGTAGTGTAGTCAAACAGCCATATTGTGTTGCGCGTTGTTGAGACATTTTTAATGAATGTTTTGGTCTTGGTTTTTATTTTTTTTTAGGGTTCATTGTAACGTTGGTTTGTTTTTTTTTATAAACAAGGGGAAGGGGTCATAAATGTTGATGTTGTGAACTGAATAGCAAGGACAGTGTATTGAAACATGTTTCATTAAATGTTGGTTTCAGGAACGTCGTTGATATTCTTCATATGATGGAGACGTCACTTGATGATATCTCTCTTGAAGAAGACAATGGTGGTGCCTAGCCTGTGATGGACAACGAAATTGTTGACAATGACAACAATGTTGACCTTGTTCCTAGAGTCCACATATGCTTCGAGACACTTGATGCAGTTAAAAAATTTTATAGAGACTTTGCGATTAGAACTGGATTTGGTATTAGAATAAGAAGTTCAAAGAAGGGAAAGGACAACGAACTTAAACATGTTAAGCTTGTTTGTTCTTGTGAAGGTAATTATGTCTCCACCATACGTCCAGTTGGAATATCGATTGGTAAAAAAGATGGCAAATGGCACATAAAAAATGTTGTCATGGAACACAGTCACGATATCAGTCCAAAAGAATCAAGGCTGATATCAAGGAATCGAAAAGTTAATATGCATGCCAGGCAAATAGTTGACATCAATGACGAAGCCGGGGTACGCATCAACAAGAGTTATCGTTCGTTAGTTTGTGAAGCTAGAGGATATGACAATGTTTCTTTTATTGATCGAGATGTTAGGAACTACATAGCTCATAAAAGAAGGTCATTATGCAAAGATGGACAAGCTTTGCTTCGACACTTTTCCCACATGCGTGAAGTAAACAATGATTTCTTCTTTGAAATTGGCATGGATGAAGATAATAGAATATGAAATCTTTTTTGGACGGATGCAAAAAGTAGAGCGGCATGCGAGTATTTTGGTGATGTTGTATCATTCGACACAACATATTTGACAAACAAGTACGACATGCCATTTGCCCCATTTGTTGGTGTTAATCACCATGACCAATCAATTTTATTGGGGTGTGGTCTAGTATCTACAGAGGACACATCAACATTTGTATGGTTGTTTAAGTTTTGGTTACGTTGCATGTCCAACAGGGCACCTGATGGAATCATCACTGACCAGTGCAAAGCTATGCGCAATGCAATTCAAATTGTTTTTCCCAACACTAATCATAGATGGTGCCTTTGGCATATAATGAAAAAGGTTCCGGAAAAATTGCAAGGGTACACACAATACAATGTTATGAAAAGTCAATTGAAGGCACTAGTGTATGACTCGAATTCTATTGAAGAATTTGAGGTTGGTTGGAATGAATTCATCACGAATCATGGCCTTCTTAACAACGAGTGGCTATGTTCGTTGTACGAAGAGAGACATCTCTGGGTCCTTTGTTGTCTGAGAAATAAATTGAGTTGGAATGTCTACAACACAACGAAGTGAAGGTATGAATGCTCTTTTTGATGGTTTCATAAATTCCAGCACTTCGTTGCAACAGTTCATCGTCCAATATGACAATGCACTTAGGCAAAAAGCAGAGAAGGAATTTGAGGCGGACTTTGCATCTGTTGGTAGGACACGTCGGCACTTCATTCACAGCCAACTTTGCAAGATATCACAGTGCAAGACCATCAAACATTACAATCCTACATTCCAAACGTCGGTTTCATGTCTCTTCTAACATCACTGCACTCTGAATTTAATCAGTCTCCTCTTTTCACTACAACAACAAACCTCCCATCAGTTCAGGTATCATTAACCATGCTCCAAAACATACGTGTCGTCCTTGTACATTAAACATATTGTAACATCGTCATGTAATGGTGAAGTCCCTGTCCCTGGACATGAAGAAAGAGATGTCGAATTTTTTTTTGTGCGTCTCCATTTTTTGATAGGAACATGCAAGTAACAAACACCATCTGCTGGAATTGGTTGTATTTGTCATTATCATGTTTCGAAATACAAGTGGTGATAACATGTTCAGGTTTTTTTGATTATTTTGTTTAATGCACACTTAAAATGCATTATATTTAGACGTTTTAAAGTTATGTCATAACTTATGAATATGAAGAAAAAATTTGATCTATTGAATGATTTCAATTACATAACGTTTATGAGTACTTATTAGCATTTAGCATTTATTTCATGGTGGTTGTAATTTAATTGGTTTGGTAACGACACATGTAATACACCAACCAACCGACATTAGCCATTAATGTTTAATGTTCATTATATACCCTTGTCGGTTACCTAAGATAAGTTGTTTAATCTCTTTCCAACGTTTCACCATTTCAAAGCTTGTGACAAGACCGTTCAAAGTTATGGTTTTCGGAAACATTTTCTCTCCCACGTTAGGTGTGATTCATAATTATATAAAGTGGTCTACTTGGTTCTATGGGACCACCTAGTAACCCAAAAATTACCCCGTATGAATGATGGCAGCAAGTGGGAGTGCAAATGGGCCGACGGTGCTGTGGAAATTTACAACCATCTACATCTGAAATCAGGTTCTTCTGTGTTTTTTGTGTCTTTATTATTGTAATTGTGATGTATTCGATTTCTAACAAAAAACAAATTCATAACATGTAAATGAGAAGGATTTCGGGTATGTGGATCGTCATTTTGCTACAGGTTTCGAAACACATCTAACCCCTAATTGGGTTTTGAGTGATAGCTTTGGAGGAAAATTCAATGTCACGTACAATATGGACATCACAAATCCGAGAATGGTTGATGGGTGGGCAGATCTGGAAAAGTCGTCCCTCTTGCAAATTTGGGATGCATATGTCCAATTTCGTTACACTGACAATTCAAAGTTCGAAATTACTATATTTGTGGGTGAATGTACACCTGAAAACATGCGTGCATTCTTACGTCGTGCAAATAGGGTACTTGACAGTACTTTTTTTTTTCAGTTAGGCTGATGAAATCTCAAGCCCAAGGAAGCCACTTGGTATTTCTTATTGCATGCTTATTTTCATAATTATTTGACTTGGAATGTTTACTGGTTATAACTAATCTCATTAAAATGGGTTTCTTTTTGGCATTCCCTTTTCCTTTCACACAGGATTTGAGTGCTGCATTTGGTAACCTGATAAGAACAAAGAAAATAATTGAAGTGGTTCTGCTGTCATGTAAGACAGGAGTGCAGTGCAAACTCTTACTTTCCAAAACAAAAAACTCAACCAAATTTGGCCAAGGATGGAGGCAGTTTTGCACAGAGCATGGGCTGAACGAAGGAGACACATTACTGTTTGAAGTTGATCACATTGAAACATAACCTATAATAGATGTATTTATTAACGAATGTTTCTGTGATGTTGCTGAATTTATTAACTTGGTGTAACCCATGTAGTCATTTTATGAATCCATAAAGTTGTTTGCGTTTAATGGTTTTGTGTTCTGTGATAAAAATGTGTAACTAAATTGTGGATTATAGTTCTGTTTTGCGTTCAAGAAATGTCTGTTCAAAAGTCCTTTAATGTGTTCACTGGATTACAGACATTCAAAATTGAGGAGAAAAGGAACGTGAGGAGTGCTGCTGTTAAATGTAGGTACATGTATGCCCGTTATTGAACGCATGATCTAGAAAAAATAACCACTAATTCTAGGTGGGGAGTTGCGATGTCAGATGTGTGAACTTGGATCTTTGATTATGAACACATTAACCAGAATTTGAAAACAGAGCACAAATTGAAGGTGCAAAGTTGTTTTCTGAGATGTTGGGACAAACGTTATATTTAATGTCATATTAAAAAACTTTAAAAGTTATTGCACATTAATTGCAAATAAACTGTCCAACTAACACCAAATGCTAGGTTTGTCATATTTTGTGTCCACAACTTCATGACCCCCTATCCGATTAATATTGGTGGACAAGTGGAACGTTCTATCTATATTTTGGTCAACGAGCTATGGTAGGCAAAGTGGAACTAAAAAAGTGGAAGGTAGTGGGGAGTTACGACTTTAAACGTCAGGATTTACAATGTAATTTAGGGAAGTCATTTACATTCAACAGAAATATAACTTGGACATTATTTGGCCACAAAATTTTTAAAACTGACAACTTGGTAGCTGTGCTCAACACTTTCTAAAAGGACAACAGAAAGTCAATGCCCCGCACAAACTGGGGGGTGGGGAGTTAGGACTTCATATGTGAGGAGTAACCCAGTCATTTACGAACAAAATATTCACTTGTTAACGTTATTTAGTCCTAAAAAAGAATAGTCGAACATTATTTCCGAACAAAAACTTTCGTACAAGGACTATAGCTACGCTAGGAGTTATGTGGTCTGAGATGTGGAGGTCATATGCATATCTTTGCTCAAGACTTTGTACAAGGACAAGTTACATCCAATTTCTCGAACGAAGTGGGGAGTGATGCCTTAAACTTTGTGAATTTACACTGTAATTTACGAACGACAGATTAAGCATTGAACTTCATGACCCATCATTACATGTAGGTGGGGAGTCAGAACTTCAAATGTGTGGAGTGACAGTGTTATTTACGAACAAAATTTGAAGCATCGAACCTAATAACCCGCCATAACAATTAGGTGGGAAGTTATGTTGTCTCAAAGGGAGATCAACGTTATTTATTTTCTACTAAAAAATAACTGCAACATGATGTGGCCACAATATTTTTCAACAAATGATTCGCACCAAGTGGGGAGTGATGACTTCAAATATATGGACTTACTATCTAGTTTACGAACGACAAATTCAGCACTGAACTCGATCAATCAGGATGACACCTACCTGGGGACTTATGTGGTATTACGTGGGGAGCATCGTCATTTATTTTGTTCACAAAAACATCTGCAACATCATGACGACACTACATTTTCTAACCCACAACTGCGTGGTGATATGCATATCTTTCCACAACACTTTCAACAAATACAAGTCATACATATTCAATGTGTTGCACCATCTGGGAAGTCAAGAGTTCAAATATGTGCACTTACACTATTATGTACGACCAAAAGATTAAGCAGTCAAGCTAATCACCCCCCATTACAAATATGTGGGGAGTTATGGTTTCCCATACGGGAAGCAGTGTTATTTATTTTGTAGTAAAAAAAATATGCAACATGATGTGGGCACAATATTTTTCAACCATTGGGAGATCATATGAATATATTTGGTGAACACTATGTACATGGACAAGTGAAAACCAATGTCTCGCACCAAGTGGGGAGTCATGACTTCAAATTTGTGGACTTACACTCTATATACTGAACGAAAGATTGACTTGTAAACATTAACACCCAGGTGGGGACTTATGTGCTCTGAAATGGGAACTAAAGTTATCTATTTTGTACAAAAAAGAAAACTGGAACATTATTTGCCCACAAAGATTTTTGAACCTACAAGAAAGCCCTCATACTTATATTTTGTCAATGGCATTTTAAAACCAATAATGATACCAATGATGTGAAAACTACTAGGGAGTCAGGACTTCGAATGTGTGGACTTACACTGTAATTAACCAACCAAACATTAAGCAGTCAACGACATTACCCACATTAACACCCAGGTGGGGACTTATGTGGTCTGAAACGGGGACCAGAGTTATCTATTTTGTACAAAAAAGAGAACTGACACACTATTTGCCCACAAAGAATTTCGAACCTAGAAGTTGGCCCTCATACTTATATTTTGTCAACGGTTTTTTATAACCAATAATGATACCAATGATGTGGAAACAACTAGGGAGTCAGGACTTCGAATGTGCGGACTTACATTGTAATTAACCAACCAAACGTTAAGCAGTCAACGACATTACCCACATTAACACCCAGGTAGGGACTTATGTAGTCTGAAACGGGGACCAGAGTTATCTATTTTGTACAAAAAAGAAAACTGAAACATTATTTGCCCACAAAGAATTTCAAACCTAGAAGTTGGCCCTCATACTTATATTTTGTCAACGGTTTTTTATAACCAATAATGATACCAATGATGTGGAAACAACAAGGGAGTCATGACTTCGAATGTGTGGACTTACTCTGTAATTAACCAACCAAACGTTAAGCAGTCAACGACATTACCCACATTAACACCCAAGTGGCGACTTATGTGGTCTAAAACAGGGACTAGAGTTATCTATTTTGTATAAAAAAGAAAACTGAAACATTATTGGCCCACAAAGAATTTCGAACCTGGAAGTTGGCCCTCATACTTATATTTTGTCAACGGTTTTTTATAACCAATAATGATACCAATGATGTGGAAACAACTGGGGAGTCAGGACTTCGAATGTGTGGACTTACACTGTAATTAACCAACAAAACGTTAAGCAGTCAACGACATTACCCACAATAACACCCAGGTGGGGACTTATGTGGTCTGAAACGGGGACCAGAGTTATCTATTTTGTACAAAAAAGAAAACTGAAACATTATTTGCCCACAAAGATTTTCGAACCTAGAAGTTGGCCCTCATACTTATATTTTGTCAACGGTTTTTTATAACCAATAATGATACCAATGATGTGGAAACAACTGGTGAGTCAGGACTTCGAATGTGTGGACTTACACTGTAATTAACCAACCAAACATTAAGCAGTCAACGACCTTACCCACATTAACACCCAGGTGGGGATTTATGTGGTCTGAAACGCGGACCAGAGTTATCGATTTTGTACAAAAAAGAAAACTGAAACATTATTTGCCCACAAAGAATTTCGAACCTAGAAGTTGGCCCTCATACTTATATTTTGTCAACGGTTTTTTATAACCAATAATGATACCAATGATGTGGAAACAACTGGGGAGTCAGGACTTCGAATGTGTGGACTTACACTGTAATTAACCAACAAAACGTTAAGCAGTCAACGACATTACCCACAATAACACCCAGGTGGGGACTTATGTGGTCTGAAACGGGGACCAGAGTTATCTATTTTGTACAAAAAAGAAAACTGAAACATTATTTGCCCACAAAGATTTTCGAACCTAGAAGTTGGCCCTCATACTTATATTTTGTCAACGGTTTTTTATAACCAATAATGATACCAATGATGTGGAAACAACTAGGGAGTCAGGACTTCGAATGTGCGGACTTACATTGTAATTAACCAACCAAACGTTAAGCAGTCAATGACATTACCCACATTAACACCCAGGTAGGGACTTATGTAGTCTGAAACGGGGACCAGAGTTATCTATTTTGTACAAAAAAGAAAACTGAAACATTATTTGCCCACAAAGAATTTCAAACCTAGAAGTTGGCCCTCATACTTATATTTTGTCAACGGTTTTTTATAACCAATAATGATACCAATGATGTGGAAACAACAAGGGAGTCATGACTTCGAATGTGTGGACTTACTCTGTAATTAACCAACCAAACGTTAAGCAGTCAACGACATTACCCACATTAACACCCAAGTGGCGACTTATGTGGTCTGAAACAGGGACTAGAGTTATCTATTTTGTATAAAAAAGAAAACTGAAACATTATTGGCCCACAAAGAATTTCGAACCTAGAAGTTGGCCCTCATACTTATATTTTGTCAACGGTTTTTTATAACCAATAATGATACCAATGATGTGGAAACAACTGGGGAGTCAGGACTTCGAATGTGTGGACTTACACTGTAATTAACCAACAAAACGTTAAGCAGTCAACGACATTACCCACAATAACACCCAGGTGGGGACTTATGTGGTCTGAAACGGGGACCAGAGTTATCTATTTTGTACAAAAAAGAAAACTGAAACATTATTTGCCCACAAAGATTTTCGAACCTAGAAGTTGGCCCTCATACTTATATTTTGTCAACGGTTTTTTATAACCAATAATGATACCAATGATGTGGAAACAACTGGTGAGTCAGGACTTCGAATGTGTGGACTTACACTGTAATTAACCAACCAAACATTAAGCAGTCAACGACCTTACCCACATTAACACCCAGGTGGGGATTTATGTGGTCTGAAACGCGGACCAGAGTTATCGATTTTGTACAAAAAAGAAAACTGAAACATTATTTGCCCACAAAGAATTTCGAACCTAGAAGTTGGCCCTCATACTTATATTTTGTCAACGGTTTTTTATAACCAATAATGATACCAATGATGTGGAAACAACTGGGGAGTCAGGACTTCGAATGTGTGGACTTACACTGTAATTAACCAACAAAACGTTAAGCAGTCAACGACATTACCCACAATAACACCCAGGTGGGGACTGATGTGGTCTGAAACGGGGACCAGAGTTATCTATTTTGTACAAAAAAGAAAACTGAAACATTATTTGCCCACAAAGATTTTCGAACCTAGAAGTTGGCCCTCATACTTATATTTTGTCAACGGTTTTTTATAACCAATAATGATACCAATGATGTGGAAACAACTGGGGAGTCAGGACTTCGAATGTGTGGACTTACACTGTAATTAACCAACCAAACATTAAGCAGTCAACGACCTTACCCACATTAACACCCAAGTGGGGATTTATGTGGTCTGAAACGGGGACCAGAGTTATCGATTTTGTACAAAAAAGAAAACTGAAACATTATTTGCCCACAAAGAATTTCGAACCTAGAAGTTGGCCCTCATACTTATATTTTGTCAACGGTTTTTTATAACCAATAATGATACCAATGATGTGGAAACAACTGGGGAGTCAGGACTTCGAATGTGTGGACTTACACTGTAATTAACCAACCAAACATTAAGCAGTCAACGAGCTTACCCACATTAACACCCAAGTGGGGATTTATGTGGTCTGAAACGGGGACCAGAGTTATCTATTTAGTACAAAAAAGAAAACTGAAACATTATTTGCCCACAAAGAATTTCAAACCTAGAAGTTGGCCCTCATACTTATATTTTGTCAACGGCTTTTTTATAACCAATAACGATACCAATGATGTGGAAACAACTGGGGAGTCAGGACTTCGAATGTGTGGACTTACACTGTAATTAACCAACCAAACATTAAGCAGTCAACGACATTACCCACATTAACACCCAGGTGGGGACTTATGTGGTCTGAAACGGGAACCAGAGTTATCTATTTTGTATAAAAAAGAAAACTGAAACATTATTTGCCCACAACGAATTTCGAACCTAAAAGTTGGCCCTCATACTTATATTTTGTCAACGGTTTTTTATAACCAATAATAATACCAATCATGTGGAAACAACTGGGGAGTCAGGACTTCGAATGTGTGGACTTACACTGTAATTAACCAACCAAACCTTAAGCAGTCAACGACATTACCCACATTAACACCCAAGTGGGGACTTATGTGGTCTGAAACGGGGACCAGAGTTATCTATTTTGTATAAAAAAGAAAACTGAAACATTATTTGCCCACAAAGAATTTCGAACCTAGAAGTTGGCCCTCATACTTATATTTTGTCAACGGTTTTTTATAACCAATAATGATACCAATGATGTGGAAACAACTGGGGAGTCAGGACTTCAAATGTGTGGACTTACACTATAATTAACCAACCAAACATTAAGCAGTCAACGACATTACCCACAATAACACCCAGGTGGGGACTTATGTGGTCTGAAACGGGGACCAGAGTTATCTATTTTGTACAAAAAAGAAAACTGAAACATTATTTGCCCACAAAGATTTTCGAACCTAGAAGTTGGCCCTCATACTTATATTTTGTCAACGGTTTTTTATAACCAATAATGATACCAATGATGTGGAAACAACTAGGGAGTCAGGACTTCGAATGTGCGGACTTACATTGTAATTAACCAACCAAACGTTAAGCAGTCAACGACATTACCCACATTAACACCCAGGTAGGGACTTATGTAGTCTGAAACGGGGACCAGAGTTATCTATTTTGTACAAAAAAGAAAACTGAAACATTATTTGCCCACAAAGAATTTCAAACCTAGAAGTTGGCCCTCATACTTATATTTTGTCAACGGTTTTTTATAACCAATAATGATACCAATGATGTGGAAACAACAAGGGAGTCATGACTTCGAATGTGTGGACTTACTCTGTAATTAACCAACCAAACGTTAAGCAGTCAACGACATTACCCACATTAACACCCAAGTGGCGACTTATGTGGTCTGAAACAGGGACTAGAGTTATCTATTTTGTATAAAAAAGAAAACTGAAACATTATTGGCCCACAAAGAATTTCGAACCTAGAAGTTGGCCCTCATACTTATATTTTGTCAACGGTTTTTTATAACCAATAATGATACCAATGATGTGGAAACAACTGGGGAGTCAGGACTTCGAATGTGTGGACTTACACTGTAATTAACCAACAAAACGTTAAGCAGTCAACGACATTACCCACAATAACACCCAGGTGGGGACTTATGTGGTCTGAAACGGGGACCAGAGTTATCTATTTTGTACAAAAAAGAAAACTGAAACATTATTTGCCCACAAAGATTTTCGAACCTAGAAGTTGGCCCTCATACTTATATTTTGTCAACGGTTTTTTATAACCAATAATGATACCAATGATGTGGAAACAACTGGTGAGTCAGGACTTCGAATGTGTGGACTTACACTGTAATTAACCAACCAAACATTAAGCAGTCAACGACCTTACCCACATTAACACCCAGGTGGGGATTTATGTGGTCTGAAACGTGGACCAGAGTTATCGATTTTGTACAAAAAAGAAAACTGAAACATTATTTGCCCACAAAGAATTTCGAACCTAGAAGTTGGCCCTCATACTTATATTTTGTCAACGGTTTTTTATAACCAATAATGATACCAATGATGTGGAAACAACTGGGGAGTCAGGACTTCGAATGTGTGGACTTACACTGTAATTAACCAACAAAACGTTAAGCAGTCAACGACATTACCCACAATAACACCCAGGTGGGGACTGATGTGGTCTGAAACGGGGACCAGAGTTATCTATTTTGTACAAAAAAGAAAACTGAAACATTATTTGCCCACAAAGATTTTCGAACCTAGAAGTTGGCCCTCATACTTATATTTTGTCAACGGTTTTTTATAACCAATAATGATACCAATGATGTGGAAACAACTGGGGAGTCAGGACTTCGAATGTGTGGACTTACACTGTAATTAACCAACCAAACATTAAGCAGTCAACGACCTTACCCACATTAACACCCAAGTGGGGATTTATGTGGTCTGAAACGGGGACCAGAGTTATCGATTTTGTACAAAAAAGAAAACTGAAACATTATTTGCCCACAAAGAATTTCGAACCTAGAAGTTGGCCCTCATACTTATATTTTGTCAACGGTTTTTTATAACCAATAATGATACCAATGATGTGGAAACAACTGGGGAGTCAGGACTTCGAATGTGTGGACTTACACTGTAATTAACCAACCAAACATTAAGCAGTCAACGAGCTTACCCACTTTAACACCCAAGTGGGGATTTATGTGGTCTGAAACGGGGACCAGAGTTATCTATTTAGTACAAAAAAGAAAACTGAAACATTATTTGCCCACAAAGAATTTCAAACCTAGAAGTTGGCCCTCATACTTATATTTTGTCAACGGTTTTTTATAACCAATAATGATACCAATGATGTGGAAACAACTAGGGAGTCAGGACTTCGAATGTGTGGACTTACACTGTAATTAACCAACCAAACGTTAAGCAGTCAACGACATTACCCACATTAACACCCAAGTGGGGACTTATGTGGTCTGAAACGGGGACCAAAGTTACCTATTTTGTATAAAAAAGAAAACTGAAACATTATTGGCCCACAAAGAATTTCGAACCTAGAAGTTGGCCCTCATACTTATATTTTGTCAACGGCTTTTTTATAACCAATAACGATACCAATGATGTGGAAACAACTGGGGAGTCAGGACTTCGAATGTGTGGACTTACACTGTAATTAACCAACCAAACATTAAGCAGTCAACGACATTACCCACATTAACACCCAGGTGGGGACTTATGTGGTCTGAAACGGGAACCAGAGTTATCTATTTTGTATAAAAAAGAAAACTGAAACATTATTTGCCCACAACGAATTTCGAACCTAAAAGTTGGCCCTCATACTTATATTTTGTCAACGGTTTTTTATAACCAATAATAATACCAATCATGTGGAAACAACTGGGGAGTCAGGACTTCGAATGTGTGGACTTACACTGTAATTAACCAACCAAACCTTAAGCAGTCAACGACATTACCCACATTAACACCCAAGTGGGGACTTATGTGGTCTGAAACGGGGACCAGAGTTATCTATTTTGTATAAAAAAGAAAACTGAAACATTATTTGCCCACAAAGAATTTCGAACCTAGAAGTTGGCCCTCATACTTATATTTTGTCAACGGTTTTTTATAACCAATAATGATACCAATGATGTGGAAACAACTGGGGAGTCAGGACTTCAAATGTGTGGACTTACACTATAATTAACCAACCAAACATTAAGCAGTCAACGACATTACCCACATTAACACCCAAGTGGGGACTTATGTGGTCTGAAACGGGGACCAGAGTTATTTATTTTGTATAAAAAAGAAAACTGAAACATTATTTGCCCACAAAGAATTTCGAACCTAGAAGTTGGCCCTCATACTTATATTTTGTTAACGGTTTTTTATAACCAATAATGATACCAATGATGTGGAAACAACTGGGGAGTCAGGACTTCGAATGTGTGGACTTACACTAGAATTAACCAACGAAACAATAAGCAATCAACGACATTACCCACATTAACACCCAGGTGGGGACTTATGTGGTCTGAAACGGGGACCAGAGTTATCTATTTTGTACAAAAAAGAAAATTGAAACATTATTTGCCCACAAAGAATTTCGAACCTAGAAGTTGGCCCTCATACTTATATTTTGTCAACGGTTTTTTATAACCAATAATGATACCAATGATGTGGAAAGAACTGGGGAGTCAGGACTTCGAATGTGTGGACTTACAATGTAATTAACCAACGAAACAATAAGTAGTCAACGACATTACCCACATTAACACCCAGGTGGGGACTTATGTGGTCTGAAACGGGGACCAGAGTTATCTATTTTGTACAAAAAAGAAAACTGAAACATTATTTGCCCACAAAGAATTTCGAACCTAAAAGTTGGCCCTCATACTTATATTTTGTCAACGGTTTTTTATAACCAATAATAATACCAATCATGTGGAAACAACTGGGGAGTCAGGACTTCGAATGTGTGGACTTACACTGTAATTAACCAACCAAACCTTAAGCAGTCAACGACATTACCCACATTAACACCCAAGTGGGGACTTATGTGGTCTGAAACGGGGACCAGAGTTATCTATTTTGTATAAAAAAGAAAACTGAAACATTATTTGCCCACAAAGAATTTCGAACCTAGAAGTTGGCCCTCATACTTATATTTTGTCAACGGTTTTTTATAACCAATAATGATACCAATGATGTGGAAACAACTGGGGAGTCAGGACTTCGAATGTGTGGACTTACACTGTAATTAACCAACGAAACAATAAGCAGTCAATGACATTACCCACATTAACACCCAAGTGGGGACTTATGTGGTCTGAAACAGGGACAAGAGTTATTTATTTTGTATAAAAAAGAAAACTGAAACATTATTTGCCCACAAAGAATTTCGAACCTAGAAGTTGGCCCTCATACTTATATTTTGTCAACGGTTTTTTATAACCAATAATGATACCAATGATGTGGAAAGAACTGGGGAGTCAGGACTTCGAATGTGTGGACTTACACTGTAATTAACCAACGAAACAATAAGCAGTCAACGACATTACCCACATTAACACCCAGGTGGGGACTTATGTGGTCTGAAACGGGGACCAGAGTTATCTATTTTGTATAAAAAAGAAAACTGAAACATTATTTGCCCACAAAGAATTTCGAACCTAGAAGTTGGTCCTCATACTTATATTTTGTCAACGGTTTTTTATAACCAATAATGATACCAATGATGTGGAAACAACTGGGGAGTCAGGACTTCAAATGTGTGGACTTACACTGTAATTAACCAACCAAACATTAAGCAGTCAACGACATTACCCACATTAACACCCAGGTAGGGACTTATGTAGTCTGAAACGGGGACCAGAGTTATCTATTTTGTACAAAAAAGAAAACTGAAACATTATTTGCCCACAAAGATTTTCGAACCTAGAAGTTGGCCCTCACACTCATATTTTGTGAACGGTTTTTATAACCAATAATGATACCAATGATGTGGAAACAACTGGGGAGTCAAGACTTCGAATGTGTGGACTTACACTGTAATTAACCAACCAAACATTAAGCAGTCAACGACATTAATCACATTAACACCCAGGTAGGGTCTTATGTAGTCTGAAACGGGGACCAGAGTTATCTATTTTGTCCAAAAAAGAAAACTGAAACATTATTTGCCCACAAAGAATTTCAAACCTAGAAGTTGGCCCTCATACTTATATTTTGTGAACGGTTTTTTATAACCAATAATGATACCAATGATGTGGAAACAACTGGGGAGTCAGGACTTCCAATATGTGGACTTACACTATAATTAACCAACGAAACAATAAGCAGTCAACGACATTACCCACATTAACACCCAGGTGGGGACTTATGTGGTCTGAAATGGGGACCAGAGTTATCTATTTTGTACAAAAAAGAAAACTGAAACATTATTTGCCCACAAAGAATTTCGAACCTAGAAGTTGGCCCTCATACTTATATTTTGTCAACGGTTTTTTATAACCAATAATGCTACCAATGATGTGGAAACAACTGGAAAGTCAGGACTTCGAATGTGTGGACTTACACTGTAATTAACCAACGAAACAATAAGCAGTCAACGACATTACCCACATTAACACCCAGGTGGGGACTTATGTGGTCTGAAACGGGGACCAGAGTTATCTATTTTGTATAAAAAAGAAAACTGAAACCTTATTTGCCCACAAAGAATTTCGAACCTAGAAGTTGGCCCTCATACTTATATTTTGTCAACGGTTTTTTATAACCAATAATGATACCAATGATGTGGAAACAACTGGGGAGTCAGGACTTCGAATGTGTGGACTTACACTGTAATTAACCAACGAAACAATAAGCAGTCAACGACATTACCCACATTAACACCCAAGTGGGGACTTATGTGGTCTGAAACGGGGACCAGAGTTATCTATTTTGTATAAAAAAGAAAACTGAAACATTATATGCCCACAAAGAATTTCGAACCTAGAAGTTGGCCCTCATACTTATATTTTGTCAACGGTTTTTTATAACCAATACTGATACCAATGATGTGGAAACAACTAGGGAGTCAGGACTTCGAATGTGTGGACTTACACTGTAATTAACCAACGAAACGTTAAGCAGTCAACGACATTACCCACATTAACACCCAGGTGGGGACTTATGTGGTCTGAAAAGGGGACCAGAGTTATCTATTTTGTACAAAAAAGAAAACTGAAACATTATTTGCCCACAAAGAATTTCGAACCTAAAAGTTGGACCTCATACTTATATTTTGTCAACGGTTTTTTATAACCAATAATGCTACCAATGATGTGGAAACAACTGGAAAGTCAGGACTTCGAATGTGTGGACTTACACTGTAATTAACCAACGAAACAATAAGCAGTCAACGACATTACCCACATTAACACCCAGGTGGGGACTTATGTGGTCTGAAACGGGGACCAGCGTTATCTATTTTGTACAAAAAAGAAAACTGAAACCTTATTTGCCCACAAAGAATTTCGAACCTAGAAGTTGGCCCTCATACTTATATTTTGTCAACGGTTTTTTATAACCAATAATAATACCAATCATGTGGAAACAACTGGGGAGTCAGGACTTCGAATGTGTGGACTTACACTCTAATTAACCAACGAAACAATAAGCAGTCAACGACATTACCCTCATTAACACCCAGGTGGGGACTTATGTGGTCTGAAACGGGGACCAGAGTTATCTATTTTGTACAAAAAAGAAAACTGAAACATTATTTGCCCACAAAGAATTTCGAACCTAGAAGTTGGCCCTCATACTTATATTTTGTCAACGGTTTTTTATAACCAATAATGATACCAATGATGTGGAAACAACTGGGGAGTCAGGACTTCGAATATGTGGCCTTACACTATAATTAACCAACGAAACAATAAGCAGTCAACGACATTACCCACATTAACACCCAGGTGGGGACTTATGTGATCTGAAACGGGGACCAGAGTTATCTATTTTGTACAAAAAAAAATTGAAACATTATTTGCCCACAAAGAATTTCGAACCTAGAAGTTGGCCCTCATACTTATATTTTGTCAACGGTTTTTTATAACCAATAATGATACCAATGATGTGGAAAGAACTGGGGAGTCAGGACTTCGAATGTGTGGACTTACACTGTAATTAACCAACGAAACAATAAGCAGTCAACGACATTACCCACATTAACACCCAGGTGGGGACTTATGTGGTCTGAAACGGGGACCAGAGTTATCTATTTTGTACAAAAAAGAAAACTGAAACATTATTTGCCCACAAAGAATTTCGAACCTAAAAGTTGGCCCTCATACTTATATTTTGTCAACGGTTTTTTATAACCAATAATAATACCAATCATGTGGAAACAACTGGGGAGTCAGGACTTCGAATGTGTGGACTTACACTGTAATTAACCAACCAAACCTTAAGCAGTCAACGACATTACCCACATTAACACCCAGGTGGGGACTTATGTTATCTGAAACGGGGACCAGGGTTATCTATTTTGTACAAAAAAAAATTGAAACATTATTTGCCCACAAAGAATTTCGAACCTAGAAGTTGGCCCTCATACTTATATTTTGTCAACGGTTTTTTATAACCAATAATGATACCAATGATGTGGAAAGAACTGGGGAGTCAGGACTTCGAATGTGTGGACTTACACTGTAATTAACCAACGAAACAATAAGCAGTCAACGACATTACCCACATTAACACCCAGGTGGGGACTTATGTGGTCTGAAACGGGGACCAGAGTTATCTATTTTGTACAAAAAAGAAAACTGAAACATTATTTGCCCACAAAGAATTTCGAACCTAAAAGTTGGCCCTCACACTTATATTTTGTCAACGGTTTTTTATAACCAATAATAATACCAATCATGTGGAAACAACTGGGGAGTCAGGACTTCGAATGTGTGGACTTACACTGTAATTAACCAACCAAACCTTAAGCAGTCAACGACATTACGCACATTAACACCCAAGTGGGGACTTATGTGGTCTGAAACGGGGACCAGAGTTATCTATTTTGTACAAAAAAGAAAACTGAAACATTATTTGCCCATAAAGAATTTCGAACCTAGAAGTTGGCCCTCATACTTATATTTTGTCAACGGTTTTTTATAACCAATAATGATACCAATGATGTGGAAACAACTGGGGAGTCACGACTTCGAATGTGTGGACTTACACTGTTATTAACCAACGAAACATTAAGCAGTCAATGACATTACCCACATTAACACCCAAGTGGGGACTTATGTGGTCTGAAACGGGGACCAGAGTTATCTATTTTGTACAAAAAAGAAAACTGAAACATTATTTGCCCACAAAGATTTTCGAACCTAGAAGTTGGCCCTCATACTTATATTTTGTCAACGGTTTTTTATAACCAATAATGATACCAATGATGTGGAAACAACTGGGAAGTCAGGACTTCGAATGTGTGGACTTACACTGTAATTAACCAACGAAACGTTAAGCAGTCAACGACATTACCCACATTAACACCCAGGTGGGGACTTATGTGGTCTGAAACGGGGACCAGAGTTATCTATTTTGTACAAAAAAGAAAACTGAAACATTATTTGCCCACAAAGAATTTCGAACCTAGAAGTTGGCCCTCATACTTATATTTTGTCAACGGTTTTTTATAACCAATAATGATACCAATGATGTGGAAACAACTGGGAAGTCAGGACTTCGAATGTGTGGACTTACACTGTAATTAACCAACGAAACGTTAAGCAGTCAACGACATTACCCACATTAACACCCAGGTGGGGACTTATGTGGTCTGAAACGGGGACCAGAGTTATTTATTTTGTACAAAAAAGAAAACTGAAACATTATTTGCCCACAAAGAATTTCGAACCTAGAAGTTGGCCATCATACTTATATTTTGTCAACGGTTTTTTATAACCAATAATGATACCAATGATGTGGAAACAACTGGGGAGTCACAACTTCGAATGTGTGGACTTACACTGTAATTAACCAACGAAACGTTAAGCAGTCAATGACATTACCCACATTAACACCCAAGTGGGGACTTATGTGGTCTGAAACGGGGACCAGAGTTATCTATTTTGTACAAAAAAGAAAACTGAAACATTATTTGCCCACAAAGATTTTCGAACCTAGAAGTTGGCCCTCATACTTATATTTTGTCAACGGTTTTTTATAACCAATAATGATACCAATGATGTGGAAACAACTGGGAAGTCAAGACTTCGAATGTGTGGACTTACACTGTAATTAACCAACGAAACGTTAAGCAGTCAACGACATTACCCACATTAACACCCAGGTGGGGACTTATGTGGTCTGAAACGGGGACCAGAGTTATCTATTTTGTACAAAAAAGAAAACTGAAACATTATTTGTCCACAAAGAATTTCGAACCTAGAAGTTGGCCCTCATACTTATATTTTGTCAACGGTTTTTTATAACCAATAATGATACCAATGATGTGGAAACAACTGGGAAGTCAGGACTTCGAATGTGTGGACTTACACTGTAATTAACCAACGAAACGTTAAGCAGTCAACGACATTACCCACATTAACACCCAGGTGGGGACTTATGTGGTCTGAAACGGGGACCAGAGTTATTTATTTTGTACAAAAAAGAAAACTGAAACATTATTTGCCCACAAAGATTTTCGAACCTAGAAGTTGGCCCTCATACTTATATTTTGTCAACGGTTTTTTATAACCAATAATGATACCAATGATGTGGAAACAACTGGGAAGTCAGGACTTCGAATGTGTGGACTTACACTGTAATTAACCAACGAAACATTAAGCAGTCAACGACATTACCCACATTAACACCCAGGTGGGGACTTATGTGGTCTGAAACGGGGACCAGAGTTATCTATTTTGTACAAAAAAGAAAACTGAAACATTATTTGCCCACAAAGAATTTCGAACCTAGAAGTTGGCCCTCATACTTATATTTTGTCAACGGTTTTTTATAACCAATAATGATACCAATGATGTGGAAACAACTGGGAAGTCAGGACTTCGAATGTGTGGACTTACACTGTAATTAACCAACGAAACGTTAAGCAGTCAACGACATTACCCACATTAACACCTAGGTGGGGACTTATGTGGTCTGAAACGGGGACCAGAGTTATTTATTTTGTACAAAAAAGAAAACTGAAACATTATTTGCCCACAAAGAATTTCGAACCTAGAAGTTGGCCCTCATACTTATATTTTGTCAACGGTTTTTTATAACCAATAATGATACCAATGATGTGGAAACAACTGGGGAGTCACAACTTCGAATGTGTGGACTTACACTGTAATTAACCAACGAAACGTTAAGCAGTCAATGACATTACCCACATTAACACCCAAGTGGGGACTTATGTGGTCTGAAACGGGGACCAGAGTTATCTATTTTGTACAAAAAAGAAAACTGAAACATTATTTGCCCACAAGGATTTTCGAACCTAGAAGTTGGCCCTCATACTTATATTTTGTCAACGGTTTTTTATAACCAATAATGATACCAATGATGTGGAAACAACTAGGGAGTCAAGACTTCGAATGTGTGGACTTACACTGTAATTAACCAATGAAACGTTAAGCAGTCAATGACATTACCCACATTAACACCCAGGTGGGAACTTATGTGGTCTGAAACGGGGACCAGAGTTATCTATTTTGTACAAATAAAAAAACTGAAACATTATTTGCCCACAAAGAATTTCGAACCTAAAAGTTGGCCCTCATACTTATATTTTGTCAACGGTTTTTTATAACCAATAATGATACCAATGATGTGGAAACAACTGGTGAGTCAGGACTTCGAATGTGTGGATTTACACTGTAATTAACCAACGAAACGTTAAGCAGTCAACGACATTACGCACATTAACACCCAGGTGGGGACTTATGTGGTCTGAAACGGGGACCAGCGTTATCTATTTTGTACAAAAAAGAAAACTGAAACATTATTTGCCCACAAAGAATTTCGAACCTAGAAGTTGGCCCTCATACTTATATTTTGTCAACGGTTTTTTATAACCAATAATGATACCAATGATGAGGAAACAACTGGTGAGTCAGGACTTCGAATGTATGGACTTACACTGTAATTAACCAACGAAACGTTAAGCAGTCAACGACATTACGCACATTAACACCCAGGTGGGGACTTATGTGGTCTGAAACGGGGACCAGAGTTATCTATTTTGTACAAAAAAGAAAACTGAAACATTATTTGCCCACAAAGATTTTCGAACCTAGAAGTTGGCCCTCATACTTATATTTTGTCAACGGTTTTTTATAACCAATAATGATACCAATGATGTGGAAACAACTGGGAAGTCAGGACTTCGAATATGTGGCCTTACACTATAATTAACCAACGAAACAATAAGCAGTCAACGACATTACCCACATTAACACCCATGTGGGGACTTATGTGGTCTGAAACGGGGACCAGAGTTATCTATTTTGTACAAAAAAGAAAACTGAAACATTATTTGCCCACAAAGAATTTCGAACCTAGAAGTTGGCCCTCATACTTATATTTTGTCCACGGTTTTTTATAACCAATAATGATACCAATGATGTGGAAACAATTGGGAAGTCAGGACTTCGAATATGTGGACTTACACTATAATTAACCAACGAAACAATAAGAAGTCAACGACATTACCCACATTAACACCCAGGTGGGGACTTATGTGGTCTGAAACGGGGACCAGAGTTATCTATTTTGTACAAAAAAGAAAACTGAAACATTATTTGCCCACAAAGAATTTCGAACCTAGAAGTTGGCCCTCATACTTCTATTTTGTCAACGGTTTTTTATAACCAATAATGATACCAATCATGTGGAAACAACTGGGGAGTCAGGACTTCGAATGTGTGGACTTACACTATAATTAACCAACCAAACCTTAAGCAGTCAACGACATTACCCACATTAACACCCAAGTGGGGACTTATGTGGTCTGAAACGGGAACCAGAGTTATCTATTTTGTATAAAAAAGAAAACTGAAACATTATTTGCCACAAAGAATTTCGAACCTAGAAGTTGGCCCTCATACTTATATTTTGTCAACGGTTTTTTATAACCAATAATGATCCCAATGATGTGGAAACAACTGGGGAGTCAGGACTTCGAATGTGTGGACTTACACTCTAATTAACCAACGAAACAATAAGCAGTCAACGACATTACCCTCATTAACACCCAGGTGGGGACTTATGTGGTCTGAAACGGGGACCAGAGTTATCTATTTTGTACAAAAAAGAAAACTGAAACATTATTTGCCCACAAAGAATTTCGAACCTAGAAGTTGGCCCTCATACTTATATTTTGTCAACGGTTTTTTATAACCAATAATGATACCAATGATGTGGAAACAACTGGGGAGTCAGGACTTCGAATATGTGGCCTTACACTATAATTAACCAACGAAACAATAAGCAGTCAACGACATTACCCACATTAACACCCAGGTGGGGACTTATGTGATCTGAAACGGGGACCAGAGTTATCTATTTTGTACAAAAAAAAATTGAAACATTATTTGCCCACAAAGAATTTCGAACCTAGAAGTTGGCCCTCATACTTATATTTTGTCAACGGTTTTTTATAACCAATAATGATACCAATGATGTGGAAAGAACTGGGGAGTCAGGACTTCGAATGTGTGGACTTACACTGTAATTAACCAACGAAACAATAAGCAGTCAACGACATTACCCACATTAACACCCATGTGGGGACTTATGTGGTCTGAAACGGGGACCAGAGTTATCTATTTTGTACAAAAAAGAAAACTGAAACATTATTTGCCCACAAAGAATTTCGAACCTAGAAGTTGGCCCTCATACTTATATTTTGTCAACGGTTTTTTATAACCAATAATGATACCAATGATGTGGAAACAACTGGGGAGTCAGGACTTCGAATGTGTGGACTTACACTGTAATTAACCAACGAAACGTTAAGCAGTGAACGACATTACCCACCTTAACACCAGGTAGGGACTTGTGTGGTCTGAAACGGGGACCAGAGTTATCTATTTTGTACAAAAAAGAAAACTGAAACATTATTTGCCCACAAAGATTTTCGAACCTAGAAGTTGGCCCTCATACTTATATTTTGTCAACGGTTTTTTATAACCAATAATGATACCAATGATGTGGAAACAACTGGGAAGTCAGGACTTCGAATGTGTGGACTTACACTGTAATTAACCAACGAAACGTTAAGCAGTCAACGACATTACCCACATTAACACCCAGGTGGGGACTTATGTGGTCTGAAACGGGGACCAGAGTTATCTATTTTGTACAAAAAAGAAAACTGAAACATTATTTGCCCACAAAGAATTTCGAACCTAGAAGTTGGCCCTCATACTTATATTTTGTCAACGGTTTTTTATAACCAATAATGATACCAATGATGTGGAAACAACTGGGAAGTCAGGACTTCGAATGTGTGGACTTACACTGTAATTAACCAACGAAACGTTAAGCAGTCAACGACATTACCCACATTAACACCCAGGTGGGGACTTATGTGGTCTGAAACGGGGACCAGAGTTATCTATTTTGTACAAAAAAGAAAACTGAAACATTATTTGCCCACAAAGAATTTCGAACCTAGAAGTTGGCCATCATACTTATATTTTGTCAACGGTTTTTTATAACCAATAATGATACCAATGATGTGGAAACAACTGGGGAGTCAGGACTTGGAAGATGTGGACTTACACTATAATTAACCAACGAAACAATAAGCAGTCAACGACATTACCCACATTAACACCCAGGTGGGGACTTCTGTGGTCTAAAACGGGGACCAGAGTTATCTATTTTGTACAAAAAAGAAAACTGAAACATTATTTGCCCACAAAGAATTTTGAACCTAGAAGTTGGCCCTCATACTTATATTTTGTCAACGGTTTTTTATAACCAATAATGATACCAATGATGTGGAAACAACTGGGGAGTCAGGACTTCGAATGTGTGGACTTACACTGTAATTAACCAACGAAACGTTAAGCAGTCAACGACATTACCCACCTTAACACCAGGTAGGGACTTGTGTGGTCTGAAACGGGGACCAGAGTTATCTATTTTGTACAAAAAAGAAAACTGAAACATTATTTGCCCACCAAGAATTTCGAATCTAGAAGTTGGCCCTCATACTTATATTTTGTCAACGGTTTTTTATAACCAATAATGCTACCAATGATGTGGACACAACTGGGAAGTCAGGACTTCGAATGTGTGGACTTACACTGTAATTAACCAACGAAACATTAAGCAGTCAACGACATTACCCACATTAACACCCAAGTCGGGACTTATGTGGTCTGAAACGGGTACCAGAGTTTTCTATTTTGTATAAAAAAGAAAACTGAAACATTATTTGCCCACAAAGAATTTCGAACCTAGAAGTTGGCCCTCATACTAATATTTTGTCAACGGTTTTTTATAACCAATAATGATACCAATGGGGTGGAAACAACTGGGGAGTCAGGACTTCGAATGTGTGGACTTACACTATAATTAACCAACGAAACATTAAGCAGTCAACGACCTTACCCACATTAACACCCAGGTGGGGACTTATGTTGTCTGAAACGGGGACCAGAGTTATCGATTTTGTACAAAAAAGAAAACTGAAACATTATTTGCCCACAAAGAATTTCGAACCTAGAAGTTGGCCCTCATACTTATATTTTGTCAACGGTTTTTTATAACCAATAATGATACCAATGATGTGGAAACAACTGGGGAGTCAGGACTTCGAATGTGTGGACTTACACTGTAATTAACCAACGAAACGTTAAGCAGTCAACGACATTACCCACATTAACACCCAGGTGGGGACTTATGTGGTCTGAAACGGGGACCAGAATTATCTATTTTGTACAAAAAAGAAAACTGAAACATTATTTGCCCACAAAGAATTTCGAACCTAGAAGTTGGCCCTCATACTTATATTTTGTCAACGGTTTTTTATAACCAATAATGATATCAATGATGTCGAAACAACTGGGGAGTCAGGACTTGGAATATGTGGACTTACACTATAATTAACCAACGAAACAATAAGCAGTCAACGACATTACCCACATTAACACCCAGGTGGGGACTTATGTGGTCTGAAACGGGGACCAGAGTTATCTATTTTGTACAAAAAAGAAAACTGAAACATTATTTGCCCACAAAGAATTTCGAACCTAGAAGTTGGCCCTCATACTTATATTTTGTCAACGGTTTTTTATAACCAATAATGATACCAATGATGTCGAAACAACTGGGGAGTCAGGACTTGGAATATGTGGACTTACACTATAATTAACCAACGAAACAATAAGCAGTCAACGACATTACCCACATTAACACCCAGGTGGGGACTTATGTGGTCTAAAACGGGGACCAGAGTTATCTATTTTGTACAAAAAAGAAAACTGAAACATTATTTGCCCACAAAGAATGTCGAACCTAGAAGTTGGCCCTCATACTTATATTTTGTCAACGGTTTTTTATAACCAATAATGATACCAATGATGTGGAAACAACTGGGGAGTCAGGACTTCGAATGTGTGGACTTACACTGTAATTAACCAACGAAACGTTAAGCAGTCAACGACATTACCCACCTTAACACCAGGTAGGGACTTGTGTGGTCTGAAACGGGGACCAGAGTTATCTATTTTGTACAAAAAAGAAAACTGAAACATTATTTGCCCACAAAGAATTTCGAACCTAGAAGTTGGCCCTCATACTTATATTTTGTCAACGGTTTTTTATAACCAATAATGCTACCAATGATGTGGACACAACTGGGAAGTCAGGACTTCGAATGTGTGGACTTACACTGTAATTAACCAACGAAACATTAAGCAGTCAACGACAATACCCACATTAACACCCAAGTCGGGACTTATGTGGTCTGAAACGGGGACCAGAGTTTTCTATTTTGTATAAAAAAGAAAACTGAAACACTATTTGCCCACAAAGAAATTCGAACCTAGAAGTTGGCCCTCATACTTATATTTTGTCAACGGTTTTTTATAACCAATAATGATACCAATGGGGTGGAAACAACTGGGGAGTCAGGACTTCGAATGTGTGGACTTACACTATAATTAACCAACGAAACATTAAGCAGTCAACGACCTTACCCACATTAACACCCAGGTGGGGACTTATATTGTCTGAAACGGGGACAGAGTTATCGATTTTGTACAAAAAAGAAAACTGAAACATTATTTGCCCACAAAGAATTTCGAACCTAGAAGTTGGCCCTCATACTTATATTTTGTCAACGGTTTTTTATAACCAATAATGATACCAATGATGTGGAAACAACTGGGGAGTCAGGACTTCGAATGTGTGGACTTACACTGTAATTAACCAACGAAACGTTAAGCAGTCAACGACATTACCCACATTAACACCCAGGTGGGGACTTATGTGGTCTGAAACGGGGACCAGAGTTATTTATTTTGTACAAAAAAGAAAACTGAAACATTATTTGCCCACAAAGATTTTCGAACCTAGAAGTTGGCCCTCATACTTATATTTTGTCAACGGTTTTTTATAACCAATAATGATACCAATGATGTGGAAACAACTGGGAAGTCAGGACTTCGAATGTGTGGACTTACACTGTAATTAACCAACGAAACATTAAGCAGTCAACGACATTACCCACATTAACACCCAGGTGGGGACTTATGTGGTCTGAAACGGGGACCAGAGTTATCTATTTTGTACAAAAAAGAAAACTGAAACATTATTTGCCCACAAAGAATTTCGAACCTAGAAGTTGGCCCTCATACTTATATTTTGTCAACGGTTTTTTATAACCAATAATGATACCAATGATGTGGAAACAACTGGGAAGTCAGGACTTCGAATGTGTGGACTTACACTGTAATTAACCAACGAAACGTTAAGCAGTCAACGACATTACCCACATTAACACCTAGGTGGGGACTTATGTGGTCTGAAACGGGGACCAGAGTTATTTATTTTGTACAAAAAAGAAAACTGAAACATTATTTGCCCACAAAGAATTTCGAACCTAGAAGTTGGCCCTCATACTTATATTTTGTCAACGGTTTTTTATAACCAATAATGATACCAATGATGTGGAAACAACTGGGGAGTCACAACTTCGAATGTGTGGACTTACACTGTAATTAACCAACGAAACGTTAAGCAGTCAATGACATTACCCACATTAACACCCAAGTGGGGACTTATGTGGTCTGAAACGGGGACCAGAGTTATCTATTTTGTACAAAAAAGAAAACTGAAACATTATTTGCCCACAAGGATTTTCGAACCTAGAAGTTGGCCCTCATACTTATATTTTGTCAACGGTTTTTTATAACCAATAATGATACCAATGATGTGGAAACAACTAGGGAGTCAAGACTTCGAATGTGTGGACTTACACTGTAATTAACCAATGAAACGTTAAGCAGTCAATGACATTACCCACATTAACACCCAGGTGGGAACTTATGTGGTCTGAAACGGGGACCAGAGTTATCTATTTTGTACAAATAAAAAAACTGAAACATTATTTGCCCACAAAGAATTTCGAACCTAAAAGTTGGCCCTCATACTTATATTTTGTCAACGGTTTTTTATAACCAATAATGATACCAATGATGTGGAAACAACTGGTGAGTCAGGACTTCGAATGTGTGGATTTACACTGTAATTAACCAACGAAACGTTAAGCAGTCAACGACATTACGCACATTAACACCCAGGTGGGGACTTATGTGGTCTGAAACGGGGACCAGCGTTATCTATTTTGTACAAAAAAGAAAACTGAAACATTATTTGCCCACAAAGAATTTCGAACCTAGAAGTTGGCCCTCATACTTATATTTTGTCAACGGTTTTTTATAACCAATAATGATACCAATGATGAGGAAACAACTGGTGAGTCAGGACTTCGAATGTGTGGACTTACACTGTAATTAACCAACGAAACGTTAAGCAGTCAACGACATTACGCACATTAACACCCAGGTGGGGACTTATGTGGTCTGAAACGGGGACCAGAGTTATCTATTTTGTACAAAAAAGAAAACTGAAACATTATTTGCCCACAAAGATTTTCGAACCTAGAAGTTGGCCCTCATACTTATATTTTGTCAACGGTTTTTTATAACCAATAATGATACCAATGATGTGGAAACAACTGGGAAGTCAGGACTTCGAATATGTGGCCTTACACTATAATTAACCAACGAAACAATAAGCAGTCAACGACATTACCCACATTAACACCCATGTGGGGACTTATGTGGTCTGAAACGGGGACCAGAGTTATCTATTTTGTACAAAAAAGAAAACTGAAACATTATTTGCCCACAAAGAATTTCGAACCTAGAAGTTGGCCCTCATACTTATATTTTGTCCACGGTTTTTTATAACCAATAATGATACCAATGATGTGGAAACAATTGGGAAGTCAGGACTTCGAATATGTGGACTTACACTATAATTAACCAACGAAACAATAAGAAGTCAACGACATTACCCACATTAACACCCAGGTGGGGACTTATGTGGTCTGAAACGGGGACCAGAGTTATCTATTTTGTACAAAAAAGAAAACTGAAACATTATTTGCCCACAAAGAATTTCGAACCTAGAAGTTGGCCCTCATACTTCTATTTTGTCAACGGTTTTTTATAACCAATAATGATACCAATCATGTGGAAACAACTGGGGAGTCAGGACTTCGAATGTGTGGACTTACACTATAATTAACCAACCAAACCTTAAGCAGTCAACGACATTACCCACATTAACACCCAAGTGGGGACTTATGTGGTCTGAAACGGGAACCAGAGTTATCTATTTTGTATAAAAAAGAAAACTGAAACATTATTTGCCACAAAGAATTTCGAACCTAGAAGTTGGCCCTCATACTTATATTTTGTCAACGGTTTTTTATAACCAATAATGATCCCAATGATGTGGAAACAACTGGGGAGTCAGGACTTCGAATGTGTGGACTTACACTCTAATTAACCAACGAAACAATAAGCAGTCAACGACATTACCCTCATTAACACCCAGGTGGGGACTTATGTGGTCTGAAACGGGGACCAGAGTTATCTATTTTGTACAAAAAAGAAAACTGAAACATTATTTGCCCACAAAGAAATTCGAACCTAGAAGTTGGCCCTCATACTTATATTTTGTCAACGGTTTTTTATAACCAATAATGATACCAATGATGTGGAAACAACTGGGGAGTCAGGACTTCGAATATGTGGCCTTACACTATAATTAACCAACGAAACAATAAGCAGTCAACGACATTACCCACATTAACACCCAGGTGGGGACTTATGTGATCTGAAACGGGGACCAGAGTTATCTATTTTGTACAAAAAAAAATTGAAACATTATTTGCCCACAAAGAATTTCGAACCTAGAAGTTGGCCCTCATACTTATATTTTGTCAACGGTTTTTTATAACCAATAATGATACCAATGATGTGGAAAGAACTGGGGAGTCAGGACTTCGAATGTGTGGACTTACACTGTAATTAACCAACGAAACAATAAGCAGTCAACGACATTACCCACATTAACACCCATGTGGGGACTTATGTGGTCTGAAACGGGGACCAGAGTTATCTATTTTGTACAAAAAAGAAAACTGAAACATTATTTGCCCACAAAGAATTTCGAACCTAGAAGTTGGCCCTCATACTTATATTTTGTCAACGGTTTTTTATAACCAATAATGATACCAATGATGTGGAAACAACTGGGGAGTCAGGACTTCGAATGTGTGGACTTACACTGTAATTAACCAACGAAACGTTAAGCAGTGAACGACATTACCCACCTTAACACCAGGTAGGGACTTGTGTGGTCTGAAACGGGGACCAGAGTTATCTATTTTGTACAAAAAAGAAAACTGAAACATTATTTGCCCACAAAGATTTTCGAACCTAGAAGTTGGCCCTCATACTTATATTTTGTCAACGGTTTTTTATAACCAATAATGATACCAATGATGTGGAAACAACTGGGAAGTCAGGACTTCGAATGTGTGGACTTACACTGTAATTAACCAACGAAACGTTAAGCAGTCAACGACATTACCCACATTAACACCCAGGTGGGGACTTATGTGGTCTGAAACGGGGACCAGAGTTATCTATTTTGTACAAAAAAGAAAACTGAAACATTATTTGCCCACAAAGAATTTCGAACCTAGAAGTTGGCCCTCATACTTATATTTTGTCAACGGTTTTTTATAACCAATAATGATACCAATGATGTGGAAACAACTGGGAAGTCAGGACTTCGAATGTGTGGACTTACACTGTAATTAACCAACGAAACGTTAAGCAGTCAACGACATTACCCACATTAACACCCAGGTGGGGACTTATGTGGTCTGAAACGGGGACCAGAGTTATCTATTTTGTACAAAAAAGAAAACTGAAACATTATTTGCCCACAAAGAATTTCGAACCTAGAAGTTGGCCATCATACTTATATTTTGTCAACGGTTTTTTATAACCAATAATGATACCAATGATGTGGAAACAACTGGGGAGTCAGGACTTGGAAGATGTGGACTTACACTATAATTAACCAACGAAACAATAAGCAGTCAACGACATTACCCACATTAACACCCAGGTGGGGACTTCTGTGGTCTAAAACGGGGACCAGAGTTATCTATTTTGTACAAAAAAGAAAACTGAAACATTATTTGCCCACAAAGAATTTTGAACCTAGAAGTTGGCCCTCATACTTATATTTTGTCAACGGTTTTTTATAACCAATAATGATACCAATGATGTGGAAACAACTGGGGAGTCAGGACTTCGAATGTGTGGACTTACACTGTAATTAACCAACGAAACGTTAAGCAGTCAACGACATTACCCACCTTAACACCAGGTAGGGACTTGTGTGGTCTGAAACGGGGACCAGAGTTATCTATTTTGTACAAAAAAGAAAACTGAAACATTATTTGCCCACCAAGAATTTCGAATCTAGAAGTTGGCCCTCATACTTATATTTTGTCAACGGTTTTTTATAACCAATAATGCTACCAATGATGTGGACACAACTGGGAAGTCAGGACTTCGAATGTGTGGACTTACACTGTAATTAACCAACGAAACATTAAGCAGTCAACGACATTACCCACATTAACACCCAAGTCGGGACTTATGTGGTCTGAAACGGGTACCAGAGTTTTCTATTTTGTATAAAAAAGAAAACTGAAACATTATTTGCCCACAAAGAATTTCGAACCTAGAAGTTGGCCCTCATACTAATATTTTGTCAACGGTTTTTTATAACCAATAATGATACCAATGGGGTGGAAACAACTGGGGAGTCAGGACTTCGAATGTGTGGACTTACACTATAATTAACCAACGAAACATTAAGCAGTCAACGACCTTACCCACATTAACACCCAGGTGGGGACTTATGTTGTCTGAAACGGGGACCAGAGTTATCGATTTTGTACAAAAAAGAAAACTGAAACATTATTTGCCCACAAAGAATTTCGAACCTAGAAGTTGGCCCTCATACTTATATTTTGTCAACGGTTTTTTATAACCAATAATGATACCAATGATGTGGAAACAACTGGGGAGTCAGGACTTCGAATGTGTGGACTTACACTGTAATTAACCAACGAAACGTTAAGCAGTCAACGACATTACCCACATTAACACCCAGGTGGGGACTTATGTGGTCTGAAACGGGGACCAGAATTATCTATTTTGTACAAAAAAGAAAACTGAAACATTATTTGCCCACAAAGAATTTCGAACCTAGAAGTTGGCCCTCATACTTATATTTTGTCAACGGTTTTTTATAACCAATAATGATATCAATGATGTCGAAACAACTGGGGAGTCAGGACTTGGAATATGTGGACTTACACTATAATTAACCAACGAAACAATAAGCAGTCAACGACATTACCCACATTAACACCCAGGTGGGGACTTATGTGGTCTGAAACGGGGACCAGAGTTATCTATTTTGTACAAAAAAGAAAACTGAAACATTATTTGCCCACAAAGAATTTCGAACCTAGAAGTTGGCCCTCATACTTATATTTTGTCAACGGTTTTTTATAACCAATAATGATACCAATGATGTCGAAACAACTGGGGAGTCAGGACTTGGAATATGTGGACTTACACTATAATTAACCAACGAAACAATAAGCAGTCAACGACATTACCCACATTAACACCCAGGTGGGGACTTATGTGGTCTAAAACGGGGACCAGAGTTATCTATTTTGTACAAAAAAGAAAACTGAAACATTATTTGCCCACAAAGAATGTCGAACCTAGAAGTTGGCCCTCATACTTATATTTTGTCAACGGTTTTTTATAACCAATAATGATACCAATGATGTGGAAACAACTGGGGAGTCAGGACTTCGAATGTGTGGACTTACACTGTAATTAACCAACGAAACGTTAAGCAGTCAACGACATTACCCACCTTAACACCAGGTAGGGACTTGTGTGGTCTGAAACGGGGACCAGAGTTATCTATTTTGTACAAAAAAGAAAACTGAAACATTATTTGCCCACAAAGAATTTCGAACCTAGAAGTTGGCCCTCATACTTATATTTTGTCAACGGTTTTTTATAACCAATAATGCTACCAATGATGTGGACACAACTGGGAAGTCAGGACTTCGAATGTGTGGACTTACACTGTAATTAACCAACGAAACATTAAGCAGTCAACGACAATACCCACATTAACACCCAAGTCGGGACTTATGTGGTCTGAAACGGGGACCAGAGTTTTCTATTTTGTATAAAAAAGAAAACTGAAACACTATTTGCCCACAAAGAAATTCGAACCTAGAAGTTGGCCCTCATACTTATATTTTGTCAACGGTTTTTTATAACCAATAATGATACCAATGGGGTGGAAACAACTGGGGAGTCAGGACTTCGAATGTGTGGACTTACACTATAATTAACCAACGAAACATTAAGCAGTCAACGACCTTACCCACATTAACACCCAGGTGGGGACTTATATTGTCTGAAACGGGGACAGAGTTATCGATTTTGTACAAAAAAGAAAACTGAAACATTATTTGCCCACAAAGAATTTCGAACCTAGAAGTTGGCCCTCATACTTATATTTTGTCAACGGTTTTTTATAACCAATAATGATACCAATGATGTGGAAACAACTGGGGAGTCAGGACTTCGAATGTGTGGACTTACACTGTAATTAACCAACGAAACGTTAAGCAGTCAACGACATTACCCACATTAACACCCAGGTGGGGACTTATGTGGTCTGAAACGGGGACCAGAATTATCTATTTTGTACAAAAAAGAAAACTGAAACATTATTTGCCCACAAAGAATTTCGAACCTAGAAGTTGGCCCTCATACTTATATTTTGTCAACGGTTTTTTATAACCAATAATGCTACCAATGATGTGGAAACAACTGGGAAGTCAGGACTTCGAATGTGTGGACTTACACTGTAATTAACCAACGAAACATTAAGCAGCCAACGACATTACCCACATTAACACCCAAGTGGGGACTTATGTGGTCTGAAACGGGGACCAGAGTTTTCTATTTTGTATAAAAAAGAAAACTGAAACATTATTTGCCCACAAAGAATTTCGAACCTAGAAGTTGGGCCTCACACTTATATTTTGTCAACGGTTTTTTATAACCAATAATGATACCAATGGGGTGGAAAGAACTGGGGAGTCAGGACTTCGAATGTGTGGACTTACACTATAATTAACCAACGAAACAATAAGCAGTCAACGACATTACCCACATTAACACCCAGGTGGGGACTTATGTAGTCTCAAACGGGGACCAGAGTTATCTATTTTGTACAAAAAAGAAAACTGAAACATTATTTGCCTACAAAGAATTTCGAACCTAGAAGTTGGCCCTCATACTTATATTTTGTCAACGGTTTTTTATAACCAATAATGATACCAATGATGTGGAAACAACTGGGGAGTCAGGACTTCGAATGTGTGGACTTACACTGTAATTAACCAACGAAACGTTAAGCAGTCAACGACATTACCCACATTAACACCCAGGTGGGGACTTATGTGGTCTGAAACGGGGACCAGAGTTATCGATTTTGTACAAAAAAGAAAACTGAAACATTATTTGCCCACAAAGAATTTCGAACCTAGAAGTTGGCCCTCATACTTATATTTTGTGAACGGTTTTTTATAACCAATAATGATACCAATGATGTGGAAACAACTGGGGAGCCAGGACTTGGAATATGTGGACTTACACTATAATTAACCAACGAAACAATAAGCAGTCAACGACATTACCCACATTAACACCCAGGTGGGGACTTATGTGGTCTAAAACGGGGACCAGAGTTATCTATTTTGTACAAAAAAGAAAACTGAAACATTATTTGCCCACAAAGAATTTCGAACCTAGAAGTTGGCCCTCATACTTATATTTTGTCAACGGTTTTTTATAACCAATAATGATACCAATGATGTGGAAACAACTGGGGAGTCAGGACTTCGAATGTGTGGACTTACACTGTAATTAACCAACGAAACGTTAAGCTGTCAACGACATTACCCACCTTAACACCAGGTAGGGACTTGTGTGGTCTGAAACGGGGACCAGAGTTATCTATTTTGTACAAAAAAGAAAACTGAAACATTATTTGCCCACAAAGAATTTCGAACCTAGAAGTTGGCCCTCATACTTATATTTTGTCAACGGTTTTTTATAACCAATAATGCTACCAATGATGTGGACACAACTGGGAAGTCAGGACTTCGAATGTGTGGACTTACACTGTAATTAACCAACGAAACATTAAGCAGTCAACGACATTACCCACATTAACACCCAAGTCGGGACTTATGTGGTCTGAAACGGGGACCAGAGTTATCTATTTTGTAACTAAAAGAAAACTGAAACATTATTTGCCCACAAAGAATTTCGAACCTAGAAGTTGGCCCTCATACTTATATTTTGTCAACGGTTTTTTATAACCAATAATGATACCAATGGGGTGGAAACAACTGGGGAGTCAGGACTTCGAATGTGTGGACTTACACTGTAATTAACCAACGAAACGTTAAGCAGTCAACGACATTACCCACATTAACACCCAGGTGGGGACTTGTGTGGTCTGAAACGGGGACCAGAGTTATCTATTTTGTACAAAAAAGAAAACTGAAACATTATTTGCCCACAAAGAATTTCGAACCTAGAAGTTGGCCCTCATACTTATATTTTGTCAATGGTTTTTTATAACCAATAATGATACCAATGGGGTGGAAACAACTGGGGAGTCAGGACTTCGAATGTGTGGACTTACACTGTAATTAACCAACGAAACGTTAAGCAGTCAACGACATTACCCACATTAACACCCAGGTGGGGACTTATGTGGTCTGAAACGGGGACCAGAGTTATCGATTTTGTACAAAAAAGAAAACTGAAACATTATTTGCCCACAAAGAATTTCGAACCTAGAAGTTGGCCCTCATACTTATATTTTGTCAACGGTTTTTTATAACCAATGATGATACCAATGATGTGGAAACAACTGGGGAGTCAGGACTTCGAATGTGTGGACTTACACTGTAATTAACCAACGAAACGTTAAGCAGTCAACGACATTACCCACATTAACACCCAGGTGGGGACTTATGTGGTCTGAAACGGGGACCAGAGTTATCGATTTTGTACAAAAAAGAAAACTGAAACATTATTTGCCCACAAAGAATTTCGAACCTAGAAGTTGGCCCTCATACTTATATTTTGTCAACGGTTTTTTATAACCAATAATGATACCAATGATGTGGAAACAACTGGGGAGTCAGGACTTGGAATATGTGGACTTACACAATAATTAACCAACGAAACAATAAGCAGTCAACGACATTACCCACATTAACACCCAGGTGGGGACTTATGTGGTCTAAAACGGGGACCAGAGTTATCTATTTTGTACAAAAAAGAAAACTGAAACATTATTTGGCCACAAAGAATTTCGAACCTAGAAGTTGGCCCTCATACTTATATTTTGTCAACGGTTTTTTATAACCAATAATGATACCAATGATGTGGAAACAACTGGGGAGTCAGGACTTCGAATGTGTGGACTTACACTGTAATTAACCAACGAAACGTTAAGCAGTGAACGACATTACCCACCTTAACACCAGGTAGGGACTTGTGTGGTCTGAAACGGGGACCAGAGTTATCTATTTTGTACAAAAAAGAAAACTGAAACATTATTTGCCCACAAAGAATTTCGAACCTAGAAGTTGGCCCTCATACTTATATTTTGTCAACGGTTTTTTATAACCAATAATGCTACCAATGATGTGGACACAACTGGGAAGTCAGGACTTGGAATGTGTGGACTTACACTGTAATTAACCAACGAAACATTAAGCAGTCAACGACATTACCCACATTAACACCCAAGTCGGGACTAATTTGGTCTGAAACGGGGACCAGAGTTTTCTATTTTGTATAAAAAACAAAACTGAAACACTATTTGCCCACAAAGAATTTCGAACCTAGAAGTTGGCCCTCATACTTATATTTTGTCAACGGTTTTTTATAACCAATAATGATACCAATGGGGTGGAAACAACTGGGGAGTCAGGACTTCGAATGTGTGGACTTACACTATAATTAACCAACGAAACATTAAGCAGTCAACGACCTTACCCACATTAACACCCAGGTGGGGACTTATGTGGTCTAAAACGGGGACCAGAGTTATCTATTTTGTACAAAAAAGAAAACTGAAACATTATTTGGCCACAAAGAATTTCGAACCTAGAAGTTGGCCCTCATACTTATATTTTGTCAACGGTTTTTTATAACCAATAATGATACCAATGATGTGGAAACAACTGGGGAGTCAGGACTTGGAATATGTGGACTTACACAATAATTAACCAACGAAACAATAAGCAGTCAACGACATTACCCACATTAACACCCAGGTGGGGACTTATGTGGTCTAAAACGGGGACCAGAGTTATCTATTTTGTACAAAAAAGAAAACTGAAACATTATTTGGCCACAAAGAATTTCGAACCTAGAAGTTGGCCCTCATACTTATATTTTGTCAACGGTTTTTTATAACCAATAATGATACCAATGATGTGGAAACAACTGGGGAGTCAGGACTTCGAATGTGTGGACTTACACTGTAATTAACCAACGAAACGTTAAGCAGTGAACGACATTACCCACCTTAACACCAGGTAGGGACTTGTGTGGTCTGAAACGGGGACCAGAGTTATCTATTTTGTACAAAAAAGAAAACTGAAACATTATTTGCCCACAAAGAATTTCGAACCTAGAAGTTGGCCCTCATACTTATATTTTGTCAACGGTTTTTTATAACCAATAATGCTACCAATGATGTGGACACAACTGGGAAGTCAGGACTTGGAATGTGTGGACTTACACTGTAATTAACCAACGAAACATTAAGCAGTCAACGACATTACCCACATTAACACCCAAGTCGGGACTAATTTGGTCTGAAACGGGGACCAGAGTTTTCTATTTTGTATAAAAAACAAAACTGAAACACTATTTGCCCACAAAGAATTTCGAACCTAGAAGTTGGCCCTCATACTTATATTTTGTCAACGGTTTTTTATAACCAATAATGATACCAATGGGGTGGAAACAACTGGGGAGTCAGGACTTCGAATGTGTGGACTTACACTATAATTAACCAACGAAACATTAAGCAGTCAACGACCTTACCCACATTAACACCAGGTGGGGACTTATATTGTCTGAAACGGGGACCAGAGTTATCGATTTTGTACAAAAAAGAAAACTGAAACATTATTTGCCCACAAAGAATTTCGAACCTAGAAGTTGGCCCTCATACTTATATTTTGTCAACGGTTTTTTATAACCAATAATGATACCAATGATGTGGAAACAACTGGGGAGTCAGGACTTCGAATGTGTGGACTTACACTGTAATTAACCAACGAAACGTTAAGCAGTCAACGACATTACCCACATTAACACCCAGGTGGGGACTTATGTGGTCTGAAACGGGGACCAGAGTTATCTATTTTGTACAAAAGAGAAAACTGAAACACTATTTGCCCACAAAGAATTTCGAACCTAGAAGTTGGCCCTCATACTTATATTTTGTCAACGGTTTTTTATTAGCAATAATGATAACAATGATGTGGAAACAACTGGGGAGTCAGGACTTCGAATATGTGGCCTTACACTGTAATTAACCAACCAAATATTAAGCAGTCAACGACATTACCCACCTTAACACCAGGTAGGGACTTGTGTGGTCTGAAACGGGGACCAGAGTTATCTATTTTGTACAAAAAAGAAAACTGAAACATTATTTGCCCACAAAGAATTTCGAACCTAGAAGTTGGCCCTCATACTTATATTTTGTCAACGGTTTTTTATAACCAATAATGCTACCAATGATGTGGAAACAACTGGGAAGTCAGGACGTCGAATGTGTGGACTTACACTGTAATTAACCAACGAAACTTTAAGCAGTCAACGACATTACCCACATTAACACCCAAGTGGGGACTTATGTGGTGTGAAACGGGGACCAGAGTTTTCTATTTTGTATAAAAAAGAAAACTGAAACATTATTTGCCCACAAAGAATTTCGAACCTAGAAGTTGGACCTCATACTTATATTTTGTCAACGGTTTTTTATAACCAATAATGATACCAATGGGGTGGAAACAACTGGGGAGTCAGGACTTCGAATGTGTGGACTTACACTATAATTAACCAACGAAACAATAAGCAGTCAACGACATTACCCACATTAACACCCAGGTGGGGACTTATGTGTTCTGAAACGGGGACCAGAGTTATCTATTTTGTACAAAAAAGAAAACTGAAACATTATTTGCCTACAAAGAATTTCGAACCTAGAAGTTGGCCCTCATACTTATATTTTGTCAACGGTTTTTTATAACCAATAATGATACCAATGATGTGGAAACAACTGGGGATTCAGGACTTCGAATATGTGGACTTACACTATAATTAACCAACGAAACAATAAGCAGTCAACGACATTACCCACATTAACACCCAGGTGGGGACTTATGTGGTCTGAAACAGGGACCAGAGTTATCTATTTTGTACAAAAAAGAAAACTGAAACATTATTTGCCCACAAAAAATTTCGAACCTAGAAGTTGGCCCTCATACTTATATTTTGTCAACGGTTTTTTATAACCGATAATGATACCAATGATGTGGAAACAACTGGGGAGTCAGGACTTCGAATGTGTGGACTTACACTGTAATTAACCAACGAAACAATAAGCAGTCAACGACATTACCCACATTAACACCAGGTAGGGACTTATGTGGTCTGAAAAGGGGACCAGAGTTATCTATTTTGTACAAAAAAGAAAACTGAAACATTATTTGCCCACAAAGAATTTCGAACCTAGAAGTTGGCCCTCATACTTATATTTTGTCAACAGTTTTTTATAACCAATAATGATACCAATTATGTGGAAACAACTGGGGAGTTAGGACTTCGAATGTGTGGACTTACACTGTAATTAACCAACGAAACATTAAGCAGTCAACGACATTACCCACATTAACACCCAAGTGGGGACTTATGTGGTCTGAAACGGGGACCAGAGTTATCTATTTTGTACAAAAAAGAAAACTGAAACATTATTTGCACACAAAGAATTTCGAACCTAGAAGTTGGCCCTCATACTTATATTTTTTCAACGGTTTTTTATAACCAATAATGCTACCAATGATGTGGAAACAACTGGGAAGTCAGGACTTCGAATGTGTGGACTTACACTGTAATTAACCAACGAAACATTAAGCAGCCAACGACATTACCCACATTAACACCCAGGTGGGGACTTATGTGGTCTGAAAAGGGGACCAGAGTTATCTATTTTGTACAAAAAAGAAAACTGAAACATTATTTGCCCACAAAGATTTTCGAACCTAGAAGTTGGCCCTCATACTTATATTTTGTGAACGGTTTGTATAACCAATAATGATACCAATGATGTGGAAACAACTAGGGAGTCAGGACTTCGAATGTGTGGACTTACACTGTAATTAACCAACGAAACGTTAAGCAGTCAACGACATTACCCACATTAACACCCAGGTGGGGACTTATGTGGTCTGAAACGGGGACCAGAGTTATCTATTTTGTACAAAAAAGAAAACTGAAACATTATTTGCCCACAAAGAATTTCGAACCTAGAAGTTGGCCCTCATACTTATATTTTTTCAACGGTTTTTTATAACCAATAATGCTACCAATGATGTGGAAACAACTGGGAAGTCAGGACTTCAAATGTGTGGACTTACACTGTAATTAACCAACGAAACATTAAGCAGCCAACGACATTACCGACAATAACACCCAGGTGGGGACTTATGTGGTCTGAAAAGGGGACCAGAGTTATCTATTTTGTACAAAAAAGAAAACTGAAACATTATTTGCCCACAAAGATTTTCGAACCTAGAAGTTGGCCCTCATACTTATATTTTGTGAACGGTTTGTATAACCAATAATGATACCAATGATGTGGAAACAACTAGGGAGTCAGGACTTCGAATGTGTGGACTTACACTGTAATTAACCAACGAAACGTTAAGCAGTCAACGACATTACCCACATTAACACCCAGGTGGGGACTTATGTGGTCTGAAACGGGGACCAGAGTTATCGATTTTGTACAAAAAAGAAAACTGAAACATTATTTGCCCACAAAGAATTTCGAACCTAGAAGTTGGCCCTCATACTTATATTTTGTCAACGGTTTTTTATAACCAATGATGATACCAATGATGTGGAAACAACTGGGGAGTCAGGACTTCGAATGTGTGGACTTACACTGTAATTAACCAACGAAACGTTAAGCAGTCAACGACATTACCCACATTAACACCCAGGTGGGGACTTATGTGGTCTGAAACGGGGACCAGAGTTATCGATTTTGTACAAAAAAGAAAACTGAAACATTATTTGCCCACAAAGAATTTCGAACCTAGAAGTTGGCCCTCATACTTATATTTTGTCAACGGTTTTTTATAACCAATAATGATACCAATGATGTGGAAACAACTGGGGAGTCAGGACTTGGAATATGTGGACTTACACAATAATTAACCAACGAAACAATAAGCAGTCAACGACATTACCCACATTAACACCCAGGTGGGGACTTATGTGGTCTGAAACGGGGACCAGAGTTATCTATTTTGTACAAAAAAGAAAACTGAAACATTATTTGCCCACAAAGAATTTCGAACCTAGAAGTTGGCCCTCATACGTATATTTTGTCAACGGTTTTTTATAACCAATAATGATACCAATGATGTGGAAACAACTGGGGAGTCAGAACTTCGAATGTGTGGACTTACACTGTAATTAACCAACGAAACGTTAAGCAGTGAACGACATTACCCACCTTAACACCAGGTAGGGACTTGTGTGGTCTGAAACGGGGACCAGAGTTATCTATTTTGTACAAAAAAGAAAACTGAAACATTATTTGCCCACAAAGAATTTCGAACCTAGAAGTTGGCCCTCATACTTATATTTTGTCAACGGTTTTTTATAACCAATAATGCTACCAATGATGTGGACACAACTGGGAAGTCAGGACTTGGAATGTGTGGACTTACACTGTAATTAACCAACGAAACATTAAGCAGTCAATGACATTACCCACATTAACACCCAAGTCGGGACTAATTTGGTCTGAAACGGGGACCAGAGTTTTCTATTTTGTATAAAAAACAAAACTGAAACACTATTTGCCCACAAAGAATTTCGAACCTAGAAGTTGGCCCTCATACTTATATTTTGTCAACGGTTTTTTATAACCAATAATGATACCAATGGGGTGGAAACAACTGGGGAGTCAGGACTTCGAATGTGTGGACTTACACTATAATTAACCAACGAAACATTAAGCAGTCAACGACCTTACCCACATTAACACCAGGTGGGGACTTATATTGTCTGAAACGGGGACCAGAGTTATCGATTTTGTACAAAAAAGAAAACTGAAACATTATTTGCCCACAAAGAATTTCGAACCTAGAAGTTGGCCCTCATACTTATATTTTGTCAACGGTTTTTTATAACCAATAATGATACCAATGATGTGGAAACAACTGGGGAGTCAGGACTTCGAATGTGTGGACTTACACTGTAATTAACCAACGAAACGTTAAGCAGTCAACGACATTACCCACATTAACACCCAGGTGGGGACTTATGTGGTCTGAAACGGGGACCAGAGTTATCTATTTTGTACAAAAGAGAAAACTGAAACACTATTTGCCCACAAAGAATTTCGAACCTAGAAGTTGGCCCTCATACTTATATTTTGTCAACGGTTTTTTATTAGCAATAATGATAACAATGATGTGGAAACAACTGGGGAGTCAGGACTTCGAATATGTGGCCTTACACTGTAATTAACCAACCAAATATTAAGCAGTCAACGACATTACCCACCTTAACACCAGGTAGGGACTTGTGTGGTCTGAAACGGGGACCAGAGTTATCTATTTTGTACAAAAAAGAAAAATGAAACATTATTTGCCCACAAAGAATTTCGAACCTAGAAGTTGGCCCTCATACTTATATTTTGTCAACGGTTTTTTATAACCAATAATGCTACCAATGATGTGGAAACAACTGGGAAGTCAGGACGTCGAATGTGTGGACTTACACTGTAATTAACCAACGAAACTTTAAGCAGTCAACGACATTACCCACATTAACACCCAAGTGGGGACTTATGTGGTGTGAAACGGGGACCAGAGTTTTCTATTTTGTATAAAAAAGAAAACTCAAACATTATTTGCCCACAAAGAATTTTGAACCTAGAAGTTGGCCCTCATACTTATATTTTGTCAACGGTTTTTTATAACCAATAATGATACCAATGGGGTGGAAACAACTGGGGAGTCAGGACTTCGAATGTGTGGACTTACACTATAATTAACCAACGAAACAATAAGCAGTCAACGACATTACCCACATTAACACCCAGGTGGGGACTTATGTGTTCTGAAACGGGGACCAGAGTTATCTATTTTGTACAAAAAAGAAAACTGAAACATTATTTGCCTACAAAGAATTTCGAACCTAGAAGTTGGCCCTCATACTTATATTTTGTCAACGGTTTTTTATAACCAATAATGATACCAATGATGTGGAAACAACTGGGGAGTCAGGACTTCGAATATGTGGACTTACACTATAATTAAGTAACGAAACAATAAGCAGTCAACGACATTACCCACATTAACACCAGGTAGGGACTTATGTGGTCTGAAAAGGGGACCAGAGTTATCTATTTTGTACAAAAAAGAAAACTGAAACATTATTTGCCCACAAAGAATTTCGAACCTAGAAGTTGGCCCTCATACTTATATTTTGTCAACAGTTTTTTATAACCAATAATGATACCAATTATGTGGAAACAACTGGGGAGTCAGGACTTCGAATGTGTGGACTTACACTGTAATTAACCAACGAAACATTAAGCAGTCAACGACATTACCCACATTAACACCCAAGTGGGGACTTATGTGGTCTGAAACGGGGACCAGAGTTATCTATTTTGTACAAAAAAGAAAACTGAAACATTATTTGCACACAAAGAATTTCGAACCTAGAAGTTGGCCCTCATACTTATATTTTTTCAACGGTTTTTTATAACCAATAATGCTACCAATGATATGGAAACAACTGGGAAGTCAGGACTTCGAATGTGTGGACTTACACTGTAATTAACCAACGAAACATTAAGCAGCCAACGACATTACCCACATTAACACCCAGGTGGGGACTTATGTGGTCTGAAAAGGGGACCAGAGTTATCTATTTTGTACAAAAAAGAAAACTGAAACATTATTTGCCCACAAAGATTTTCGAACCTAGAAGTTGGCCCTCATACTTATATTTTGTGAACGGTTTGTATAACCAATAATGATACCAATGATGTGGAAACAACTAGGGAGTCAGGACTTCGAATGTGTGGACTTACACTGTAATTAACCAACGAAACGTTAAGCAGTCAACGACATTACCCACATTAACACCCAGGTGGGGACTTATGTGGTCTGAAACGGGGACCAGAGTTATCTATTTTGTACAAAAAAGAAAACTGAAACATTATTTGCCCACAAAGAATTTCGAACCTAGAAGTTGGCCCTCATACTTATATTTTTTCAACGGTTTTTTATAACCAATAATGCTACCAATGATGTGGAAACAACTGGGAAGTCAGGACTTCAAATGTGTGGACTTACACTGTAATTAACCAACGAAACATTAAGCAGCCAACGACATTACCGACATTAACACCCAGGTGGGGACTTATGTGGTCTGAAAAGGGGACCAGAGTTATCTATTTTGTACAAAAAAGAAAACTGAAACATTATTTGCCCACAAAGATTTTCGAACCTAGAAGTTGGCCCTCATACTTATATTTTGTGAACGGTTTGTATAACCAATAATGATACCAATGATGTGGAAACAACTAGGGAGTCAGGACTTCGAATGTGTGGACTTACACTGTAATTAACCAACGAAACGTTAAGCAGTCAACGACATTACCCACATTAACACCCAGGTGGGGACTTATGTGGTCTGAAACAGGGACCAGAGTTATCTATTTTGTACAAAAAAGAAAACTGAAACATTATTTGCCCACAAAGAATTTCGAACCTAAAAGTTGGCCCTCATACTTATATTTTGTCAACGGTTTTTTATAACCAATAATGATACCAATGATGTGGAAACAACTGGGAGTCAGGACTTCGAATGTGTGGACTTACACTGTAATTAACCAACGAAACGTTAAGCAGTCAACGACATTACCCACATTAACACCCAAGTGGGGACTTATGTGGTCTAAAAAGGGGACCAGAGTTATCTATTTTGTACAAAAAAGAAAACTGAAACATTATTTGCCCACAAAGATTTTCGAACCAAGAAGTTGGCCCTCATACTTATATTTTGTGAACGGTTTTTATAACCAATAATGAAAACAATGATGTGGAAACAACTGGGAGTCAGGACTTCGAATGTGTGGACTTACACTGTAATTAACCAACGAAACGTTAAGCAGTCAACGACATTACCCACATTAACACCCAGGTGGGGACTTATGTGGTCTGAAACGGGGACCAGAGTTATCTATTTTGTACAAAAAAGAAAACTGAAACATTATTTGCCCACAAAGAATTTCGAACCTAGAAGATGGCCCTCATACTTATATTTTGTCAACAGTTTTTTATAACCAATAATGATACCAATTATGTGGAAACAACTGGGGAGTCAGGACTTCGAATGTGTGGACTTACACTGTAATTAACCAACGAAACGTTAAGCAGTCAACGACATTACCCACATTAACACCCAAGTGGGGACTTATGTGGTCTTAAACGGGGACCAGATTTATCTATTTTGTACAAAAAAGAAAACTGAAACATTATTTGCCCACAAAGAATTTCGAACCTAAAAGTTGGCCCTCATACTTATATTTTGTCAACGGTTTTTTATAACCAATAATGATACCAATTATGTAGAAACAACTGGGGAGTCAGGACTTCGAATGTGTGGACTTACACTGTAATTAACCAACGAAACAATAAGCAGTCAACGACATTACCAGGGGACCAGAGTTATCTATTTTGTACAAAAAAGAAAACTGAAACATTATTTGCCCACAAAGAATTTCGAACCTAGAAGTTGGACCTCATACTTATATTTTGTCAACAGTTTTTTATAACCAATAATGATACCAATGATGTGGAAACAACTGGGGAGTCAGGACTTCGAATGTGTGGACTTACACTGTAATTAACCAACGAAACATTAAGCAGTCAACGACATTACCCACATTAACACCCAAGTGGGGACTTATGTGGTCTGAAACGGGGACCAGAGTTATCTATTTTGTACAAAAAAGAAAACTGAAACATTATTTGCCCACAAAGAATTTCGAACCTAGAAGTTGGCCCTCATACTTATATTTTTTCAACGGTTTTTTATAACCAATAATGCTACCAATGATGTGGAAACAACTGGGAAGTCAGGACTTCGAATGTGTGGACTTACACTGTAATTAACCAACGAAACATTAAGCAGCCAACGACATTACCCAAATTAACACCCAGGTGGGGACTTATGTGGTCTGAAAAGGGGACCAGAGTTATCTATTTTGTACAAAAAAGAAAACTGAAACATTATTTGCCCACAAAGATTTTCGAACCTAGAAGTTGGCCCTCATACTTATATTTTGTGAACGGTTTTTATAACCAATAATGATACCAATGATGTGGAAACAACTAGGGAGTCAGGACTTCGAATGTGTGGACTTACACTGTAATTAACCAACGAAACGTTAAGCAGTCAACGACATTACCCACATTAACACCCAGGTGGGGACTTATGTGGTCTGAAACGGGGACCAGAGTTATCTATTTTGTACAAAAAAGAAAACTGAAACATTATTTGCCCACAATGATTTTCGAACCTAGAAGTTGGCCCTCATACTTATATTTTGTGAACGGTTTTTTATAACCAATACTGATACCAATGATGTGGAAACAACTGGGGAGTCAGGACTTCGAACGTGTGGACTTACACTGTAATTAACCAACGAAACGTTAAGCAGTCAACGACATTACCCACATTAACACCCAAGTGGGGACTTATGTGGTCTAAAAAGGGGACCAGAGTTATCTATTTTGTACAAAAAAGAAAACTGAAACATTATTTGCCCACAAAGATTTTCGAACCTAGAAGTTGGCCCTCATACTTATATTTTGTGAACGGTTTTTATAACCAATAATGATACAAATGATGTGGAAACAACTGGGGAGTCAGGACTTCGAATGTGTGGACTTATACTGTAATTAACCAACGAAACGTTAAGCAGTCAACGACATTACCCACATTAACACCCAAGTGGGGACTTATGTGGTCTGAAACTGGGACCAGAGTTATCTATTTTGTACAAAAAAGAAAACTGAAACATTATTTGCCCACAATGATTTTCGAACCTAGAAGTTGGCCCTCATACTTATATTTTGTCAACGGTTTTTTATAACCAATAATGATACCAATGATGTGGAAACAACTGGGGAGTCAGGACTTCGAATGTGTGGACTTACACTGTAATTAACCAACGAAACGTTAAGCAGTCAACGACATTACCCACATTAACACCCAAGTGGGGACTTATGTGGTCTTAAACGGGGACCAGATTTATCTATTTTGTACAAAAAAGAAAACTGAAACATTATTTGCCCACAAAAAATTTCGAACCTAAAAGTTGGCCCTCATACTTATATTTTGTCAACGGTTTTTTATAACCAATAATGATACCAATGATGTGGAAACAACTGGTGAGTCAGGACTTCGAATGTGTGGACTTACACTGTAATTAACCAACGAAACGTTAAGCAGTCAACGACATTAACCACATGAACACCCAGGTGCGGACTTATGTGGTCTGAAACGGGGACCAGAGTTATCTATTTTGTACAAAAAAGAAAACTGAAACATTATTTGCCCACAAAGAATTTCGAACCTAGAAGTTGGCCCTCATACTTATATTTTGTCAACGGTTTTTTATAACCAATAATGATAACAATGATGTGGAAACAACTGGGGAGTCAGGACTTCGAATGTGTGGACTTACACTGTAATTAACCAACCAAACATTAAGCAGTCAACGACATTACCCACATTAACACCCAAGTGGGGATTTATGTGGTCTGAAACGGGGACCAGAGTTATCTATTTTGTACAAAAAAGAAAACTGAAACATTATTTGCCCACAAAGAATTTCGAACCTAGAAGTTGGCCCTCATACTTATATTTTTTCAACGGTTTTTTATAACCAATAATGCTACCAATGATGTGGAAACAACTGGGAAGTCAGGACTTCGAACGTGTGGACTTACACTGTAATTAACCAACGAAACATTAAGCAGCCAACGACATTACACACATTAACACCCAGGTGGGGACTTGTGTGGTCTGAAAAGGGGACTAGAGTTATCTATTTTGTACAAAAAAGAAAACTGAAACATTATTTGCCCACAAAGAATTTCGAACTTAGAAGTTGGCCCTCATACTTATATTTTGTCAACGGCTTTTTATAACCAATAATGATACCAATGATGTGGAAACAACTGGGGAGTCAGGACTTCGAACGTGTGGACTTACACTGTAATTAACCAATGAAACGTTAAGCAGTCAACGACATTACCCACATTAACACCCAGGTGGGGACTTATGTGGTCTGAAACGGGGACCAGAGTTATCTATTTTGTACAAAAAAGAAAACTGAAACATTATTTGCCCACAAAGAATTTCGAACCTAGAAGTTGGCCCTCATACTTATATTTTGTGAACGGTTTTTATAACCAATAATGATACAAATGATGTGCAAACAACTGGGGAGTCAGGACTTCGAATGTGTGGACTTATACTGTAATTAACCAACGAAACGTTAAGCAGTCAACGACATTACCCACATTAACACCCAAGTGGGGACTTATGTGGTCTGAAACGGGGACCAGAGTTATCTATTTTGTACAAAAAAGAAAACTGAAACATTATTTGCCCATAATGATTTTCGAACCTAGAAGTTGGCCCTCATACTTATATTTTGTCAACGGTTTTTTATAACCAATAATGATACCAATGATGTGGAAACAACTGGGGAGTCAGGACTTCGAATGTGTGGACTTACACTGTAATTAACCAACGAAACGTTAAGCAGTCAACGACATTACCCACATTAACACCCAAGTGGGGACTTATGTGGTCTTAAACGGGGACCAGATTTATCTATTTTGTACAAAAAAGAAAACTGAAACATTATTTGCCCACAAAGAATTTCGAACCTAAAAGTTGGCCCTCATACTTATATTTTGTCAACGGTTTTTTATAACCAATAATGATACCAATTATGTAGAAACAACTGGGGAGTCAGGACTTCGAATGTGTGGACTTACACTGTAATTAACCAACGAAACAATAAGCAGTCAACGACATTACCAGGGGACCAGAGTTATCTATTTTGTACAAAAAAGAAAACTGAAACATTATTTGCCCACAAAGAATTTCGAACCTAGAAGTTGGACCTCATACTTATATTTTGTCAACAGTTTTTTATAACCAATAATGATACCAATGATGTGGAAACAACTGGGGAGTCAGGACTTCGAATGTGTGGACTTACACTGTAATTAACCAACGAAACATTAAGCAGTCAACGACATTACCCACATTAACACCCAAGTGGGGACTTATGTGGTCTGAAACGAGGACCAGAGTTATCTATTTTGTACAAAAAAGAAAACTGAAACATTATTTGCCCACAAAGAATTTCGAACCTAGAAGTTGGCCCTCATACTTATATTTTTTCAACGGTTTTTTATAACCAATAATGCTACCAATGATGTGGAAACAACTGGGAAGTCAGGACTTCGAATGTGTGGACTTACACTGTAATTAACCAACGAAACATTAAGCAGCCAACGACATTACCCAAATTAACACCCAGGTGGGGACTTATGTGGTCTGAAAAGGGGACCAGAGTTATCTATTTTGTACAAAAAAGAAAACTGAAACATTATTTGCCCACAAAGATTTTCGAACCTAGAAGTTGGCCCTCATACTTATATTTTGTGAACGGTTTTTATAACCAATAATGATACCAATGATGTGGAAACAACTAGGGAGTCAGGACTTCGAATGTGTGGACTTACACTGTAATTAACCAACGAAACGTTAAGCAGTCAACGACATTACCCACATTAACACCCAGGTGGGGACTTATGTGGTCTGAAACGGGGACCAGAGTTATCTATTTTGTACAAAAAAGAAAACTGAAACATTATTTGCCCACAATGATTTTCGAACCTAGAAGTTGGCCCTCATACTTATATTTTGTGAACGGTTTTTTATAACCAATACTGATACCAATGATGTGGAAACAACTGGGGAGTCAGGACTTCGAACGTGTGGACTTACACTGTAATTAACCAACGAAACGTTAAGCAGTCAACGACATTACCCACATTAACACCCAAGTGGGGACTTATGTGGTCTAAAAAGGGGACCAGAGTTATCTATTTTGTACAAAAAAGAAAACTGAAACATTATTTGCCCACAAAGATTTTCGAACCTAGAAGTTGGCCCTCATACTTATATTTTGTGAACGGTTTTTATAACCAATAATGATACAAATGATGTGGAAACAACTGGGGAGTCAGGACTTCGAATGTGTGGACTTATACTGTAATTAACCAACGAAACGTTAAGCAGTCAACGACATTACCCACATTAACACCCAAGTGGGGACTTATGTGGTCTGAAACTGGGACCAGAGTTATCTATTTTGTACAAAAAAGAAAACTGAAACATTATTTGCCCACAATGATTTTCGAACCTAGAAGTTGGCCCTCATACTTATATTTTGTCAACGGTTTTTTATAACCAATAATGATACCAATGATGTGGAAACAACTGGGGAGTCAGGACTTCGAATGTGTGGACTTACACTGTAATTAACCAACGAAACGTTAAGCAGTCAACGACATTACCCACATTAACACCCAAGTGGGGACTTATGTGGTCTTAAACGGGGACCAGATTTATCTATTTTGTACAAAAAAGAAAACTGAAACATTATTTGCCCACAAAAAATTTCGAACCTAAAAGTTGGCCCTCATACTTATATTTTGTCAACGGTTTTTTATAACCAATAATGATACCAATGATGTGGAAACAACTGGTGAGTCAGGACTTCGAATGTGTGGACTTACACTGTAATTAACCAACGAAACGTTAAGCAGTCAACGACATTAACCACATGAACACCCAGGTGCGGACTTATGTGGTCTGAAACGGGGACCAGAGTTATCTATTTTGTACAAAAAAGAAAACTGAAACATTATTTGCCCACAAAGAATTTCGAACCTAGAAGTTGGCCCTCATACTTATATTTTGTCAACGGTTTTTTATAACCAATAATGATAACAATGATGTGGAAACAACTGGGGAGTCAGGACTTCGAATGTGTGGACTTACACTGTAATTAACCAACCAAACATTAAGCAGTCAACGACATTACCCACATTAACACCCAAGTGGGGATTTATGTGGTCTGAAACGGGGACCAGAGTTATCTATTTTGTACAAAAAAGAAAACTGAAACATTATTTGCCCACAAAGAATTTCGAACCTAGAAGTTGGCCCTCATACTTATATTTTTTCAACGGTTTTTTATAACCAATAATGCTACCAATGATGTGGAAACAACTGGGAAGTCAGGACTTCGAACGTGTGGACTTACACTGTAATTAACCAACGAAACATTAAGCAGCCAACGACATTACACACATTAACACCCAGGTGGGGACTTGTGTGGTCTGAAAAGGGGACTAGAGTTATCTATTTTGTACAAAAAAGAAAACTGAAACATTATTTGCCCACAAAGAATTTCGAACTTAGAAGTTGGCCCTCATACTTATATTTTGTCAACGGCTTTTTATAACCAATAATGATACCAATGATGTGGAAACAACTGGGGAGTCAGGACTTCGAACGTGTGGACTTACACTGTAATTAACCAATGAAACGTTAAGCAGTCAACGACATTACCCACATTAACACCCAGGTGGGGACTTATGTGGTCTGAAACGGGGACCAGAGTTATCTATTTTGTACAAAAAAGAAAACTGAAACATTATTTGCCCACAAAGAATTTCGAACCTAGAAGTTGGTCCTCATACTTATATTTTGTGAACGGTTTTTATAACCAATAATGATACCAATGGGGTGGAAACAACTGGGGAGTCAGGACTTCGAATGTGTGGACTTATACTATAATTAACCAACGAAACAATAAGCAGTCAACGACATTACCCACATTAACACCCAGGTGGGGACTTATGAGGTCTGAAACGGGGACCAGAGTTATCTATTTTGTACAAAAAAGAAAATTGAAACATTATTTGCCTACAAAGAATTTCGAACCTAGAAGTTGGCCCTCATACTTATATTTTGTCAACGGTTTTTTATAACCAATAATGATACCAATGATGTGGAAACAACTTGGGAGTCAGGACTTCGAATATGTGGACTTACACTATAATTAACCAACGAAACAATAAGCAGTCAACGACATTACCCACATTAACACCCAGGTGGGGACTTATGTGGTCTGAAACGGGGACCAGAGTTATCTATTTTGTACAAACAAGAAAACTGAAACATTATTTGCCTACAAAGAATTTCGAACCTAGAAGTTGGCCCTCATACTTATATTTTGTCAACGGTTTTTTATAACCAATAATGATACCAATGATGTGGAAACAACTTGGGAGTCAGGACTTCGAATATGTGGACTTACACTATAATTACCCAACGAAACAATAAGCAGTCAACGACATTACCCACATTAACACCCAGGTGGGGACTTATGTGGTCTGAAACGGGGACCAGAGTTATCTATTTTGTACAAACAAGAAAACTGAAACATTATTTGCCCACAAAAAATTTCGAACCTAGAAGTTGGCCCTCATACTTATATTTTGTCAACGGTTTTTTATAACCGATAATGATACCAATGATGTGGAAACAACTGGGGAGTCAGGACTTCGAATGTGTGGACTTACACTGTAATTAACCAACGAAACAATAAGCAGTCAACGACATTACCCACATTAACACCAGGTAAGGACTTATGTGGTCTGAAAAGGGGAGCAGAGTTATCTATTTTGTACAAAAAAGAAAACTGAAACATTATTTGCCCACAAAGAATTTCGAACCTAGAAGTTGGACCTCATATTTATATTTTGTCAACAATTTTTTATAACCAATAATGATACCAATTATGTGGAAACAACTGGGGAGTCAGGACTTCGAATGTGTGGACTTACACTGTAATTAACCAACGAAACATTAAGCAGCCAACGACATTACCCACATTAACACCCAGGTGGGGACTTGTGTGGTCTGAAAAGGGGACCAGAGTTATCTATTTTGTACAAAAAAGAAAACTGAAACATTATTTGCCCACAAAGATTTTCGAACCTAGAAGTTGGCCCTCATACTTATATTTTGTGAACGGTTTTTATAACCAATAATGATACCAATGATGTGGAAACAACTAGGGAGTCAGGACTTCGAATGTGTGGACTTACACTGTAATTAACCAACGAAACGTTAAGCAGTCAACGACATTACCCACATTAACACCCAGGTGGGGACTTATGTGGTCTGAAACGGGGACCAGAGTTATCTATTTTGTACAAAAAAGAAAACTGAAACATTATTTGCCCACAAAGAATTTCGAACCTAAAAGTTGGCCCTCATACTTATATTTTGTCAACGGTTTTTTATAACCAATAATGATACCAATGATGTGGAAACAACTGGGGAGTCAGGACTTCGAACGTGTGGACTTACACTGTAATTAACCAATGAAACGTTAAGCAGTCAACGACATTACCCACATTAACACCCAGGTGGGGACTTATGTGGTCTGAAACGGGGACCAGAGTTATCTATTTTGTACAAAAAAGAAAACTGAAACATTATTTGCCCACAAAGAATTTCGAACCTAGAAGTTGGCCCTCATACTTATATTTTGTCAACGATATTTTATAACCAATAATGATACCAATGATGTGGAAACAACTGGGGAGTCAGGACTTCGAACGTGTGGACTTACACTGTAATTAACCAATGAAACGTTAAGCAGTCAACGACATTACCCACATTAACACCCAGGTGGGGACTTATGTGGTCTGAAACGGGGACCAGAGTTATCTATTTTGTACAAAAAAGAAAACTGAAACATTATTTGCCCACAAAGAATTTCGAACCTAGAAGTTGGCCCTCATACTTATATTTTGTCAACGATATTTTATAACCAATAATGATACCAATGATGTGGAAACAACTGGGAGTCAGGACTTCGAATGTGTGGACTTACACTGTAATTAACCAACGAAACGTTAAGCAGTCAACGACATTACCCACATTAACACCCAAGTGGGGACTTATGTGGTCTAAAAAGGGGACCAGAGTTATCTATTTTGTACAAAAAAGAAAACTGAAACATTATTTGCCCACAAAGATTTTCGAACCTAGAAGTTGGCCCTCATACTTATATTTTGTGAACGGTTTTTATAACCAATAATGATACCAATGATGTGGAAACAACTAGGGAGTCAGGACTTCGAATGTGTGGACTTACACTGTAATTAACCAACGAAACGTTAAGCAGTCAACGACATTACCCACATTAACACCCAGGTGGGGACTTATGTGGTCTGAAACGGGGACCAGAGTTATCTATTTTGTACAAAAAAGAAAACTGAAACATTATTTGCCCACAAAGAATTTCGAACCTAAAAGTTGGCCCTCATACTTATATTTTGTCAACGGTTTTTTATAACCAATAATGATACCAATGATGTGGAAACAACTGGGGAGTCAGGACTTCGAACGTGTGGACTTACACTGTAATTAACCAATGAAACGTTAAGCAGTCAACGACATTACCCACATTAACACCCAGGTGGGGACTTATGTGGTCTGAAACGGGGACCAGAGTTATCTATTTTGTACAAAAAAGAAAACTGAAACATTATTTGCCCACAAAGAATTTCGAACCTAGAAGTTGGCCCTCATACTTATATTTTGTCAACGATATTTTATAACCAATAATGATACCAATGATGTGGAAACAACTGGGGAGTCAGGACTTCGAACGTGTGGACTTACACTGTAATTAACCAATGAAACGTTAAGCAGTCAACGACATTACCCACATTAACACCCAGGTGGGGACTTATGTGGTCTGAAACGGGGACCAGAGTTATCTATTTTGTACAAAAAAGAAAACTGAAACATTATTTGCCCACAAAGAATTTCGAACTTAGAAGTTGGCCCTCATACTTATATTTTGTCAACGATATTTTATAACCAATAATGATACCAATGATGTGGAAACAACTGGGAGTCAGGACTTCGAATGTGTGGACTTACACTGTAATTAACCAACGAAACGTTAAGCAGTCAACGACATTACCCACATTAACACCCAAGTGGGGACTTATGTGGTCTAAAAAGGGGACCAGAGTTATCTATTTTGTACAAAAAAGAAAACTGAAACATTATTTGCCCACAAAGATTTTCGAACCTAGAAGTTGGCCCTCATACTTATATTTTGTGAACGGTTTTTATAACCAATAATGATACCAATGATGTGGAAACAACTGGGGAGTCAGGACTTCGAATGTGTGGACTTACACTATAATTAACCAACGAAACGTTAAGCAGTCAACGACATTACCCACATTAACACCCAGGTGGGGACTTATGTGGTCTGAAACGGGGACCAGAGTTATCTATTTTGTACAAAAAAGAAAACTGAAACATTATTTGCCCACAAAGAATTTCGAACCTAGAAGATGGCCCTCATACTTATATTTTGTCAACGATTTTTTATAACCAATAATGATACCAATGATGTGGAAACAACTGGGGAGTCAGGACTTCGAATGTGTGGACTTATACTGTAATTAACCAACGAAACGTTAAGCAGTCAACGACATTACCCACATTAACACCCAAGTGGGGACTTATGTGGTCTAAAAAGGGGACCAGAGTTATCTATTTTGTACAAAAAAGAAAACTGAAACATTATTTGCCCACAAAGATTTTCGAACCTAGAAGTTGGCCCTCATACTTATATTTTGTGAACGGTTTTTATAACCAATAATGATACAAATGATGTGGAAACAACTGGGGAGTCAGGACTTCGAATGTGTGGACTTATACTGTAATTAACCAACAAAACGTTAAGCAGTCAACGACATTACCCACATTAACACCCAAGTGGGGACTTATGTGGTCTGAAACAGGGACCAGAGTTATCTATTTTGTACAAAAAAGAAAACTGAAACATTATTTGCCCACAATGATTTTCGAACCTAGAAGTTAGCCCTCATACTTATATTTTGTCAACGGTTTTTTATAACCAATAATGATACCAATGATGTGGAAACAACTGGGGAGTCAGGACTTCGAATGTGTGGACTTACACTGTAATTAACCAACGAAACGTTAAGCAGTCAACGACATTACCCACATTAACACCCAGGTGGGGACTTATGTGGTCTTAAACGGGGACCAGAGTTATCTACTTTGTACAAAAAAGAAAACTGAAACATTATTTGCCCACAAAGAATTTCGAACCTAAAAGTTGGCCCTCATACTTATATTTTGTCAACGGTTTTTTATAACCAATAATGATACCAATGATGTGGAAACAACTGGTGAGTCAGGACTTCGAATGTGTGGACTTACACTGTAATTAACCAACGAAACGTTAAGCAGTCAACGACATTACCCACATTAACACCCAGGTGCGGACTTATGTGGTCTGAAACGGGGACCAGAGTTATCTATTTTGTACAAAAAAGAAAACTGAAACATTATTTGCCCACAAAGAATTTCGAACCTAGAAGTTGGCCCTCATACTTATATTTTGTCAACGATTTTTTATAACCAATAATGCTACCAATGATGTGGAAACAACTGGGAAGTCAGGACTTCGAATGTGTGGACTTACACTGTAATTAACCAACGAAACATTAAGCAGTCAACGACATTACGCACATTAACACCCAAGTGGGGACTTATGTGGTCTGAAACGGGGACCAGAGTTATCTATTTTGTATAAAAAAGAAAACTGAAACATTATTTGCCCACAAAGAATTTCGAACCTAGAAGTTGGCCCTCATACTTATATTTTGTCAACGGTTTTTTATAACCAATAATGATACCAATGATGTGGAAACAACTGGGGAGTCAGGACTTCGAATATGTGGACTTACACTATAATTAACCAACGAAACAATAAGCAGTCAACGACATTACCCACATTAACACCCAGGTGGGGACTTATGTGGTCTAAAACGGGGACCAGAGTTATCTATTTTGTACAAAAAAGAAAACTGAAACATTATTTGCCCACAAAGAATTTCGAACTTAGAAGTTGGCCCTCATACTTATATTTTGTCAACGGCTTTTTATAACCAATAACGATACCAATGATGTGGAAACAACTGGGGAGTCAGGACTTCAAATGTGTGGACTTACACTGTAATTAACCAACGAAATATTAAGCAGTCAACGACATTACCCACATTAACACCCAGGTAGGGACTTATGTAGTCTGAAACGGGGACCAGAGTTATCTATTTTGTACAAAAAAGAAAACTGAAACACTATTTGCCCACAAAGAATTTCGAACCTAGAAGTTGGCCCTCATACTTATATTTTGTCAACGGTTTTTTATAACCAATAATGCTACCAATGATGTGGAAACAACTAGGGAGTCAGGACTTGGAATATGTGGACTTACACTATAATTAACCAACGAAACAATAAGCAGTCAACGACATTACCCACATTAACACCCAGGTGGGGACTTATGTGGTCTAAAACGGGGACCAGAGTTATCTATTTTGTACAAAAAAGAAAACTGAAACATTATTTGCCCACAAAGAATTTCGAACTTAGAAGTTGGCCCTCATACTTATATTTTGTCAACGGCTTTTTATAACCAATAACGATACCAATGATGTGGAAACAACTGGGGAGTCAGGACTTCAAATGTGTGGACTTACACTGTAATTAACCAACGAAATATTAAGCAGTCAACGACATTACCCACATTAACACCCAGGTAGGGACTTATGTAGTCTGAAACGGGGACTAGAGTTATCTATTTTGTACAAAAAAGAAAACTGAAACACTATTTGCCCACAAAGAATTTCGAACCTAGAAGTTGGCCCTCATACTTATATTTTGTCAACGGTTTTTTATAACCAATAATGATACCAATGATGTGGAAACAACTGGGGAGTCAGGACTTCGAATATGTGGACTTACACTATAATTAACCAACGAAACAATAAGCAGTCAACGACATTACCCACATTAACACCCAGGTGGGGACTTATGTGGTCTAAAACGGGGACCAGAGTTATCTATTTTGTACAAAAAAGAAAACTGAAACATTATTTGCCCACAAAGAATTTCGAACCTAGAAGTTGGCCCTCATACTTATATTTTGTCAACGATATTTTATAACCAATAATGATACCAATGATGTGGAAACAACTGGGAGTCAGGACTTCGAATGTGTGGACTTACACTGTAATTAACCAACGAAACGTTAAGCAGTCAACGACATTACCCACATTAACACCCAAGTGGGGACTTATGTGGTCTAAAAAGGGGACCAGAGTTATCTATTTTGTACAAAAAAGAAAACTGAAACATTATTTGCCCACAAAGATTTTCGAACCTAGAAGTTGGCCCTCATACTTATATTTTGTGAACGGTTTTTATAACCAATAATGATACCAATGATGTGGAAACAACTGGGGAGTCAGGACTTCGAATGTGTGGACCTACACTATAATTAACCAACGAAACGTTAAGCAGTCAACGACATTACCCACATTAACACCCAGGTGGGGACTTATGTGGTCTGAAACGGGGACCAGAGTTATCTATTTTGTACAAAAAAGAAAACTGAAACATTATTTGCCCACAAAGAATTTCGAACCTAGAAGATGGCCCTCATACTTATATTTTGTCAACGATTTTTTATAACCAATAATGATACCAATGATGTGGAAACAACTGGGGAGTCAGGACTTCGAATGTGTGGACTTATACTGTAATTAACCAACGAAACGTTAAGCAGTCAACGACATTACCCACATTAACACCCAAGTGGGGACTTATGTGGTCTAAAAAGGGGACCAGAGTTATCTATTTTGTACAAAAAAGAAAACTGAAACATTATTTGCCCACAAAGATTTTCGAACCTAGAAGTTGGCCCTCATACTTATATTTTGTGAACGGTTTTTATAACCAATAATGATACAAATGATGTGGAAACAACTGGGGAGTCAGGACTTCGAATGTGTGGACTTATACTGTAATTAACCAACAAAACGTTAAGCAGTCAACGACATTACCCACATTAACACCCAAGTGGGGACTTATGTGGTCTGAAACAGGGACCAGAGTTATCTATTTTGTACAAAAAAGAAAACTGAAACATTATTTGCCCACAATGATTTTCGAACCTAGAAGTTAGCCCTCATACTTATATTTTGTCAACGGTTTTTTATAACCAATAATGATACCAATGATGTGGAAACAACTGGGGAGTCAGGACTTCGAATGTGTGGACTTACACTGTAATTAACCAACGAAACGTTAAGCAGTCAACGACATTACCCACATTAACACCCAGGTGGGGACTTATGTGGTCTTAAACGGGGACCAGAGTTATCTACTTTGTACAAAAAAGAAAACTGAAACATTATTTGCCCACAAAGAATTTCGAACCTAAAAGTTGGCCCTCATACTTATATTTTGTCAACGGTTTTTTATAACCAATAATGATACCAATGATGTGGAAACAACTGGTGAGTCAGGACTTCGAATGTGTGGACTTACACTGTAATTAACCAACGAAACGTTAAGCAGTCAACGACATTACCCACATTAACACCCAGGTGCGGACTTATGTGGTCTGAAACGGGGACCAGAGTTATCTATTTTGTACAAAAAAGAAAACTGAAACATTATTTGCCCACAAAGAATTTCGAACCTAGAAGTTGGCCCTCATACTTATATTTTGTCAACGATTTTTTATAACCAATAATGCTACCAATGATGTGGAAACAACTGGGAAGTCAGGACTTCGAATGTGTGGACTTACACTGTAATTAACCAACGAAACATTAAGCAGTCAACGACATTACGCACATTAACACCCAAGTGGGGACTTATGTGGTCTGAAACGGGGACCAGAGTTATCTATTTTGTATAAAAAAGAAAACTGAAACATTATTTGCCCACAAAGAATTTCGAACCTAGAAGTTGGCCCTCATACTTATATTTTGTCAACGGTTTTTTATAACCAATAATGATACCAATGATGTGGAAACAACTGGGGAGTCAGGACTTCGAATATGTGGACTTACACTATAATTAACCAACGAAACAATAAGCAGTCAACGACATTACCCACATTAACACCCAGGTGGGGACTTATGTGGTCTAAAACGGGGACCAGAGTTATCTATTTTGTACAAAAAAGAAAACTGAAACATTATTTGCCCACAAAGAATTTCGAACTTAGAAGTTGGCCCTCATACTTATATTTTGTCAACGGCTTTTTATAACCAATAACGATACCAATGATGTGGAAACAACTGGGGAGTCAGGACTTCAAATGTGTGGACTTACACTGTAATTAACCAACGAAATATTAAGCAGTCAACGACATTACCCACATTAACACCCAGGTAGGGACTTATGTAGTCTGAAACGGGGACCAGAGTTATCTATTTTGTACAAAAAAGAAAACTGAAACACTATTTGCCCACAAAGAATTTCGAACCTAGAAGTTGGCCCTCATACTTATATTTTGTCAACGGTTTTTTATAACCAATAATGCTACCAATGATGTGGAAACAACTAGGGAGTCAGGACTTGGAATATGTGGACTTACACTATAATTAACCAACGAAACAATAAGCAGTCAACGACATTACCCACATTAACACCCAGGTGGGGACTTATGTGGTCTAAAACGGGGACCAGAGTTATCTATTTTGTACAAAAAAGAAAACTGAAACATTATTTGCCCACAAAGAATTTCGAACTTAGAAGTTGGCCCTCATACTTATATTTTGTCAACGACTTTTTATAACCAATAACGATACCAATGATGTGGAAACAACTGGGGAGTCAGGACTTCAAATGTGTGGACTTACACTGTAATTAACCAACGAAATATTAAGCAGTCAACGACATTACCCACATTAACACCCAGGTAGGGACTTATGTAGTCTGAAACGGGGACCAGAGTTATCTATTTTGTACAAAAAAGAAAACTGAAACACTATTTGCCCACAAAGAATTTCGAACCTAGAAGTTGGCCCTCATACTTATATTTTGTCAACGGTTTTTTATAACCAATAATGCTACCAATGATGTGGAAACAACTAGGGAGTCAGGACTTGGAATATGTGGACTTACACTATAATTAACCAACGAAACAATAAGCAGTCAACGACATTACCCACATTAACACCCAGGTGGGGACTTATGTGGTCTAAAACGGGGACCAGAGTTATCTATTTTGTACAAAAAAGAAAACTGAAACATTATTTGCCCACAAAGAATTTCGAACTTAGAAGTTGGCCCTCATACTTATATTTTGTCAACGGCTTTTTATAACCAATAACGATACCAATGATGTGGAAACAACTGGGAGTCAGGACTTCAAATGTGTGGACTTACACTGTAATTAACCAACGAAATATTAAGCAGTCAACGACATTACCCACATTAACACCCAGGTAGGGACTTATGTAGTCTGAAACGGGGACTAGAGTTATCTATTTTGTACAAAAAAGAAAACTGAAACACTATTTGCCCACAAAGAATTTCGAACCTAGAAGTTGGCCCTCATACTTATATTTTGTCAACGGTTTTTTATAACCAATAATGATACCAATGATGTGGAAACAACTGGGGAGTCAGGACTTCGAATATGTGGACTTACACTATAATTAACCAACGAAACAATAAGCAGTCAACGACATTACCCACATTAACACCCAGGTGGGGACTTATGTGGTCTAAAACGGGGACCAGAGTTATCTATTTTGTACAAAAAAGAAAACTGAAACATTATTTGCCCACAAAGAATTTCGAACCTAGAAGTTGGCCGTCATACTTATATTTTGTCAACGGTTTTTTATAACCAATAATGCTACCAATGATGTGGAAACAACTGGGAAGTCAGGACTTCGAATGTGTGGACTTACACTGTAATTAACCAACGAAACATTAAGCAGTCAACGACATTACGCACATTAACACCCAACTGGGGACTTATGTGGTCTGAAACGGGGACCAGAGTTATCTATTTTGTATAAAAAAGAAAACTGAAACATTATTTGCCCACAAAGAATTTCGAACCTAGAAGTTGGCCCTCATACTTATATTTTGTCAACGGCTTTTTATAACCAATAACGATACCAATGATGTGGAAACAACTGGGGAGTCAGGACTTCAAATGTGTGGACTTACACTGTAATTAACCAACAAAATATTAAGCAGTCAACGACATTACCCACATTAACACCCAGGTAGGGACTTATGTAGTCTGAAACGGGGACCAGAGTTATCTATTTTGTACAAAAAAGAAAACTGAAACACTATTTGCCCACAAAGAATTTCGAACCTAGAAGTTGGCCCTCATACTTATATTTTGTCAACGGTTTTTTATAACCAATAATGATACCAATGATGTGGAAACAACTGGGGAGTCAGGACTTCGAATATGTGGACTTACACTATAATTAACCAACGAAACAATAAGCAGTCAACGACATTACCCACATTAACACCCAGGTGGGGACTTATGTGGTCTAAAACGGGGACCAGAGTTATCTATTTTGTACAAAAAAGAAAACTGAAACACTATTTGCCCACAAAGAATTTCGAACCTAGAAGTTGGCCCTCATACTTATATTTTGTCAACGGTTTTTTATAACCAATAATGATACCAATGATGTGGAAACAACTGGGGAGTCAGGACTTCGAATATGTGGACTTACACTATAATTAACCAACGAAACAATAAGCAGTCAACGACATTACCCACATTAACACCCAGGTGGGGACTTATGTGGTCTAAAACGGGGACCAGAGTTATCTATTTTGTACAAAAAAGAAAACTGAAACATTATTTGCCCACAAAGAATTTCGAACCTAGAAGTTGGCCTCATACTTATATTTTGTCAACGGTTTTTTATAACCAATAATGCTACCAATGATGTGGAAACAACTGGGAAGTCAGGACTTCGAATGTGTGGACTTATACTGTAATTAACCAACGAAACATTAAGCAGTCAACGACATTACGCACATTAACACCCAAGTGGGGACTTATGTGGTCTGAAACGGGGACCAGAGTTATCTATTTTGTATAAAAAAGAAAACTGAAACATTATTTGCCCACAAAGAATTTCGAACCTAGAAGTTGGCCCTCATACTTATATTTTGTCAACGGTTTTTTATAACCAATAATGATACCAATGATGTGGAAACAACTAGGGAGTCAGGACTTCGAATATGTGGACTTACACTATAATTAACCAACGAAACAATAAGCAGTCAACGACATTACCCACATTAACACCCAGGTGGGGACTTATGTGGTCTAAAACGGGGACCAGAGTTATCTATTTTGTACAAAAAAGAAAACTGAAACATTATTTGCCCACAAAGAATTTCGAACTTAGAAGTTGGCCCTCATACTTATATTTTGTCAACGGCTTTTTATAACCAATAACGATACCAATGATGTGGAAACAACTAGGGAGTCAGGACTTGGAATATGTGGACTTACACTATAATTAACCAACGAAACAATAAGCAGTCAACGACATTACCCACATTAACACCCAGGTGGGGACTTATGTGGTCTAAAACGGGGACCAGAGTTATCTATTTTGTACAAAAAAGAAAACTGAAACATTATTTGCCCACAAAGAATTTCGAACTTAGAAGTTGGCCCTCATACTTATATTTTTTCAACGGCTTTTTATAACCAATAACGATACCAATGATGTGGAAACAACTGGGGAGTCAGGACTTCAAATGTGTGGACTTACACTGTAATTAACCAACGAAATATTAAGCAGTCAACGACATTACCCACATTAACACCCAGGTAGGGACTTATGTAGTCTGAAACGGGGACCAGAGTTATCTATTTTGTACAAAAAAGAAAACTGAAACACTATTTGCCCACAAAGAATTTCGAACCTAGAAGTTGGCCCTCATACTTATATTTTGTCAACGGTTTTTTATAACCAATAATGCTACCAATGATGTGGAAACAACTAGGGAGTCAGGACTTGGAATATGTGGACTTACACTATAATTAACCAACGAAACAATAAGCAGTCAACGACATTACCCACATTAACACCCAGGTGGGGACTTATGTGGTCTAAAACGGGGACCAGAGTTATCTATTTTGTACAAAAAAGAAAACTGAAACATTATTTGCCCACAAAGAATTTCGAACTTAGAAGTTGGCCCTCATACTTATATTTTTTCAACGGCTTTTTATAACCAATAACGATACCAATGATGTGGAAACAACTGGGGAGTCAGGACTTCAAATGTGTGGACTTACACTGTAATTAACCAACGAAATATTAAGCAGTCAACGACATTACCCACATTAACACCCAGGTAGGGACTTATGTAGTCTGAAACGGGGACCAGAGTTATCTATTTTGTACAAAAAAGAAAACTGAAACACTATTTGCCCACAAAGAATTTCGAACCTAGAAGTTGGCCCTCATACTTATATTTTGTCAACGGTTTTTTATAAGCAATAATGATACCAATGATGTGGAAACAACTGGGGAGTCAGGACTTCGAATATGTGGACTTACACTATAATTAACCAACGAAACAATAAGCAGTCAACGACATTACCCACATTAACACCCAGGTGGGGACTTATGTGGTCTAAAACGGGGACCAGAGTTATCTATTTTGTACAAAAAAGAAAACTGAAACATTATTTGCCCACAAAGAATTTCGAACTTAGAAGTTGGCCCTCATACTTATATTTTGTCAACGGCTTTTTATAACCAATAACGATACCAATGATGTGGAAACAACTGGGGAGTCAGGACTTCAAATGTGTGGACTTACACTGTAATTAACCAACGAAACAATAAGCAGTCAACGACATTACCCACATTAACACCCAGGTGGGGACTTATGTGGTCTGAAACGGGGACCAGAGTTATCTATTTTGTACAAAAAAGAAAACTGAAACATTATTTGCCCACAAAGAATTTCGAACCTAGAAGTTGGCCCTCATACTTATATTTTGTCAACGGTTTTTTATAACCAATAATGATACCAATGATGTGGAAACAACTGGGGAGTCAGGACTTCGAATATGTGGACTTACACTCTAATTAACCAACGAAACAATAAGCAGTCAACGACATTACCCACATTAACACCCAGGTGGGGACTTATGTGGTCTGAAACGAGGACCAGAGTTATCTATTTTGTACAAAAAAGAAAACTGAAACATTATTTGCCCACAAAGAATTTCGAACCTAGAAGTTGGCCCTCATACTTATATTTTGTCAACGGTTTTTTATAACCAATAATGATAACAATGATGTGGAAACAACTGGGGAGTCAGGACTTCGAATGTGTGGACTTACACTGTAATTAACCAACCAAACCTTAAGCAGTCAACGACATTACCCACATTAACACCCAGGTGGGGACTTATGTGGTCTGAAACGAGGACCAGAGTTATCTATTTTGTACAAAAAAGAAAACTGAAACATTATTTGCCCACAAAGAATTTCGAACCTAGAAGTTGGCCCTCATACTTATATTTTGTCAACGGTTTTTTATAACCAATAATGATAACAATGATGTGGAAACAACTGGGGAGTCAGGACTTCGAATGTGTGGACTTACACTGTAATTAACCAACCAAACATTAAGCAGTCAACGACATTACCCACATTAACACCAGGTAGGGACTTGTGTGGTCTGAAACGGGGACCAGAGTTATCTATTTTGTACAAAAAAGAAAACTGAAACATTATTTGCGCACAAAGAATTTCGAACCTAGAAGTTGGCCCTCATACTTATATTTTGTCAACGGTTTTTTATAACCAATAATGATACCAATGATGTGGAAACAACTTGGGAGTCAGGAGTTCGAATGTGTGGACTTACACTGTAATTAACCAACGAAACGTTAAGCAGTCAACGACATTACCCACATTAACACCCAGGTGGGGACTTATGTGGTCTGAAACGGGGACCAGAGTTATCTATTTTGTACAAAAAAGAAAACTGAAACATTATTTGCCCACAAAGAATTTCGAACCTAGAAGTTGGCCCTCATACTTATATTTTGTCAACGGTTTTTTATAACCAATAATGATACCAATGATGTGGAAACAACTGGGGAGTCAGGACTTCGAATATGTGGACTTACACTATAATTAACCAACGAAACAATAAGCAGTCAACGACATTACCCACATTAACACCCAAGTGGGGACTTATGTGGTCTAAAACGGGGACCAGAGTTATCTATTTTGTACAAAAAAGAAAACTGAAATATTATTTGCCCACAAAGAATTTCGAACCTAGAAGTTGGCCCTCATACTTATATTTTGTCAACGGTTTTTTATTAGCAATAATGATAACAATGATGTGGAAACAACTGGGGAGTCAGGACTTCGAATATGTGGCCTTACACTGTAATTAACCAACCAAATATTATGCAGTCAACGACATTACCCACCTTAACACCAGGTAGGGACTTGTGTGGTCTGAAACGGGGACCAGAGTTATCTATTTTGTACAAAAAAGAAAACTGAAACATTATTTGCCCACAAAGAATTTCGAACCTAGAAGTTGGCCCTCATACTTATATTTTGTCAACGGTTTTTTATAACCAATAATGCTACCAATGATGTGGAAACAACTGGGAAGTCAGGACTTCGAATGTGTGGACTTACACTGTAATTAACCAACGAAACATTAAGCAGTCAACGACATTACCCACATTAACACCAGGTAGGGACTTATGTGGTCTGAAAAGGGGACCAGAGTTATCTATTTTGTACAAAAAAGAAAACTGAAACATTATTTGCCCACAAAGAATTTCGAACTTAGAAGTTGGCCCTCATACTTATATTTTGTCAACGGTTTTTTATAACCAATAATGATACCAATGATGTGGAAACAACTGGGGAGTCAGGACTTCGAATATGTGGACTTACACTATAATTAACCAACGAAACAATAAGCAGTCAACGACATTACCCACATTAACACCCAGGTGGGGACTTATGTGGTCTGAAACGGGGACCAGAGTTATCTATTTTGTACAAAAAAGAAAACTGAAACATTATTTGCCCACAAAGAATTTCGAACCTAGAAGTTGGCCCTCATACTTATATTTTGTCAACGGTTTTTTATAACCAATAATGATACCAATGATGTGGAAACAACTGGGGAGTCAGGACTTCGAATATGTGGACTTACACTATAATTAACCAACGAAACAATAAGCAGTCAACGACATTACCCACATTAACACCCAAGTGGGGACTTATGTGGTCTAAAACGGGGACCAGAGTTATCTATTTTGTACAAAAAAGAAAACTGAAATATTATTTGCCCACAAAGAATTTCGAACCTAGAAGTTGGCCCTCATACTTATATTTTGTCAACGGTTTTTTATTAGCAATAATGATAACAATGATGTGGAAACAACTGGGGAGTCAGGACTTCGAATATGTGGCCTTACACTGTAATTAACCAACCAAATATTATGCAGTCAACGACATTACCCACCTTAACACCAGGTAGGGACTTGTGTGGTCTGAAACGGGGACCAGAGTTATCTATTTTGTACAAAAAGAAAACTGAAACATTATTTGCCCACAAAGAATTTCGAACCTAGAAGTTGGCCCTCATACTTATATTTTGTCAACGGTTTTTTATAACCAATAATGCTACCAATGATGTGGAAACAACTGGAAGTCAGGACTTCGAATGTGTGGACTTACACTGTAATTAACCAACGAAACATTAAGCAGTCAACGACATTACCCACATTAACACCAGGTAGGGACTTATGTGGTCTGAAAAGGGGACCAGAGTTATCTATTTTGTACAAAAAAGAAAACTGAAACATTATTTGCCCACAAAGAATTTCGAACTTAGAAGTTGGCCCTCATACTTATATTTTGTCAACGGTTTTTTATAACCAATAATGATACCAATGATGTGGAAACAACTGGGGAGTCAGGACTTCGAATATGTGGACTTACACTATAATTAACCAACGAAACAATAAGCAGTCAACGACATTACCCACATTAACACCCAGGTGGGGACTTATGTGGTCTGAAACGGGGACCAGAGTTATCTATTTTGTACAAAAAAGAAAACTGAAACATTATTTGCCCAAAAAGAATTTCGAACCTAAAAGTTGGCCCTCATACTTATATTTTGTCAACGGTTTTTTATAACCAATAATGATACCAATGATGTGGAAACAACTGGTGAGTCAGGACTTCGAATGTGTGGACTTCCACTGTAATTAACCAACGAAACGTTAAGCAGTCAACGACATTACCCACATGAACACCCAGGTGCGGACTTATGTGGTCTGAAACGGGGACTAGAGTTATCTATTTTGTACAAAAAAGAAAATTGAAACATTATTTGCCCACAAAGAATTTCGAACCTAGAAGTTGGCCCTCATACTTATATTTTGTCAACGGTTTTTTATAACCAATAATGCTACCAATGATGTGGAAACAACTGGGAAGTCAGGACTTCGAATGTGTGGACTTACACTGTAATTAACCAACGAAACATTAAGCAGTTAACGATATTACCCACATTAACACCCAAGTGGGGACTTATGTGGTCTGAAACGGGGACCAGAGTTATCTATTTTGTACAGAAAAGAAAACTGAAACATTATTTCCCCACAAAGAATTTCGAACCTAGAAGTTGGCCCTCATACTTATATTTTGTCAACAGTTTTTTATAACCAATAATGATACCAATTATGTGGAAACAACTTGGGAGTCAGGACTTCGAATGTGTGGACTTACACTGTAATTAACCAACGAAACATTAAGCAGTCAACGACATTACCCACATTAACACCCAAGTGGGGACTTATGTGGTCTGAAACGGGGACCAGAGTTATCTATTTTGTACAAAAAAGAAAACTGAAACATTATTTGCCCACAAAGAATTTCGAACCTAGAAGTTGGCCCTCATACTTATATTTTTTCAACGGTTTTTTATAACCAATAATGCTACCAATGATGTGGAAACAACTGGGAAGTCAGGACTTCGAATGTGTGGACTTACACTGTAATTAACCAACGAAACATTAAGCAGCCAACGACATTACCCACATTAACACCCAAGTGGGGACTTGTGTGGTCTGAAACGGGGACCAGAGTTATCTATTTTGTACAAAAAAGAAAACTGAAACATTATTTGCCCACAAAGAATTTCGAACCTAGAAGTTGGCCCTCATACTTATATTTTGTCAACGGTTTTTTATAACCAATAATGCTACCAATGATGTGGAAACAACTGGGAAGTCAGGACTTCGAATGTGTGGACTTACACTGTAATTAACCAACGAAACATTAAGCAGTCAACGACATTACCCACATTAACACCAGGTAGGGACTTATGTGGTCTGAAAAGGGGACCAGAGTTATCTATTTTGTACAAAAAAGAAAACTGAAACATTATTTGCCCACAAAGAATTTCGAACTTAGAAGTTGGCCCTCATACTTATATTTTGTCAACGGTTTTTTATAACCAATAATGATACCAATGATGTGGAAACAACTGGGGAGTCAGGACTTCGAATATGTGGACTTACACTATAATTAACCAACGAAACAATAAGCAGTCAACGACATTACCCACATTAACACCCAGGTGGGGACTTATGTGGTCTGAAACGGGGACCAGAGTTATCTATTTTGTACAAAAAAGAAAACTGAAACATTATTTGCCCAAAAAGAATTTCGAACCTAAAAGTTGGCCCTCATACTTATATTTTGTCAACGGTTTTTTATAACCAATAATGATACCAATGATGTGGAAACAACTGGTGAGTCAGGACTTCGAATGTGTGGACTTCCACTGTAATTAACCAACGAAACGTTAAGCAGTCAACGACATTACCCACATGAACACCCAGGTGCGGACTTATGTGGTCTGAAACGGGGACTAGAGTTATCTATTTTGTACAAAAAAGAAAATTGAAACATTATTTGCCCACAAAGAATTTCGAACCTAGAAGTTGGCCCTCATACTTATATTTTGTCAACGGTTTTTTATAACCAATAATGCTACCAATGATGTGGAAACAACTGGGAAGTCAGGACTTCGAATGTGTGGACTTACACTGTAATTAACCAACGAAACATTAAGCAGCTAACGATATTACCCACATTAACACCCAAGTGGGGACTTATGTGGTCTGAAACGGGGACCAGAGTTATCTATTTTGTACAGAAAAGAAAACTGAAACATTATTTCCCCACAAAGAATTTCGAACCTAGAAGTTGGCCCTCATACTTATATTTTGTCAACAGTTTTTTATAACCAATAATGATACCAATTATGTGGAAACAACTTGGGAGTCAGGACTTCGAATGTGTGGACTTACACTGTAATTAACCAACGAAACATTAAGCAGTCAACGACATTACCCACATTAACACCCAAGTGGGGACTTATGTGGTCTGAAACGGGGACCAGAGTTATCTATTTTGTACAAAAAAGAAAACTGAAACATTATTTGCCCACAAAGAATTTCGAACCTAGAAGTTGGCCCTCATACTTATATTTTTTCAACGGTTTTTTATAACCAATAATGCTACCAATGATGTGGAAACAACTGGGAAGTCAGGACTTCGAATGTGTGGACTTACACTGTAATTAACCAACGAAACATTAAGCAGCCAACGACATTACCCACATTAACACCCAAGTGGGGACTTATGTGGTCTGAAACGGGGACCAGAGTTATCTATTTTGTATAAAAAAGAAAACTGAAACATTATTTGCCCACAAAGAATTTTGAACCTAGAAGTTGGCCCTCATACTTATATTTTGTCAACGGTTTTTTATAACCAATAATGATACCAATGATGTGGAAACAACTGGGGAGTCAGGACTTCGAATGTGTGGACTTACACTATAATTAACCAACGAAACAATAAGCAGTCAACGACATTACCCACATTAACACCTAGGTGGGGACTTATGTGGTCTGAAACGGGGACCAGAGTTATCTATTTTGTATAAAAAAGAAAACTGAAACATTATTTGCCTACAAAGAATTTCGAACCTAGAAGTTGGCCCTCATACTTATATTTTGTCAACGGTTTTTTATAACCAATAATGATACCAATGATGTGGAAACAACTGGGGAGTCAGGACTTCGAATATGTGGACTTACACTATAATTAACCAACGAAACAATAAGCAGTCAACGACATTAACCACATTAACACCCAGGTGGGGACTTATGTGGTCTGAAACGGGGACCAGAGTTATCTATTTTGTACAAAAAAGAAAACTGAAGCATTATTTGCCCACAAAGAATTTCGAACCTAGAAGTTGGCCCTCATACTTATATTTTGTCAACGGTTTTTTATAACCAATAATGATACCAATGATGTGGAAACAACTGGGGAGTCAGGACTTCGAATATGTGGACTTACACTATAATTAACCAACGAAACAATAAGCAGTCAACGACATTACCCACATTAACACCCAGGTGGGGACTTATGTGGTCTGAAACGGGGACCAGAGTTATCTATTTTGTACAAAAAAGAAAACTGAAACATTATTTGCCCACAAAGAATTTCGAACCTAGAAGTTGGCCCTCATACTTATATTTTGTCAACGATTTTTTATGACCAATAATGATACCAATGATGTGGAAACAATTGGGGAGTCAGGACTTCGAATGTGTGGACTTACACTATAATTAACCAACGAAACAATAAGCAGTCAACGACATTACCCACATTAACACCGAGGTGGGGACTTATGTGGTCTGAAACGGGGACCAGAGTTATCTATTTTGTACAAAAAAGAAAACTGAAACATTATTTGCCCACAAAGAATTTCGAACCTAGAAGTTGGCCCTCATACTTATATTTTGTCAACGGTTTTTTATAACCAATAATGATACCAATGATGTGGAAACAACTGGGGAGTCAGGACTACGAATATGTGGACTTACACTATAATTAACCAACGAAACAATAAGCAGTCAACGACATTACCCACATTAACACCTAGGTGGGGACTTATGTGTTCTGAAACGGGGACCAGAGTTATCTATTTTGTACAAAAAAGAAAACTGAAACATTATTTGCCCAAAAAGAATTTCGAACCTAAAAGTTGGCCCTCATACTTATATTTTGTCAACGGTTTTTTATAACCAATAATGATACCAATGATGTGGAAACAACTGGTGAGTCAGGACTTCGAATGTGTGGACTTACACTGTAATTAACCAACGAAACGTTAAGCAGTCAACGACATTACCCACATGAACACCCAGGTGCGGACTTATGTGGTCTGAAACGGGGACTAGAGTTATCTATTTTGTACAAAAAAGAAAATTGAAACATTATTTGCCCACAAAGAATGTCGAACCTAGAAGTTGGCCCTCATACTTATATTTTGTCAACGGTTTTTTATAACCAATAATGCTACCAATGATGTGGAAACAACTGGGAAGTCAGGACTTCGAATGTGTGGACTTACACTGTAATTAACCAACGAAACATTAAGCAGTTAACGATATTACCCACATTAACACCCAAGTGGGGACTTATGTGGTCTGAAACGGGGACCAGAGTTATCTATTTTGTACAGAAAAGAAAACTGAAACATTATTTCCCCACAAAGAATTTCGAACCTAGAAGTTGGCCCTCATACTTATATTTTGTCAACGGTTTTTTATAACCAATAATGATACCAATGATGTGGAAACAACTGGGGAGTCAGGACTACGAATATGTGGACTTACACTATAATTAACCAACGAAACAATAAGCAGTCAACGACATTACCCACATTAACACCCAGGTGGGGACTTATGTGGTCTGAAACGGGGACCAGAGTTATCTATTTTGTACAAAAAAGAAAACTGAAACATTATTTGCCCAAAAAGAATTTCGAACCTAAAAGTTGGCCCTCATACTTATATTTTGTCAACGGTTTTTTATAACCAATAATGATACCAATGATGTGGAAACAACTGGTGAGTCAGGACTTCGAATGTGTGGACTTACACTGTAATTAACCAACGAAACGTTAAGCAGTCAACGACATTACCCACATGAACACCCAGGTGCGGACTTATGTGGTCTGAAACGGGGACTAGAGTTATCAATTTTGTACAAAAAAGAAAATTGAAACATTATTTGCCCACAAAGAATTTCGAACCTAGAAGTTGGCCCTCATACTTATATTTTGTCAACGGTTTTTTATAACCAATAATGCTACCAATGATGTGGAAACAACTGGGAAGTCAGGACTTCGAATGTGTGGACTTACACTGTAATTAACCAACGAAACATTAAGCAGTTAACGATATTACCCACATTAACACCCAAGTGGGGACTTATGTGGTCTGAAACGGGGACCAGAGTTATCTATTTTGTACAGAAAAGAAAACTGAAACATTATTTCCCCACAAAGAATTTCGAACCTAGAAGTTGGCCCTCATACTTATATTTTGTCAACAGTTTTTTATAACCAATAATGATACCAATTATGTGGAAACAACTTGGGAGTCAGGACTTCGAATGTGTGGACTTACACTGTAATTAACCAACGAAACATTAAGCAGTCAACGACATTACCCACATTAACACCCAAGTGGGGACTTATGTGGTCTGAAACGGGGACCAGAGTTATCTATTTTGTACAAAAAAAGAAAACTGAAACATTATTTGCCCACAAAGAATTTCGAACCTAGAAGTTGGCCCTCATACTTATATTTTTTCAACGGTTTTTTATAACCAATAATGCTACCAATGATGTGGAAACAACTGGGAAGCCAGGACTTCGAATGTGTGGACTTACACTGTAATTAACCAACGAAACATTAAGCAGCCAACGACATTACCCACATTAACACCCAAGTGGGGACTTATGTGGTCTGAAACGGGGACCAGAGTTATCTATTTTGTATAAAAAAGAAAACTGAAACATTATTTGCCCACAAAGAATTTTGAACCTAGAAGTTGGCCCTCATACTTATATTTTGTCAACGGTTTTTTATAACCAATAATGATACCAATGATGTGGAAACAACTGGGGAGTCAGGACTTCGAATGTGTGGACTTACACTATAATTAACCAACGAAACAATAAGCAGTCAACGACATTACCCACATTAACACCTAGGTGGGGACTTATGTGGTCTGAAACGGGGACCAGAGTTATCTATTTTGTATAAAAAAGAAAACTGAAACATTATTTGCCTACAAAGAATTTCGAACCTAGAAGTTGGCCCTCATACTTATATTTTGTCAACGGTTTTTTATAACCAATAATGATACCAATGATGTGGAAACAACTGGGGAGTCAGGACTTCGAATATGTGGACTTACACTATAATTAACCAACGAAACAATAAGCAGTCAACGACATTAACCACATTAACACCCAGGTGCGGACTTATGTGGTCTGAAACGGGGACCAGAGTTATCTATTTTGTACAAAAAAGAAAACTGAAGCATTATTTGCCCACAAAGAATTTCGAACCTAGAAGTTGGCCCTCATACTTATATTTTGTCAACGGTTTTTTATAACCAATAATGATACCAATGATGTGGAAACAACTGGGGAGTCAGGACTTCGAATATGTGGACTTACACTATAATTAACCAACGAAACAATAAGCAGTCAACGACATTACCCACATTAACACCCAGGTGGGGACTTATGTGGTCTGAAACGGGGACCAGAGTTATCTATTTTGTACAAAAAAGAAAACTGAAACATTATTTGCCCACAAAGAATTTCGAACCTAGAAGTTGGCCCTCATACTTATATTTTGTCAACGGTTTTTTATAACCAATAATGATACCAATGATGTGGAAACAACTGGGGAGTCAGGACTTCGAATGTGTGGACTTACACTATAATTAACCAACGAAACAATAAGCAGTCAACGACATTACCCACATTAACACCTAGGTGGGGACTTATGTGGTCTGAAACGGGGACCAGAGTTATCTATTTTGTACAAAAAAGAAAACTGAAACATTATTTGCCCACAAAGAATTTCGAACCTAGAAGTTGGCCCTCATACTTATATTTTTTCAACGGTTTTTTATAACCAATAATGATACCAATGATGTGGAAACAACTGGGGAGTCAGGACTTCGAATGTGTGGACTTACACTGTAATTAACCAACGAAACATTAAGCAGTCAACGACATTACCCACATTAACACCCAAGTGGGGACTTATGTGGTCTGAAACGGGGACCAGAGTTATCTATTTTGTACAAAAAAAAAACTGAAACATTATTTGCCCACAAAGAATTTCGAACCTAGAAGTTGGCCCTCATACTTATTTTTTGTCAACGGTTTTTTATAACCAATAATGATACCAATGATGTGGAAACAACTGGGGAGTCAGGACTTCGAATGTGTGGACTTACACTATAATTAACCAACGAAACAATAAGCAGTCAACGACATTACCCACATTAACTCCCAGGTGGGGACTTATGTGGTCTGAAACGGGGACCAGAGTTATCTATTTTGTACAAAAAAGAAAACTGAAACATTATTTGCCCACAAAGAATTTCGAACCTAGAAGTTGGCCCTCATACTTATATTTTGTCAACGGTTTTTTATAACCAATAATGATACCAATGATGTGGAAACAACTGGGGAGTCAGGAATTCGAATGTGTGGACTTACACTATAATTAACCAACGAAACAATAAGCAGTCAACGACATTACCCGCATTAACACCCAGGTGGGGACTTATGTGGTCTGAAACGGGGACCAGAGTTATCTATTTTGTACAAAAAAGAAAACTGAAACATTATTTGCCCACAAAGAATTTCGAACCTACAAGTTGGCCCTCATACTTATATTTTGTCAACGGTTTTTTATAACCAATAATGATACCAATGATGTGGAAACAACTGGGGAGTCAGGACTTCGAATGTGTGGACTTACACTATAATTAACCAACGAAACAATAAGCAGTCAACGACATTACCCACATTAACACCCAGGTGGGGACTTATGTGCTCTGAAACGGGGACCAGAGTTATCTATTTTGTACAAAAAATAAACTGAAACTTTATTTGCCCACAAAGAATTTTGAACCTAGAAGTTGGCCCTCATACTTATATTTTGTCAACGGTTTTTTATAACCAATAATGATACCAATGATGTGGAAACAACTGGGGAGTCAGGACTTCGAATGTGTGGACTTACACTATAATTAACCAACGAAACAATAAGCAGTCAACGACATTACCCACATTAACACCTAGGTGGGGACTTATGTGGTCTGAAACGGGGACCAGAGTTATCTATTTTGTACAAAAAATAAACTGAAACATTATTTGCCCACAAAGAATTTCGAACCTAGAAGTTGGCCCTCATACTTATATTTTGTCAACGGTTTTTTATAACCAATAATGATACCAATGATGTGGAAACAACTGGGGAGTCAGGACTTCGAATGTGTGGACTTACACTATAATTAACCAACGAAACAATAAGCAGTCAACGACATTACCCACATTAACACCCAGGTGGGGACTTATGTGCTCTGAAACGGGGACCAGAGTTATCTATTTTGTACAAAAAATAAACTGAAACTTTATTTGCCCACAAAGAATTTTGAACCTAGAAGTTGGCCCTCATACTTATATTTTGTCAACGGTTTTTTATAACCAATAATGATACCAATGATGTGGAAACAACTGGGGAGTCAGGACTTCGAATGTGTGGACTTACACTATAATTAACCAACGAAACAATAAGCAGTCAACGACATTACCCACATTAACACCTAGGTGGGGACTTATGTGGTCTGAAACGGGGACCAGAGTTATCTATTTTGTACAAAAAATAAACTGAAACATTATTTGCCCACAAAGAATTTCGAACCTAGAAGTTGGCCCTCATACTTATATTTTGTCAACGGTTTTTTATAACCAATAATGATACCAATGATGTGGAAACAACTGGGGAGTCAGGACTTCGAATGTGTGGACTTACACTATAATTAACCAACGAAACAATAAGCAGTCAACGACATTACTCACATTAACACCCAGGTGGGGACTTATGTGGTCTGAAATGGGGACCAGAGTTATCTATTTTGTACAAAAAAGAAAACTGAAACATTATTTGCCCACAAAGAATTTCGAACCTAGAAGTTGGCCCTCATACTTATATTTTGTCAACGGTTTTTTATAACCAATAATGCTACCAATGATGTGGAAACAACTGGGAAGTCAGGACTTCGAATGTGTGGACTTACACTGTAATTAACCAACGAAACATTAAGCAGTCAACGACATTACCCACATTAACACCCAAGTGGGGACTTATGTGGTCTGAAACGGGGATCAGAGTTATCTATTTTGTACAAAAAAGAAAACTGAAACATTATTTGCCTACAAAGAATTTCGAACCTAGAAGTTGGCCCTCATACTTATATTTTGTCAACGGTTTTTTATAACCAATAATAATACCAATCATGTGGAAACAACTGGGGAGTCAGGACTTCGAATGTGTGGACTTACACTGTAATTAACCAACCAAACCTTAAGCAGTCAACGACATTACCCACATTAACACCCAAGTGGGGACTTATGTGGTCTGAAACGGGGACCAGAGTTATCTATTTTGTACAAAAAAGAAAACTGAAGCATTATTTGCCCACAAAGAATTTCGAACCTAGAAGTTGGCCCTCATACTTATATTTTGTCAACGGTTTTTTATAACCAATAATGATACCAATGATGTGGAAACAACTGGGGAGTCAGGACTTCGAATATGTGGACTTACACTATAATTAACCAACGAAACAATAAGCAGTCAACGACATTAACCACATTAACACCCAGGTGCGGACTTATGTGGTCTGAAACGGGGACCAGAGTTATCTATTTTGTACAAAAAAGAAAACTGAAGCATTATTTGCCCACAAAGAATTTCGAACCTAGAAGTTGGCCCTCATACTTATATTTTGTCAACGGTTTTTTATAACCAATAATGATACCAATGATGTGGAAACAACTGGGGAGTCAGGACTTCGAATATGTGGACTTACACTATAATTAACCAACGAAACAATAAGCAGTCAACGACATTACCCACATTAACACCCAGGTGGGGACTTATGTGGTCTGAAACGGGGACCAGAGTTATCTATTTTGTACAAAAAAGAAAACTGAAACATTATTTGCCCACAAAGAATTTCGAACCTAGAAGTTGGCCCTCATACTTATATTTTGTCAACGGTTTTTTATAACCAATAATGATACCAATGATGTGGAAACAACTGGGGAGTCAGGACTTCGAATGTGTGGACTTACACTATAATTAACCAACGAAACAATAAGCAGTCAACGACATTACCCACATTAACACCTAGGTGGGGACTTATGTGGTCTGAAACGGGGACCAGAGTTATCTATTTTGTACAAAAAAGAAAACTGAAACATTATTTGCCCACAAAGAATTTCGAACCTAGAAGTTGGCCCTCATACTTATATTTTTTCAACGGTTTTTTATAACCAATAATGATACCAATGATGTGGAAACAACTGGGGAGTCAGGACTTCGAATGTGTGGACTTACACTGTAATTAACCAACGAAACATTAAGCAGTCAACGACATTACCCACATTAACACCCAAGTGGGGACTTATGTGGTCTGAAACGGGGACCAGAGTTATCTATTTTGTACAAAAAAAAAACTGAAACATTATTTGCCCACAAAGAATTTCGAACCTAGAAGTTGGCCCTCATACTTATTTTTTGTCAACGGTTTTTTATAACCAATAATGATACCAATGATGTGGAAACAACTGGGGAGTCAGGACTTCGAATGTGTGGACTTACACTATAATTAACCAACGAAACAATAAGCAGTCAACGACATTACCCACATTAACTCCCAGGTGGGGACTTATGTGGTCTGAAACGGGGACCAGAGTTATCTATTTTGTACAAAAAAGAAAACTGAAACATTATTTGCCCACAAAGAATTTCGAACCTAGAAGTTGGCCCTCATACTTATATTTTGTCAACGGTTTTTTATAACCAATAATGATACCAATGATGTGGAAACAACTGGGGAGTCAGGAATTCGAATGTGTGGACTTACACTATAATTAACCAACGAAACAATAAGCAGTCAACGACATTACCCGCATTAACACCCAGGTGGGGACTTATGTGGTCTGAAACGGGGACCAGAGTTATCTATTTTGTACAAAAAAGAAAACTGAAACATTATTTGCCCACAAAGAATTTCGAACCTACAAGTTGGCCCTCATACTTATATTTTGTCAACGGTTTTTTATAACCAATAATGATACCAATGATGTGGAAACAACTGGGGAGTCAGGACTTCGAATGTGTGGACTTACACTATAATTAACCAACGAAACAATAAGCAGTCAACGACATTACCCACATTAACACCCAGGTGGGGACTTATGTGCTCTGAAACGGGGACCAGAGTTATCTATTTTGTACAAAAAATAAACTGAAACTTTATTTGCCCACAAAGAATTTTGAACCTAGAAGTTGGCCCTCATACTTATATTTTGTCAACGGTTTTTTATAACCAATAATGATACCAATGATGTGGAAACAACTGGGGAGTCAGGACTTCGAATGTGTGGACTTACACTATAATTAACCAACGAAACAATAAGCAGTCAACGACATTACCCACATTAACACCTAGGTGGGGACTTATGTGGTCTGAAACGGGGACCAGAGTTATCTATTTTGTACAAAAAATAAACTGAAACATTATTTGCCCACAAAGAATTTCGAACCTAGAAGTTGGCCCTCATACTTATATTTTGTCAACGGTTTTTTATAACCAATAATGATACCAATGATGTGGAAACAACTGGGGAGTCAGGACTTCGAATGTGTGGACTTACACTATAATTAACCAACGAAACAATAAGCAGTCAACGACATTACTCACATTAACACCCAGGTGGGGACTTATGTGGTCTGAAATGGGGACCAGAGTTATCTATTTTGTACAAAAAAGAAAACTGAAACATTATTTGCCCACAAAGAATTTCGAACCTAGAAGTTGGCCCTCATACTTATATTTTGTCAACGGTTTTTTATAACCAATAATGCTACCAATGATGTGGAAACAACTGGGAAGTCAGGACTTCGAATGTGTGGACTTACACTGTAATTAACCAACGAAACATTAAGCAGTCAACGACATTACCCACATTAACACCCAAGTGGGGACTTATGTGGTCTGAAACGGGGATCAGAGTTATCTATTTTGTACAAAAAAGAAAACTGAAACATTATTTGCCTACAAAGAATTTCGAACCTAGAAGTTGGCCCTCATACTTATATTTTGTCAACGGTTTTTTATAACCAATAATAATACCAATCATGTGGAAACAACTGGGGAGTCAGGACTTCGAATGTGTGGACTTACACTGTAATTAACCAACCAAACCTTAAGCAGTCAACGACATTACCCACATTAACACCCAAGTGGGGACTTATGTGGTCTGAAACGGGGACCAGAGTTATCTATTTTGTATAAAAAAGAAAACTGAAACATTATTTGCCCACAAAGAATTTCGAACCTAGAAGTTGGCCCTCATACTTATATTTTGTCAACGGTTTTTTATAACCAATAATAATACCAATCATGTGGAAACAACTGGGGAGTCAGGACTTCGAATGTGTGGACTTACACTGTAATTAACCAACCAAACCTTAAGCAGTCAACGACATTACCCACATTAACACCCAAGTGGGGACTTATGTGGTCTGAAACGGGGACCAGAGTTATCTATTTTGTATAAAAAAGAAAACTGAAACATTATTTGCCTACAAAGAATTTCGAACCTAGAAGTTGGCCCTCATACTTATATTTTGTCAACAGTTTTTTATAACCAATAATGCTACCAATGATGTGGAAACAACTGGGAAGTCAGGACTTCGAATGTGTGGACTTACACTGTAATTAACCAACGAAACATTAAGCAGTCAACGACATTACCCACATTAACACCCAAGTGGGGACTTATGTGGTCTGAAACGGGGATCAGAGTTATCTATTTTGTACAAAAAAGAAAACTGAAACATTATTTGCCTACAAAGAATTTCGAACCTAGAAGTTGGCCCTCATACTTATATTTTGTCAACAGTTTTTTATAACCAATAATGCTACCAATGATGTGGAAACAACTGGGAAGTCAGGACTTCGAATGTGTGGACTTACACTGTAATTAACCAACGAAACATTAAGCAGTCAACGACATTACCCACATTAACACCCAAGTGGGGACTTATGTGGTCTGAAACGGGGACCAGAGTTATCTATTTTGTACAAAAAAGAAAACTGAAACATTATTTGCCCACAAAGAATTTCGAACCTACAAGTTGGCCCTCATACTTATATTTTGTCAACGGTTTTTTATAACCAATAATGATACCAATGATGTGGAAACAACTGGGGAGTCAGGACTTCGAATGTGTGGACTTACACTATAATTAACCAACGAAACAATAAGCAGTCAACGACATTACCCACATTAACACCCAGGTGGGGACTTATGTGGTCTGAAACGGGGACCAGAGTTATCTATTTTGTACAAAAAATAAACTGAAACTTTATTTGCCCACAAAGAATTTTGAACCTAGAAGTTGGCCCTCATACTTATATTTTATCAACGGTTTTTTATAACCAATAATGATACCAATGATGTGGAAACAACTGGGGAGTCAGGACTTCGAATGTGTGGACTTACACTATAATTAACCAACGAAACAATAAGCAGTCAACGACATTACCCACATTAACACCCAGGTGGGGACTTATGTGGTCTGAAACGGGGACCAGAGTTATCTATTTTGTACAAAAAATAAACTGAAACATTATTTGCCCACAAAGAATTTCGAACCTAGAAGTTGGCCCTCATACTTATATTTTGTCAACGGTTTTTTATAACCAATAATGATACCAATGATGTGGAAACAACTGGGGAGTCAGGACTTCGAATGTGTGGACTTACACTATAATTAACCAACGAAACAATAAGCAGTCAACGACATTACTCACATTAACACCCAGGTGGGGACTTATGTGGTCTGAAATGGGGACCAGAGTTATCTATTTTGTACAAAAAAGAAAACTGAAACATTATTTGCCCACAAAGAATTTCGAACCTTGAAGTTGGCCCTCATACTTATATTTTGTCAACGGTTTTTTATAACCAATAATGCTACCAATGATGTGGAAACAACTGGGAAGTCAGGACTTCGAATGTGTGGACTTACACTGTAATTAACCAACGAAACATTAAGCAGTCAACGACATTACCCACATTAACACCCAAGTGGGGACTTATGTGGTCTGAAACGGGGATCAGAGTTATCTATTTTGTACAAAAAAGAAAACTGAAACATTATTTGCCTACAAAGAATTTCGAACCTAGAAGTTGGCCCTCATACTTATATTTTGTCAACGGTTTTTTATAACCAATAATAATACCAATCATGTGGAAACAACTGGGGAGTCAGGACTTCGAATGTGTGGACTTACACTGTAATTAACCAACCAAACCTTAAGCAGTCAACGACATTACCCACATTAACACCCAAGTGGGGACTTATGTGGTCTGAAACGGGGACCAGAGTTATCTATTTTGTATAAAAAAGAAAACTGAAACATTATTTGCCCACAAAGAATTTCGAACCTAGAAGTTGGCCCTCATACTTATATTTTGTCAACGGTTTTTTATAACCAATAATAATACCAATCATGTGGAAACAACTGGGGAGTCAGGACTTCGAATGTGTGGACTTACACTGTAATTAACCAACCAAACCTTAAGCAGTCAACGACATTACCCACATTAACACCCAAGTGGGGACTTATGTGGTCTGAAACGGGGACCAGAGTTATCTATTTTGTATAAAAAAGAAAACTGAAACATTATTTGCCTACAAAGAATTTCGAACCTAGAAGTTGGCCCTCATACTTATATTTTGTCAACAGTTTTTTATAACCAATAATGCTACCAATGATGTGGAAACAACTGGGAAGTCAGGACTTCGAATGTGTGGACTTACACTGTAATTAACCAACGAAACATTAAGCAGTCAACGACATTACCCACATTAACACCCAAGTGGGGACTTATGTGGTCTGAAACGGGGATCAGAGTTATCTATTTTGTACAAAAAAGAAAACTGAAACATTATTTGCCTACAAAGAATTTCGAACCTAGAAGTTGGCCCTCATACTTATATTTTGTCAACGGTTTTTTATAACCTATAATAATACCAATCATGTGGAAACAACTGGGGAGTCAGGACTTCGAATGTGTGGACTTACACTGTAATTAACCAACCAAACCTTAAGCAGTCAACGACATTACCCACATTAACACCCAAGTGGGGACTTATGTGGTCTGAAACGGGGACCAGAGTTATCTATTTTGTATAAAAAAGAAAACTGAAACATTATTTGCCCACAAAGAATTTCGAACCTAGAAGTTGGCCCTCATACTTATATTTTGTCAACGGTTTTTTATAACCAATAATAATACCAATCATGTGGAAACAACTGGGGAGTCAGGACTTCGAATGTGTGGACTTACACTGTAATTAACCAACCAAACCTTAAGCAGTCAACGACATTACCCACATTAACACCCAAGTGGGGACTTATGTGGTCTGAAACGGGGACCAGAGTTATCTATTTTGTATAAAAAAGAAAACTGAAACATTATTTGCCTACAAAGAATTTCGAACCTAGAAGTTGGCCCTCATACTTATATTTTGTCAACAGTTTTTTATAACCAATAATGATACCAATGATGTGGAAACAACTGGGAAGTCAGGACTTCGAATGTGTGGACTTACACTATAATTAACCAACCAAACATTAAGCAGTCAACGACATTACCCACATTAACACCCAGGTGGGGACTTATGTGGTCTGAAACGGGGACCAGAGTTATCTATTTTGTACAAAAAAGAAAACTGAAACATTATTTGCCCACAAAGAATTTCGAACCTAGAAGTTGGCCCTCATACTTATATTTTGTCAACGGTTTTTTATAACCAATAATAATACCAATCATGTGGAAACAACTGGGGAGTCAGGACTTCGAATGTGTGGACTTACACTGTAATTAACCAACCAAACCTTAAGCAGTCAACGACATTACCCACATTAACACCCAAGTGGGGACTTATGTGGTCTGAAACGGGGACCAGAGTTATCTATTTTGTATAAAAAAGAAAACTGAAACATTATTTGCCCACAAAGAATTTCGAACCTAGAAGTTGGCCCTCATACTTATATTTTGTCAACGGTTTTTTATAACCAATAATGATACCAATGATGTGGAAACAACTGGGGAGTTAGGACTTCGAATGTGTGGACTTACACTGTAATTAACCAACGAAACAATAAGCAGTCAACGACATTACCCACATTAACACCCAGGTGGGGACTTATGTGTTCTGAAACGGGGACCAGAGTTATCTATTTTGTACAAAAAATAAACTGAAACATTATTTGCCCACAAAGAATTTCGAACCTAGAAGTTGGCCCTCATACTTATATTTTGTCAACGGTTTTTTATAACCAATAATGATACCAATGATGTGGAAACAACTGGGGAGTCAGGACATCGAATGTGTGGACTTACACTATAATTAACCAACGAAACAATAAGCAGTCAACGACATTACTCACATTAACACCCAGGTGGGGACTTATGTGGTCTGAAATGGGGACCAGAGTTATCTATTTTGTACAAAAAAGAAAACTGAAACATTATTTGCCCACAAAGAATTTCGAACCTAGAAGTTGGCCCTCATACTTATATTTTGTCAACGGTTTTTTATAACCAATAATGCTACCAATGATGTGGAAACAACTGGGAAGTCAGGACTTCGAATGTGTGGACTTACACTGTAATTAACCAACGAAACAATAAGCAGTCAACGACATTACCCACATTAACACCCAGGTGGGGACTTATGTGTTCTGAAACGGGGACCAGAGTTATCTATTTTGTACAAAAAATAAACTGAAACATTATTTGCCCACAAAGAATTTCGAACCTAGAAGTTGGCCCTCATACTTATATTTTGTCAACGGTTTTTTATAACCAATAATGATACCAATGATGTGGAAACAACTGGGGAGTCAGGACTTCGAATGTGTGGACTTACACTATAATTAACCAACGAAACAATAAGCAGTCAACGACATTACTCACATTAACACCCAGGTGGGGACTTATGTGGTCTGAAATGGGGACCAGAGTTATCTATTTTGTACAAAAAAGAAAACTGAAACATTATTTGCCCACAAAGAATTTCGAACCTAGAAGTTGGCCCTCATACTTATATTTTGTCAACGGTTTTTTATAACCAATAATGCTACCAATGATGTGGAAACAACTGGGAAGTCAGGACTTCGAATGTGTGGACTTACACTGTAATTAACCAACGAAACATTAAGCAGTCAACGACATTACCCACATTAACACCCAGTGGGGACTTATGTGGTCTGAAACGGGGATCAGAGTTATCTATTTTGTACAAAAAAGAAAACTGAAACATTATTTGCCTACAAAGAATTTCGAACCTAGAAGTTGGCCCTCATACTTATATTTTGTCAACGGTTTTTTATAACCAATAATAATACCAATCATGTGGAAACAACTGGGGAGTCAGGACTTCGAATGTGTGGACTTACACTGTAATTAACCAACCAAACCTTAAGCAGTCAACGACATTACCCACATTAACACCCAAGTGGGGACTTATGTGGTCTGAAACGGGGACCAGAGTTATCTATTTTGTATAAAAAAGAAAACTGAAACATTATTTGCCCACAAAGAATTTCGAACCTAGAAGTTGGCCCTCATACTTATATTTTGTCAACGGTTTTTTATAACCAATAATGATACCAATGATGTGGAAACAACTGGGAAGTCAGGACTTCGAATGTGTGGACTTACACTATAATTAACCAACCAAACATTAAGCAGTCAACGACATTACCCACATTAACACCCAGGTGGGGACTTATGTGGTCTGAAACGGGGACCAGAGTTATCTATTTTGTACAAAAAAGAAAACTGAAACATTATTTGCCCACAAAGAATTTCGAACCTAGAAGTTGGCCCTCATACTTATATTTTGTCAACGGTTTTTTATAACCAATAATAATACCAATCATGTGGAAACAACTTGGGAGTCAGGACTTCGAATGTGTGGACTTACACTGTAATTAACCAACCAAACCTTAAGCAGTCAACGACATTACCCACATTAACACCCAAGTGGGGACTTATGTGGTCTGAAACGGGGACCAGAGTTATCTATTTTGTATAAAAAAGAAAACTGAAACATTATTTGCCCACAAAGAATTTCGAACCTAGAAGTTGGCCCTCATACTTATATTTTGTCAACGGTTTTTTATAACCAATAATGATACCAATGATGTGGAAACAACTGGGGAGTTAGGACTTCGAATGTGTGGACTTACACTGTAATTAACCAACGAAACAATAAGCAGTCAACGACATTACCCACATTAACACCCAGGTGGGGACTTATGTGTTCTGAAACGGGGACCAGAGTTATCTATTTTGTACAAAAAAGAAAACTGAAACATTATTTCCCCACAAAGAATTTCGAACCTAAAAGTTGGCCGTCATACTTATATTCTGTAAACGGTTTTTTATAACCAATGATAATACCAATCATGTGGAAACAACTGGGTAGTCAGGACGTCGAATGTGTGGACTTACACTGTAATTAACCAACCAAACCTTAAGCAGTCAACGACATTACCCACATTAACACCCAAGTGGGGACTTATGTGGTCTGAAACGGGGACCAGAGTTATCTATTTTGTATAAAAAAGAAAACTGAAACATTATTTGCCCACAAAGAATTTCGAACCTAGAAGTTGGCCCTCATACTTATATTTTGTCAACGGTTTTTTATAACCAATAATGATACCAATGATGTGGAAACAACTGGGGAGTCAGGACTTCGAATGTGTGGACTTACACTGTAATTAACCAACGAAACAATAAGCAGTCAACGACATTACCCACATTAACACCCAAGTGGGGACTTATGTGGTCTGAAACGGGGACCAGAGTTATCTATTTTGTACAAAAAAGAAAACTGAAACATTATTTGCCCACAAAGAATTTCGAACCTAGAAGTTGGCCCTCATACTTATATTTTGTCAACGGTTTTTTATAACCAATAATAATACCAATCATGTGGAAACAACTGGGGAGTCAGGACTTCGAATGTGTGGACTTACACTGTAATTAACCAACCAAACCTTAAGCAGTCAACGACATTACCCACATTAACACCCAAGTGGGGACTTATGTGGTCTGAAACGGGGACCAGAGTTATCTATTTTGTATAAAAAAGAAAACTGAAACATTATTTGCCCACAAAGAATTTCGAACCTAGAAGTTGGCCCTCATACTTATATTTTGTCAACGGTTTTTTATAACCAATAATGATACCAATGATGTGGAAACAACTGGGGAGTTAGGACTTCGAATGTGTGGACTTACACTGTAATTAACCAACGAAACAATAAGCAGTCAACGACATTACCCACATTAACACCCAGGTGGGGACTTATGTGTTCTGAAACGGGGACCAGAGTTATCTATTTTGTACAAAAAAGAAAACTGAAACATTATTTCCCCACAAAGAATTTCGAACCTAAAAGTTGGCCGTCATACTTATATTCTGTAAACGGTTTTTTATAACCAATGATAATACCAATCATGTGGAAACAACTGGGGAGTCAGGACGTCGAATGTGTGGACTTACACTGTAATTAACCAACCAAACCTTAAGCAGTCAACGACATTACCCACATTAACACCCAAGTGGGGACTTATGTGGTCTGAAACGGGGACCAGAGTTATCTATTTTGTATAAAAAAGAAAACTGAAACATTATTTGCCCACAAAGAATTTCGAACCTAGAAGTTGGCCCTCATACTTATATTTTGTCAACGGTTTTTTATAACCAATAATGATACCAATGATGTGGAAACAACTGGGGAGTCAGGACTTCGAATGTGTGGACTTACACTGTAATTAACCAACGAAACAATAAGCAGTCAACGACATTACCCACATTAACACCCAGGTGGGGACTTATGTGGTCTGAAACGGGGACCAGAGTTATCTATTTTGTACAAAAAAGAAAACTGAAACATTATTTCCCCACAAAGAATTTCGAACCTAAAAGTTGGCCCTCATACTTATATTCTGTCAACGGTTTTTTATAACCAATGATAATACCAATCATGTGGAAACAACTGGGGAGTCAGGACGTCGAATGTGTGGACTTACACTATAATTAACCAACCAAACATTAAGCAATCAACGACATTACCCACATTAACACCCAGGTGGGGACTTATGTGGTCTGAAACGGGGACCAGAGTTATCTATTTTGTACAAAAAAGAAAACTGAAACATTATTTGCCCACAAAGAATTTCGAACCTAGAAGTTGGCCCTCATACTTATATTTTGTCAACGGTTTTTTATAACCAATAATAATACCAATCATGTGGAAACAACTGGGGAGTCAGGACTTCGAATGTGTTGACTTACACTGTAATTAACCAACCAAACCTTAAGCAGTCAACGACATTACCCACATTAACACCCAAGTGGGGACTTATGTGGTCTGAAACGGGGACCAGAGTTATCTATTTTGTATAAAAAAGAAAACTGAAACATTATTTGCCTACAAAGAATTTCGAACCTAGAAGTTGGCCCTCATACTTATATTTTGTCAACAGTTTTTTATAACCAATAATGATACCAATGATGTGGAAACAACTAGCGAGTCAGGACTTCGAATGTGTGGACTTACACTATAATTAACCAACGAAACAATAAGCAATCAACGACATTACCCACATTAACACCCAAGTGGGGACTTATGTGGTCTGAAACGGGGACCAGAATTATCTATTTTGTATAAAAAAGAAAACTGAAACATTATTTGCCCACAAAGAATTTCGAACCTAGAAGTTGGCCCTCATACTTATATTTTGTCAACGGTTTTTTATAACCAATAATGATACCAATGATGTGGAAACAACTGGGGAGTCAGGACTTCAAATGTGTGGACTTACACTATAATTAACCAACGAAACAATAAGTAGTCAGCGACATTACCCACATTAACACCCAGGTGGGGACTTATGTGGTCTGAAAGGGGGACCAGAGTTATCTATTTTGTACAAAAAAGAAAACTGAAACATTATTTGCCCACAAAGAATTTCGAACCTAGAAGTTGGCCCTCAAACTTATATTTTGTCAACGGTTTTTTATAACCAATAATGATACCAATGATGTGGAAACAACTGGGGAGTCAGGACTTCGAATGTGTGGACTTACACTATAATTAACCAACGAAACAATAAGCAGTCAACGACATTACCCACATTAACACCCAGGTGGGGACTTATGTGGTCTGAAACGGGGACCAGAGTTATCTATTTTGTACAAAAAAGAAAACTGAAACATTATTTGCCCACAAAGAATTTCGAACCTAGAAGTTGGCCCTCATACTTATATTTTGTCAACGGTTTTTTATAACCAATAATAATACCAATCATGTGGAAACAACTGGGGAGTCAGGACTTCGAATGTGTGGACTTACACTGTAATTAACCAACCAAACCTTAAGCAGTCAACGACATTACCCACATTAACACCCAAGTGGGGACTTATGTGGTCTGAAACGGGGACCAGAGTTATCTATTTTGTATAAAAAAGAAAACTGAAACATTATTTGCCCACAAAGAATTTCGAACCTAGAAGTTGGCCCTCATACTTATATTTTGTCAACGGTTTTTTATAACCAATAATGATACCAATGATGTGGAAACAACTAGGGAGTCAGGACTTCGAATGTGTGGACTTACACTATAATTAACCAACGAAACAATAAGCAATCAACGACATTACCCACATTAACACCCAAGTGGGGACTTATGTGGTCTGAAACGGGGACCAGAATTATTTATTTTGTATAAAAAAGAAAACTGAAACATTATTTGCCCACAAAGAATTTCGAACCTAGAAGTTGGCCCTCATACTTATATTTTGTCAACGGTTTTTTATAACCAATAATGATACCAATGATGTGGAAACAACTGGGGAGTCAGGACTTCGAATGTGTGGACTTACACTATAATTAACCAACGAAACAATAAGTAGTCAACGACATTACCCACATTAACACCAAGGTGGGGACTTATGTGGTCTGAAACGGGGACCAGAGTTATCTATTTTGTACAAAAAAGAAAACTGAAACATTATTTGCCCACAAAGAATTTCGAACCTAGAAGTTGGCCCTCATACTTATATTTTGTCAACGGTTTTTTATAACCAATAATGATACCAATGATGTGGAAACAACTGGGGAGTCAGGACTTCGAATGTATGGACTTACACTGTAATTAACCAACCAAACCTTAAGCAGTCAACGACATTACCCACATTAACACCCAGGTGGGGACTTATGTGGTCTGAAACGGGGACCAGAGTTATCTATTTTGTACAAAAAAGAACACTGAAACATTATTTGGCCATAAAGAATTTTGAACCTAGAAGTTGGCCCTCATACTTATATTTTGTCAACGGTTTTTTATAACCAATAATAATACCAATCATGTGGAAACAACTGGGGAATCAGGACTTCGAATGTGTGGACTTACACTGTAATTAACCAACCAAACCTTAAGCAGTCAACGACATTACCCACATTAACACCCAAGTGGGGACTTATGTGGTCTGAAACGGGGACCAGAGTTATCTATTTTGTATAAAAAAGAAAACTGAAACATTATTTGCCCACAAAGAATTTCGAACCTAGAAGTTGGCCCTCATACTTATATTTTGTCAACGGTTTTTTATAACCAATAATGATACCAATGATGTGGAAACAACTGGGGAGTCAGGACTTCGAATGTGTGGACTTACACTATAATTAACCAACGAAACAATAAGCAGTCAACGACATTACCCACATTAACACCCAGGTGGGGACTTATGTGGTCTGAAACGGGGACCAGAGTTATCTATTTTGTACAAAAAAGAAAACTGAAACATTACTTACCCACAAAGAATTTCGAACCTAGAAGTTGGCCCTCATACTTATATTTTGTCAATGGTTTTTTATAACCAATAATGATACCAATGATGTGGAAACAACTGGGGAGTCAGGACTTCGAATGTGTGGACTTACACTATAATTAACCAACGAAACAATAAGCAGTCAACGACATTACCCACATTAACACCCAGGTGGGGACTTATATGGTCTGAAACGGGGACCAGTGTTATCTATTTTGTACAAAAAAGAAAACTGAAACATTATTTGCCGACAAAGAATTTCGAACCTAGAAGTTGGCCCTCATACTTATATTTTGTCAACGGTTTTTTATAACCAATAATGATACCAATGATGTGGAAACAACTGGGGAGTCAGGACTTCGAATGTGTGGACTTACACTGTAATTAACCAACCAAACCTTAAGCAGTCAACGACATTACCCACATTAACACCCAGGTGGGGACTTATGTGGTCTGAAACGGGGACCAGAGTTATCTATTTTGTACAAAAAAGAACACTGAAACATTATTTGCCCACAAAGAATTTCGAACCTAAAAGTTGGCCCTCATACTTATATTTTGTCAACGGTTTTTTATAACCAATAATAATACCAATCATGTGGAAACAACTTGGGAGTCAGGACTTCGAATGTGTGGACTTACACTGTAATTAACCAACCAAACCTTAAGCAGTCAACGACATTACCCACATTAACACCCAAATGGGGACTTATGTGGTCTGAAACGGGGACCAGAGTTATCTATTTTGTATAAAAAAGAAAACTGAAACATTATTTGCCCACAAAGAATTTCGAACCTAGAAGTTGGCCCTCATACTTATATTTTGTCAACGGTTTTTTATAACCAATAATAATACCAATCATGTGGAAACAACTGGGGAGTCAGGACTTCGAATGTGTGGACTTACACTGTAATTAACCAACCAAACCTTAAGCAGTTAACGACATTACCCACATTAACACCCAGGTGGGGACTTATGTGGTCTGAAACGGGGACCAGAGTTATCTATTTTGTACAAAAAAGAAAACTGAAACATTACTTACCCACAAAGAATTTCGAACCTAGAAGTTGGCCCTCATACTTATATTTTGTCAATGGTTTTTTATAACCAATAATGATACCAATGATGTGGAAACAACTGGGGAGTCAGGACTTCGAATGTGTGGACTTACACTATAATTAACCAACGAAACAATAAGCAGTCAACGACATTACCCACATTAACACCCAGGTGGGGACTTATATGGTCTGAAACGGGGACCAGAGTTATCTATTTTGTACAAAAAAGAAAACTGAAACATTATTTGCCGACAAAGAATTTCGAACCTAGAAGTTGGCCCTCATACTTATATTTTGTCAACGGTTTTTTATAACCAATAATAATACCAATCATGTGGAAACAACTGGGGAGTCAGGACTTCGAATGTGTGGACTTACACTGTAATTAACCAACCAAACCTTAAGCAGTTAACGACATTACCCACATTAACACCCAGGTGGGGACTTATGTGGTCTGAAACGGGGACCAGAGTTATCTATTTTGTACAAAAAAGAACACTGAAACATTATTTGCCCACAAAGAATTTCGAACCTAAAAGTTGGCCCTCATACTTATATTTTGTCAACGGTTTTTTATAACCAATAATAATACCAATCATGTGGAAACAACTGGGGAGTCAGGACTTCGAATGTGTGGACTTACACTGTAATTAACCAACCAAACCTTAAGCAGTCAACGACATTACCCACATTAACACCCAGGTGGGGACTTATGTGGTCTGAAAAGGGGACCAGAGTTATCTATTTTGTACAAAAAAGAAAACTGAAACATTATTTGCCCACAAAGAATTTCGAACCTAGAAGTTGGCCCTCATACTTATATTTTGTCAACGGTTTTTTATAACCAATAATGATACCAATGATGTGGAAACAACTGGGGAGTCAGGACTTCGAATGTGTGGACTTACACTATAATTAACCAACGAAACAATAAGCAGTCAACGACATTACCCACATTAACACCCAGGTGGGGACTTGTGTGGTCTGAAACGGGGACCAGAGTTATCTATTTTGTACAAAAAAGAACACTGAAACATTATTTGCCCACAAAGAATTTCGAACCTAAAAGTTGGCCCTCATACTTATATTTTGTCAACGGTTTTTTATAACCAATAATAATACCAATCATGTGGAAACAACTGGGGAGTCAGGACTTCGAATGTGTGGACTTACACTGTAATTAACCAACCAAACCTTAAGCAGTTAACGACATTACCCACATTAACACCCAGGTGGGGACTTATGTGGTCTGAAACGGGGACCAGAGTTATCTATTTTGTACAGAAAAGAAAACTGAAACATTATTTCCCCACAATGAATTTCGAACCTAAAAGTTGGCCCTCATACTTATATTTTGTGAACGCTTTTTATAACCAATAATGATACCAATGATGTGGAAACAACTGGGGAGTCAGGACTTCGAATGTGTGGACTTACACTGTAATTAACCAACGAAACGTTAAGCAGTCAACGACATTACCCACATTAACACCCAGGTAGGGACTTATGTAGTCTGAAACGGGGACCAGAGTTATCTATTTTGTACAAAAAAGAAAACTGAAACATTATTTGCCCACAAAGATTTTCGAACCTAGAAGTTGGCCCTCATACTCATATTTTGTGAACGGTTTTTATAACCAATAATGATACCAATGATGTGGAAACAACTGGGGAGTCAAGACTTCAAATGTGTGGACTTACACTGTAATTAACATCCCAAACATTAAGCATTCAACGACATTAATCACATTAACACCCAGGTAGGGACTTATGTAGTCTGAAACGGGGACCAGAGTTATCTATTTTGTACAAAAAAGAAAACTGAAACATTATTTGCCCACAAAGAATTTCAAACCTAGATGTTGGCCCTCATACTTATATTTTGTCAACGGTTTTTTATAACCAATAATGATACCAATGATGTGGAAACAACTAGGGAGTCAGGACTTCAAATGTGTGGACTTACACTGTAATTAACCAACCAAACATTAAGCAGTCAACGACATTACCCACATTAACACCCAGGTGGGGACTTATGTGGTCTGAAAAGGGGACCAGAGTTATCTATTTTGTACAAAAAAGAAAACTGAAACATTATTTGCCCACAAAGAATTTTGAACCTAGAAGTTGGCCCTCATACTTATATTTTGTCAACGGTTTTTTATAACCAATAATGATACCAATGATGTGGAAACAACTGGGGAGTCAGGACTTCGAATGTGTGGACTTACACTATAATTAACCAACGAAACAATAAGCAGTCAACGACATTACCCACATTAACACCCAGGTGGGGACTTATGTGGTCTGAAACGGGGACCAGAGTTATCTATTTTGTACAAAAAAGAAAACTGAAACATTACTTACCCACAAAGAATTTCGAACCTAGAAGTTGGCCCTCATACTTATATTTTGTCAATGGTTTTTTATAACCAATAATGATACCAATGATGTGGAAACAACTGGGGAGTCAGGACTTCGAATGTGTGGACTTACACTATAATTAACCAACGAAACAATAAGCAGTCAACGACATTACCCACATTAACACCCAGGTGGGGACTTATATGGTCTGAAACGGGGACCAGAGTTATCTATTTTGTACAAAAAAGAAAACTGAAACATTATTTGCCGACAAAGAATTTCGAACCTAGAAGTTGGCCCTCATACTTATATTTTGTCAACGGTTTTTTATAACCAATAATGATACCAATGATGTGGAAACAACTGGGGAGTCAGGACTTCGAATGTGTGGACTTACACTGTAATTAACCAACCAAACCTTAAGCAGTCAACGACATTACCCACATTAACACCCAGGTGGGGACTTATGTGGTCTGAAACGGGGACCAGAGTTATCTATTTTGTACAAAAAAGAACACTGAAACATTATTTGCCCACAAAGAATTTCGAACCTAAAAGTTGGCCCTCATACTTATATTTTGTCAACGGTTTTTTATAACCAATAATAATACCAATCATGTGGAAACAACTTGGGAGTCAGGACTTCGAATGTGTGGACTTACACTGTAATTAACCAACCAAACCTTAAGCAGTCAACGACATTACCCACATTAACACCCAAATGGGGACTTATGTGGTCTGAAACGGGGACCAGAGTTATCTATTTTGTATAAAAAAGAAAACTGAAACATTATTTGCCCACAAAGAATTTCGAACCTAGAAGTTGGCCCTCATACTTATATTTTGTCAACGGTTTTTATAACCAATAATGATACCAATGATGTGGAAACAACTGGGGAGTCAAGACTTCGAATGTGTGGACTTACACTGTAATTAACCAACCAAACATTAAGCATTCAACGACATTAATCACATTAACACCCAGGTAGGGACTTATGTAGTCTGAAACGGGGACCAGAGTTATCTATTTTGTACAAAAAAGAAAACTGAAACATTATTTGCCCACAAAGAATTTCAAACCTAGAAGTTGGCCCTCATACTTATATTTTGTCAACGGTTTTTTATAACCAATAATGATACCAATGATGTGGAAACAACTAGGGAGTCAGGACTTCAAATGTGTGGACTTACACTGTAATTAACCAACCAAACATTAAGCAGTCAACGACATTACCCACATTAACACCCAGGTGGGGACTTATGTGGTCTGAAAAGGGGACCAAAGTTATCTATTTTGTACAAAAAAGAAAACTGAAACATTATTTGCCCACAAAGAATTTCGAACCTAGAAGTTGGCCCTCATACTTATATTTTGTCAACGGTTTTTTATAACCAATAATGATACCAATGATGTGGAAACAACTGGGGAGTCAAGACTTCAAATGTGTGGACTTACACTATAATTAACCAACGAAACAATAAGCAGTCAACGACATTACCCACATTAACACCCAGGTGGGGACTTGTGTGGTCTGAAACGGGGACCAGAGTTATCTATTTTGTACAAAAAAGAACACTGAAACATTATTTGCCCACAAAGAATTTCGAACCTAAAAGTTGGCCCTCATACTTATATTTTGTCAACGGTTTTTTATAACCAATAATAATACCAATCATGTGGAAACAACTGGGGAGTCAGGACTTCGAATGTGTGGACTTACACTGTAATTAACCAACCAAACCTTAAGCAGTTAACGACATTACCCACATTAACACCCAGGTGGGGACTTATGTGGTCTGAAACGGGGACCAGAGTTATCTATTTTGTACAGAAAAGAAAACTGAAACATTATTTCCCCACAAAGAATTTCGAACCTAAAAGTTGGCCCTCATACTTATATTTTGTGAACGCTTTTTATAACCAATAATGATACCAATGATGTGGAAACAACTGGGGAGTCAGGACTTCGAATGTGTGGGCTTACACTGTAATTAACCAACGAAACGTTAAGCAGCCAACGACATTACCCACATTAACACCCAGGTAGGGACTTATGTAGTCTGAAACGGGGACCAGAGTTATCTATTTTGTACAAAAAAGAAAACTGAAACATTATTTGCCCACAAAGATTTTCGAACCTAGAAGTTGGCCCTCATACTCATATTTTGTGAACGGTTTTTATAACCAATAATGATACCAATGATGTGGAAACAACTGGGGAGTCAAGACTTCGAATGTGTGGACTTACACTGTAATTAACCAACCAAACATTAAGCATTCAACGACATTAATCACATTAACACCCAGGTAGGGACTTATGTAGTCTGAAACGGGGACCAGAGTTATCTATTTTATACAAAAAAGAAAACTGAAACATTATTTGCCCACAAAGAATTTCAAACCTAGAAGTTGGCCCTCATACTTATATTTTGTCAACGGTTTTTTATAACCAATAATGATACCAATGATGTGGAAACAACTAGGGAGTCAGGACTTCAAATGTGTGGACTTACACTGTAATTAACCAACCAAACATTAAGCAGTCAACGACATTACCCACATTAACACCCAGGTGGGGACTTATGTGGTCTGAAAAGGGGACCAGAGTTATCTATTTTGTACAAAAAAGAAAACTGAAACATTATTTGCCCACAAAGAATTTCGAACATAGAAGTTGGCCCTCATACTTATTTTTTGTCAACGGTTTTTTATAACCAATAATGATACCAATGATGTGGAAACAACTGGGGAGTCAGGACTTCGAATGTGTGGACTTACACTATAATTAACCAACGAAACAATAAGCAGTCAACGACATTACCCACATTAACACCCAGGTGGGGACTTGTGTGGTCTGAAACGGGGACCAGAGTTATCTATTTTGTACAAAAAAGAACACTGAAACATTATTTGCCCACAAAGAATTTCGAACCTAAAAGTTGGCCCTCATACTTATATTTTGTCAACGGTTTTTTATAACCAATAATAATACCAATCATGTGGAAACAACTGGGGAGTCAGGACTTCGAATGTGTGGACTTACACTGTAATTAACCAACCAAACCTTAAGCAGTCAACGACATTACCCACATTAACACCCAAGTGGGACTTATGTGGTCTGAAACGGGGACCAGAGTTATCTATTTTGTATAAAAAAGAAAACTGAAACATTATTTGCCCACAAAGAATTTCGAACCTAGAAGTTGGCCCTCATACTTATATTTTGTCAACGGTTTTTTATAACCAATAATAATACCAATCATGTGGAATTAACTGGGGAGTCAGGACTTCGAATGTGTGGACTTACACTGTAATTAACCAACCAAACCTTAAGCAGTCAACGACATTACCCACATTAACACCCAGGTGGGGACTTATGTGGTCTGAAACGGGGACCAGAGTTATCTATTTTGTACAGAAAAGAAAACTGAAACATTATTTCCCCACAAAGAATTTCGAACCTAAAAGTTGGCCCTCATACTTATATTTTGTGAACGCTTTTTATAACCAATAATGATACCAATGATGTGGAAACAACTGGGGAGTCAGGACTTCGAATGTGTGGACTTACACTGTAATTAACCAACAAAACGTTAAGCAGTCAACGACATTACCCACATTAACACCCAGGTAGGGACTTATGTAGTCTGAAACGGGGACCAGAGTTATCTATTTTGTACAAAAAAGAAAACTGAAACATTATTTGCCCACAAAGATTTTCGAACCTAGAAGTTGGCCCTCATACTCATATTTTGTGAACGGTTTTTATAACCAATAATGATACCAATGATGTGGAAACAACTGGGGAGTCAAGACTTCGAATGTGTGGACTTACACTGTAATTAACCAACCAAACATTAAGCATTCAACGACATTAATCACATTAACACCCAGGTAGGGACTTATGTAGTCTGAAACGGGGACCAGAGTTATCTATTTTGTACAAAAAAGAAAACTGAAACATTATTTGCCCACAAAGAATTTCGAACCTAAAAGTTGGCCCTCATACTTATATTTTGTCAACGGTTTTTTATAACCAATAATAATACCAATCATGTGGAAACAACTGGGGAGTCAGGACTTCGAATGTGTGGACTTACACTATAATTAACCAACGAAACAATAAGCAGTCAACGACATTACCCACATTAACACCCAGGTGGGGACTTGTGTGGTCTGAAACGGGGACCAGAGTTATCTATTTTGTACAAAAAAGAACACTGAAACATTATTTGCCCACAAAGAATTTCGAACCTAAAAGTTGGCCCTCATACTTATATTTTGTCAACGGTTTTTTATAACCAATAATAATACCAATCATGTGGAAACAACTGGGGAGTCAGGACTTCGAATGTGTGGACTTACACTGTAATTAACCAACCAAACCTTAAGCAGTCAACGTCATTACCCACATTAACACCCAGGTGGGGACTTATGTGGTCTGAAACGGGGACCAGAGTTATCTATTTTGTACAGAAAAGAAAACTGAAACATTATTTCCCCACAAAGAATTTCGAACCTAAAAGTTGGCCCTCATACTTATATTTTGTGAACGCTTTTTATAACCAATAATGATACCAATGATGTGGAAACAACTGGGGAGTCAGGACTTCGAATGTGTGGACTTACACTATAATTAACCAACGAAACAATAAGCAGTCAACGACATTACCCACATTAACACCCAGGTGGGGACTTGTGTGGTCTGAAACGGGGACCAGAGTTATCTATTTTGTACAAAAAAGAAAACTGAAACATTATTTGCCCACAAAGAATTTCGAACCTAGAAGTTGGCCCTCATACTTATATTTTGTCAACGGTTTTTTATAACCAATAATGATCCCAATGATGTGGAAACAACTGGGGAGTCAGGACTTCGAATGTGTGGACTTACACTGTAATTAACCAACCAAACCTTAAGCAATCAACGACATTACCCACATTAACACCCAGGTGGGGACTTATGTGGTCTGAAACGGGGACCAGAGTTATCTATTTTGTACAAAATAGAACACTGAAACATTATTTGCCCACAAAGAATTTCGAACCTAAAAGTTGGCCCTCAGACTTATATTTTGTCAACGTTTTTTTATAACCAATAATAATACCAATCATGTGGAAACAACTGGGGAGTCAGGACTTCGAATGTGTGGACTTACACTGTAATTAACCAACCAAACCTTAAGCAGTCAACGACATTACCCACATTAACACCCAAGTGGGGACTTATGTGGTCTGAAACGGGGACCAGAGTTATCTATTTTGTATAAAAAAGAAAACTGAAACATTATTTGCCCACAAAGAATTTCGAACCTAGAAGTTGGCCCTCATACTTATATTTTGTCAACGGTTTTTTATAACCAATAATGATACCAATGATGTGGAAACAACTGGGGAGTCAGGACTTCGAATGTGTGGACTTACACTGTAATTAACCAACGAAACAATAAGCAGTCAACGACATTACCCACATTAACACCCAGGTGGGGACTTATGTGGTCTGAAACGGGGACCAGAGTTATCTATTTTGTACAAAAAAGAAAACTGAAACATTATTTCCCCACAAAGAATTTCGAACCTAGAAGTTGGCCCTCATACTTATATTTTGTCAACGGTTTTTTATAACCAATAATGATCCCAATGATGTGGAAACAACTGGGGAGTCAGGACTTCGAATGTGTGGACTTACACTGTAATTAACCAACCAAACCGTAAGCAATCAACGACATTACCCACATTAACACCCAGGTGGGGACTTATGTGGTCTGAAACGGGGACCAGAGTTATCTATTTTGTACAAAATAGAACACTGAAACATTATTTGCCCACAAAGAATTTCGAACCTAAAAGTTGGCCCTCATACTTATATTTTGTCAACGGTTTTTTATAACCAATAATAATACCAATCATGTGGAAACAACTGGGGAGTCAGGGCTTCGAATGTGTGGACTTACACTGTAATTAACCAACCAAACCTTAAGCAGTCAACGACATTACCCACATTAACACCCAAGTGGGGACTTATGTGGTCTGAAACGGGGACCAGAGTTATCTATTTTGTATAAAAAAGAAAACTGAAACATTATTTGCCCACAAAGAATTTCGAACCTAGAAGTTGGCACTCATACTTATATTTTGTCAACGGTTTTTTATAACCAATAATGATACCAATGATGTGGAAACAACTGGGGAGTCAGGACTTCGAATGTGTGGACTTACACTGTAATTAACCAACGAAACAATAAGCAGTCAACGACATTACCCACATTAACACCCAAGTGGGGACTTATGTGGTCTGAAACGGGGACCAGAGTTATCTATTTTGTATAAAAAAGAAAACTGAAACATTATTTGCCCACAAAGAATTTCGAACCTAGAAGTTGGCCCTCACACATATATTTTGTCAACGGTTTTTTATAACCAATAATGATACCAATGATGTGGAAACAACTGGTGAGTCAGGACTTCGAATGTGTGGACTTACACTGTAATTAACCAACGAAACGTTAAGCAGTCAACGACATTACCCACATTAACACCCAGGTAGGGACTTATGTAGTCTGAAACGGGGACCAGAGTTATCTATTTTGTACAAAAAAGAAAACTGAAACATTATTTCCCCACAAAGAATTTCGAACCTAAAAGTTGTCCCTCATACTTATATTCTGTCAACGGTTTTTTATAACCAATGATAATACCAATCATGTGGAAACAACTGGGGAGTCAGGACGTCGAATGTGTGGACTTACACTGTAATTAACCAACCAAACCTTAAGCAGTCAACGACATTACCCACATTAACACCCAAGTGGGGACTTATGTGGTCTGAAACGGGGACCAGAGTTATCTATTTTGTACAAAAAAGAAAACTGAAACATTATTTCCCCACAAAGAATTTCGAACCTAAAAGTTGGCCCTCATATTTATATTCTGTCAACGGTTTTTTATAACCAATGATAATACCAATCATGTGGAAACAACTGGGGAGTCAGGACGTCGAATGTGTGGACTTACACTGTAATTAACCAACCAAACCTTAAGCAGTCAACGACATTACCCACATTAACACCCAAGTGGGGACTTATGTGGTCTGAAACGGGGACCAGAGTTATCTATTTTGTATAAAAAAGAAAACTGAAACATTATTTGCCCACAAAGAATTTCGAACCTAGAAGTTGGCCCTCATACTTATATTTTGTCAACGGTTTTTTATAACCAATAATAATACCAATGATGTGGAAACAACTGGGGAGTCAGGACTTCGAATGTGTGGACTTACACTATAATTAACCAACGAAACAATAAGCAGTCAACGACATTACCCACATTAACACCCAGGTGGGGACTTGTGTGGTCTGAAACGGGGACCAGAGTTATCTATTTTGTACAAAAAAGAACACTGAAACATTATTTGCCCACAAAGAATTTCGAACCTAAAAGTTGGCCCTCATACTTATATTTTGTCAACGGTTTTTTATAACCAATAATAATACCAATCATGTGGAAACAACTGGGGAGTCAGGACTTCGAATGTGTGGACTTACACTGTAATTAACCAACCAAACCTTAAGCAGTCAACGACATTACCCACATTAACACCCAGGTGGGGACTTATGTGGTCTGAAACGGGGACCAGAGTTATCTATTTTGTACAAAAAAGAAAACTGAAACATTATTTGCCCACAAAGAATTTCGAACCTAAAAGTTGGCCCTCATACTTATATTTTGTCAACGGTTTTTTATAACCAATAATAATACCAATCATGTGGAAACAACTAGGGAGTCAGGACTTCGAATGTGTGGACTTACACTATAATTAACCAACGAAACAATAAGCAGTCAACGACATTACCCACATTAACACCCAGGTGGGGACTTGTGTGGTCTGAAACGGGGACCAGAGTTATCTATTTTGTACAAAAAAGAACACTGAAACATTATTTGCCCACAAAGAATTTCGAACCTAAAAGTTGGCCCTCATACTTATATTTTGTCAACGGTTTTTTATAACCAATAATAATACCAATCATGTGGAAACAACTTGGGAGTCAGGACTTCGAATGTGTGGACTTACACTGTAATTAACCAACCAAACCTTAAGCAGTCAACGACATTACCCACATTAACACCCAGGTGGGGACTTATGTGGTCTGAAACGGGGACCAGAGTTATCTATTTTGTACAGAAAAGAAAACTGAAACATTATTTCCCCACAAAGAATTTCGAACCTAAAAGTTGGCCCTCATACTTATATTTTGTGAACGCTTTTTATAACCAATAATGATACCAATGATGTGGAAACAACTGGGGAGTCAGGATTTCGAATGTGTGGACTTACACTATAATTAACCAACGAAACAATAAGCAGTCAACGACATTACCCACATTAACACCCAGGTGGGGACTTGTGTGGTCTGAAACGGGGACCAGAGTTATCTATTTTGTACAAAAAAGAAAACTGAAACATTATTTGCCCACAAAGAATTTCGAACCTAGAAGTTGGCCCTCATACTTATATTTTGTCAACGGTTTTTTATAACCAATAATGATCCCAATGATGTGGAAACAACTGGGGAGTCAGGACTTCGAATGTGTGGACTTACACTGTAATTAACCAATCAAACCTTAAGCAATCAACGACATTACCCACATTAACACCCAGGTGGGGACTTATGTGGTCTGAAACGGGGACCAGAGTTATCTATTTTGTACAAAATAGAACACTGAAACATTATTTGCCCACAAAGAATTTCGAACCTAAAAGTTGGCCCTCAGACTTATATTTTGTCAACGTTTTTTTATAACCAATAATAATACCAATCATGTGGAAACAACTGGGGAGTCAGGACTTCGAATGTGTGGACTTACACTGTAATTAACCAACCAAACCTTAAGCAGTCAACGACATTACCCACATTAACACCCAAGTGGGGACTTATGTGGTCTGAAACGGGGACCAGAGTTATCTATTTTGTATAAAAAAGAAAACTGAAACATTATTTGCCCACAAAGAATTTCGAACCTAGAAGTTGGCCCTCATACTTATATTTTGTCAACGGTTTTTTATAACCAATAATGATACCAATGATGTGGAAACAACTGGGGAGTCAGGACTTCGAATGTGTGGACTTACACTGTAATTAACCAACGAAACAATAAGCAGTCAACGACATTACCCACATTAACACCCAGGTGGGGACTTATGTGGTCTGAAACGGGGACCAGAGTTATCTATTTTGTACAAAAAAGAAAACTGAAACATTATTTCCCCACAAAGAATTTCGAACCTAGAAGTTGGCCCTCATACTTATATTTTGTCAACGGTTTTTTATAACCAATAATGATCCCAATGATGTGGAAACAACTAGGGAGTCAGGACTTCGAATGTGTGGACTTACACTGTAATTAACCAACCAAACCGTAAGCAATCAACGACATTACCCACATTAACACCCAGGTGGGGACTTATGTGGTCTGAAACGGGGACCAGAGTTATCTATTTTGTACAAAATAGAACACTGAAACATTATTTGCCCACAAAGAATTTCGAACCTAAAAGTTGGCCCTCATACTTATATTTTGTCAACGGTTTTTTATAACCAATAATAATACCAATCATGTGGAAACAACTGGGGAGTCAGGACTTCGAATGTGTGGACTTACACTGTAATTAACCAACCAAACCTTAAGCAGTCAACGACATTACCCACATTAACACCCAAGTGGGGACTTATGTGGTCTGAAACGGGGACCAGAGTTATCTATTTTGTATAAAAAAGAAAACTGAAACATTATTTGCCCACAAAGAATTTCGAACCTAGAAGTTGGCCCTCATACTTATATTTTGTCAACGGTTTTTTATAACCAATAATGATACCAATGATGTGGAAACAACTGGGGAGTCAGGACTTCGAATGTGTGGACTTACACTGTAATTAACCAACGAAACAATAAGCAGTCAACGACATTACCCACATTAACACCCAAGTGGGGACTTATGTGGTCTGAAACGGGGACCAGAGTTATCTATTTTGTATAAAAAAGAAAACTGAAACATTATTTGCCCACAAAGAATTTCGAACCTAGAAGTTGGCCCTCACACATATATTTTGTCAACGGTTTTTTATAACCAATAATGATACCAATGAAGTGGAAACAACTGGTGAGTCAGGACTTCGAATGTGTGGACTTACACTGTAATTAACCAACGAAACGTTAAGCAGTCAACGACATTACCCACATTAACACCCAGGTAGGGACTTATGTAGTCTGAAACGGGGACCAGAGTTATCTATTTTGTACAAAAAAGAAAACTGAAACATTATTTGCCCACAAAGATTTTCGGACCTAGAAGTTGGCCCTCATACTCATATTTTGTGAACGGTTTTTATAACCAATAATGATACCAATGATGTGGAAACAACTGGGGAGTCAAGACTTCGAATGTGTGGACTTACACTGTAATTAACATCCCAAACATTAAGCAGTCAACGACATTAATCACATTAACACCCAGGTAGGGACTTATGTAGTCTGAAACGGGGACCAGAGTTATCTATTTTGTACAAAAAAGAAAACTGAAACATTATTTGCCCACAAAGAATTTCAAACCTAGAAGTTGGCCCTCATACTTATATTTTGTCAACGGTTTTTTATAACCAATAATGATACCAATGATATGGAAACAACTGGCGAGTCAGGACTTCGAATGTGTGGACTTACACTGTAATTAACCAACCAAACCTTAAGCAGTCAACGACATTACCCACATTAACACCCAAGTGGGGACTTATGTGGTCTGAAACGGGGACCAGAGTTATCTATTTTGTATAAAAAAGAAAACTGAAACATTATTTGCCCACAAAGAATTTCGAACCTAAAAGTTGGCCCTCATACTTATATTTTGTCAACGGTTTTTTATAACCAATAATGATACCAATGATGTGGAAACAACTGGGGAGTCAGGACTTCGAATGTGTGGACTTACACTATAATTAACCAACGAAACAATAAGCAGTCAACGACATTACCCACATTAACACCCAGGTGGGGACTTATGTGGTCTGAAACGGGGACCAGAATTATCTATTTTGTACAAAAAAGAAAACTGAAACATTATTTGCCCACAAAGAATTTCGAACCTAAAAGTTGGCCCTCATACTTATATTTTGTCAACGGTTTTTTATAACCAATAATAATACCAATCATGTGGAAACAACTGGGGAGTCAGGACATCGAATGTGTGGACTTACACTGTAATTAACCAACCAAACCTTAAGCAGTCAACGACATTACCCACATTAACACCCAGGTGGGGACTTATGTGGTCTGAAACGGGGACCAGAGTTATCTATTTTGTACAGAAAAGAAAACTGAAACATTATTTCCCCACAAAGAATTTCGAACCTAAAAGTTGGCCCTCATACTTATATTTTGTGAACGCTTTTTATAACCAATAATGATACCAATGATGTGGAAACAACTGGGGAGTCAGGACTTCGAATGTGTGGACTTACACTATAATTAACCAACGAAACAATAAGCAGTCAACGACATTACCCACATTAACACCCAGGTGGGGACTTGTGTGGTCTGAAACGGGGACCAGAGTTATCTATTTTGTACAAAAAAGAAAACTGAAACATTATTTGCCCACAAAGAATTTCGAACCTAGAAGTTGGCCCTCATACTTATATTTTGTCAACGGTTTTTTATAACCAATAATGATACCAATGATGTGGAAACAACTGGGGAGTCAGGACTTCGAATGTGTGGACTTACACTATAATTAACCAACGAAACAATAAGCAGTCAACGACATTACCCACATTAACACCCAGGTGGGGACTTATGTGGTCTGAAACGGGGACCAGAATTATCTATTTTGTACAAAAAAGAAAACTGAAACATTATTTGCCCACAAAGAATTTCGAACCTAAAAGTTGGCCCTCATACATATATTTTGTCAACGGTTTTTTATAACCAATAATAATACCAATCATGTGGAAACAACTGGGGAGTCAGGACTTCGAATGTGTGGACTTACACTATAATTAACCAACGAAACAATAAGCAGTCAACGACATTACCCACATTAACACCCAGGTGGGGACTTGTGTGGTCTGAAACGGGGACCAGAGTTATCTATTTTGTACAAAAAAGAACACTGAAACATTATTTGCCCACAAAGAATTTCGAACCTAAAAGTTGGCCCTCATACTTATATTTTGTCAACGGTTTTTTATAACCAATAATAATACCAATCATGTGGAAACAACTGGGGAGTCAGGACTTCGAATGTGTGGACTTACACTGTAATTAACCAACCAAACCTTAAGCAGTCAACGACATTACCCACATTAACACCCAGGTGGGGACTTATGTGGTCTGAAACGGGGACCAGAGTTATCTATTTTGTACAGAAAAGAAAACTGAAACATTATTTCCCCACAAAGAATTTCGAACCTAAAAGTTGGCCCTCATACTTATATTTTGTGAACGCTTTTTATAACCAATAATGATACCAATGATGTGGAAACAACTGGGGAGTCAGGACTTCGAATGTGTGGACTTACACTATAATTAACCAACGAAACAATAAGCAGTCAACGACATTACCCACATTAACACCCAGGTGGGGACTTGTGTGGTCTGAAACGGGGACCAGAGTTATCTATTTTGTACAAAAAAGAAAACTGAAACATTATTTGCCCACAAAGAATTTCGAACCTAGAAGTTGGCCCTCATACTTATATTTTGTCAACGGTTTTTTATAACCAATAATGATCCCAATGATGTGGAAACAACTGGGGAGTCAGGACTTCGAATGTGTGGACTTACACTGTAATTAACCAACCAAACCTTAAGCAGTCAACGACATTACCCACATTAACACCCAGGTGGGGAATTATGTGGTCTGAAACGGGGACCAGAGTTATCTATTTTGTACAAAAAAGAAAACTGAAACATTATTTGCCCACAAAGAATTTCGAACCTAAAAGTTGGCCCTCATACTTATATTTTGTCAACGGTTTTTTATAACCAATAATAATACCAATCATGTGGAAACAACTGGGGAGTCAGGACTTCGAATGTGTGGACTTACACTGTAATTAACCAACCAAAACTTAAGCAGTCAACGACATTACCCACATTAACACCCAAGTGGGGACTTATGTGGTCTGAAACGGGGACCAGAGTTATCTACTTTGTATAAAAAAGAAAACTGTAACATTATTTGCCCACAAAGAATTTCGAACCTAGAAGTTGGCCCTCATACTTATATTTTGTCAACGGTTTTTTATAGCCAATAATGATACCAATGATGTGGAAACAACTTGGGAGTTAGGACTTCAAATGTGTGGACTTACACTGTAATTAACCAACCAAACATTAAGCAGTCAACGACATTACCCACATTAACACCCAAGTCGGGACTTATGTGGTCTGAAACGGGGACCAGAGTTATCTATTTTGTATAAAAAAGAAAACTGAAACATTATTTGCCCACAAAGAATTTCGAACCTAGAAGTTGGCCCTCATACTTATATTTTGTCAACGGTTTTTTATAACCAATAATGATACCAATGATGTGCAAACAACTGGGAAGTCAGGACTTCGAATATGTGGACTTACACTATAATTAACCAACGAAACAATAAGAAGTCAACGACATTACCCACATTAACACCCAGGTGGGGACTTGTGTGGTCTGAAACGGGGACCAGAGTTATCTATTTTGTACAAAAAAGAAAACTAAAACATTATTTGCCCACAAAGAATTTCGATCTTAGAAGTTGGCCCTCATACTTATATTTTGTCAACGGTTTTTTATAACCAATAATGATACCAATCATGTGGAAACAACTTGGGAGTCAGGACTTCGAATGTGTGGACTTACACTATAATTAACCAACGAAACGTTAAGCAGTCAACGACATTACCCACATTAACACCCAGGTGGGGACTTATGTGGTCTGAAACGGGGACCAGAGTTATCTATTTTGTACAAAAAAGAAAACTGAAACAATATTTGCCCACAAAGAATTTCGAACCTAAAAGTTGGCCCTCATACTTATATTTTGTCAACGGTTTTTTATAACCAATAATGATACCAATCATGTGGAAACAACTGGGGAGTCAAGACTTCGAATGTGTAGACTTGCACTGTAATTAACCAACGAAACGTTAAGCAGTCAACGACATTACCCACATTAACACCCAGGTGGGGACTTATGTGGTCTGAATCGGGGACCAGAGTTATCTATTTTGTACAAAAAAGAAAACTGAAACAATATTTGCCCACAAAGAATTTCGAACCTAAAAGTTGGCCCTCATACTTATATTTTGTCAACGGTTTTTTATAACCAATAATGATACCAATCATGTGGAAACAACTGGGGAGTCAAGACTTCGAATGTGTGGACTTGCACTGTAATTAACCTACGAAACGTTAAGCAGTCAACGACATTACCCACATTAACACCCAGGTGGGGACTTATGTGGTCTGAAACGGGGACCAGAGTTATCTATTTTGTACAGAAAAGAAAACTGAAACATTATTTCCCCACAAAGAATTTCGAACCTAAAAGTTGGCCCTCATACTTATATTTTGTCAACGGTTTTTTATAACCAATAATGATACCAATGATGTGGAAACAACTGGGAAGTCAGGACTTCGAATATGTGGACTTACACTATAATTAACCAACGAAACAATAAGAAGTCAACGACATTACCCACAATAACACCCAGGTGGGGACTTATGTGGTCTGAAACGGGGACCAGAGTTTTCTATTTTGTATAAAAAAGAAAACTGAAACATTATTTGCCCACAAAGAATTTCGAACCTAGAAGTTGGCCCTCATACTTATATTTTGTCAACGGTTTTTTATAACCAATAATGATACCAATGATGTGGAAACAACTAGGGAGTCAGGACTTCGAATGTGTGGACTTACACTGTAATTAACCAACGAAACGTTAAGAAGTCAACGACATTACCCACATTAACACCCAGGTAGGGACTTATGTAGTCTGAAACGGGGACCAGAGTTATCTATTTTGTACAAAAAAGAAAACTGAAACATTATTTGCCCACAAAGATTTTCGAACCTAGAAGTTGGCCCTCATACTCATATTTTGTGAACGGTTTTTATAACCAATAATGATAGCAATGATGTGGAAACAACTGGGGAGTCAGGACTTCGAATGTGTGGACTTACACTGTAATTAACCAACGAAACGTTAAGCAGTCAACGACATTACCCATATTAACACCCAGGTGGGGACTTATGTGGTCTGAAACGGGGACCAGAGTTATCTATTTTGTATAAAAAAGAAAACTGAAACATTATTTACCCACAAACATTTTCGAACCTAGAAGTTGGCCCTCATAGTTATATTTTGTCAACGGTTTTTTATAACCAATAATGATACCAATGATGTGGAAACAGCTGGGGAGTCAGGACTTCGAATGTGTGGACTTACACTGTAATTAACCAACCAAACCTTAAGCAGTCAACGACATTACCCACATTAACACCCAGGTAGGGACTTATGTAGTCTGAAACGGGGACCAGAGTTATCTATTTTGTACAAAAAAGAAAACTGAAACATTATTTGCCCACAAAGAATTTCAAACCTAGAAGTTGGCCCTCATACTTATATTTTGTCAACGGTTTTTTATAACCAATAATGATACCAATGATGTGGAAACAGCTGGGGAGTCAGGACTTCGAATGTGTGGACTTACACTGTAATTAACCAACCAAACCTTAAGCAGTCAACGACATTACCCACATTAACACCCAAGTGGGGACTTATGTGGTCTGAAACGGGGACCAGAGTTATCTATTTTGTATAAAAAAGAAAACTGAAAATTTTCGAACCTAGAAGTTGGCCCTCATACTCATATTTTGTGAACGGTTTTTATAACCAATAATGATACCAATGATGTGGAAACAACTGGGGAGTCAGGACTTCGAATGTGTGGACTTACACTGTAATTAACCAACGAAACGTTAAGCAGTCAACGACATTACCCACATTAACACCCAGGTGGGGACTTATGTGGTCTGAAACGGGGACCAGAGTTATCTATTTTATACAAAAAAGAAAACTGAAACATTATTTACCCACAAACATTTTCGAACCTAGAAGTTGGCCCTCATACTTATATTTTGTGAACGGTTTTTATAACCAATAATGATACCAATGATGTGGAAACAACTGGGGAGTCAGGACTTCGAATGTGTGGACTTACACTGTAATTAACCAACGAAACGTTAAGCAGTCAACGACATTACCCACATTAACACCCAGGTGGGGACTTATGTGGTCTGAAACGGGGACCAGAGTTATCTATTTTGTATAAAAAAGAAAACTGAAACATTATTTGCCCACAAAGAATTTCGAACCTAAAAGTTGGCCCTCATACTTATATTTTGTCAACGGTTTTTTATAACCAATAATGATACCAATGATGTGGAAACAACTAGGGAGTCAGGACTTCGAATGTGTGGACTTACACTGTAATTAACCAACGAAACGTTAAGCAGTCAACGACATTACCCACATTAACACCCAGGTGGGGACTTATGTGGTCTGAAACGGGGACCAGAGTTATCTATTTTGTACAAAAAAGAAAACTGAAACATTATTTGCCCACAAAGAATTTCGAACCTAAAAGTTGGCCCTCATACTTATATTTTGTGAACGGTTTTTATAACCAATAATGATACCAATGATGTGGAAACAACTGGGGAGTCAGGACTTCGAATGTGTGGACTTACACTGTAATTAACCAACGAAACGTTAAGCAGTCAACGACATTACCCACATTAACACCCAAGTGGGGACTTATGTGGTCTGAAACGGGGACCAGAGTTTTCTATTTTGTATAAAAAAGAAAACTGAAACATTATTTGCCCACAAAGAATTTCGAACCTAGATGTTGGCCCTCATACTTATATTTTGTCAACGGTTTTTTATAACCAATAATGATACCAATGATGTGGAAACAACTAGGGAGTCAGGACTTCGAATGTGTGGACTTACACTGTAATTAACCAACGAAACGTTAAGCAGTCAACGACATTACCCACATTAACACCCAGGTAGGGACTTATATAGTCTGAAACGGGGACCAGAGTTATCTATTTTGTACAAAAAAGAAAACTGAAACATTATTTGCCCACAAAGATTTTCGAACCTAGAAGTTGGCCCTCATACTCATATTTTGTGAACGGTTTTTATAACCAATAATGATACCAATGATGTGGAAAGAACTGGGGAGTCAGGACTTCGAATGTGTGGACTTACACCGTAATTAACCAACCAAACATTAAGCAGTCAACGACATTAATCACATTAACACCCAGGTAGGGACTTATGTAGTCTGAAACGGGGACCAGAGTTATCTATTTTGTACAAAAAAGAAAACTGAAACATTATTTGCCCACAAAGAATTTCAAACCTAGAAGTTGGCCCTCATACTTATATTTTGTCAACGGTTTTTTATAACCAATAATGATACCAATGATGTGGAAACAACTAGGGAGTCAGGACTTCGAATGTGTCGACTTGCACTATAATTAACCAACGAAACGTTAAGCAGTCAACGACATTACCCACATTAACACCCAGGTGGGGACTTATGTGGTCTGAAACGGGGACCAGAGTTATCTATTTTATACAAAAAAGAAAACTGAAACGTTATTTGCCCACAAAGAATTTCGAACATAAAATTTGGCCCTCATACTTATATTTTGTCAACGGTTTTTTATAACCAATAATGATACCAATGATGTGGAAACAACTGGGGAGTAACGACTTTGAATGTGTGGACTTACACTGTAATTAACCAAAGAAACGTTAAGCAGTCAACGACATTACCCACAATAACACCCAGGTGGGGACTTATGTGGTCTGAAACGGGGACCAGAGTTTTCTATTTTGTATAAAAAAGAAAACTGAAACATTATTTGCCCACAAAGAATTTCGAACCTAGAAGTTGGCCCTCATACTTATATTTTGTCAACGGTTTTTTATAACCAATAATGATACCAATGATGTGGAAACAACTAGGGAGTCAGGACTTCGAATGTGTGGACTTACACTGTAATTAACCAACGAAACAATAAGCAGTCAACGACATTACCCACATTAACACCCAAGTGGGGACTTATGTGGTCTGAAACGGGGACCAGAGTTATCTATTTTGTACAAAAAAGAAAACTGAAACATTATTTGCCCACAAAGAATTTCGAACCTAGATGTTGGCCCTCATACTTATATTTTGTCAACGGTTTTTTATAACCAATAATGATACCAATGATGTGGAAACAACTAGGGAGTCAGGACTTCGAATGTGTGGACTTGCACTGTAATTAACCAACGAAACGTTAAGCAGTCAACGACATTACCCACATTAACACCCAGGTGGGGACTTATGTGGTCTGAAACGGGGACCAGAGTTATCTATTTTGTACAAAAAAGAAAACTGAAACATTATTTGCCCACAAAGAATTTCGAACCTAAAAGTTGGCCCTCATACTTATATTGTGTCAACGGTTTTTTATAACCAATAATGATACCAATGATGTGGAAACAACTGGGGAGTCACGACTTCGAATGTGTGGACTTACACTGTAATTAAACAAAGAAACGTTAAGCAGTCAACGACATTACCCACATTAACACCCAGGTCGGGACTTATGTGGTCTGAAAAGGGGACCAGAGTTATCTATTTTGTACAAAAAAGAAAACTGAAACATTATTTGCCCACAAAGATTTTCGAACCTAGAAGTTGGCCCTCATACTTATATTTTGTGAACGGTTTTTATAACCAATAATGATACCAATGATGTGCAAACAACTGGGGAGTCAAGACTTCGAATGTGTGGACTTACACTGTAATTAACCAACGAAACGTTAAGCAGTCAACGACATTACCCACATTAACACCCAGGTGGGGACTTGTGTGGTCTGAAACGGGGACCAGAGTTATCTATTTTGTATAAAAAAGGAAACTGAAACATTATTTGCCCACAAAGAATTTCGAACCTAAAAGTTGGCCCTCATACTTATATTTTGTCACCGGTTTTTATAACCAATAATGATACCAATGATGTGGAAACAACTGGGGAGTCAGAACTTCGAATGTGTGGACTTACACTGTAATTAACCAACGAAACGTTAAGCAGTCAACGACATTACCCTCATTAACACCCAGGTGGGGACTTATGTGGTCTGAAACGGGGACCAGAGTTATCTATTTTGTACAAAAAAGAAAACTGAAACATTATTTGCCCACAAAGATTTTCGAACCTAGAAGTTGGCCCTCATACTTATATTTTGTCAACGGTTTTTTATAACCAATAATGATACCAATGATGTGGAAACAACTAGGGAGTCAGGACTTCGAATGTGTGGACTTGCACTGTAATTAACCAACGAAACGTTAAGCAGTCAACGACATTACCCACATTAACACCCAGGTGGGGACTTATGTGGTCTGAAACGGGGACCAGAGTTATCTATTTTATACAAAAAAGAAAACTGAAACGTTATTTGCCCACAAAGAATTTCGAACCTAAATGTTGGCCCTCATACTTATATTTTGTCAACGGTTTTTATAACCAATAATGATACCAATGATGTGGAAACAACTGGGGAGTCAGGACTTCGAATGTGTGGACTTACACTGTAATTAACCAACGAAACGCTAAGCAGTCAACGACATTACCCACATTAACACCCAGGTGGGGACTTATGTGGTCTGAAACGGGGACCAGAGTTATCTATTTTGTACAAAAAAGAAAACTGAAACATTATTTGCCCACAAAGAATTTCGAACCTAAAAGTTGGCCCTCATACTTATATTTTGTGAACGGTTTTTATAACCAATAATGATACCAATGATGTGGAAACAACTGGGGAGTCAGGACTTCGAATGTGTGGACTTACACTGTAATTAACCAACGAAACGTTAAGCAGTCAACGACATTACCCACATTAACACCCAAGTGGGGACTTATGTGGTCTGAAACGAGGACCAGAGTTTTCTATTTTGTACAAAAAAGAAAACTGAAACATTATTTGCCCACAAAGATTTTCGAACCTAGAAGTTGGCCCTCATACATATATTTTGTCAACGGTTTTTTATAACCAATAATGATACCAATGATGTGGAAACAACTAGGGAGTCAAGACTTCGAATGTGTGGACTTGCACTGTAATTAACCAACGAAACGTTAAGTAGTCAACGACATTACCCACATTAACACCCAGGTGGGGACTTATGTGGTCTGAAACGGGGACCAGAGTTATCTATTTTATACAAAAAAGAAAACTGAAACGTTATTTGCCCACAAAGAATTTCGAACCTAGATGTTGGCCCTCATACTTATATTTTGTCAACGGTTTTTATAACCAATAATGATACCAATGATGTGGAAACAACTGGGGAGTCAGGACTTCGAATGTGTGGACTTACACTGTAATTAACCAACGAAACGCTAAGCAGTCAACGACATTACCCACATTAACACCCAGGTGGGGACTTATGTGGTCTGAAACGGGGACCAGAGTTATCTATTTTGTACAAAAAAGAAAACTGAAACATTATTTGCCCACAAAGAATTTCGAACCTAAAAGTTGGCCCTCATACTTATATTTTGTGAACGGTTTTTATAACCAATAATGATACCAATGATGTGGAAACAACTGGGGAGTCAGGACTTCGAATGTGTGGACTTACACTGTAATTAACCAACGAAACGTTAAGCAGTCAACGACATTACCCACATTAACACCCAAGTGGGGACTTATGTGGTCTGAAACGAGGACCAGAGTTTTCTATTTTGTACAAAAAAGAAAACTGAAACATTATTTGCCCACAAAGATTTTCGAACCTAGAAGTTGGCCCTCATACATATATTTTGTCAACGGTTTTTTATAACCAATAATGATACCAATGATGTGGAAACAACTAGGGAGTCAAGACTTCGAATGTGTGGACTTGCACTGTAATTAACCAACGAAACGTTAAGTAGTCAACGACATTACCCACATTAACACCCAGGTGGGGACTTATGTGGTCTGAAACGGGGACCAGAGTTATCTATTTTATACAAAAAAGAAAACTGAAACGTTATTTGCCCACAAAGAATTTCGAACCTAGATGTTGGCCCTCATACTTATATTTTGTCAACGGTTTTTATAACCAATAATGATACCAATGATGTGGAAACAACTGGGGAGTCAGGACTTCGAATGTGTGGACTTACACTGTAATTAACCAACGAAACGCTAAGCAGTCAACGACATTACCCACATTAACACCCAGGTGGGGACTTATGTGGTCTGAAACGGGGACCAGAGTTATCTATTTTGTACAAAAAAGAAAACTGAAACATTATTTGCCCACAAAGAATTTCGAACCTAAAAGTTGGCCCTCATACTTATATTTTGTGAACGGTTTTTATAACCAATAATGATACCAATGATGTGGAAACAACTGGGGAGTCAGGACTTCGAATGTGTGGACTTACACTGTAATTAACCAACGAAACGTTAAGCAGTCAACGACATTACCCACATTAACACCCAAGTGGGGACTTATGTGGTCTGAAACGGGGACCAGAGTTTTCTATTTTGTATAAAAAAGAAAACTGAAACATTATTTGCCCACAAAGAATTTCGAACCTAGATGTTGGCCCTCATACTTATATTTTGTCAACGGTTTTTTATAACCAATAATGATACCAATGATGTGGAAACAACTAGGGAGTCAGGACTTCGAATGTGTGGACTTACACTGTAATTAACCAACGAAACGTTAAGCAGTCAACGACATTACCCACATTAACACCCAGGTAGGGACTTATGTAGTCTGAAACGGGGACCAGAGTTATCTATTTTGTACAAAAAAGAAAACTGAAACATTATTTGCCCACAAAGAATTTCGAACCTAGAAGTTGGCCCTCATACTCATATTTTGTGAACGGTTTTTATAACCAATAATGATACCAATGATGTGGAAACAACTGGGGAGTCAGGACTTCGAATGTGTGGACTTACACTGTAATTAACCAACCAAACATTAAGCAGTCAACGACATTAATCACATTAACACCCAGGTAGGGACTTATGTAGTCTGAAACGGGGACCAGAGTTATCTATTTTGTACAAAAAAGAAAACTGAAACATTATTTGCCCACAAAGAATTTCAAACCTAGAAGTTGGCCCTCATACTTATATTTTGTCAACGGTTTTTTATAACCAATAATGATACCAATGATGGGGAAACAACTAGGGAGTAAGGACTTCGAATGTGTCGACTTGCATTGTAATTAACCAACGAAACGTTAAGCAGTCAACGACATTACCCACATTAACACCCAGGTGGGGACTTATGTGGTCTGAAACGGGGACCAGAGTTATCTATTTTATACAAAAAAGAAAACTGAAACATTATTTGCCCACAAAGAATTTCAAACCTAAAAGTTGGCCCTCATACTTATATTTTGTCAACGGTTTTTTATAACCAATAATGATACCAATGATGGGGAAACAACTAGGGAGTAAGGACTTCGAATGTGTCGACTTGCATTGTAATTAACCAACGAAATGTTAAGCAGTCAACGACATTACCCACATTAACACCCAGGTGGGGACTTATGTGGTCTGAAACGGGGACCAGAGTTATCTATTTTATACAAAAAAGAAAACTGAAACGTTATTTGCCCACAAAGAATTTCGAACCTAGAAGTTGGCCCTCATACTTATATTTTGTCAACGGTTTTTATAACCAATAATGATACCAATGATGTGGAAACAACTGGGGAGTCAGGACTTCGAATGTGTGGACTTACACTGTAATTAACCAACGAAACGCTAAGCAGTCAACGACATTACCCACATTAACACCCAGGTGGGGACTTATGTGGTCTGAAACGGGGACCAGAGTTATCTATTTTGTACAAAAAAGAAAACTGAAACATTATTTGCCCACAAAGAATTTCGAACCTAAAAGTTGGCCCTCATACTTATATTTTGTGAACGGTTTTTAAAACCAATAATGATACCAATGATGTGGAAACAACTGGGGAGTCAGGACTTCGAATGTGTGGACTTACACTGTAATTAACCAACGAAACGTTAAGCAGTCAACGACATTACCCACATTAACACCCAAGTGGGGACTTATGTGGTCTGAAACGGGGAGCAGAGTTTTCTATTTTGTATAAAAAAGAAAACTGAAACATTATTTGCCCACAAAGAATTTCGAACCTAGATGTTGGCCCTCATACTTATATTTTGTCAACGGTTTTTTATAACCAATAATGATACCAATGATGTGGAAACAACTAGGGAGTCAGGACTTCGAATGTGTGGACTTACACTGTAATTAACCAACGAAACGTTAAGCAGTCAACGACATTACCCACATTAACACCCAGGTAGGGACTTATGTAGTCTGAAACGGGGACCAGAGTTATCTATTTTGTACAAAAAAGAAAACTGAAACATTATTTGCCCACAAAGAATTTCGAACCTAGAAGTTGGCCCTCATACTCATATTTTGTGAACGGTTTTTATAACCAATAATGATACCAATGATGTGGAAACAACTGGGGAGTCAGGACTTCGAATGTGTGGACTTACACTGTAATTAACCAACCAAACATTAAGCAGTCAACGACATTAATCACATTAACACCCAGGTAGGGACTTATGTAGTCTGAAACGGGGACCAGAGTTATCTATTTTGTACAAAAAAGAAAACTGAAACATTATTTGCCCACAAAGAATTTCAAACCTAGAAGTTGGCCCTCATACTTATATTTTGTCAACGGTTTTTTATAACCAATAATGATACCAATGATGGGGAAACAACTAGGGAGTAAGGACTTCGAATGTGTCGACTTGCATTGTAATTAACCAACGAAACGTTAAGCAGTCAACGACATTACCCACATTAACACCCAGGTGGGGACTTATATGGTCTGAAACGGGGACCGGAGTTATCTATTTTATACAAAAAAGAAAACTGAAACGTTATTTGCCCACAAAGAATTTCGAACATAAAATTTGGCCCTCATACTTATATTTTGTCAACGGTTTTTTATAACCAATAATGATACCAATGATGTGGAAACAACTGGGGAGTCAGAACTTCGAATGTGTGGACTTAATTGTAATTAACCAACGAAACGTTAAGCAGTCAACGACATTACCCACATTAACACCCAGGTGGGGACTTATGTGGTCTGAAACGGGGACCAGAGTTATCTATTTTGTACAAAAAAGAAAACTGAAACATTACTTGCCCACAAAGAATTTCGAACCTAGAAGTTGGCCCTCATACTTATATTTTGTGAACGGTTTTTTATAACCAATAATGATACCAATGATGTGGAAACAACTGGGGAGTCAGGACTTCGAATGTGTGGACTTACACTGTAATTAACCAACGAAACGTTAAGCAGTCAACGACATTACCCACATTAACACTCAGGTGGGGACTTATGTGGTCTGAAACGGGGACCAGAGTTATCTATTTTGTACAAAAAAGAAAACTGAAACATTATTTGCCCACAAAGAATTTCGAACCTAAAAGTTGGCCCTCATACTTATATTTTGTGAACGGTTTTTATAACCAATAATGATACCAATGATGTGGAAACAACTGGGGAGTTAGGACTTCGAATGTGTGGACTTACACTGTAATTAACCAACGAAACATTAAGCAGTCAACGACATTACCCACATTAACACCCAAGTGGGGACTTATGTGGTCTGAAACGGAGACAAGAGTTTTCTATTTTGTATAAAAAAGAAAACTGAAACATGATTTGCCCACAAAGAATTTCGAACCTAAAAGTTGGCCCTCATACTTATATTTTGTCAACGGTTTTTTATAACCAATAATGATACCAATGATGTGGAAACAACTAGGGAGTCAGGACTTCGAATGTGTGGACTTACACTGTAATTAACCAACGAAACGTTAAGCAGTCAACGACATTACCCATATTAACACCCAGGTAGGGACTTATGTAGTCTGAAACGGGGACCAGAGTTATCTATTTTGTACAAAAAAGAAAACTGAAACATTATTTGCCCACAAAGATTTTCGAACCTAGAAGTTGGCCCTCATACTCATATTTTGTGAACGATTTTTATAACCAATAATGATACCAATGATGTGGAAACAACTGGGGAGTTAGGACTTCGAATGTGTGGACTTACACTGTAATTAACCAACGAAACATTAAGCAGTCAACGACATTACCCACATTAACACCCAAGTGGGGACTTATGTGGTCTGAAACGGAGACAAGAGTTTTCTATTTTGTATAAAAAAGAAAACTGAAACATGATTTGCCCACAAAGAATTTCGAACCTAAAAGTTGGCCCTCATACTTATATTTTGTCAACGGTTTTTTATAACCAATAATGATACCAATGATGTGGAAACAACTAGGGAGTCAGGACTTCGAATGTGTGGACTTACACTGTAATTAACCAACGAAACGTTAAGCAGTCAACGACATTACCCATATTAACACCCAGGTAGGGACTTATGTAGTCTGAAACGGGGACCAGAGTTATCTATTTTGTACAAAAAAGAAAACTGAAACATTATTTGCCCACAAAGATTTTCGAACCTAGAAGTTGGCCCTCATACTCATATTTTGTGAACGGTTTTTATAACCAATAATGATACCAATGATGTGGAAACAACTGGGGAGTCAGGACTTCGAATGTGTGGACTTACACTGTAATTAACCAACCAAACATTAAGCAGTCAACGACATTAATCACATTAACACCCAGGTAGGGACTTATGTAGTCTGAAACGGGGACCAGAGTTATCTATTTTGTACAAAAAAGAAAACTGAAACATTATTTGCCCACAAAGAATTTCAAACCTAGAAGTTGGCCCTCATACTTATATTTTGTCAACGGTTTTTTATAACCAATAATGATACCAATGATGTGGAAACAACTAGGGAGTCAGGACTTCGAATGTGTGGACTTGCACTGTAATTAACCAACGAAACGTTAAGCAGTCAACGACATTACCCACATTAACACCCAGGTAGGGACTTATGTGGTCTGAAACGGGGACCAGAGTTATCTATTTTATACAAAAAAGAAAACTGAAACGTTATTTGCCCACAAAGAATTTCGAACATAAAATTTGGCCCTCATACTTATATTTTGTCAACGGTTTTTTATAACCAATAATGATACCAATGATGTGGAAACAACTGGGGAGTCAGGACTTCGAATATGTGGACTTACACTGTAATTAACCAACGAAACGTTAAGCAGTCAACGACATTACCCACATTAACACCCAGGTCGGGACTTATGTGGTCTGAAAAGGGGACCAGAGTTATCTATTTTGTACAAAAAAGAAAACTGAAACAATATTTGCCCACAAAGATTTTCGAACCTAGCAGTTGGCCCTCATACTTATATTTTGTGAACGGTTTTTATAACCAATAATGATACCAATGATGTGGAAACAACTGGGGAGTCATGACTTCGAATGTGTGGACTTACACTGTAATTAACCAACGAAACGTTAAGCAGTCAACGACATTACCCACATTAACACCCAGGTGGGGACTTATGTGGTCTGAAACGGGGACCAGAGTTATCTATTTTGTATAAAAAAGAAAACTGAAACATTATTTGCCCACAAAGAATTTCGAACCTAGAAGTTGGCCCTCATACTTATATTTTGTCAACGGTTTTTTATAACCAATAATGATACCAATGATGTGGAAACAACTGGTGAGTCAGGACTTCGAATGTGTGGACTTACACTGTAATTAACCAACGAAACGTTAAGCAGTCAACGACATTACCCACATTAACACCCAGGTGGGGACTTATGTGGTCTGAAACGGGGACGAGAGTTATCCATTTTGTACAAAAAAGAAAACTGAAACATTATTTGCCCACAAAGAATTTCGAACCTAGAAGTTGGCCCTCACACTTATATTTTGTCAACTATTTTTTATAACCAATAATGATACCAATGATGTGGAAACAACTGGGGAATCAGGACTTCGAATGTGTGGACTTACACTGTAATTAACCAACGAAACGTTAAGCAGTCAACGACATTACCCACATTAACACTCAGGTGGGGACTTATGTGGTCTGAAACGGGGACCAGAGTTATCTATTTTGTACAAAAAAGAAAACTGAAACATTATTTGCCCACAAAGAATTTCGATCCTAGAAGTTGGCCCTCATACTTATATTTTGTCAACGGTTTTTTATAACCAATAATGATACCAATGATGTGGAAACAACTGGGGAGTCACGACTTCGAATGTGTGGACTTACACTGCAATTAACCAACGAAACGTTAAGCAGTCAACGACGTTACCCACATTAACACCCAGGTGGGGACTTATGTTGTCTGAAACGGGGACCAGAGTTATCTATTTTGTACAAAAAAGAAAACTGAAACATTATTTGCCCACAAAGAATTTCGACCCTAAAAGTTGGCCCGCATACTTATATTTTGTCAACGGTTTTTTATAACCAATAATGATACCAATCATGTGGAAACAACTGGGGAGTCAGGACTTCGAGTTTGTGGACTTACACTGTAATTAACCAACGAAACGTTAAGCAGTCAACGACATTACCCAAATTAACACCCAGGTGGGGACTTATGTGGTCTGAAACGGGGACCAGAGTTATCTATTTTGTACAAAAAAGAAAACTGAAACATTATTTACCCACAAAGAATTTCGAACCTAGAAGTTGGCCCTCACACTTATATTTTGTCAACTGTTTTTTATAACCAATAATGATACCAATGATGTGGAAACAACTGGGGAGTCACGACTTCGAATGTGTGGACTTACACTGTAATTAACCAACGAAACGTTAAGCAGTCAACGACATTACCCACATTAACACCCAGGTGGGGACTTATGTGGTCTGAAACGGGGACCAGAGTTATCTATTTTGTACAAAAAAGAAAACTGAAACATTATTTGCCCACAAAGAATTTCGAACCTAGAAGTTGGCCCTCATACTTATATTTTGTCAACGGTTTTTTATAACCAATAATGATACCAATGATGTGGAAACAACTGGTGATTCAGGACTTCGAATGTGTGGACTTACACTGTAATTAACCAACGAAACGTTAAGCAGTCAACGACATTACCCACATTAACACCCAGGTGGGGACTTATGTGGTCTGAAACGGGGACGAGAGTTATCCATTTTGTACAAAAAAGAAAACTGAAACATTATTTGCCCACAAAGAATTTCGAACCTAGAAGTTGGCCCTCACACTTATATTTTGTCAACTGTTTTTTATAACCAATAATGATACCAATGATGTGGAAACAACTGGGGAGTCAGGACTTCGAATCTGTGGACTTACACTGTAATTAACCAACGAAACGTTAAGCAGTCAACGACATTACCCACATTAACACTCAGGTGGGGACTTATGTGGTCTGAAACGGGGACCAGAGTTATCTATTTTGTACAAAAAAGAAAACTGAAACATTATTTGCCCACAAAGAATTTCGATCCTAGAAGTTGGCCCTCATACTTATATTTTGTCAACGGTTTTTTATAACCAATAATGATACCAATGATGTGGAAACAACTGGGGAGTCACGACTTCGAATGTGTGGACTTACACTGCAATTAACCAACGAAACGTTAAGCAGTCAACGACGTTACCCACATTAACACCCAGGTGGGGACTTATGTTGTCTGAAACGGGGACCAGAGTTATCTATTTTGTACAAAAAAGAAAACTGAAACATTATTTGCCCACAAAGAATTTCGACCCTAAAAGTTGGCCCGCATACTTATATTTTGTCAACGGTTTTTTATAACCAATAATGATACCAATCATGTGGAAACAACTGGGGAGTCAGGACTTCGAGTTTGTGGACTTACACTGTAATTAACCAACGAAACGTTAAGCAGTCAACGACATTACCCAAATTAACACCCAGGTGGGGACTTATGTGGTCTGAAACGGGGACCAGAGTTATCTATTTTGTACAAAAAAGAAAACTGAAACATTATTTACCCACAAAGAATTTCGAACCTAGAAGTTGGCCCTCACACTTATATTTTGTCAACTGTTTTTTATAACCAATAATGATACCAATGATGTGGAAACAACTGGGGAGTCACGACTTCGAATGTGTGGACTTACACTGTAATTAACCAACGAAACGTTAAGCAGTCAACGACATTACCCACATTAACACCCAGGTGGGGACTTATGTGGTCTGAAACGGGGACCAGAGTTATCTATTTTGTACAAAAAAGAAAACTGAAACATTATTTGCCCACAAAGAATTTCGAACCTAGAAGTTGGCCCTCATACTTATATTTTGTCAACGGTTTTTTATAACCAATAATGATACCAATGATGTGGAAACAACTGGGGAGTCAGAACTTCGAATGTGTGGACTTACACTGTAATTAACCAACGAAACGTTAAGCAGTCAACGACATTACCCACATTAACACCCAGGTGGGGACATATGTGGTCTGAAACGGGGACCAGAGTTATCTATTTTGTACAAAAAAGAAAACTGAAACATTATTTGCCCACAAAGATTTTCGAACCTAGAAGTTGGCCCTCATACTTATATTTTGTGAACGGTTTTTATAACCAATAATGATACCAATGATGTGGAAACAACTGGGGAGTCAGAACTTCGAATGTGTGGACTTACACTGTAATTAACCAACGAAACGTTAAGCAGTCAACGACATTACCCACATTAACACCCAGGTGGGGACTTATGTGGTCTGAAACGGGGACCAGACTTATATATTTTGTACAAAAAAGAAAACTGAAACATTATTTGCCCACAAAGATTTTCGAACCTAGAAGTTGGCCCTCATACTTATATTTTGTCAACGGTTTTTTATAACCAATAATGATACCAATGATGTGGAAACAACTGGGAGTCAGGACTTCGAATGTGTGGACTTACACTGTAATTAACCAACGAAACGTTAAGCAGTCGACGACATTACCCACATTAACACCCAAGTGGGGACTTATGTGGTCTGAAACGGGGACCAGAGTTATCTATTTTGTACAAAAAAGAAAACTGAAACATTATTTGCCCACAAAGAATTTCGAACCTAAAAGTTGGCCCTCATACTTATATTTTGTCAACGGTTTTTTATAACCAATAATGATACCAATGATGTGGAAACAACTGGTGAGTCAGGACTTGTCAATGGTATTTTATAACCAATAATGATACCAATGATGTGGAAACAACTGGGAGTCAGGACTTCGAATGTGTGGACTTACACTGTAATTAACCAACGAAACGTTAAGCAGTCGACGACATTACCCACATTAACACCCAAGTGGGGACTTATGTGGTCTGAAACGGGGACCAGAGTTATCTATTTTGTACAAAAAAGAAAACTGAAACATTATTTGCCCACAAAGAATTTCGAACCTAAAAGTTGGCCCTCATACTTATATTTTGTCAACGGTTTTTTATAACCAATAATGATACCAATGATGTGGAAACAACTGGTGAGTCAGGACTTCGAATGTGTGGACTTACACTGTAATTAACCAACGAAAAGTTAAGCAGTCAACGACATTACCCACATGAACACCCAGGTGCGGACTTATGTGGTCTGAAACGGGGACCAGAGTTATCTATTTTGTACAAAAAAGAAAACTGAAACATTATTTAACCACAAAGAATTTCGAACCTAGAAGTTGGCCCTCATACTTATATTTTGTCAACGGTTTTTTATAACCAATAATGATACCAATGATGTGGAAACAACTGGGGAGTCAGGACTTCGAATGTGTGGACTTACACTGTAATTAACCAACGAAACGTTAAGCAGTCAACGACATTACCCACATTAACACCCAGGTGCGGACTTATGTGGTCTGAAACGGGGACCAGAGTTATGTATTTTGTACAAAAAAGAAAACTGAAACATTATTTGCCCACAAAGAATTTCGAACCTAGAAGTTGGCCATCATACTTATATTTTGTCAACGGTTTTTTATAACCAATAATGATACCAATGATGTGGAAACAACTGGGGAGTCAGAACTTCGAATGTGTGGACTTACACTGTAATTAACCAACGAAACGTTAAGCAGTCAACGACATTACCCACATTAACACCCAGGTGGGGACTTATGTGGTCTGAAACGGGGACGAGAGTTATCTATTTTGTACAAATAAGAAAACTGAAACATTATTTGCCCACAAAGAATTTCGAACCTAAAAGTTGGCCCTCATACTTATATTTTGTCAACGGTTTTTTATAACCAATAATGATACCAATGATGTGGAAACAACTTGTGAGTCAGGACTTCGAATGTGTGGACTTACACTGTAATGAACCAACGAAACGTTAAGCAGTCAACGACATTACCCACATTAACACCCAGGTGGGGACTTATGTGGTCTGAAACGGGGACGAGAGTTATCCATTTTGTACAAAAAAGAAAACTGAAACATTATTTGCCCACAAAGAATTTCGAACCTAGAAGTTGGCCCTCACACTTATATTTTGTCAACTGTTTTTTATAACCAATAATGATACCAATGATGTGGAAACAACTGGGGAGTCAGGACTTCGAATCTGTGGACTTACACTGTAATTAACCAACGAAACGTTAAGCAGTCAACGACATTACCCACATTAACACTCAGGTGGGGACTTATGTGGTCTGAAACGGGGACCAGAGTTATCTATTTTGTACAAAAAAGAAAACTGAAACATTATTTGCCCACAAAGAATTTCGATCCTAGAAGTTGGCCCTCATACTTATATTTTGTCAATGGTTTTTTATAACCAATAATGATACCAATGATGTGGAAACAACTGGGGAGTCACGACTTCGAATGTGTGGACTTACACTGCAATTAACCAACGAAACGTTAAGCAGTCAACGACGTTACCCACATTAACACCCAGGTGGGGACTTATGTTGTCTGAAACGGGGACCAGAGTTATCTATTTTGTACAAAAAAGAAAACTGTAACATTATTTGCCCACAAAGAATTTCGACCCTAAAAGTTGGCCCTCATACTTATATTTTGTCAACGGTTTTTTATAACCAATAATGATACCAATCATGTGGAAACAACTGGGGAGTCAGGACTTCGAGTTTGTGGACTTACAGTGTAATTAACCAACGAAACGTTAAGCAGTCAACGACATTACCCAAATTAACACCCAGGTGGGGACTTATGTGGTCTGAAACGGGGACCAGAGTTATCTATTTTGTACAAAAAAGAAAACTGAAACATTATTTACCCACAAAGAATTTCGAACCTAGAAGTTGGCCCTCATACTTATATTTTGTCAACTGTGTTTTATAACCAATAATGATACCAATGATGTGGAAACAACTGGGGAGTCACGACTTCGAATGTGTGGACTTATACTGTAATTAACCAACGAAACGTTAAGCAGTCAACGACATTACCCACATTAACACCCAGGTGGGGACTTATGTGGTCTGAAACGGGGACCAGAGTTATCTATTTTGTACAAAAAAGAAAACTGAAACATTATTTGCCCACAAAGAATTTCGAACCTAGAAGTTGGCCCTCATACTTATATTTTGTCAACGGTTTTTTATAACCAATAATGATACCAATGATGTGGAAACAACTGGTGATTCAGGACTTCGAATGTGTGGACTTACACTGTAATTAACCAACGAAACGTTAAGCAGTCAACGACATTACCCACATTAACACCCAGGTGGGGACTTATGTGGTCTGAAACGGGGACGAGAGTTATCCATTTTGTACAAAAAAGAAAACTGAAACATTATTTGCCCACAAAGAATTTCGAACCTAGAAGTTGGCCCTCACACTTATATTTTGTCAACTGTTTTTTATAACCAATAATGATACCAATGATGTGGAAACAACTGGGGAGTCAGGACTTCGAATCTGTGGACTTACACTGTAATTAACCAACGAAACGTTAAGCAGTCAACGACATTACCCACATTAACACTCAGGTGGGGACTTATGTGGTCTGAAACGGGGACCAGAGTTATCTATTTTGTACAAAAAAGAAAACTGAAACATTATTTGCCCACAAAGAATTTCGATCCTAGAAGTTGGCCCTCATACTTATATTTTGTCAACGGTTTTTTATAACCAATAATGATACCAATGATGTGGAAACAACTGGGGAGTCACGACTTCGAATGTGTGGACTTACACTGCAATTAACCAACGAAACGTTAAGCAGTCAACGACGTTACCCACATTAACACCCAGGTGGGGACTTATGTTGTCTGAAACGGGGACCAGAGTTATCTATTTTGTACAAAAAAGAAAACTGAAACATTATTTGCCCACAAAGAATTTCGACCCTAAAAGTTGGCCCGCATACTTATATTTTGTCAACGGTTTTTTATAACCAATAATGATACCAATCATGTGGAAACAACTGGGGAGTCAGGACTTCGAGTTTGTGGACTTACACTGTAATTAACCAACGAAACGTTAAGCAGTCAACGACATTACCCAAATTAACACCCAGGTGGGGACTTATGTGGTCTGAAACGGGGACCAGAGTTATCTATTTTGTACAAAAAAGAAAACTGAAACATTATTTACCCACAAAGAATTTCGAACCTAGAAGTTGGCCCTCACACTTATATTTTGTCAACTGTTTTTTATAACCAATAATGATACCAATGATGTGGAAACAACTGGGGAGTCACGACTTCGAATGTGTGGACTTACACTGTAATTAACCAACGAAACGTTAAGCAGTCAACGACATTACCCACATTAACACCCAGGTGGGGACTTATGTGGTCTGAAACGGGGACCAGAGTTATCTATTTTGTACAAAAAAGAAAACTGAAACATTATTTGCCCACAAAGAATTTCGAACCTAGAAGTTGGCCCTCATACTTATATTTTGTCAACGGTTTTTTATAACCAATAATGATACCAATGATGTGGAAACAACTGGGGAGTCAGAACTTCGAATGTGTGGACTTACACTGTAATTAACCAACGAAACGTTAAGCAGTCAACGACATTACCCACATTAACACCCAGGTGGGGACATATGTGGTCTGAAACGGGGACCAGAGTTATCTATTTTGTACAAAAAAGAAAACTGAAACATTATTTGCCCACAAAGATTTTCGAACCTAGAAGTTGGCCCTCATACTTATATTTTGTGAACGGTTTTTATAACCAATAATGATACCAATGATGTGGAAACAACTGGGGAGTCAGAACTTCGAATGTGTGGACTTACACTGTAATTAACCAACGAAACGTTAAGCAGTCAACGACATTACCCACATTAACACCCAGGTGGGGACTTATGTGGTCTGAAACGGGGACCAGACTTATATATTTTGTACAAAAAAGAAAACTGAAACATTATTTGCCCACAAAGATTTTCGAACCTAGAAGTTGGCCCTCATACTTATATTTTGTCAACGGTTTTTTATAACCAATAATGATACCAATGATGTGGAAACAACTGGGAGTCAGGACTTCGAATGTGTGGACTTACACTGTAATTAACCAACGAAACGTTAAGCAGTCGACGACATTACCCACATTAACACCCAAGTGGGGACTTATGTGGTCTGAAACGGGGACCAGAGTTATCTATTTTGTACAAAAAAGAAAACTGAAACATTATTTGCCCACAAAGAATTTCGAACCTAAAAGTTGGCCCTCATACTTATATTTTGTCAACGGTTTTTTATAACCAATAATGATACCAATGATGTGGAAACAACTGGTGAGTCAGGACTTGTCAATGGTATTTTATAACCAATAATGATACCAATGATGTGGAAACAACTGGGAGTCAGGACTTCGAATGTGTGGACTTACACTGTAATTAACCAACGAAACGTTAAGCAGTCGACGACATTACCCACATTAACACCCAAGTGGGGACTTATGTGGTCTGAAACGGGGACCAGAGTTATCTATTTTGTACAAAAAAGAAAACTGAAACATTATTTGCCCACAAAGAATTTCGAACCTAAAAGTTGGCCCTCATACTTATATTTTGTCAACGGTTTTTTATAACCAATAATGATACCAATGATGTGGAAACAACTGGTGAGTCAGGACTTCGAATGTGTGGACTTACACTGTAATTAACCAACGAAAAGTTAAGCAGTCAACGACATTACCCACATGAACACCCAGGTGCGGACTTATGTGGTCTGAAACGGGGACCAGAGTTATCTATTTTGTACAAAAAAGAAAACTGAAACATTATTTAACCACAAAGAATTTCGAACCTAGAAGTTGGCCCTCATACTTATATTTTGTCAACGGTTTTTTATAACCAATAATGATACCAATGATGTGGAAACAACTGGGGAGTCAGGACTTCGAATGTGTGGACTTACACTGTAATTAACCAACGAAACGTTAAGCAGTCAACGACATTACCCACATTAACACCCAGGTGCGGACTTATGTGGTCTGAAACGGGGACCAGAGTTATGTATTTTGTACAAAAAAGAAAACTGAAACATTATTTGCCCACAAAGAATTTCGAACCTAGAAGTTGGCCATCATACTTATATTTTGTCAACGGTTTTTTATAACCAATAATGATACCAATGATGTGGAAACAACTGGGGAGTCAGAACTTCGAATGTGTGGACTTACACTGTAATTAACCAACGAAACGTTAAGCAGTCAACGACATTACCCACATTAACACCCAGGTGGGGACTTATGTGGTCTGAAACGGGGACGAGAGTTATCTATTTTGTACAAATAAGAAAACTGAAACATTATTTGCCCACAAAGAATTTCGAACCTAAAAGTTGGCCCTCATACTTATATTTTGTCAACGGTTTTTTATAACCAATAATGATACCAATGATGTGGAAACAACTAGTGAGTCAGGACTTCGAATGTGTGGACTTACACTGTAATTAACCAACGAAACGTTAAGCAGTCAACGACATTACCCACATTAACACCCAGGTGGGGACTTATGTGGTCTGAAACGGGGACGAGAGTTATCCATTTTGTACAAAAAAGAAAACTGAAACATTATTTGCCCACAAAGAATTTCGAACCTAGAAGTTGGCCCTCACACTTATATTTTGTCAACTGTTTTTTATAACCAATAATGATACCAATGATGTGGAAACAACTGGGGAGTCAGGACTTCGAATCTGTGGACTTACACTGTAATTAACCAACGAAACGTTAAGCAGTCAACGACATTACCCACATTAACACTCAGGTGGGGACTTATGTGGTCTGAAACGGGGACCAGAGTTATCTATTTTGTACAAAAAAGAAAACTGAAACATTATTTGCCCACAAAGAATTTCGATCCTAGAAGTTGGCCCTCATACTTATATTTTGTCAATGGTTTTTTATAACCAATAATGATACCAATGATGTGGAAACAACTGGGGAGTCACGACTTCGAATGTGTGGACTTACACTGCAATTAACCAACGAAACGTTAAGCAGTCAACGACGTTACCCACATTAACACCCAGGTGGGGACTTATGTTGTCTGAAACGGGGACCAGAGTTATCTATTTTGTACAAAAAAGAAAACTGTAACATTATTTGCCCACAAAGAATTTCGACCCTAAAAGTTGGCCCTCATACTTATATTTTGTCAACGGTTTTTTATAACCAATAATGATACCAATCATGTGGAAACAACTGGGGAGTCAGGACTTCGAGTTTGTGGACTTACAGTGTAATTAACCAACGAAACGTTAAGCAGTCAACGACATTACCCAAATTAACACCCAGGTGGGGACTTATGTGGTCTGAAACGGGGACCAGAGTTATCTATTTTGTACAAAAAAGAAAACTGAAACATTATTTACCCACAAAGAATTTCGAACCTAGAAGTTGGCCCTCATACTTATATTTTGTCAACTGTGTTTTATAACCAATAATGATACCAATGATGTGGAAACAACTGGGGAGTCACGACTTCGAATGTGTGGACTTATACTGTAATTAACCAACGAAACGTTAAGCAGTCAACGACATTACCCACATTAACACCCAGGTGCGGACTTATGTGGTCTGAAACGGGGACCAGAGTTATCTATTTTGTACAAAAAAGAAAACTGAAACATTATTTGCCCACAAAGAATTTTGAACCTAGAAGTTGGCCCTCATACTTATATTTTGTCAACGGTTTTTTATAACCAATAATGATACCAATGATGTGGAAACAACTGGGGAGTCAGAACTTCGAATGTGTGGACTTACACTGTAATTAACCAACGAAACGTTAAGCAGTCAACGACATTACCCACATTAACACCCAGGTGGGGACATATGTGGTCTGAAACGGGGACCAGAGTTATCTATTTTGTACAAAAAAGACAACTGAAACATTATTTGCCCACAAAGATTTTCGAACCTAGAAGTTGGCCCTCATACTTATATTTTGTGAACGGTTTTTATAACCAATAATGATACCAATGATGTGGAAACAACTGGGGAGTCAGAACTTCGAATGTGTGGACTTACACTGTAATTAACCAACGAAACGTTAAGCAGTCAACGACATTACCCACATTAACACCCAGGTGGGGACTTATGTGGTCTGAAACGGGGACCAGAGTTATATATTTTGTACAAAAAAGAAAACTAAAACATTATTTGCCCACAAAGATTTTCGAACCTAGAAGTTGGCCCTCATACTTATATTTTGTCAACGGTTTTTTATAACCAATAATGATACCAATGATGTGGAAACAACTGGGGAGTCAGGACTTCGAATGTGTGGACTTACATTGTAATTAACCAACGAAACGTTAAGCAGTCAACGACATTACCCACATTAACACCCAAGTGGGGACTTATGTGGTCTGAAACGGGGACCAGAGTTATCTATTTTGTAGAAAAAAGAAAACTGAAACATTATTTGCCCACAAAGAATTTCGAACCTAAAAGTTGGCCCTCACACATATATTATGGCAACTGTTTTTTATAACCAATAATGATACCAATGATGTGGAAACAACTGGGGAGTCAGGACTTCGAATCTGTGGACTTACACTGTAATTAACCAACGAAACGTTAAGCAGTCAACGACATTACCCACATTAACACCCAGGTGCGGACTTATGTGGTCTGAAACGGTGACCAGAGTTATTTATTTTGTACAAAAAAGAAAACTGAAACATTATTTGCCCACAAAGAATTTCGAACCTAGAAGTTGGCCCTCATACTTATATTTTGTCAATAGTTTTTTATAACCAATAATGATACCAATGATGTGGAAACAACTGGGGAGTCAGAACTTCGAATGTGTGGACTTACACTGTAATTAACCAACGAAACGTTAAGCAGTCAACGACATTACCCACATTAACACCCAGGTGGGGACTTATGTGGTCTGAAACGGGGACCAGAGTTATCTATTTTGTAGAAAAAAGAAAACTGAAACATTATTTGCCCACAAAGAATTTCGAACCTAGAAGTTGGCCCTCATACTTATATTTTGTGAACAGTTTTTTATAACCAATAATGATACCAATGATGTGGAAACAACTGGGGAGTCAGAACTTCGAATGTGTGGACTTACACTGTAATTAACCAACGAAACGTTAAGCAGTCAACGACATTACCCACATTAACACCCAGGTGGGGACTTATGTGGTCTGAAACGGGGACCAGAGTTATCTATTTTGTAGAAAAAAGAAAACTGAAACATTATTTGCCCACAAAGAATTTCGAACCTAGAAGTTGGCCCTCATACTTATATTTTGTGAACAGTTTTTAATAACCAATAATGATACCAATGATGTGGAAACAACTGGGGAGTCAGAACTTCGAATGTGTGGACTTACACTGTAATTAACCAACGAAACGTTAAGCAGTCAACGACATTACCCACATTAACACCCAGGTGGGGACTTATGTGGTCTGAAAACGGGACCAGAGTTATCTATTTTGTACAAAAAAGAAAACTGAAACATTATTTGCCCACAAAGATTTTCGAACCTAGAAGTTGGCCCTCATACTTATATTTTGTGAACGGTTTTTATAACCAATAATGATACCAATGATGTGGAAACAACTTGGGAGTCAGGACTTCGAATGTGTGGACTTACACTGTAATTAACCAACAAAACGTTAAGCAGTCAACGACATTACCCACATTAACACCCAGGTAGGGACTTATGTGGTCCGAAACGGGGACCAGAGTTATCTATTTTGTACAAAAAAGAAAACTGAAACATTATTTGCCCACAAAGAATTTCGAACCTAGAAGTTGGCCCTCACACTTATATTTTGTCAACTGTTTTTTATAACCAATAATGATACCAATGATGTAGAAACAACTGGGGAGTCAGGACTTCGAATGTGTGGACTTACACATTAATTAACCAACGAAACGTTAAGCAGTCAACGACATTACCCACATTAACACCCAGGTGGGGACTTATGTGGTCTGAAACGGGGACCAGAGTTATCTATTTTGTAGAAAAAAGAAAACTGAAACATTATTTGCCCACAAAGAATTTCGAACCTAGAAGTTGGCCCTCATACTTATATTTTGTCAACAGTTTTTTATGACCAATAATGATACCAATGATGTGGAAACAACTGGGGAGTCAGAACTTCGAATGTGTGGACTTACACTGTAATTAACCAACGAAACGTTAAGCAGTCAACGACATTACCCACATTAACACCCAGGTGGGGACTTATGTGGTCTGAAACGGGGACCAGAGTTATCTATTTTGTACAAAAAAGAAAACTGAAACATTATTTGCCCACAAAGAATTTCGAACCTAGAAGTTGACCCTCATACTTATATTTTGTGAACAGTTTTTTATAACCAATAATGATACCAATGATGTGGAAACAACTGGGGAGTCAGAACTTCGAATGTGTGGACTTACACTGTAATTAACCAACGAAACATTAAGCAGTCAACGACATTACCCACATTAACACCCAGGTGGGGACTTATGTGGTCTGAAAAGGGGACCAGAGTTATCTATTTTGTACAAAAAAGAAAACTGAAACATTATTTGCCCACAAAGATTTTCGAACCTAGAAGTTGGCCCTCATACTTATATTTTGTGAACGGTTTTTATAACCAATAATGATACCAATGATGTGGAAACAACTTGGGAGTCAGGACTTCGAATGTGTGGACTTACACTGTAATTAACCAACAAAACGTTAAGCAGTCAACGACATTACCCACATTAACACCCAGGTGGGGACTTATGTGGTCCGAAACGGGGACCAGAGTTATCTATTTTGTACAAAAAAGAAAACTGAAACATTATTTGCCCACAAAGATTTTCGAACCTAGAAGTTGGCCCTCATACTTATATTTTGTGAACGGTTTTTATAACCAATAATGATACCAATGATGTGGAAACAACTGGGGAGTCAGGACTTCGAATGTGTGGACTTACACTGTAATTAACCAACAAAACGTTAAGTAGTCAACGACATTACCCACATTAACACCCAGGTGGGGACTTATGTGGTCCGAAACGGGGACCAGAGTTATCTATTTTGTACAAAAAAGAAAACTGAAACATTATTTGCCCACAAAGAATTTCGAACCTAAAAGTTGGCCCTCATACTTATATTTTGTCAATGGTTTTTTATAACCAATAATGATACCAATGATGTGGAAACAACTAGGGAGTCAGAACTTCGAATGTGTGGACTTACACTGTAATTAACCAACGAAACGTTAACCAGTCAACGACATTACCCACATTAACACCCAGGTGGGGACTTATGTGGTCTGAAACGGGGACCAGAGTTATCTATTTTGTACAAAAAAGAAAACTGAAACATTATTTTCCCACAAAGAATTTCGAACCTAGAAGTTGGCCCTCATACTTATATTTTGTCAACGGTTTTTTATAACCAATAATGATACCAATGATGTGGAAACAACTGGGGAGTCAGAACTTCGAATGTGTGGACTTACACTGTAATTAACCAACGAAACGTTAAACAGTCTATGACATTACCCACATTAACACCCAGGTGTGGACTTATGTGGTCTGAAACGGGGACCAGAGTTATCTATTTTGTACAAAAAAGAAAACTGAAACATTATTTGCCCACAAAGAATTTCGAACCTAGAAGTTGGCCCTCATACTTATATTTTGTGAACGATTTTTAAAACCAATAATGATACCAATGATGTGGAAACAACTAGGGAGTCAGGACTTCGAATGTGTGGACTTACACTGTAATTAACCAACGAAACATTAAGCAGTCAACGACATTACCCACATTAACACCCAGGTGGGGACTTATGTGGTCTGAAACGGGGACCAGAGTTATCTATTTTGTACAAAAAAGAAAACTGAAACATTATTTGCCCACAAAGAATTTCGAACCTAAAAGTTGGCCCTCATACTTATATTTTGTCAACGGTTTTTTATAACCAATAATGATACCAATGATGTGGAAACAACTGGTGAGTCAGGACTTCGAATGTGTGGACTTACACTGTAATTAACCAACGAAACGTTAAGCAGTCAACGACATTACCCACATTAACACCCAGGTGGGGACTTATGTGGTCTGAAACGGGGACCAGAGTTATGTATTTTGTACAAAAAAGAAAACTGAAACATTATTTGCCCACAAAGAATTTCGAACCTAGAAGTTGGCCATCATACTTATATTTTGTCAACGGTTTTTTATAACCAATAATGATACCAATGATGTGGAAACAACTGGGGAGTCAGAACTTCGAATGTGTGGACTTACACTGTAATTAACCAACGAAACGTTAACCAGTCAACGACATTACCCACATTAACACCCAGGTGGGGACTTATGTGGTCTGAAACGGGGACCAGACTTATCTATTTTGTACAAAAAAGAAAACTGAAACATTATTTGCCCACAAAGAATTTCGAACCTAGAAGTTGGCCCTCATACTTATATTTTGTCAACGGTTTTTTATAACCAATAATGATACCAATGATGTGGAAACAACTGGGGAGTCAGGACTTCGAATGTGTGGACTTACACTGTAATTAACCAACGAAACGTTAAGCAGTCAACGACATTACCCACATTAACACCCAGGTGGGGACTTATGTGGTCTGAAACGGGGACCAGAGTTATCTATTTTGTAGAAAAAAGAAAACTGAAACATTATTTGCCCACAAAGAATTTCGAACCTAGAAGTTGGCCCTCATACTTATATTTTGTCAACGGTTTTTTATGACCAATAATGATACCAATGATGTGGAAACAACTGGGGAGTCAGAACTTCGAATGTGTGGACTTACACTGTAATTAACCAACGAAACGTTAAGCAGTCAACGACATTACCCACATTAACACCCAGGTGGGGACTTATGTGGTCTGAAACGGGGACCAGAGTTATGTATTTTGTACAAAAAAGAAAACTGAAACATTATTTGCCCACAAAGAATTTCGAACCTAGAAGTTGGCCCTCATACTTATATTTTGTGAACAGTTTTTTATAACCAATAATGATACCAATGATGTGGAAACAACTGGGGAGTCAGAACTTCGAATGTGTGGACTTACACTGTAATTAACCAACGAAACGTTAAGCAGTCAACGACATTACCCACATTAACACCCAGGTGGGGACTTATGTGGTCTGAAAAGGGGACCAGAGTTATCTATTTTGTACAAAAAAGAAAACTGAAACATTATTTGCCCACAAAGATTTTCGAACCTAGAAGTTGGCCCTCATACTTATATTTTGTGAACGGTTTTTATAACCAATAATGATACCAATGATGTGGAAATAACTTGGGAGTCAGGACTTCGAATGTGTGGACTTACACTGTAATTAACCAACAAAACGTTAAGCAGTCAATGACATTACCCACATTAACACCCAGGTGGAGACTTATGTGGTCCGAAACGGGGACCAGAGTTGTCTATTTTGTACAAAAAAGAAAACTGAAACATTATTTGCCCACAAAGATTTTCGAACCTAGAAGTTGGCCCTCATACTTATATTTTGTGAACGGTTTTTATAACCAATAATGATACCAATGATGTGGAAACAACTGGGGAGTCAGGACTTCGAATGTGTGGACTTACACTGTAATTAACCAACAAAACGTTAAGTAGTCAACGACATTACCCACATTAACACCCAGGTGGGGACTTATGTGGTCCGAAACGGGGACCAGAGTTATCTATTTTGTACAAAAAAGAAAACTGAAACATTATTTGCCCACAAAGAATTTCGAACCTAAAAGTTGGCCCTCATACTTATATTTTGTCAATGGTTTTTTATAACCAATAATGATACCAATGATGTGGAAACAACTAGGGAGTCAGAACTTCGAATGTGTGGACTTACACTGTAATTAACCAACGAAACGTTAACCAGTCAACGACATTACCCACATTAACACCCAGGTGGGGACTTATGTGGTCTGAAACGGGGACCAGAGTTATCTATTTTGTACAAAAAAGAAAACTGAAACATTATTTTCCCACAAAGAATTTCGAACCTAGAAGTTGGCCCTCATACTTATATTTTGTCAACGGTTTTTTATAACCAATAATGATACCAATGATGTGGAAACAACTGGGGAGTCAGGACTTCGAATGTGTGGACTTACACTGTAATTAACCAACGAAACGTTAAGCAGTCTATGACATTACCCACATTAACACCCAGGTGTGGACTTATGTGGTCTGAAACGGGGACCAGAGTTATCTATTTTGTACAAAAAAGAAAACTGAAACATTATTTGCCCACAAAGAATTTCGAACCTAGAAGTTGGCCCTCATACTTATATTTTGTGAACGATTTTTAAAACCAATAATGATACCAATGATGTGGAAACAACTAGGGAGTCAGGACTTCGAATGTGTGGACTTACACTGTAATTAACCAACGAAACATTAAGCAGTCAACGACATTACCCACATTAACACCCAGGTGGGGACTTATGTGGTCTGAAACGGGGACCAGAGTTATCTATTTTGTACAAAAAAGAAAACTGAAACATTATTTGCCCACAAAGAATTTCGAACCTAAAAGTTGGCCCTCATACTTATATTTTGTCAACGGTTTTTTATAACCAATAATGATACCAATGATGTGGAAACAACTGGTGAGTCAGGACTTCGAATGTGTGGACTTACACTGTAATTAACCAACGAAACGTTAAGCAGTCAACGACATTACCCACATTAACACCCAGGTGGGGACTTATGTGGTCTGAAACAGGGACCAGAGTTATGTATTTTGTACAAAAAAGAAAACTGAAACATTATTTGCCCACAAAGAATTTCGAACCTAGAAGTTGGCCATCATACTTATATTTTGTCAACGGTTTTTTATAACCAATAATGATACCAATGATGTGGAAACAACTGGGGAGTCAGAACTTCGAATGTGTGGACTTACACTGTAATTAACCAACGAAACGTTAAGCAGTCAACGACATTACCCACATTAACACCCAGGTGGGGACTTATGTGGTCTGAAACGGGGACCAGACTTATCTATTTTGTACAAAAAAGAAAACTGAAACATTATTTGCCCACAAAGAATTTCGAACCTAGAAGTTGGCCCTCATACTTATATTTTGTCAACGGTTTTTTATAACCAATAATGATACCAATGATGTGGAAACAACTGGGGAGTCAGGACTTCGAATGTGTGGACTTACACTGTAATTAACCAACGAAACGTTAAGCAGTCAACGACATTACCCACATTAACACCCAGGTGGGGACTTATGTGGTCTGAAACGGGGACCAGAGTTATCTATTTTGTAGAAAAAAGAAAACTGAAACATTATTTGCCCACAAAGAATTTCGAACCTAGAAGTTGGCCCTCATACTTATATTTTGTCAACGGTTTTTTATGACCAATAATGATACCAATGATGTGGAAACAACTGGGGAGTCAGAACTTCGAATGTGTGGACTTACACTGTAATTAACCAACGAAACGTTAAGCAGTCAACGACATTACCCACATTAACACCCAGGTGGGGACTTATGTGGTCTGAAACGGGGACCAGAGTTATGTATTTTGTACAAAAAAGAAAACTGAAACATTATTTGCCCACAAAGAATTTCGAACCTAGAAGTTGGCCCTCATACTTATATTTTGTGAACAGTTTTTTATAACCAATAATGATACCAATGATGTGGAAACAACTGGGGAGTCAGAACTTCGAATGTGTGGACTTACACTGTAATTAACCAACGAAACGTTAAGCAGTCAACGACATTACCCACATTAACACCCAGGTGGGGACTTATGTGGTCTGAAAAGGGGACCAGAGTTATCTATTTTGTACAAAAAAGAAAACTGAAACATTATTTGCCCACAAAGATTTTCGAACCTAGAAGTTGGCCCTCATACTTATATTTTGTGAACGGTTTTTATAACCAATAATGATACCAATGATGTGGAAATAACTTGGGAGTCAGGACTTCGAATGTGTGGACTTACACTGTAATTAACCAACAAAACGTTAAGCAGTCAATGACATTACCCACATTAACACCCAGGTGGAGACTTATGTGGTCCGAAACGGGGACCAGAGTTGTCTATTTTGTACAAAAAAGAAAACTGAAACATTATTTGCCCACAAAGATTTTCGAACCTAGAAGTTGGCCCTCATACTTATATTTTGTGAACGGTTTTTATAACCAATAATGATACCAATGATGTGGAAACAACTGGGGAGTCAGGACTTCGAATGTGTGGACTTACACTGTAATTAACCAACAAAACGTTAAGTAGTCAACGAAGTTACCCACATTAACACCCAGGTGGGGACTTATGTGGTCCGAAACGGGGACCAGAGTTATGTATTTTGTACAAAAAAGAAAACTGAAACATTATTTGCCCACAAAGAATTTCGAACCTAGAAGTTGGCCATCATACTTATATTTTGTCAACGGTTTTTTATAACCAATAATGATACCAATGATGTGGAAACAACTGGGGAGTCAGAACTTCGAATGTGTGGACTTACACTGTAATTAACCAACGAAACGTTAAGCAGTCAACGACATTACCCACATTAACACCCAGGTGGGGACTTATGTGGTCCGAAACGGGGACCAGAGTTATCTATTTTGTACAAAAAAGAAAACTGAAACATTATTTGCCCACAAAGATTTTCGAACCTAGAAGTTGGCCCTCATACTTATATTTTGTGAACGGTTTTTATAACCAATAATGATACCAATGATGTGGAAACAACTGGGGAGTCAGGACTTCGAATGTGTGGACTTACACTGTAATTAACCAACAAAACGTTAAGTAGTCAACGACATTACCCACATCAACACCCAGGTGGGGACTTATGTGGTCCGAAACGGGGACCAGAGTTATCTATTTTGTACAAAAAAGAAAACTGAAACATTATTTGCCCACAAAGAATTTCGAACCTAAAAGTTGGCCCTCATACTTATATTTTGTCAATGGTTTTTTATAACCAATAATGATACCAATGATGTGGAAACAACTAGGGAGTCAGAACTTCGAATGTGTGGACTTACACTGTAATTAACCAACGAAACGTTAACCAGTCAACGACATTACCCACATTAACACCCAGGTGGGGACTTATGTGGTCTGAAACGGGGACCAGAGTTATCTATTTTGTACAAAAAAGAAAACTGAAACATTATTTTCCCACAAAGAATTTCGAACCTAGAAGTTGGCCCTCATACTTATATTTTGTCAACGGTTTTTTATAACCAATAATGATACCAATGATGTGGAAACAACTGGGGAGTCAGAACTTCGAATGTGTGGACTTACACTGTAATTAACCAACGAAACGTTAAGCAGTCTATGACATTACCCACATTAACACCCAGGTGTGGACTTATGTGGTCTGAAACGGGGACCAGAGTTATCTATTTTGTACAAAAAAGAAAACTGAAACATTATTTGCCCACAAAGAATTTCGAACCTAGAAGTTGGCCCTCATACTTATATTTTGTGAACGATTTTTAAAACCAATAATGATACCAATGATGTGGAAACAACTAGGGAGTCAGGACTTCGAATGTGTGGACTTACACTGTAATTAACCAACGAAACATTAAGCAGTCAACGACATTACCCACATTAACACCCAGGTGGGGACTTATGTGGTCTGAAACGGGGACCAGAGTTATCTATTTTGTACAAAAAAGAAAACTGAAACATTATTTGCCCACAAAGAATTTCGAACCTAAAAGTTGGCCCTCATACTTATATTTTGTCAACGGTTTTTTATAACCAATAATGATACCAATGATGTGGAAACAACTGGTGAGTCAGGACTTCGAATGTGTGGACTTACACTGTAATTAACCAACGAAACGTTAAGCAGTCAACGACATTACCCACATTAACACCCAGGTGGGGACTTATGTGGTCTGAAACGGGGACCAGAGTTATGTATTTTGTACAAAAAAGAAAACTGAAACATTATTTGCCCACAAAGAATTTCGAACCTAGAAGTTGGCCATCATACTTATATTTTGTCAACGGTTTTTTATAACCAATAATGATACCAATGATGTGGAAACAACTGGGGAGTCAGAACTTCGAATGTGTGGACTTACACTGTAATTAACCAACGAAACGTTAAGCAGTCAACGACATTACCCACATTAACACCCAGGTGGGGACTTATGTGGTCTGAAAAGGGGACCAGAGTTATCTATTTTGTACAAAAAAGAAAACTGAAACATTATTTGCCCACAAAGATTTTCGAACCTAGAAGTTGGCCCTCATACTTATATTTTGTGAACGGTTTTTATAACCAATAATGATACCAATGATGTGGAAACAACTTGGGAGTCAGGACTTCGAATGTGTGGACTTACACTGTAATTAACCAACAAAACGTTAAGCAGTCAACGACATTACCCACATTAACACCCAGGTGGGGACTTATGTGGTCCGAAACGGGGACCAGAGTTATCTATTTTGTACAAAAAAGAAAACTGAAACATTATTTGCCCACAAAGATTTTCGAACCTAGAAGTTGGCCCTCATACTTATATTTTGTGAACGGTTTTTATAACCAATAATGATACCAATGATGTGGAAACAACTGGGGAGTCAGGACTTCGAATGTGTGGACTTACACTGTAATTAACCAACAAAACGTTAAGTAGTCAACGACATTACCCACATCAACACCCAGGTGGGGACTTATGTGGTCCGAAACGGGGACCAGAGTTATCTATTTTGTACAAAAAAGAAAACTGAAACATTATTTGCCCACAAAGAATTTCGAACCTAAAAGTTGGCCCTCATACTTATATTTTGTCAATGGTTTTTTATAACCAATAATGATACCAATGATGTGGAAACAACTAGGGAGTCAGAACTTCGAATGTGTGGACTTACACTGTAATTAACCAACGAAACGTTAACCAGTCAACGACATTACCCACATTAACACCCAGGTGGGGACTTATGTGGTCTGAAACGGGGACCAGAGTTATCTATTTTGTACAAAAAAGAAAACTGAAACATTATTTTCCCACAAAGAATTTCGAACCTAGAAGTTGGCCCTCATACTTATATTTTGTCAACGGTTTTTTATAACCAATAATGATACCAATGATGTGGAAACAACTGGGGAGTCAGAACTTCGAATGTGTGGACTTACACTGTAATTAACCAACGAAACGTTAAGCAGTCTATGACATTACCCACATTAACACCCAGGTGTGGACTTATGTGGTCTGAAACGGGGACCAGAGTTATCTATTTTGTACAAAAAAGAAAACTGAAACATTATTTGCCCACAAAGAATTTCGAACCTAGAAGTTGGCCCTCATACTTATATTTTGTGAACGATTTTTAAAACCAATAATGATACCAATGATGTGGAAACAACTAGGGAGTCAGGACTTCGAATGTGTGGACTTACACTGTAATTAACCAACGAAACATTAAGCAGTCAACGACATTACCCACATTAACACCCAGGTGGGGACTTATGTGGTCTGAAACGGGGACCAGAGTTATCTATTTTGTACAAAAAAGAAAACTGAAACATTATTTGCCCACAAAGAATTTCGAACCTAAAAGTTGGCCCTCATACTTATATTTTGTCAACGGTTTTTTATAACCAATAATGATACCAATGATGTGGAAACAACTGGTGAGTCAGGACTTCGAATGTGTGGACTTACACTGTAATTAACCAACGAAACGTTAAGCAGTCAACGACATTACCCACATTAACACCCAGGTGGGGACTTATGTGGTCTGAAACGGGGACCAGAGTTATGTATTTTGTACAAAAAAGAAAACTGAAACATTATTTGCCCACAAAGAATTTCGAACCTAGAAGTTGGCCATCATACTTATATTTTGTCAACGGTTTTTTATAACCAATAATGATACCAATGATGTGGAAACAACTGGGGAGTCAGAACTTCGAATGTGTGGACTTACACTGTAATTAACCAACGAAACGTTAAGCAGTCAACGACATTACCCACATTAACACCCAGGTGGGGACTTATGTGGTCTGAAACGGGGACCAGAGTTATCTATTTTGTACAAAAAAGAAAACTGAAACATTATTTGCCCACAAAGAATTTCGAACCTAGAAGTTGGCCCTCATACTTATATTTTGTCAACGGTTTTTTATAACCAATAATGATACCAATGATGTGGAAACAACTGGGGAGTCAGGACTTCGAATGTGTGGACTTACACTGTAATTAACCAACGAAACGTTAAGCAGTCAACGACATTACCCACATTAACACCCAGGTGGGGACTTATGTGGTCTGAAACGGGGACCAGAGTTATCTATTTTGTAGAAAAAAGAAAACTGAAACATTATTTGCCCACAAAGAATTTCGAACCTAGAAGTTGGCCCTCATACTTATATTTTGTCAACGGTTTTTTATGACCAATAATGATACCAATGATGTGGAAACAACTGGGGAGTCAGAACTTCGAATGTGTGGACTTACACTGTAATTAACCAACGAAACGTTAAGCAGTCAACGACATTACCCACATTAACACCCAGGTGGGGACTTATGTGGTCTGAAACGGGGACCAGAGTTATGTATTTTGTACAAAAAAGAAAACTGAAACATTATTTGCCCACAAAGAATTTCGAACCTAGAAGTTGGCCCTCATACTTATATTTTGTGAACAGTTTTTTATAACCAATAATGATACCAATGATGTGGAAACAACTGGGGAGTCAGAACTTCGAATGTGTGGACTTACACTGTAATTAACCAACGAAACGTTAAGCAGTCAACGACATTACCCACATTAACACCCAGGTGGGGACTTATGTGGTCTGAAAAGGGGACCAGAGTTATCTATTTTGTACAAAAAAGAAAACTGAAACATTATTTGCCCACAAAGAATTTCGAACCTAAAAGTTGGCCCTCATACTTATATTTTGTCAATGGTTTTTTATAACCAATAATGATACCAATGATGTGGAAACAACTAGGGAGTCAGAACTTCGAATGTGTGGACTTACACTGTAATTAACCAACGAAACGTTAACCAGTCAACGACATTACCCACATTAACACCCAGGTGGGGACTTATGTGGTCTGAAACGGGGACCAGAGTTATCTATTTTGTACAAAAAAGAAAACTGAAACATTATTTTCCCACAAAGAATTTCGAACCTAGAAGTTGGCCCTCATACTTATATTTTGTCAACGGTTTTTTATAACCAATAATGATACCAATGATGTGGAAACAACTGGGGAGTCAGAACTTCGAATGTGTGGACTTACACTGTAATTAACCAACGAAACGTTAAGCAGTCTATGACATTACCCACATTAACACCCAGGTGTGGACTTATGTGGTCTGAAACGGGGACCAGAGTTATCTATTTTGTACAAAAAAGAAAACTGAAACATTATTTGCCCACAAAGAATTTCGAACCTAGAAGTTGGCCCTCATACTTATATTTTGTGAACGATTTTTAAAACCAATAATGATACCAATGATGTGGAAACAACTAGGGAGTCAGGACTTCGAATGTGTGGACTTACACTGTAATTAACCAACGAAACATTAAGCAGTCAACGACATTACCCACATTAACACCCAGGTGGGGACTTATGTGGTCTGAAACGGGGACCAGAGTTATCTATTTTGTACAAAAAAGAAAACTGAAACATTATTTGCCCACAAAGAATTTCGAACCTAAAAGTTGGCCCTCATACTTATATTTTGTCAACGGTTTTTTATAACCAATAATGATACCAATGATGTGGAAACAACTGGTGAGTCAGGACTTCGAATGTGTGGACTTACACTGTAATTAACCAACGAAACGTTAAGCAGTCAACGACATTACCCACATTAACACCCAGGTGGGGACTTATGTGGTCTGAAACGGGGACCAGAGTTATGTATTTTGTACAAAAAAGAAAACTGAAACATTATTTGCCCACAAAGAATTTCGAACCTAGAAGTTGGCCATCATACTTATATTTTGTCAACGGTTTTTTATAACCAATAATGATACCAATGATGTGGAAACAACTGGGGAGTCAGAACTTCGAATGTGTGGACTTACACTGTAATTAACCAACGAAACGTTAAGCAGTCAACGACATTACCCACATTAACACCCAGGTGGGGACTTATGTGGTCTGAAAAGGGGACCAGAGTTATCTATTTTGTACAAAAAAGAAAACTGAAACATTATTTGCCCACAAAGATTTTCGAACCTAGAAGTTGGCCCTCATACTTATATTTTGTGAACGGTTTTTATAACCAATAATGATACCAATGATGTGGAAACAACTTGGGAGTCAGGACTTCGAATGTGTGGACTTACACTGTAATTAACCAACAAAACGTTAAGCAGTCAACGACATTACCCACATTAACACCCAGGTGGGGACTTATGTGGTCCGAAACGGGGACCAGAGTTATCTATTTTGTACAAAAAAGAAAACTGAAACATTATTTGCCCACAAAGATTTTCGAACCTAGAAGTTGGCCCTCATACTTATATTTTGTGAACGGTTTTTATAACCAATAATGATACCAATGATGTGGAAACAACTGGGGAGTCAGGACTTCGAATGTGTGGACTTACACTGTAATTAACCAACAAAACGTTAAGTAGTCAACGACATTACCCACATCAACACCCAGGTGGGGACTTATGTGGTCCGAAACGGGGACCAGAGTTATCTATTTTGTACAAAAAAGAAAACTGAAACATTATTTGCCCACAAAGAATTTCGAACCTAAAAGTTGGCCCTCATACTTATATTTTGTCAATGGTTTTTTATAACCAATAATGATACCAATGATGTGGAAACAACTAGGGAGTCAGAACTTCGAATGTGTGGACTTACACTGTAATTAACCAACGAAACGTTAACCAGTCAACGACATTACCCACATTAACACCCAGGTGGGGACTTATGTGGTCTGAAACGGGGACCAGAGTTATCTATTTTGTACAAAAAAGAAAACTGAAACATTATTTTCCCACAAAGAATTTCGAACCTAGAAGTTGGCCCTCATACTTATATTTTGTCAACGGTTTTTTATAACCAATAATGATACCAATGATGTGGAAACAACTGGGGAGTCAGAACTTCGAATGTGTGGACTTACACTGTAATTAACCAACGAAACGTTAAGCAGTCTATGACATTACCCACATTAACACCCAGGTGTGGACTTATGTGGTCTGAAACGGGGACCAGAGTTATCTATTTTGTACAAAAAAGAAAACTGAAACATTATTTGCCCACAAAGAATTTCGAACCTAGAAGTTGGCCCTCATACTTATATTTTGTGAACGATTTTTAAAACCAATAATGATACCAATGATGTGGAAACAACTAGGGAGTCAGGACTTCGAATGTGTGGACTTACACTGTAATTAACCAACGAAACATTAAGCAGTCAACGACATTACCCACATTAACACCCAGGTGGGGACTTATGTGGTCTGAAACGGGGACCAGAGTTATCTATTTTGTACAAAAAAGAAAACTGAAACATTATTTGCCCACAAAGAATTTCGAACCTAAAAGTTGGCCCTCATACTTATATTTTGTCAACGGTTTTTTATAACCAATAATGATACCAATGATGTGGAAACAACTGGTGAGTCAGGACTTCGAATGTGTGGACTTACACTGTAATTAACCAACGAAACGTTAAGCAGTCAACGACATTACCCACATTAACACCCAGGTGGGGACTTATGTGGTCTGAAACGGGGACCAGAGTTATGTATTTTGTACAAAAAAGAAAACTGAAACATTATTTGCCCACAAAGAATTTCGAACCTAGAAGTTGGCCATCATACTTATATTTTGTCAACGGTTTTTTATAACCAATAATGATACCAATGATGTGGAAACAACTGGGGAGTCAGAACTTCGAATGTGTGGACTTACACTGTAATTAACCAACGAAACGTTAAGCAGTCAACGACATTACCCACATTAACACCCAGGTGGGGACTTATGTGGTCTGAAACGGGGACCAGAGTTATCTATTTTGTACAAAAAAGAAAACTGAAACATTATTTGCCCACAAAGAATTTCGAACCTAGAAGTTGGCCCTCATACTTATATTTTGTCAACGGTTTTTTATAACCAATAATGATACCAATGATGTGGAAACAACTGGGGAGTCAGGACTTCGAATGTGTGGACTTACACTGTAATTAACCAACGAAACGTTAAGCAGTCAACGACATTACCCACATTAACACCCAGGTGGGGACTTATGTGGTCTGAAACGGGGACCAGAGTTATCTATTTTGTAGAAAAAAGAAAACTGAAACATTATTTGCCCACAAAGAATTTCGAACCTAGAAGTTGGCCCTCATACTTATATTTTGTCAACGGTTTTTTATGACCAATAATGATACCAATGATGTGGAAACAACTGGGGAGTCAGAACTTCGAATGTGTGGACTTACACTGTAATTAACCAACGAAACGTTAAGCAGTCAACGACATTACCCACATTAACACCCAGGTGGGGACTTATGTGGTCTGAAACGGGGACCAGAGTTATGTATTTTGTACAAAAAAGAAAACTGAAACATTATTTGCCCACAAAGAATTTCGAACCTAGAAGTTGGCCCTCATACTTATATTTTGTGAACAGTTTTTTATAACCAATAATGATACCAATGATGTGGAAACAACTGGGGAGTCAGAACTTCGAATGTGTGGACTTACACTGTAATTAACCAACGAAACGTTAAGCAGTCAACGACATTACCCACATTAACACCCAGGTGGGGACTTATGTGGTCTGAAAAGGGGACCAGAGTTATCTATTTTGTACAAAAAAGAAAACTGAAACATTATTTGCCCACAAAGATTTTCGAACCTAGAAGTTGGCCCTCATACTTATATTTTGTGAACGGTTTTTATAACCAATAATGATACCAATGATGTGGAAACAACTTGGGAGTCAGGACTTCGAATGTGTGGACTTACACTGTAATTAACCAACAAAACGTTAAGCAGTCAATGACATTACCCACATTAACACCCAGGTGGAGACTTATGTGGTCCGAAACGGGGACCAGAGTTATCTATTTTGTACAAAAAAGAAAACTGAAACATTATTTGCCCACAAAGATTTTCGAACCTAGAAGTTGGCCCTCATACTTATATTTTGTGAACGGTTTTTATAACCAATAATGATACCAATGATGTGGAAACAACTGGGGAGTCAGGACTTCGAATGTGTGGACTTACACTGTAATTAACCAACAAAACGTTAAGTAGTCAACGAAGTTACCCACATTAACACCCAGGTGGGGACTTATGTGGTCCGAAACGGGGACCAGAGTTATGTATTTTGTACAAAAAAGAAAACTGAAACATTATTTGCCCACAAAGAATTTCGAACCTAGAAGTTGGCCATCATACTTATATTTTGTCAACGGTTTTTTATAACCAATAATGATACCAATGATGTGGAAACAACTGGGGAGTCAGAACTTCGAATGTGTGGACTTACACTGTAATTAACCAACGAAACGTTAAGCAGTCAACGACATTACCCACATTAACACCCAGGTGGGGACTTATGTGGTCTGAAACGGGGACCAGAGTTATCTATTTTGTACAAAAAAGAAAACTGAAACATTATTTGCCCACAAAGAATTTCGAACCTAGAAGTTGGCCCTCATACTTATATTTTGTCAACGGTTTTTTATAACCAATAATGATACCAATGATGTGGAAACAACTGGGGAGTCAGGACTTCGAATGTGTGGACTTACACTGTAATTAACCAACGAAACGTTAAGCAGTCAACGACATTACCCACATTAACACCCAGGTGGGGACTTATGTGGTCTGAAACGGGGACCAGAGTTATCTATTTTGTAGAAAAAAGAAAACTGAAACATTATTTGCCCACAAAGAATTTCGAACCTAGAAGTTGGCCCTCATACTTATATTTTGTCAACGGTTTTTTATGACCAATAATGATACCAATGATGTGGAAACAACTGGGGAGTCAGAACTTCGAATGTGTGGACTTACACTGTAATTAACCAACGAAACGTTAAGCAGTCAACGACATTACCCACATTAACACCCAGGTGGGGACTTATGTGGTCTGAAACGGGGACCAGAGTTATCTATTTTGTACAAAAAAGAAAACTGAAACATTATTTGCCCACAAAGAATTTCGAACCTAGAAGTTGGCCCTCATACTTATATTTTGTGAACAGTTTTTTATAACCAATAATGATACCAATGATGTGGAAACAACTGGGGAGTCAGAACTTCGAATGTGTGGACTTACACTGTAATTAACCAACGAAACGTTAAGCAGTCAACGACATTACCCACATTAACACCCAGGTGGGGACTTATGTGGTCTGAAACGGGGACCAGAGTTATCTATTTTGTACAAAAAAGAAAACTGAAACATTATTTGCCCACAAAGATTTTCGAACCTAGAAGTTGGCCCTCATACTTATATTTTGTGAACGGTTTTTATAACCAATAATGATACCAATGATGTGGAAACAACTGGGGAGTCAGGACTTCGAATGTGTGGACTTACACTGTAATTAACCAACGAAACGTTAAGCAGTCAATGACATTACCCACATTAACACCCAGGTGAAGACTTATGTGGTCCGAAACGGGGACCAGAGTTATCTATTTTGTACAAAAAAGAAAACTGAAACATTATTTGCCCACAAAGATTTTCGAACCTAGAAGTTGGCCCTCATACTTATATTTTGTGAACGGTTTTTATAACCAATAATGATACCAATGATGTGGAAACAACTGGGGAGTCAGGACTTCGAATGTGTGGACTTACACTGTAATTAACCAACAAAACGTTAAGTAGTCAACGAAGTTACCCACATTAACACCCAGGTGGGGACTTATGTGGTCCGAAACGGGGACCAGAGTTATCTATTTTGTACAAAAAAGAAAACTGAATCGTTATTTGCCCACAAAGAATTTCGAACCTAAAAGTTGGCCCTCATACTTATATTTTGTCAATGGTTTTTTATAACCAATAATGATACCAATGATGTGGAAACAACTTGGGAGTCAGAACTTCGAATGTGTGGACTTACACTGTAATTAACCAACGAAACGTTAACCAGTCAATGACATTACCCACATTAACACCCAGGTGGGGACTTATGTGGTCTGAAACGGGGACCAGAGTTATCTATTTTGTACAAAAAAGAAAACTGAAACATTATTTGCCCACAAAGAATTTCGAACCTAGAAGTTGGCCCTCATACTTATATTTTGTCAACGGTTTTTTATAACCAATAATGATACCAATGATGTGGAAACAACTGGGGAGTCAGAACTTCGAATGTGTGGACTTACACTGTAATTAACCAACGAAACGTTAAGCAGTCTATGACATTACCCACATTAACACCCAGGTGGGGACTTATGTGGTCTGAAATGGGGACCAGAGTTATCTATTTTGTACAAAAAAGAAAACTGAAACATTATTTGCCCACAAAGATTTTCGAACCTAGAAGTTGGCCCTCATACTTATATTTTGTGAACGATTTTTAAAACCAATAATGATACCAATGATGTGGAAACAACTAGGGAGTCAGGACTTCGAATGTGTGGACTTACACTGTAATTAACCAACGAAACATTAAGCAGTCAACGACATTACCCACATTAACACCCAGGTGGGGACTTATGTGGTCTGAAACGGGGACCAGAGTTATCTATTTTGTACAAAAAAGAAAACTGAAACATTATTTTCCCACAAAGAATTTCGAACCTAAAAGTTGGCCCTCATACTTATATTTTGTCAACGGTTTTTTATAACCAATAATGATACCAATGATGTGGAAACAACTGGTGAGTCAGGACTTCGAATGTGTGGACTTACACTGTAATTAGCCAACGAAACGTTAAGCAGTCAACGACATTACCCACATTAACACCCAGGTGGGGACTTATGTGGTCTGAAACGGGGACCAGAGTTATCTATTTTGTACAAACAAAAAAACTGAAACATTATTTGCCCACAAAGAATTTCGAACCTAGAAGTTGGCCCTCATACTTATATTTTGTCAACGGTTTTTTATAACCAATAATAATACCAATGATGTGGAAACAACTGGGGAGTCAGGACTTCAAATGTGTGGACTTACACTGTAATTAACCAACCAAACATTAAGCAGTCAACGACATTATCCACATTAACACACTGGTAGGGACTTATGTAGTCTAAAACGGGGACCAGAGTTATCTATTTTGTACAAAAAAGAAAACTGAAACATTATTTGCCCACAAAGAATTTCGAACCTAGAAGTTGGCCCTCACACTTATATTTTGTGAACGGTTTTTATAACCAATAATGATACCAATGATGTGGAAACAACTAGGGAGTCAGGACTTCGAATGTGTGGACTTACACTGTAATTAACCAACGAAACGTTAAGCAGTCAACGACATTACCCACATTAACACCTAGGTGGGGACTTATGTGGTCTGAAACGGGGACCAGAGTTATCTATTTTGTACAAAAAAGAAAACTGAAACATTATTTGCCCACAAAGAATTTCGAACCTAGAAGTTGGCCCTCATACTTATATTTTGTCAACGGTTTTTTATAACCAATAATGATACCAATGATGTGGAAACAACTGGGGAGTCAGGACTTCGAATGTGTGGACTTACACTGTAATTAACCAACGAAACGTTAAGCAGTCAACGACATTACCCACATTAACACCCAGGTCGGGACTTGTGTGGTCTGAAACGGGGACCAGAGTTATCTATTTTGTACAAAAAAGAAAATTGAAACATTATTTGCCCACAAAGAGTTTCGAACCTAGAAGTTGGCCCTCATACTTATATTTTGTGAAGGTTTTTTATAACCAATAATGATAGCAATGATGTGGAAACAACTGGGGAGTCAGGACTTCGAATATGTGGACTTACACTGTAATTAACCAACGAAACATTAAGCAGTCAACGACATTATCCACATTAACGCCCAGGTGGGGACTTATGTGGTTTGAAACGGGGACCAGAGTTATCTATTTTGTACAAAAAAGAAAACTGAAACATTATTTGCCCACAAAGAATTTCGAACCTAGAAGTTGGCCCTCATACTTATATTTTGTGAACGGTTTTTATAACCAATAATGATACCAATGATGTGGAAACAACTGGGGAGTCAGGACTTCGAATGTGTGGACTTACACTGTAATTAACCAACGAAACGTTAAGCAGTCAACGACATTACCCACATTAACACCCAGGTGGGGACTTATGTGGTCCGAAACGGGGACAGAGTTATCTATTTTGTACAAAAAAGAAAACTGAAACATTATTTGCCCACAAAGAATTTTGAACCTAAAAGTTGGCCCTCATACTTATATTTTGTCAATGATTTTTTATAACCAATAATGATACTAATGATGTGGAAACAACTGGGGAGTCAGGACTTCGAATGTGTGGACTTACACTGTAATTAACCAACGAAACGTTAAGCAGTCAACGACATTACCCACATTAACACCCAGGTGGGGACTTGTGTGGTCTGAAACGGGGACCAGAGTTATCTATTTTGTACAAAAAATAAAACTGAAACATTATTTGTCCACAAAGAATTTCGAACCTAGAAGTTGGCCCTCACACTTATATTTTGTCAACTGTTTTTTATCACCAATAATGATACCAATGATGTGGAAACAACTGGGGAGTCAGGACTTCGAATGTGTGGACTTACACTGTAATTAACCAACGAAACGTTAAGCAGTCAACGACATTACCCACATTAACACCCAGGTGGGGACTTATGTGGTCTGAAACGGGGACCAGAGTTATCTATTTTGTACAAAAAAGAAAACTGAAACATTATTTGCCCACAAAGAATTTCGAACCTAGAAGTTGGCCCTCACACTTATATTTTGTCAACTGTTTTTTATAACCAATAATGATACCAATGATGTGGAAACAACTGGGGAGTCAGGACTTCGAATGTGTGGACTTACACTGTAATTAACCAACGAAACGTTAAGCAGTCAATGACACTACCCACATTAACACCCAGGTGGGGACTTATGTGGTCCGAAACGGGGACCAGAGTTATCTATTTTGTACAAAAAAGAAAACTGAAACATTATTTGCCCACAAAGAATTTCGAACCTAGAAGTTGGTCCTCATACTTATATTTTATCAACGGTTTTTTATAACCAATAATGATACCAATGATGTGGAAACAACTGGGGAGTCAGGACTTCGAATGTGTGGACTTACACTGTAATTAACCAACGAAACGTTAAGCAGTCAACGACATTACCCACATTAACACCCAGGTGGGGACTTACGTGGTCTGAAACGGGGACCAGAGTTATCTATTTTGTACAAAAAAGAAAACTGAAACATTATTTGCCCACAAAGAATTTCGAACCTAGAAGTTGGCCCTCAAACTTATATTTTGTCAACGGTTTTTTATAACCAATAATGATACCAATGATGTGGAAACAACTGGGGAGTCAGGACTTCGAATGTGTGGACTTACACTATAATTAACCAACGAAACAATAAGTAGTCAACGACATTACCCACATTAACACCCAGGTGGGGACTTATGTGGTCTAAAACGGGGACCAGAGTTATCTATTTTGTACATAAAAGAAAACTGAAACATTATTTGCCCACAAAGAATTTCGAACCTAGAAGTTGGCCCTCACACTTATATTTTGTCAACTGTTTTTTATAACCAATAATGATACCAATGATGTGGAAACAACTGGGAGTCAGGACTTCGAATGTGTGGACTTACACTGTAATTAACCAACGAAACGTTAAGCAGTCAACGACATTACCCACATTAACACCCAGGTAGGGACTTATGTGGTCCGAAACGGGGACCAGAGTTATCTATTTTGTACAAAAAAGAAAACTGAAACATTATTTGCCCACAAAGAATTTCGAACCTAGAAGTTGGCCCTCACACTTATATTTTGTCAACTGTTTTTTATAACCAATAATGATACCAATGATGTGGAAACAACTGGGGAGTCAGGACTTCGAATGTGTGGACTTACACTGTAATTAACCAACGAAACGTGAAGCAGTCAACGACATTACCCACATTAACACCCAGGTGGGGACTTTTGTGGTCTGAAACGGGGACCAGAGTTATCTATTTTGTACAAAAAAGAAAACTGAAACATTATTTGCCCACAAAGAATTTCGAACCTAGAAGTTGGCCCTCAAACTTATATTTTGTCAACGGTTTTTTATAACCAATAATGATACCAATGATGTGGAAACAACTGGGGAGTCAGGACTTCGAATGTGTGGACTTACACTGTAATTAACCAACGAAACGTTAAGCAGTCAACGACATTACCCACATTAACACCCAGGTGGGGACTTATGTGGTCTGAAACGGGGACAAGAGTTATCTATTTTGTACAAAAAAGAAAACTGAAACATTATTTGCCCACAAAGTATTTCGAACCTAAAAGTTGGCCCTCATACTTATATTTTGTCAACGGTTTTTTATAACCAATAATGATACCAATCATGTGGAAACAACTGGGGAGTCAGGACTTCGAATGTGTGGACTTACACTGTAATTAACCAACGAAACGTTAAGTAGTCAACGAAGTTACCCACATTAACACCCAGGTGGGGACTTATGTGGTCCGAAACGGGGACCAGAGTTATGTATTTTGTACAAAAAAGAAAACTGAAACATTATTTGCCCACAAAGAATTTCGAACCTAAAAGTTGGCCCTCATACTTATATTTTGTCAACGGTTTTTTATAACCAATAATGATACCAATCATGTGGAAACAACTGGGGAGTCAGGACTTCGAATGTGTGGACTTACACTGTAATTAACCAACGAAACGTTAAGCAGTCAACGACATTACCCACATTAACACCCAGATGGGGACTTATGTGGTCTGAAAATGGGACCAGAGTTATCTATTTTGTACAAAAAAGAAAACTGAAACATTATTTGCCCACAAAGATTTTCGAACCTAGAAGTTGGCCCTCATACTTATATTTTGTCAACGGTTTTTATAACCAATAATGATACCAATGATGTGGAAACAACTAGGGAGTCAGAACTTCGAATGTGTGGACTCACACTGTAATTAACCAACGAAACGTTAAGCAGTCAACGACATTACCCACATTAATACTACTTATCTATAACAACTTCAGTATTGTTAAGAAAGTAGTCAACAAAATAGTAAGGGTAAAGTAACCCAAAGTCGTCTCCCAACGAACACGGAATTGATTTTTAACAAATTAGTTCTTATAAAACTATACAAGAGTTAGTCAAATAAAATTATAAAAAAATATAGGGGATTAAGATAAACAAAGATAGAAATAAAATTTAAAAGATAAAAAAAAATAAAAATAATAGTAAAGAAAATAGATTGATTCCATTGCTTTTTCAAAATAGATTCATCATCGGTTATCTAAAGATTATTGCTCAATTAATTATTGTTGTAGATTTACAAATTAATCAATGTAAAGTCTCAATGAATTTGTTGGCGTTCTCACTTTTAACCAAAGTACAGTCTCAATTAAAAGTGAGAACTTTTAGATTATCCATAGTAAATTCAACCAAAGTACAGTCTCAATCAAATTTTACTATGCCTAATCATGTCTATTCTTTTATCTCTTCACCAAATAAAAAGCTTAATTAATCAAAGTAAAGTCTCAATTAATTTTCGTTAGAGTAAATACCTTTAATCAAAGTAAAGTCTCAATTATTGGTAAAAACTCATTTAATCATATGAAAGTTTCTAAATAAAATCAAAGTAAAGTCTTAATTAAATTTAAAAACCCTTGACTCATATGATCAATATGCATATAGATTTAAAATCATTACTTTTTATGTGATTCAAAGATAAAAGACATAGATAAATTAAAACCTCAACAATAATAAAAAGAACAAAGAAATTAATTCATTCTAACCTCAAAATCCATAATGAAATTACAATGGAATCAACCCAAGAAGTTTAGCAATCCATGGAATACAAAATAAGCATAAAAGAAGAATAGAGAGAAGAAAAGAGAGAGAAAGAAATTAGGTCCCCCTAAGGGTTCCTAAATTCCGAAGTGCCGAGCTTGTTTTCTACTTCTCCCTTGGTCTCTTTATATAGGAATTGGACTAGGCTTTTCTGTTGCTAAAATCTCTCAAATATCTTTTGAAATAAAGATAAATATAAATATTTAAAAATACTTGGAGAGATATAGACTATTTGACAAATATAATTGGTTGATAATATCAATATCTAATATAATTAAATTAATTAATTACTTAAAGATATATGATAAATTATCACCAATTAATATTTGTATTAATTTTCCAAATCAACCCTTTGCAATCTCCTTAAATTATCTTCTAAATAATCCAATATCTTCAAGATATATTTGTTTGTTGTGGAACTAAAAAGATTCAAGAAGATCTTGTCATATTTAAAAAGATTTGGTAGTTATTATCTTTTAATATTTTATGATATAATTAAATAAGATAATTATTTAAAAATATCAAATAAAATATCTAAAGATATATTTTCCCAAATTATCTTCTATCATAAAGATAAAGAAAACCGCAAGGTCCAATTTTTCTTTCCTCTCTTCTTGGTTTAGCCAAACTTCTTCACTTTTTCAAGCTTTTCTTGCCGTCTTCATGTAATGCTTGGCCTGAATTTTTGTGCTTTTGATAATTTCTTATTCTTTGATTTATCTTTAAGGTGTCATGAAGTTTTAATCAATTTATTTCCACACCTCTAAATGAGCTTAAAACTTAACTTCAGCTGCATCAACAAACGTTAAAATATCCAAAAATAATTTATGCAGCTAAAAATCACTTTTTAAGACATTTTTATCACACAAGCTCAAACAACCTAATAATCAAAATTATCAATTAAATCACTCTTTAGGCACACAAATTCAATTAAATACCCAAAATTAAACATTAAATGAGGGCAAAAATACGTACTCATCAGCAGTCAACGACATTACCCACATTAACACCCAGGTGGGGACTTATGTGGTCTGAAACGGGGACCAGAGTTATCTATTTTGTACAAAAAAGAAAACTGAAACATTATTTGCCCACAAAGAATTTCGAACCTAGAAGTTGGTCCTCATACTTATATTTTATCAACGGTTTTTTATAACCAATAATGATACCAATGATGTGGAAACAACTGGGTAGTCAGGACTTCGAATGTGTGGACTTACACTGTAATTAACAAACAAAACGTTAAGCAGACAACGACATTACCCACATTAACACCCAGGTGGGGACTTATGTGGTCCGAAACGGGGACCAGAGTTATCTATTTTGTACAAAAAAGAAAACTGAAACATTATTTGCCCACAAAGAATTTCGAACCTAAAAGTTGGCCCTCATACTTATATTTTGTCAATGGTTTTTTATAACCAATAATGATACCAATGATGTGGAAACAACTGGGGAGTCAGGACTTCGAATATGTGGACTTACACTGTAATTAACCAACGAAACGTTAAGCAGTCAACGACATTACCCACATTAACACCCAGGTGGGGACTTATGTGGTCTGAAACGGGGACAAGAGTTATCTATTTTGTACAAACAAGAAAACTGAAACATTATTTGCCCACAAAGAATTTCGAACCTAGAAGTTGGCCCTCATACTTATATTTTGTCAACGGTTTTTTATAACCAATAATGATACCAATGATGTGCAAACAACTGGGGAGTCAGAACTTCGAATGTGTGGACTTACACTGTAATTAACCAATGAAACGTTAAACAGTCAACGACATTACCCACATTAACACCCAGGTGGGGACTTACGTGGTCTGAAAAGGGGACCAGAGTTATTTATTTTGTACAAAAAAGAAAACTGAAACATTATTTGCCCACAAAGATTTTCGAAACTAGAAGTTGGCCCTCATACTTATATTTTGTCAACGGTTTTTTATAACCAATAATGATACCAATGATGTGGAAACAACTGGGGAGTCAGGACTTCGAATGTGTGGACTTACACTGTAATTAACCAACGAAACGTTAAGCAGTCAACGACATTACCCACATTAACACCCAGGTGGGGACTTATGTGGTCTGAAACGGAGACCAGAGTTATCTATTTTGTACAAAAAAGAAAACTGAAACATTGTTTGCCTACAAAGAATTTCGAACCTAGAAGTTGGCCCTCACAATTATATTTTGTCAACGGTTTTTTATAACCAATAATGATACCAATGATGTGGAAACAACTAGGAGTCAGGACTTCGAATGTGTGGACTTACACTGTAATTAACCAACAAAACATTAAGCAGTCAACGACATTACCCACATTAACACCCAGGTAGGGACTTATGTGGTCTGAAATGGGGACCAGAGTTATCTATTTTGTACAAAAAAGAAAACTGAAACATTATTTGCCCACAAAGAATTTCGAACCTAGAAGTTGGCCCTCATACTTATATTTTGTCAACGGTTTTTTATAACCAATAATGATACCAATGATGTGGAAACAACTGGGGAGTCAGGACTTCGAATGTGTGGACTTACACTGTAATTAACCAACGAAACGTTAAGCAGTCAACGACATTACCCACATTAACACACAGGTGGGGACTTATGTGGTCCGAAACGGGGACCAGAGTTATCTATTTTGTACAAAAAAGAAAACTGAAACATTATTTGCCCACAAAGAATTTCGAACCTAGAAGTTGGCCCTCATACTTATATTTTGTCAACGGTTTTTTATAACCAATAATGATACCAATGATGTGGAAACAACTCGGGAGTCAGGACTTCGAATGTGTGGACTTACACTGTAATTAACCAACGAAACGTTAAGCAGTCAACGACATTACCCACATTAACACCCACGTGGGGACTTATGTGGTCTGAAACAGGGACCAGAATTATCTATTTTGTACATAAAAGAAAACTGAAACATTATTGGCCCACAAAGAATTTCGAACCTAGAAGTTGGCCCTCATACTTATATTTTGTCAACGGTTTTTTATAACCAATAATGATACCAATGATGTGGAAACAACTGGGGAGTCAGAACTTCGAATATGTGGACTTACACTCTAATTAACCAACGAAAGGTTAAGCAGTCAACGACATTACCCACATTAACACCCAGGTAGGGACTTATGTGGTCTGAAACACGGACCAGAGTTATCTATTTTGTACAAAAAAGAAAACTGAAACATTATTTGCCCACAAAGAATTTCGAACCTAGAAGTTGGCCCTCATACTTATATTTTGTCAACGAATTTTTATAACCAATAATGATACCAATGATGTGGAAACAATTGGGAAGTCAAGACTTCGAATATGTGGACTTACACTCTAATTAACCAACGAAACAATAAGCATTCAACGACCTTACCCACATTAACACCCAGGTGGGGACTTATGTGGTCTAAAACGGGGACCAGAGTTATCTATTTTGTACAAACAAGAAAACTGAAACATTATTTGCCCACAAAGAATTTCGAACCTAGAAGTTGGCCCTCATACTTATATTTTGTCAACGGTTTTTTATAACCAATAATGATACCAATGATGTGGAAACAACTGGGGAGTCAGGACTTCGAATATGTGGACTTACACTGTAATTAACCAACCGAACATTAAGCAGTCAACGACATTACCCACATTAACACCCAGGTGGGGACTTATGTGGTGTAAAACGGGGACCAGAGTTATCTATTTTGTACAAAAATGAAAACTGAAATATTATTTGCCCACAAAGATTTTCGAACCTAGAAGTTGGCCCTCATACTTATATTTTGTCAACGGTTTTTTATAACCAATAATGATACCAATGATGTGGAAACAACTGGGGAGTCAGGACTTCGAATGTGTGGACTTACACTGTAATTAACCAACGAAACGTTAAGCAGTCAACGACATTACCCACATTAACACCCAGGTGGGGACTTATGTGGTCTGAAACGGGGACCAGAGTTATCTATTTTGTACAAAAAAGAAAACTGAAACATTATTTGCCCACAAAGATTTTCGAACCTAAAAGTTGGCCCTCATACTTATATTTTGTCAACGGTTTTTTATAACCAATAATGATACCAATCATGTGGAAACAACTGGGGAGTCAGGACTTCGAATGTGTGGACTTACACTGTAATTAACCAACGAAACGTTAACCAGTCAACGACATTACCCACATTAACACCCAGGTGGGGACTTATGTGGTCTGAAACGGGGACCAGAGTTATCTATTTTGTACAAAAAAGAAAACTGAAACAATATTTGCCCACAAAGAATTTTGAACCTAAAAGTTGGCCCTTATACTTATATTTTGTCAACGGTTTTTTATAACCAATAATGATACCAATCATGTGGAAACAACTGGGGAGTCAGGACTTCGAATGTGTGGACTTACACTGTAATTAACCAACGAAACGTTAAGCAGTCAACGACATTACCCACATTAACACTCAGGTGGGGACTTATGTGGTCTGAAACGGGGACCAGAGTTATCTATTTTGTACAAAAAAGAAAACTGAAACATTATTTGCCCACAAAGAATTTCGAACCTAGAAGTTGGCCCTCATACTTATATTTTGTCAACGGTTTTTTATAACCAATAATGATACCAATGATGTGGAAACAATTGGGAAGTCAAGACTTCGAATATGTGGACTTACACTCTAATTAACCAACGAAACAATAAGCATTCAACGACATTACCCACATTAACACCCAGGTGGGGACTTATGTGGTCTAAAACGGGGACCAGAGTTATCTATTTTGTACAGAAAAGAAAACTGAAACATTATTTGCCAACAAAGAATTTTGAACCTAGAAGTTGGCCCTCATACTTATATTTTGTCAACGGTTTTTTATAACCAATAATGATACCAATGATATGGAAACAACTGGGGAGTCAGAACTTCGAATGTGTGGACTTACATTGTAATTAACCAACGAAACGTTAAGCAGTCAACGACATTACACACATTAACACCCAAGTGGGGACTTATGTGGTCTGAAACGGGGACCAGAGTTATCTATTTTGTACAAAAAAGAAAACTGAAACATTATTTGCCCACAAAGAATTTCGAACCTAGAAGTTGGCCCTCATACTTATATTTTGTGAACAGTTTTTTATAACCAATAATGATACCAATGATGTGGAAACAATTGGGAAGTCAAGACTTCGAATATGTGGACTTACACTCTAATTAACCAACGAAACAATAAGCATTCAACGACATTACCCACATTAACACCCAGGTGGGGACTTATGTGGTCTAAAACGGGGACCAGAGTTATCTATTTTGTACAAACAAGAAAACTGAAACATTATTTGCCCACAAAGAATTTCGAACCTAGAAGTTGGCCCTCATACTTATATTTTGTCAACGGTTTTTTATAACCAATAATGATACCAATGATGTGGAAACAACTGGGGAGTCAGGACTTCGAATATGTGGACTTACACTGTAATTAACCAACCGAACATTAAGCAGTCAACGACATTATCCACATTAACACCCAGGTAGGGACTTATGTAGTCTGAAACGGGGACCAGAGTTATCTATTTTGTACAAAAAGAAAAACTGAAACATTATTTGCCCACAAAGAATTTCGAACCTAGAAGTTGGCCCTCATACTTATATTTTGTCAACGGTTTTTTATAACCAATAATGATACCAATGATGTGGAAACAACTGGGGAGTCAGGACTTCGAATGTGTGGACTTACACTGTAATTAACCAACGAAACGTTAAGCAGTCAACGACATTACCCACATTAACACCCAGGTGGGGACTTATGTGGTCTGAAACGGGGACCAGAGTTATCTATTTTGTACAAAAAAGAAAACTGAAACATTATTTGCCTACAAAGAATTTCGAACCTAGAAGTTGGCCCTCACACTTATATTTTGTCAACTGTTTTTTATAACAAATAATGATACCAATGATGTGGAAACAACTAGGGAGTCAGGACTTCGAATGTGTGGACTTACACTGTAATTAACCAACAAAACGTTAAGCAGTCAACGACATTACCCACATTAACACCCAGGTGGGGACTTATGTGGTCTGAAACGGGGACCAGAGTTATCTATTTTGTACATAAAAGAAAACTGAAACATTATTTGCCCACAAAGAATTTCGAACCTAGAAGTTAGCCCTCATACTTATATTTTGTCAACGGTTTTTTATAACCAATAATGATACCAATGATGTGGAAACAACTGGGGAGTCAGGACTTCGAATATGTGGACTTACACTATAATTAACCAACGAAACAATAAGCAGTCAACGACATTGATGGACGTCCTTGGTGTAGGAGAGGAAGGAGATCCATGGAAGACACCAAAAAGAAGATGAAATGCAGCGGAAATGAAGATAAGAGCAAGAAGAGCTCTAGGCAATGGAGGTTTTTGGTGAAGATGAAGAGTAGAAGTGAAGCTATGGTATGGAAGGTGGCTAGAGGAGATGAAGGAGAAGGTTAGCCATGTGTGCTCTCAAAATAATAGAAGAGTGGAGTGATCTCAACACAAACATTCTATTAGAAATTTCATGAGTTAAAATGTACAAATGGTCTACTTTTGGCTTTTATATGTAAGCCTAAAAGCTAGACTAATTCTTGGCCCTTAGATTAAGCTTGGAGGTGAAGCTTTAATCATCACCCTTGGATGGTGGCTTGGAGAAGGAGGCATCTTCCTAGCCTTTGGATGAAGGCTTGGAAAAGAAGACACTCTCTTAGCCCTTGGATGAAGGAGGCACATGGGTGGAGTGTGGACTTGGCTCCATGGGATGCATGATCCATGAGGTGTAGGAAGGAATGTTGACTTCCACTTAGTCTACCTTTGACCTTTGGTAGCTCATGGCCAAATCTCCTATTGGGCTTAGTCAAGCCCAATTTTATCAATTTTACTACACAATGTTTGACTTATTATTCTAGAAAAACAAGGCCTAAACAATGGCCCAATTTAAATCTATACTATTTCCTTCATGCATAATCTCATATTTTAGAGATTTCTTTAGCCCATGTGAATAATGTAAAAAGCCCATGATTGACTTGATCATCTTGTGAGAGGCCCATGTGAATCTTTCTCATCATGCTTCTAGTGATTGGGCCTTGATGTGGGCTTAGGCTTGTTGATGCACTTGAGCTTGGGCTTGTTGGGGTCACATCATCCCCTCCCCCTTGAAGAGGATTTGCCCTCAAATCTTGGTGTTCATCCTCCATGGATCCTACAAAAGAAATTAAATGAGATATATTGAAAGTGGAATGAACACCATACTGATAAGCAGGAGTATATCTAAAGTAGAGGACAAAAGAAGGTCTTGTTGTATTGTTGAAAGTTACTTGAAGATGAACAAGACCTACTTCACAAAAATAATTTTGTGTACTTTGAGTTGTCTCAAACCTAGTAGGCAACATTAACTCAAAGTCTGATTTTGTAAAATATTTTGAGGAGTTTAAAAAAAATGGGAAGGGAAATTGGCTTGAAAAACTCAGCAAAAGTAAAGATTGGTTTGAAGAAATGAGAATGATTGATGTAATGAGAAGAGTTAAAAGATTTGAGCACTCCCTTTAAAATTCCTGATTCAATGAGAATTGTGGGGGTCGGAAGTGCCTTTAGTAGCACTCCTTTATTGAGTAGGATTTCTTCTTCCTCTTTCTCTTTCTTTTCAAGCTCTATTTTTGCTCTCTTTTCTCTCAATACCCTGTCAGATTCTTTCCTTTCCTCTTCCTCTCTATCTCTTCTTTCCTTCTCCTCTTGCTCTTTTTGCACATGGTCTCTTTGCTTTTTAATTTCTCTTTGCTTTTCAATTTCTCTTTTCTTACTCAAGAGCAAGTCAAGTTTATCTTTAAAATCTCTTTCTTGACGAGAAAACTTCTTTAGATTTTGAATGAATGCATCTCCTATATCAATGAAGTTTTCTAGTCGAGACTGTTGCTCTCGAGTGATCCTATATGAAGAGGGAACAAAATGTTTCCACATGCATGCTTTTAGTTCATAAAAGGTATTAATGCATGATGCTCTTCCCTTTTCCACTTGAAATTGCCTTTGATGCCACCACTCACATGCACGTCCTACAAATCTAGAAATGACATGCCTAAGAATATCATACTGACTATATCTATTAAAGAATGGTTGCACCAACTTCTCTATATCCCACATCCAATCTATGAATGATAGTGGACCTATATCCTCCCCAAAGAATGGAATGTCACTATGAAATGTATGATGCAACTCATGACTATCATGCTTAGTCAACCTAGGACTATATGTAGAATATGTACTCATGATGATTGAATGAACTTATGCACTTGGATAAAAGGGTGAAAGAAGAGGACTAGCACAAGTGTACCTCCAGGTAAGCGAGGTGAGTCTCACGGACTTCTTAAGTACCAAGGCCAATCCTTGCCAAGGTTACACTTGAAAAAGTACTCAAAGTTCACACAAATGTTCAAGTAATAAGTAGATAGAATCACATGAGGCAAAACACACAACAAGCACAAACAAGACTCAAAGAAAAGAAAAGACTAACACTAAAAACGGACCCCTAAATGGCAAAAATTTTAGAGACTTTGGTCTCACAAATTAACACCACTAAGCGTCTAATCTATGCGGCCTAAAAGCAAGGTGAGAAATCACTTAGAACTTTCAACACACTCACTTACTAAAACGTTGCACTATAATATGAAAAAAGTTCTACTTAAGAGATGGGATTGAACACCTTTGGTTCCCCAAGACACCTAAGTAGGCCATGGATACAATTGAGAACTTGAAAGCAAATTTGGTTCACTAATTTGGTACTCAAAATGAAGCAACCTCAAGCCACTTAATATCTCAAATTTTGATGCTCAAAAGATGCAATTTCACAATCAAGGAGGCTTCAAATTGGTACCAAATAAGATGTGCCAAAAAGAAGTACAAAGTACAATGAAATAAAGCCAAAAAAATAAGAAACAATGCAACTCCAAATGTGCTGCCAAAGTGCTGCCAATTTGCACAAAATCAAGAGCCAATAGCTTGGCTTGTAGGCTCCTTTTGATTTGAACAAAGACCACCACCAAGTAAGGCACTTGTAAGCACCTTAAGCCACCAAAATGAAGTGCAAAACAGCAACTATAGCCTTGGTTTTAAGGCCAAAACAGCCACCAAACCTGCACCAAAAAAAACAAAACAGCAAGAAAACTATAACAAGCAATGGAGTTAGCACACACTCTCTCAAATGAATAGGTCCAAAACTCTCAATAGCTGAGGAAAAGAATAAGCACACAAGCTAAAATTCTACTTCAATATCCACCACCTAAGATGCTACCAAATCATAGAAACCATTCTAAACTTCATAGCATCATCAATCACAACCAATAACCAAGAGTCAAGTATATGAACCCAAACAAAGGAGAAAGCAAGAAAAGCTAATTAGAAATGTTAAACCAAAAGAGAATTGAAATGAAACATGACTAGAAGGAGATTCAAGAAGTGACAAGCAAGAAATTAAAGGCTGGAAAGAAAGGCAAGCACCACAAAAAGGAACCTAGAAATGCACTAGAATAGATGAAAAAAAACTGAAAATAGTGAAGAAAAAGTGCTCAAAAACAGCCACTGTACTCATTGCAATTTTGTGCCAAATTGAGGGAATAAATTCCACTTCTATTGAAGGCAAACTCAAGGCAATATAGAGTACACAATCAAGGAATCAATTAGAATAACAAAGAGCACTTAAAAGCACCACAAATCGCACAAAACAGCAGTAAAACATAAAATTCCCGAGACCACTGCGCCAGAAAACGTGAAAATTTTCCTCAACTTCGCCGATTTTTCATTTTTTTTGTACTCAACATTTTTGAATGATTCTTTTTTTGTATGTTTCGTCTGGATGTTAGCTAAATGAGGAAAAATTCAGATTAAAATTTGGACCAGGTAGTGAGTCATGACAAATCTCAAACAGTAGGTGTGCGTGCAGTGAAATCTGGAAAAACAGACTGGAGCAGAATTGCTCACGGAAAATGTAAGATGTTCTATGAAAATTCAAGTTGAATGAACTTGATTATGATCTAAAATCAAGTATGAATCATAGAAGAACATCTTAAACACTCAAAAGCACAATCCAATCGGTGAAATGGACGAAAAACAGTGAGACCATTGCCTTACACATCCACAAGCATCACTTGAAGTTCATAGCTCATTTTGTGTGATGTAGGACTTGGTTCTCATCAAGCAAGTGCAGAATTCAGCCATATGAACGAAAATTAAGATGAATTAAAGTGCTAAAACATGACTTAAGACAAAACACAATATAAGGAACTGAAAATTGAAAGATGCACCGATTAAAATGAAGAAAAACAGCAAGGAAGAAAAGAACAAGTGCTGGAATACGAAAATGGAACCTAAAAACAGATTTGCACCAATGAAGCAAGGAGTACTACAAGATGAATCAATGGAGATTCATGTAGCCTCAATGTCAAACCGTGGAGAGCTTAAAAAACATGAAAAAACAGCAGCAAAAGTGAAGAAAACAGTGGAGAAGAGAGACAAAACGGAAATTGAAACAAGAGACATGTATGGACCAAGAACCTTACCCAAACCAAGAGGATGGATGCACCAAAGGCTTGGATGGCTCTAGATACCAATTGATGGACGTCCTTGGTGTAGGAGAGGAAGGAGATCCATGGAAGACACCAAAAAGAAGATGAAATGCAGCGGAAATGAAGATAAGAGCAAGAAGAGCTCTAGGCAATGGAGGTTTTTGGTGAAGATGAAGAGTAGAAGTGAAGCTATGGTATGGAAGGTGGCTAGAGGAGATGAAGGAGAAGGTTAGCCATGTGTGCTCTCAAAATAATAGAAGAGTGGAGTGATCTCAACACAAACATTCTATTAGAAATTTCAAGAGTTAAAATGTACAAATGGTCTACTTTTGGCTTTTATATGTAAGCCTAAAAGCTAGACTAATTCTTGGCCCTTAGATTAAGCTTGGAGGAGAAGCTTTAATCATCACCCTTGGATGGTGGCTTGGAGAAGGAGGCATCTTCCTAGCCTTTGGATGAAGGCTTGGAAAAGAAGACACTCTCTTAGCCCTTGGATGAAGGAGGCACATGGGTGGAGTGTGGACTTGGCTCCATGGGATGCATGATCCATGAGGTGTAGGAAGGAATGTTGACTTCCACTTAGTCTACCTTTGACCTTTGGTAGCTCATGGCCAAATCTCCTATTGGGCTTAGTCAAGCCCAATTTTATCAATTTTACTACACAATGTTTGACTTATTATTCTAGAAAAACAAGGCCTAAACAATGGCCCAATTTAACTCTATACTATTTCCTTCATGCATAATCTCATATTTTAGAGATTTCTTTAGCCCATGTGAATAATGCAAAAAGCCCATGATTGACTTGATCATCTTGTGAGAGGCCCATGTGAATCTTTCTCATCATGCTTCTAGTGATTGGGCCTTGATGTGGGCTTGGGCTTGTTGATGCACTTGAGCTTGGGCTTGTTGGGGTCACATCAGACATTACCCACATTAACACCCAGGTGGGGACTTATGTGGTCTAAAACGGGGACCAGAGTTATCTATTTTGTACAAAAAAGAAAACTGAAACATTATTTGCCCACAAAGATTTTCGAACCTAGAAGTTGGCCCTCATACTTATATTTTGTCAACGGTTTTTTATAACCAATAATGATACCAATGATGTGGAAACAACTAGGGAGTCAGGACTTCGAATGTGTGGACTTACACTGTAATTAACCAACGAAACGTTAAGCAGTCAACGACATTACCCACATTAACACCCAGGTGGGGACTTATGTGGTCTGAAACGGGGTCCAGAGTTATCTATTTTGTACAAAAAAGAAAACTGAAACATTATTTGCCCACAAAGATTTTCGAACCTAAAAGTTGGGCCTCATACTTATATTTTGTCAACGGTTTTTTATAACCAATAATGATACCAATCATGTGGAAACAACTGGGGAGTCAGGACTTGGAATGTGTGGACTTACACTGTAATTAACCAACGAAACGTTAAGCAGTCAACGACATTACCCACATTAACACCCAGGTGGGGACTTATGTGGTCTGAAACGGGGACCAGAGTTATCTATTTTGTACAAAAAAGAAAACTGAAACATTATTTGCCCACAAAGAATTTCGAACCTAGAAGTTGGCCCTCACACTTATATTTTGTCAACTGTTTTTTATAACCAATAATGATACCAATGATATGGAAACAACTGGGGAGTCAGAACTTCGAATGTGTGGACTTACATTGTAATTAACCAGCGAAACGTTAAGCAGTCAACGACATTACCCACATTAACACCCAGGTGGGGACTTATGTGGTCTGAAACGGGGACCAGAGTTATCTATTTTGTACAAAAAAGAAAACTGAAACATTATTTGCCCACAAAGAATTTCGAACCTAGAAGTTGGCCCTCATACTTATATTTTGTGAACAGTTTTTTATAACCAATAATGATACCAATGATGTGGAAACAACTGGGGAGTCAGAACTTCGAATGTGTGGACTTACACTATAATTAACCAACGAAACGTTAAGCAGTCAACGACATTACCCAATTAACACCCAGGTGGGGACTTATGTGGTCTGAAACGGGGACCAGAGTTATCTATTTTGTACAAAAAAGAAAACTGAAACATTATTTGCCCACAAAGAATTTCAAACCTAGAAGTTGGCCCTCATACTTATATTTTGTCAACGGTTTTTTATAACCAATAATGATACCAATGATGTGGAAACAACTGGGGAGTCAGGACTTCGAATGTGTGGACTTACACTGTAATTAACCAACGAAACGTTAAGCAGTCAACGACATTACCCACATTAACACCCAGGTGGGGACTTATGTGGTCTGAAACGGGGACCAGAGTTATCTATTTTGTACAAAAAAGAAAACTGAAACATTATTTGCCCACAAAGAATTTCGAACCTAGAAGTTGGCCCTCACACTTATATTTTGTCAACTGTTTTTTATAACCAATAATGATACCAATGATGCGGAAACAACTGGGGAGTCAGTACTTCGAATGTGTGGACTTACACTGTAATTAACCAACGAAACGTTAAGCAGTCAACGACATTACCCACATTAACACCCAGGTGGGGACTTATGTGGTCTGAAACGGGGACCAGAGTTATCTATTTTGTACAAAAAAGAAAACTGAAACATTATTTGCCCACAAAGAATTTCGAACCTAGAAGTTGGCCCTCATACTTATATTTTGTCAACGGTTTTTTATAACCAATAATGATACCAATGATGTGGAAACAACTGGGGAGTTAGAACTTCGAATGTGTGGACTTACACTGTAATTAACCAACGAAACGTTAAGCAGTCAACGACATTACCCACATTAACACCCAGGTGGGGACTTATGTGGTCTGAAACGGGGACCAGAGTTATTTATTTTGTACAAAAAAGAAAACTGAAACATTATTTGCCCACAAAGAATTTCGAACCTAGAAGTTGGCCCTCATACTTATATTTTGTGAACACTTTTTTATAACCAATAATGATACCAATGATGTGGAAACAACTGGGGAGTCAGAACTTCGAATGTGTGGACTTACACTGTAATTAACCAACGAAACGTTAAGCAGTCAACGACATTACCCACATTAACACCCAGGTGGGGACTTATGTGGTCTGAAAAGGGGACCAGAGTTATGTATTTTGTACAAAAAAGAAAACTGAAACATTATTTGCCCACAAAGAATTTCGAACCTAGAAGTTGGCCCTCATACTTATATTTTGTCAACGGTTTTTTATAACCAATAATGATACCAATGATGTGGAAACAACTGGGGAGTCAGGACTTCGAATGTGTGGACTTACACTGTAATTAACCAACGAAACGTTAAGCAGTCAACGACATTACCTAATTAACACCCAGGTGGGGACTTATGTGGTCTGAAACGGGGACCAGAGTTATCTATTTTGTACAAAAAAGAAAACTGAAACATTATTTGCCCACAAAGAATTTCAAACCAAGAAGTTGGCCCTCATACTTATATTTTGTCAACGGTTTTTTATAACCAATAATGATACCAATGATGTGGAAACAACTGGGGAGTCAGGACTTCGAATGTGTGGACTTACACTGTAATTAACCAACGAAACGTTAAGCAGTCAACGACATTACCCACATTAACACCGACGTGGGGACTTATGTGGTCTGAAACGGGGACCAGAGTTATCTATTTTGTACAAAAAAGAAAACTGAAACATTATTTGCCCACAAAGAATTTCGAACCTAGAAGTTGGCCCTCACACTTATATTTTGTCAATTGTTTTTTATAACCAATAATGATACCAATGATGTGGAAACAACTGGGGAGTCAGTACTTCGAATGTGTGGACTTACACTGTAATTAACCAACGAAACGTTAAGCAGTCAACGACATTACCCACATTAACACCCAGGTGGGGACTTATGTGGTCTGAAACGGGGACCAGAGTTATCTATTTTGTACAAAAAAGAAAACTGAAACATTATTTGCCCACAAAGAATTTCGAACCTAGAAGTTGGCCCTCATACTTATATTTTGTCAACGGTTTTTTATAACCAATAACGATACCAAGGATATGGAAACAACTGGGGAGTCAGAACTTCGAATGTGTGGACTTACATTGTAATTAACCAACGAAACGTTAAGCAGTCAACGACATTACCCACATTAACACCCAGGTGGGGACTTATGTGGTCTGAAACGGGGACCAGAGTTATCTATTTTGTACAAAAAAGAAAACTGAAACATTATTTGCCCACAAAGAATTTCGAACCTAGAAGTTGGCCCTCATACTTATATTTTGTGAACAGTTTTTTATAACCAATAATGATACCAATGATGTGGAAACAACTGGGGAGTCAGAACTTCGAATGTGTGGACTTACACTGTAATTCACCAACGAAACGTTAAGCAGTCAACGACATTACCCACATTAACACCCAGGTGGGGACTTATGTGGTCTGAAAAGGGGACCAGAGTTATCTATTTTGTACAAAAAAGAAAACTGAAACATTATTTGCCCACAAAGAATTTCGAACCTAGAAGTTGGCCCTCACACTTATATTTTGTCAATTGTTTTTTATAACCAATAATGATACCAATGATGTGGAAACAACTGGGGAGTCAGTACTTCGAATGTGTGGACTTACACTGTAATTAACCAACGAAACGTTAAGCAGTCAACGACATTACCCACATTAACACCCAGGTGGGGACTTATGTGGTCTGAAACGGGGACCAGAGTTATCTATTTTGTACAAAAAAGAAAACTGAAACATTATTTGCCCACAAAGAATTTCGAACCTAGAAGTTGGCCCTCACACTTATATTTTGTCAATTGTTTTTTATAACCAATAATGATACCAATGATGTGGAAACAACTGGGGAGTCAGTACTTCGAATGTGTGGACTTACACTGTAATTAACCAACGAAACGTTAAGCAGTCAACGACATTACCCACATTAACACCCAGGTGGGGACTTATGTGGTCTGAAACGGGGACCAGAGTTATCTATTTTGTACAAAAAAGAAAACTGAAACATTATTTGCCCACAAAGAATTTCGAACCTAGAAGTTGGCCCTCATACTTATATTTTGTCAACGGTTTTTTATAACCAATAATGATACCAAGGATATGGAAACAACTGGGGAGTCAGAACTTCGAATGTGTGGACTTACATTGTAATTAACCAACGAAACGTTAAGCAGTCAACGACATTACCCACATTAACACCCAGGTGGGGACTTATGTGGTCTGAAACGGGGACCAGAGTTATCTATTTTGTACAAAAAAGAAAACTGAAACATTATTTGCCCACAAAGAATTTCGAACCTAGAAGTTGGCCCTCACACTTATATTTTGTCAATTGTTTTTTATAACCAATAATGATACCAATGATGTGGAAACAACTGGGGAGTCAGTACTTCGAATGTGTGGACTTACACTGTAATTAACCAACGAAACGTTAAGCAGTCAACGACATTACCCACATTAACACCCAGGTGGGGACTTATGTGGTCTGAAACGGGGACCAGAGTTATCTATTTTGTACAAAAAAGAAAACTGAAACATTATTTGCCCACAAAGAATTTCGAACCTAGAAGTTGGCCCTCATACTTATATTTTGTCAACGGTTTTTTATAACCAATAACGATACCAAGGATATGGAAACAACTGGGGAGTCAGAACTTCGAATGTGTGGACTTACATTGTAATTAACCAACGAAACGTTAAGCAGTCAACGACATTACCCACATTAACACCCAGGTGGGGACTTATGTGGTCTGAAACGGGGACCAGAGTTATCTATTTTGTACAAAAAAGAAAACTGAAACATTATTTGCCCACAAAGAATTTCGAACCTAGAAGTTGGCCCTCATACTTATATTTTGTGAACAGTTTTTTATAACCAATAATGATACCAATGATGTGGAAACAACTGGGGAGTCAGAACTTCGAATGTGTGGACTTACACTGTAATTCACCAACGAAACGTTAAGCAGTCAACGACATTACCCACATTAACACCCAGGTGGGGACTTATGTGGTCTGAAAAGGGGACCAGAGTTATCTATTTTGTACAAAAAAGAAAACTGAAACATTATTTGCCCACAAAGAATTTCGAACCTAGAAGTTGGCCCTCACACTTATATTTTGTCAATTGTTTTTTATAACCAATAATGATACCAATGATGTGGAAACAACTGGGGAGTCAGTACTTCGAATGTGTGGACTTACACTGTAATTAACCAACGAAACGTTAAGCAGTCAACGACATTACCCACATTAACACCCAGGTGGGGACTTATGTGGTCTGAAACGGGGACCAGAGTTATCTATTTTGTACAAAAAAGAAAACTGAAACATTATTTGCCCACAAAGAATTTCGAACCTAGAAGTTGGCCCTCACACTTATATTTTGTCAATTGTTTTTTATAACCAATAATGATACCAATGATGTGGAAACAACTGGGGAGTCAGTACTTCGAATGTGTGGACTTACACTGTAATTAACCAACGAAACGTTAAGCAGTCAACGACATTACCCACATTAACACCCAGGTGGGGACTTATGTGGTCTGAAACGGGGACCAGAGTTATCTATTTTGTACAAAAAAGAAAACTGAAACATTATTTGCCCACAAAGAATTTCGAACCTAGAAGTTGGCCCTCATACTTATATTTTGTCAACGGTTTTTTATAACCAATAATGATACCAAGGATATGGAAACAACTGGGGAGTCAGAACTTCGAATGTGTGGACTTACATTGTAATTAACCAACGAAACGTTAAGCAGTCAACGACATTACCCACATTAACACCCAGGTGGGGACTTATGTGGTCTGAAACGGGGACCAGAGTTATCTATTTTGTACAAAAAAGAAAACTGAAACATTATTTGCCCACAAAGAATTTCGAACCTAGAAGTTGGCCCTCATACTTATATTTTGTGAACAGTTTTTTATAACCAATAATGATACCACTGATGTGGAAACAACTGGGGAGTCAGAACTTCGAATGTGTGGACTTACACTGTAATTCACCAACGAAACGTTAAGCAGTCAACGACATTACCCACATTAACACCCAGGTGGGGACTTATGTGGTCTGAAAAGGGGACCAGAGTTATCTATTTTGTACAAAAAAGAAAACTGAAACATTATTTGCCCACAAAGAATTTTGAACCTAGAAGTTGGCCCTCATACTTATATTTTGTCAACGGTTTTTTATAACCAATAATGATACCAAGGATATGGAAACAACTGGGGAGTCAGAACTTCGAATGTGTGGACTTACATTGTAATTAACCAACGAAACGTTAAGCAGTCAACGACATTACCCACATTAACACCCAGGTGGGGACTTATGTGGTCTGAAACGGGGACCAGAGTTATCTATTTTGTACAAAAAAGAAAACTGAAACATTATTTGCCCACAAAGAATTTCGAACCTAGAAGTTGGCCCTCATACTTATATTTTGTGAACAGTTTTTTATAACCAATAATGATACCAATGATGTGGAAACAACTGGGGAGTCAGAACTTCGAATGTGTGGACTTACACTGTAATTCACCAACGAAACGTTAAGCAGTCAACGACATTACCCACATTAACACCCAGGTGGGGACTTATGTGGTCTGAAAAGGGGACCAGAGTTATCTATTTTGTACAAAAAAGAAAACTGAAACATTATTTGCCCACAAAGAATTTTGAACCTAGAAGTTGGCCCTCATACTTATATTTTGTCAACGGTTTTTTATAACCAATAATGATACCAATGATGTGGAAACAACTGGGGAGTCAGGACTTCGAATGTGTGGACTTACACTGTAATTAACCAACGAAACGTTAAGCAGTCAACGACATTACCCAATTAACACCCAGGTGGGGACTTATGTGGTCTGAAACGGGGACCAGAGTTATATATTTTGTACAAAAAAGAAAACTGAAACATTATTTGCCCACAAAGAATTTCAAACCTAGAAGTTGGCCCTCATACTTATATTTTGTCAACGGTTTTTTATAACCAATAATGATACCAATGATGTGGAAACAACTGGGGAGTCAGGACTTCGAATGTGTGGACTTACACTGTAATTAACCAACGAAACGTTAAGCAGTCAACGACATTACCCACATTAACACCCAGGTGGGGACTTATGTGGTCTGAAACGGGGACCAGAGTTATCTATTTTGTACAAAAAAGAAAACTGAAACATTATTTGCCCAGAAAGAATTTCGAACCTAGAAGTTGGCCCTCACACTTATATTTTGTCAACTGTTTTTTATAACCAATAATGATACCAATGATGTGGAAACAACTGGGGAGTCAGTACTTCGAATGTGTGGACTTACACTGTAATTAACCAACGAAACGTTAAGTAGTCAATGACATTACCCAATAAACACTCAGGTGGGGACTTATGTGGTCTGAAACGGGGTTCAGAGTTATCTATTTTGTACAAAAAAGAAAACTGAAACATTATTTGCCCACAAAGAATTTCAAACCTCGAAGTTGGCCCTCATACTTATATTTTGTGAACGGTTTTTTATAACCAATAATGATACCAATGATGTGGAAACAACTAGGGAGTCAGGACTTCGAATGTGTGGACTTACATTGTAATTAACCAACGAAACGTTAAGCAGTCAACGACATTACCCACATTAACACCCAGGTGGGGACTTATGTGGTCTGAAACGGGGACAAGAGTAACATTATTTGCCCACAAAGAATTTCGAACCTCGAAGTTGGCCCTCATACTTATATTTTGTGAACGGTTTTTATAACCAATAATGATACCAATGATGTGGAAACAACTGGGGAGTCAGGACTTCGAATGTGTGGACTTACACTGTAATTAACCAACGAAACGTTAAGCAGTCAACGACATTACCCACACTAACACCCAGGTGGGGACTTATGTGGTCTGAAACGGGGACCAGAGTTATCTATTTTGTACAAAAAAGAAAACTGAAACATTATTTGCCCACAAAGAATTTCGAACCTAGAAGTTGGCCCTCATACTTATATTTTGTGAACAGTTTTTTATAACCAATAATGATACCAATGATGTGGAAACAACTGGGGAGTCAGAACTTCGAATGTGTGGACTTACACTGTAATTAACCAACGAAACGTTAAGCAGTCAACGACATTACCCACATTAACACCCAGGTGGGGACTTTTGTGTTCTGAAAAGGGGACCAGAGTTATGTATTTTGTACAAAAAAGAAAACTGAAACATTATTTGCCCACAAAGAATTTCGAACCTAGAAGTTGGCCCTCATACTTATATTTTGTCAACGGTTTTTTATAACCAATAATGATACCAATGATGTGGAAACAACTGGTGAGTCAGGACTTCGAATGTGTGGACTTACACTGTAATTAACCAACGAAACGTTAAGCAGTCAACGACATTACCCAATAAACACTCAGGTGGGGACTTATGTGGTCTGAAACGGGGACCAGAGTTATCTATTTTGTACAAAAAAGAAAACTGAAACATTATTTGCCCACAAAGAATTTCAAACCTCGAAGTTGGCCCTCATACTTATATTTTGTGAACGGTTTTTTATAACCAATAATGATACCAATGATGTGGAAACAACTGGGGAGTCTGGACTTCGAATGTGTGGACTTACACTGTAATTAACAACCGAAACGTTAAGCAGTCAACGACATTACCCACATTAACACCCAGGTGGGGACTTATGTGGTCTGAAACGGGGACAAGAGTAACATTATTTGCCCACAAAGAATTTCGAACCTCGAAGTTGGCCCTCATACTTATATTTTGTGAACGGTTTTTATAACCAATAATGATACCAACGATGTGGAAACAACTGGGGAGTCAGGACTTCGAATGTGTGGACTTACACTGTAATTAACCAACGAAACGTTAAGCAGTCAACGACATTACCCACACTAACACCCAGGTGGGGACTTATGTGGTCTGAAACGGGGACCAGAGTTATCTATTTTGTACAAAAAAGAAAACTGAAACATTATTTGCCCACAAAGAATTTCGAACCTAGAAGTTGGCCCTCATACTTATATTTTGTCAACGGTTTTTTATAACCAATAATGATACCAATGATGTGGAAACAACTGGGGAGTCAGTACTTCGAATGTGTGGACTTACACTGTAATTAACCAACGAAACGTTAAGCAGTCAACGACATTACCCACACTAACACCCAGGTGGGGACTTATGTGGTCTGAAACGGGGACCAGAGTTATCTATTTTGTACAAAAAAGAAAATTGAAACATTATTTGCCCACAAAGAATTTCGAACCTAGAAGTTGGCCCTCATACTTATATTTTGTGAACAGTTTTTTATAACCAATAATGATACCAATGATGTGGAAACAACTGGGGAGTCAGAACTCCGAATGTGTGGACTTACACTGTAATTAACCAACGAAACGTTAAGCAGTCAACGACATTACCCACATTAACACCCAGGTGGGGACTTATGTGGTCTGAAAAGGGGACCAGAGTTATGTATTTTGTACAAAAAAGAAAACTGAAACATTATTTGCCCACAAAGAATTTCGAACCTAGAAGTTGGCCCTCATACTTATATTTTGTCAACGGTTTTTTATAACCAATAATGATACCAATGACGTGGAAACAACTGGGGAGTCAGGACTTCGAATGTGTGGACTTACATTGTAATTAACCAACGAAACGTTAAGCAGTCAACGACATTACCCACATTAACACCCAGGTGGGGACTTATGTGGTCTGAAACGGGGACCAGAGTTATCTATTTTGTATAAAAAAGAAAACTGAAACATTATTTGCCCACAAAGAATTTCGAACCTAGAAGTTGGCCCTCATACTTATATTTCGTCAACGGTTTTTTATAACCAATAATGATACCAATGATGTGGAAACAACTGCGGAGTCAGGACTTCGAATGTGTGGACTTACACTGTAATTAACCAACGAAACGTTAAGCAGTCAACGACATTACCCACATTAACTCCCAGGTGGGGACTTATGTGGTCCGAAACGGGGACCAGAGTTATCTATTTTGTGCAAAAAAGAAAACTGAAACATTATTTGCCCACAAAGAATTTCGAACCTAAAAGTTAGCCCTCATACTTATATTGTCAATGGTTTTTTATAACCAATAATGATACCAATGATGTAGAAACAACTGGGGAGTCAGGACTTCGAATGTGTGGACTTACACTGTAATTAACCAACGAAACGTTAAGCAGTCAACGACATTACCCACATTAACACCCAGGTGGGGACTTATGTGGTCTGAAACGGGGACCAGAGTTATCTATTTTGTATAAAACAGAAAACTGAAACATTATTTGCCCACAAAGAATTTCGAACCTAGAAGTTGGCCCTCATACTTATATTTTGTCAACGGTTTTTTATAACCAATAATGATACCAATGATGTGGAAACAACTGGGGAGTCAGGACTTCGAATGTGTGGACTTACACTGTAATTAACCAACGAAACGTTAAGCAGTCAACGACATTACCCACATTAACACCCAGGTGGGGACTTATGTGGTCTGAAACGGGGACCAGAGTTATCTATTTTGTATAAAAAAGAAAACTGAAACATTATTTGCCCACAAAGAATTTCGAACCTAGAAGTTGGCCCTCATACTTATATTTTGTCAACGGTTTTTTATAACCAATAATGATACCAATGATGTGGAAACAACTGGTGAGTCAGGACTTCGAATGTGTGGACTTACACTGTAATTAACCAACGAAACGTTAAGCAGTCAACGACATTACCCAATAAACACTCAGGTGGGGACTTATGTGGTCTGAAATGGGGACCAGAGTTATCTATTTTGTACAAAAATGAAAACTGAAACATTATTTGCCCACAAAGAATTTCAAACCTCGAAGTTGGCCCTCATACTTATATTTTGTGAACGGTTTTTTATAACCAATAATGATACCAATGATGTGGAAACAACTGGGGAGTCAGAACTTCGAATGTGTGGACTTACACTGTAATTAACCAACGAAACGTTAAGCAGTCAACGACATTCCCATATTAACACCCAGGTGGGGACTTATGTGGTCTGAAACGGGGACAAGAGTAACATTATTTGCCCACAAAGAATTTCGAACCTCGAAGTTGGCCCTCATACTTATATTTTGTGAACGGTTTTTATAACCAATAATGATACCAATGATGTGGAAACAACTGGGGAGTCAGGACTTCGAATGTGTGGACTTACACTGTAATTAACCAACGAAACGTTAAGCAGTCAACGACATTACCCACACTAACACCCAGGTGGGGACTTATGTGGTCTGAAACGGGGACCAGAGTTATCTATTTTGTACAAAAAAGAAAACTGAAACATTATTTGGCCACAAAGAATTTCGAACCTAGAAGTTGGCCCTCATACTTATATTTTGTGAACAGTTTTTTATAACCAATAATGATACCAATGATGTGGAAACAACTGGGGAGTCAGAACTTCGAATGTGTGGACTTACACTGTAATTAACCAACGAAACGTTAAGCAGTCAACGACATTACCCACATTAACACCCAGGTGGGGACTTATGTGGTCTGAAAAGGGGACCAGAGTTATGTATTTTGTACAAAAAAGAAAACTGAAACATTATTTGCCCACAAAGAATTTCGAACCTAGAAGTTGGCCCTCATACTTATATTTTGTCAACGGTTTTTTATAACCAATAATGATACCAATGATGTGGAAACAACTGGGGAGTCAGGACTTCGAATGTGTGGACTTACACTGTAATTAACCAACGAAACGTTAAGCAGTCAACGACATTACCCACATTAACACCCAGGTGGGGACTTATGTGGTCTGAAACGGGGACCAGAGTTATCTATTTTGTATAAAAAAGAAAACTGAAACATTATTTGCGCACAAAGAATTTCGAACCTAGAAGTTGGCCCTCATACTTATATTTTGTCAACGGTTTTTTATAACCAATAATGATACCAATGATGTGGAAACAACTGGGGAGTCAGAACTTCGAATGTGTGGACTTACACTGTAATTAACCAACGAAACGTTAAGCAGTCAACGACATTACCCACATTAACACCCAGGTGGGGACTTATGTGGTCCGAAACGGAGACCAGAGTTATCTATTTTGTGCAAAAAAGAAAACTGAAACATTATTTGCCCACAAAGAATTTCGAACCTAAAAGTTAGCCCTCATACTTATATTGTCAATGGTTTTTTATAACCAATAATGATACCAATGATGTGGAAACAACTGGGGAGTCAGGAATTCGAATGTGTGGACTTACACTGTAATTAACCAACGAAACGTTAAGCAGTCAACGACATTACCCACATTAACACCCAGGTGGGGACTTATGTGGTCTGAAACGGGGACCAGAGTTATCTATTTTGTACAAAAAAGAAAACTGAAACATTATTTGCCCACAAAGAATTTCGAACCTAGAAGTTGGCCCTCATACTTATATTTTGTGAACAGTTGTTTATAACCAATAATGATACCAATGATGTGGAAACAACTAGGGAGTCAGAACTTCGAATGTGTGGACTTACACTGTAATTAACCAACGAAACGTTAAGCAGTCAACGACATTACCCACATTAACACCCAGGTGGGGACTTATGTGGTCTGAAAAGGGGACCAGAGTTATGTATTTTGTACAAAAAAGAAAACTGAAACATTATTTGCCCACAAAGAATTTCGAACCTAGAAGTTGGCCCTCATACTTATATTTTGTCAACGGTTTTTTATAACCAATAATGATACCAATGATGTGGAAACAACTGGGGAGTCAGGACTTCGAATGTGTGGACTTACACTGTAATTAACCAACGAAACGTTAAGCAGTCAACGACATTACCTACATTAACACCCAGGTGGGGACTTATGTGGTCTGAAACGGGGACCAGAGTTATCTATTTTGTATAAAAAAGAAAACTGAAACATTATTTGCCCACAAAGAATTTCGAACCTAGAAGTTGGCCCTCATACTTATATTTTGTCAACGGTTTTTTATAACCAATAATGATACCAATGATGTGGAAACAACTAGGGAGTCAGAACTTCGAATGTGTGGACTTACACTGTAATTAACCAACGAAACGTTAAGCAGTCAACGACATTACCCACATTAACACCCAGGTGGGGACTTATGTGGTCCGAAACGGAGACCAGAGTTATCTATTTTGTGCAAAAAAGAAAACTGAAACATTATTTGCCCACAAAGAATTTCGAACCTAAAAGTTAGCCCTCATACTTATATTGTCAATGGTTTTTTATAACCAATAATGATACCAATGATGTGGAAACAAATGGGGAGTCAGGAATTCGAATGTGTGGACTTACACTGTAATTAACCAACGAAACGTTAAGCAGTCAACGACATTACCCACATTAACACCCAGGTGGGGACTTATGTGGTCTGAAACGGGGACCAGAGTTATCTATTTTGTACAAAAAAGAAAACTGAAACATTATTTGCCCACAAAGAATTTCGAACCTAAAAGTTAGCCCTCATACTTATATTGTCAATGGTTTTTTATAACCAATAATGATACCAATGATGTGGAAACAACTGGGGAGTCAGGACTTCGAATGTGTGGACTTAGACTGTAATTAACCAACGAAACGTTAAGCAGTCAACGACATTACCCACATTAACACCCAGGTGGGGACTTATGTGGTCTGAAACGCGGACCAGAGTTATCTATTTTGTATAAAAAAGAAAACTGAAACATTATTTGCCCACAAAGAATTTCGAACCTAGAAGTTGGCCCTCATACTTATATTTTGTCAACGGTTTTTTATAACCAATAATGATACCAATGATGTGGAAACAACTGGGGAGTCAGGACTTCGAATGTGTGGACTTACACTGTAATTAACCAACGAAACGTTAAGCAGTCAACGACATTAGCCACATTAACACCCAGGTGGGGACTTATGTGGTCCGAAACGGAGACCAGAGTTTTCTATTTTGTGCAAAAAAGAAAACTGAAACATTATTTGCCCACAAAGAATTTCGAACCTAAAAGTTAGCCCTCATACTTATATTGTCAACGGTTTTTTATAACTAATAATGATACCAATGATGTGGAAACAACTGGGGAGTCAGGACTTCGAATGTGTGGACTTACACTGTAATTAACCAACGAAACGTTAAGCAGTCAACGACATTACCCACATTAACACCCAGGTGGGGACTTATGTGGTCTGAAACGGGGACCAGAGTTATCTATTTTGTATAAAAAAGAAAACTGAAACATTATTTGCCCACAAAGAATTTCGAACCTAGAAGTTGGCCCTCATACTTATATTTTGTCAACGGTTTTTATAACCAATAATGATACCAATGATGTGGAAACAACTGGGGAGTCAGGACTTCGAATGTTTGGACTTACACTGTAATTAACCAACGAAACGTTAAGCAGTCAACGACATTACCCACATTAACACCCAGGTGGGGACTTATGTGGTCTGAAAAGGGGACCAGAGTTATGTATTTTGTACAAAAAAGAAAACTGAAACATTATTTGCCCACAAAGAATTTCGAACCTAGAAGTTGGCCCTCATACTTATATTTTGTCAACGGTTTTTATAACCAATAATGATACCAATGATGTGGAAACAACTGGGGAGTCAGGACTTCGAATGTTTGGACTTACACTGTAATTAAACAACGAAACGTTAAGCAGTCAACGACATTACCCACATTAACACCCAGGTGGGGACTTATGTGGTCTGAAAAGCGGACCAGAGTTATGTATTTTGTACAAAAAAGAAAACTGTAACATTGTTTGCCTACAAAGAATTTCGAACCTAGAAGTTGGCCCTCACACTTATATTTTGTCAACGGTTTTTTATAACCAATAATGATACCAATGATGTGGAAACAACTGGGGAGTCAGGACTTCGAATGTGTGGACTTACACTGTAATTAACCAACGAAACGTTAAGCAGTCAATGACATTACCCACATTAACACCCAGGTGGGGACTTATGTGGTCTGAAACGGGGACAAAAGTTATCTATTTTGTACAAAAAAGAAAACTGAAACATTATTTGCCCACAAAGAATTTCGAACCTAAAAGTTAGCCCTCATACTTATATTGTCAATGGTTTTTTATAACCAATAATGATACCAATGATGTGGAAACAACTGGGGAGTCAGGACTTCGAATGTGTGGACTTAGACTGTAATTAACCAACGAAACGTTAAGCAGTCAACGACATTACCCACATTAACACCCAGGTGGGGACTTATGTGGTCTGAAACGCGGACCAGAGTTATCTATTTTGTATAAAAAAGAAAACTGAAACATTATTTGCCCACAAAGAATTTCGAACCTAGAAGTTGGCCCTCATACTTATATTTTGTCAACGGTTTTTTATAACCAATAATGATACCAATGATGTGGAAACAACTGGGGAGTCAGGACTTCGAATGTGTGGACTTACACTGTAATTAACCAACGAAACGTTAAGCAGTCAACGACATTAGCCACATTAACACCCAGGTGGGGACTTATGTGGTCCGAAACGGAGACCAGAGTTTTCTATTTTGTGCAAAAAAGAAAACTGAAACATTATTTGCCCACAAAGAATTTCGAACCTAAAAGTTAGCCCTCATACTTATATTGTCAACGGTTTTTTATAACTAATAATGATACCAATGATGTGGAAACAACTGGGGAGTCAGGACTTCGAATGTGTGGACTTACACTGTAATTAACCAACGAAACGTTAAGCAGTCAACGACATTACCCACATTAACACCCAGGTGGGGACTTATGTGGTCTGAAACGGGGACCAGAGTTATCTATTTTGTATAAAAAAGAAAACTGAAACATTATTTGCCCACAAAGAATTTCGAACCTAGAAGTTGGCCCTCATACTTATATTTTGTCAACGGTTTTTTATAACCAATAATGATACCAATGATGTGGAAACAACTGGTGAGTCAGGACTTCGAATGTGTGGACTTACACTGTAATTAACCAACGAAACGTTAAGCAGTCAACGACATTACCCAATAAACACTCAGGTGGGGACTTATGTGGTCTGAAACGGGGACCAGAGTTATCTATTTTGTACAAAAAAGAAAACTGAAACATTATTTGCCCACAAAGAATTTCAAACCTCGAAGTTGGCCCTCATACTTATATTTTGTCAACGGTTTTTTATAACCAATAATGATACCAATGATGTGGAAACAACTGGGGAGTCAGGACTTCGAATGTGTGGACTTACACTGTAATTAACCAACGAAACGTTAAGCAGTCAACGACATTACCCACACTAACACCCAGGTGGGGACTTATGTGGTCTGAAACGGGGACCAGAGTTATCTATTTTGTACAAAAAAGAAAACTGAAACATTATTTGCCCACAAAGAATTTCGAACCTAGAAGTTGGCCCTCATACTTATATTTTGTGAACGGTTTTTATAACCAATAATGATACCAACGATGTGGAAACAACTGGGGAGTCAGGACTTCGAATGTGTGGACTTACACTGTAATTAACCAACGAAACGTTAAGCAGTCAACGACATTACCCACATTAACACCCAGGTAGGGACTTATGTGGTCTGAAACGGGGACCAGAGTTATCTATTTTGTACAAAAAAGAAAACTGTAACATTGTTTGCCTACAAAGAATTTCGAACCTAGAAGTTGGCCCTCACACTTATATTTTGTCAACGGTTTTTTATAACCAATAATGATACCAATGATGTGGAAACAACTGGGGAGTCAGGACTTCGAATGTGTGGACTTACACTGTAATTAACCAACGAAACGTTAAGCAGTCAATGACATTACCCACATTAACACCCAGGTGGGGACTTATGTGGTCTGAAACGGGGACAAAAGTTATCTATTTTGTACAAAAAAGAAAACTGAAACATTATTTGCCCACAAAGAATTTCGAACCTAAAAGTTAGCCCTCATACTTATATTGTCAATGGTTTTTTATAACCAATAATGATACCAATGATGTGGAAACAACTGGGGAGTCAGGACTTCGAATGTGTGGACTTAGACTGTAATTAACCAACGAAACGTTAAGCAGTCAACGACATTACCCACATTAACACCCAGGTGGGGACTTATATGGTCTGAAACGCGGACCAGAGTTATCTATTTTGTATAAAAAAGAAAACTGAAACATTATTTGCCCACAAAGAATTTCGAACCTAGAAGTTGGCCCTCATACTTATATTTTGTCAACGGTTTTTTATAACCAATAATGATACCAATGATGTGGAAACAACTAGGGAGTCAGGACTTCGAATGTGTGGACTTACACTGTAATTAACCAACGAAACGTTAAGCAGTCAACGACATTACCCACATTAACACCCAGGTGGGGACTTATGTGGTCCGAAACGGAGACCAGAGTTATCTATTTTGTATAAAAAAGAAAACTGAAACATTATTTGCCCACAAAGAATTTCGAACCTAGAAGTTGGCCCTCATACTTATATTTTGTCAACGGTTTTTTATAACCAATAATGATACCAATGATGTGGAAACAACTGGTGAGTCAGTACTTCGAATGTGTGGACTTACACTGTAATTAACCAACGAAACGTTAAGCAGTCAACGACATTACCCAATAAACACTCAGGTGGGGACTTATGTGGTCTGAAACGGGGACCAGAGTTATCTATTTTGTACAAAAAAGAAAACTGAAACATTATTTGCCCACAAAGAATTTCAAACCTCGAAGTTGGCCCTCATACTTATATTTTGTCAACGGTTTTTTATAACCAATAATGATACCAATGATGTGGAAACAACTGGGGAGTCAGGACTTCGAATGTGTGGACTTACACTGTAATTAACCAACGAAACGTTAAGCAGTCAACGACATTACCCACATTAACACCCAGGTGGGGACTTGTGTGGTCTGAAACGGGGACCAGAGTTATCTATTTTGTATAAAAAAGAAAATTGAAACATTATTTGCCCACAAAGAATTTCGAACCTAGAAGTTGGCCCTCATACTTATATTTTGTCAACGGTTTTTTATAACCAATAATGATACCAATGATGTGGAAACAACTGGTGAGTCAGGACTTCGAATGTGTGGACTTACACTGTAATTAACCAACGAAACGTTAAGCAGTCAACGACATTACCCACACTAACACCCAGGTGGGGACTTATGTGGTCTGAAACGGGGACCAGAGTTATCTATTTTGTACAAAAAAGAAAACTGAAACATTATTTGCCCACAAAGAATTTCGAACCTAGAAGTTGGCCCTCATACTTATATTTTGTGAACAGTTTTTTATAACCAATAATGATACCAATGATGTGGAAACAACTGGGGAGTCAGAACTTCGAATGTGTGGACTTACACTGTAATTAACCAACGAAACGTTAAGCAGTCAACGACATTACCCACATTAACACCCAGGTGGGGACTTATGTGGTCTGAAACGGGGACCAGAGTTATGTATTTTGTACAAAAAAGAAAACTGTAACATTGTTTGCCTACAAAGAATTTCGAACCTAGAAGTTGGCCCTCACACTTATATTTTGTCAACGGTTTTTTATAACCAATAATGATACCAATGATGTGGAAACAACTGGGGAGTCAGGACTTCGAATGTGTGGACTTACACTGTAATTAACCAACGAAACGTTAAGCAGTCAATGACATTACCCACATTAACACCCAGGTGGGGACTTATGTGGTCTGAAACGGGGACAAAAGTTATCTAATTTGTACAAAAAAGAAAACTGAAACATTATTTGCCCACAAAGAATTTCGAACCTAAAAGTTAGCCCTCATACTTATATTGTCAATGGTTTTTTATAACCAATAATGATACCAATGATGTGGAAACAACTGGGGAGTCAGGACTTCGAATGTGTGGACTTAGACTGTAATTAACCAACGAAACGTTAAGCAGTCAACGACATTACCCACATTAACACCCAGGTGGGGACTTATGTGGTCTGAAACGCGGACCAGAGTTATCTATTTTGTATAAAAAAGAAAACTGAAACATTATTTGCCCACAAAGAATTTCGAACCTAGAAGTTGGCCCTCATACTTATATTTTGTCAACGGTTTTTTATAACCAATAATGATACCAATGATGTGGAAACAACTGGGGAGTCAGGACTTCGAATGTGTGGACTTACACTGTAATTAACCAACGAAACGTTAAGCAGTCAACGACATTAGCCACATTAACACCCAGGTGGGGACTTATGTGGTCCGAAACGGAGACCAGAGTTTTCTATTTTGTGCAAAAAAGAAAACTGAAACGTTATTTGCCCACAAAGAATTTCGAACCTAAAAGTTAGCCCTCATACTTATATTGTCAATGGTTTTTTATAACCAATAATGATACCAATGATGTGGAAACAACTGGGGAGTCAGGACTTCGAATGTGTGGACTTACACTGTAATTAACCAACGAAACGTTAAGCAGTCAACGACATTACCCAATAAACACTCAGGTGGGGACTTATGTGGTCTGAAACGGGGACCAGAGTTATCTATTTTGTACAAAAAAGAAAACTGAAACATTATTTGCCCACAAAGAATTTCAAACCTCGAAGTTGGCCCTCATACTTATATTTTGTCAACGGTTTTTTATAACCAATAATGATACCAATGATGTGGAAACAACTGGGGAGTCAGGACTTCGAATGTGTGGACTTACACTGTAATTAACCAACGAAACGTTAAGCAGTCAACGACATTACCCACATTAACACCCAGGTGGGGACTTGTGTGGTCTGAAACGGGGACCAGAGTTATCTATTTTGTATAAAAAAGAAAATTGAAACATTATTTGCCCACAAAGAATTTCGAACCTAGAAGTTGGCCCTCATACTTATATTTTGTCAACGGTTTTTTATAACCAATAATGATACCAATGATGTGGAAATAACTGGTGAGTCAGGACTTCGAATGTGTGGACTTACACTGTAATTAACCAACGAAACGTTAAGCAGTCAACGACATTACCCACACTAACACCCAGGTGGGGACTTATGTGGTCTGAAACGGGGACCAGAGTTATCTATTTTGTACAAAAAAGAAAACTGAAACATTATTTGCCCACAAAGAATTTCGAACCTAGAAGTTGGCCCTCATACTTATATTTTGTGAACAGTTTTTTATAACCAATAATGATACCAATGATGTGGAAACAACTGGGGAGTCAGAACTTCGAATGTGTGGACTTACACTGTAATTAACCAACGAAACGTTAAGCAGTCAACGACATTACCCACATTAACACCCAGGTGGGGACTTATGTGGTCTGAAAAGCGGACCAGAGTTATGTATTTTGTATAAAAAAGAAAACTGAAACATTATTTGCCCACAAAGAATTTCGAACCTAGAAGTTGGCCCTCATACTTATATTTTGTCAACGGTTTTTATAACCAATAATGATACCAATGATGTGGAAACAACTGGGGAGTCAGGACTTCGAATGTTTGGACTTACACTGTAATTAACCAACGAAACGTTAAGCAGTCAACGACATTACCCACATTAACACCCAGGTGGGGACTTATGTGGTCTGAAAAGGGGACCAGAGTTATGTATTTTGTACAAAAAAGAAAACTGAAACATTATTTGCCCACAAAGAATTTCGAACCTAGAAGTTGGCCCTCATACTTATATTTTGTCAAAGGTTTTTATAACCAATAATGATACCAATGATGTGGAAACAACTGGGGAGTCAGCACTTCGAATGTTTGGACTTACACTGTAATTAACCAACGAAACGTTAAGCAGTCAACGACATTACCCACATTAACACCCAGGTGGGGACTTATGTGGTCTGAAAAGCGGACCAGAGTTATGTATTTTGTACAAAAAAGAAAACTGTAACATTGTTTGCCTACAAAGAATTTCGAACCTAGAAGTTGGCCCTCACACTTATATTTTGTCAACGGTTTTTTATAACCAATAATGATACCAATGATGTGGAAACAACTGGGGAGTCAGGACTTCGAATGTGTGGACTTACACTGTAATTAACCAACGAAACGTTAAGCAGTCAATGACATTACCCACATTAACACCCAGGTGGGGACTTATGTGGTCTGAAACGGGGACAAAAGTTATCTAATTTGTACAAAAAAGAAAACTGAAACATTATTTGCCCACAAAGAATTTCGAACCTAAAAGTTAGCCCTCATACTTATATTGTCAATGGTTTTTTATAACCAATAATGATACCAATGATGTGGAAACAACTGGGGAGTCAGGACTTCGAATGTGTGGACTTAGACTGTAATTAACCAACGAAACGTTAAGCAGTCAACGACATTACCCACATTAACACCCAGGTGGGGACTTATGTGGTCTGAAACGCGGACCAGAGTTATCTATTTTGTATAAAAAAGAAAACTGAAACATTATTTGCCCACAAAGAATTTCGAACCTAGAAGTTGGCCCTCATACTTATATTTTGTCAACGGTTTTTTATAACCAATAATGATACCAATGATGTGGAAACAACTGGGGAGTCAGGACTTCGAATGTGTGGACTTACACTGTAATTAACCAACGAAACGTTAAGCAGTCAACGACATTAGCCACATTAACACCCAGGTGGGGACTTATGTGGTCCGAAACGGAGACCAGAGTTTTCTATTTTGTGCAAAAAAGAAAACTGAAACGTTATTTGCCCACAAAGAATTTCGAACCTAAAAGTTAGCCCTCATACTTATATTGTCAATGGTTTTTTATAACCAATAATGATACCAATGATGTGGAAACAACTGGGGAGTCAGGACTTCGAATGTGTGGACTTACACTGTAATTAACCAACGAAACGTTAAGCAGTCAACGACATTACCCAATAAACACTCAGGTGGGGACTTATGTGGTCTGAAACGGGGACCAGAGTTATCTATTTTGTACAAAAAAGAAAACTGAAACATTATTTGCCCACAAAGAATTTCAAACCTCGAAGTTGGCCCTCATACTTATATTTTGTCAACGGTTTTTTATAACCAATAATGATACCAATGATGTGGAAACAACTGGGGAGTCAGGACTTCGAATGTGTGGACTTACACTGTAATTAACCAACGAAACGTTAAGCAGTCAACGACATTACCCACATTAACACCCAGGTGGGGACTTGTGTGGTCTGAAACGGGGACCAGAGTTATCTATTTTGTATAAAAAAGAAAATTGAAACATTATTTGCCCACAAAGAATTTCGAACCTAGAAGTTGGCCCTCATACTTATATTTTGTCAACGGTTTTTTATAACCAATAATGATACCAATGATGTGGAAATAACTGGTGAGTCAGGACTTCGAATGTGTGGACTTACACTGTAATTAACCAACGAAACGTTAAGCAGTCAACGACATTACCCACACTAACACCCAGGTGGGGACTTATGTGGTCTGAAACGGGGACCAGAGTTATCTATTTTGTACAAAAAAGAAAACTGAAACATTATTTGCCCACAAAGAATTTCGAACCTAGAAGTTGGCCCTCATACTTATATTTTGTGAACAGTTTTTTATAACCAATAATGATACCAATGATGTGGAAACAACTGGGGAGTCAGAACTTCGAATGTGTGGACTTACACTGTAATTAACCAACGAAACGTTAAGCAGTCAACGACATTACCCACATTAACACCCAGGTGGGGACTTATGTGGTCTGAAAAGCGGACCAGAGTTATGTATTTTGTATAAAAAAGAAAACTGAAACATTATTTGCCCACAAAGAATTTCGAACCTAGAAGTTGGCCCTCATACTTATATTTTGTCAACGGTTTTTATAACCAATAATGATACCAATGATGTGGAAACAACTGGGGAGTCAGGACTTCGAATGTTTGGACTTACACTGTAATTAACCAACGAAACGTTAAGCAGTCAACGACATTACCCACATTAACACCCAGGTGGGGACTTATGTGGTCTGAAAAGGGGACCAGAGTTATGTATTTTGTACAAAAAAGAAAACTGAAACATTATTTGCCCACAAAGAATTTCGAACCTAGAAGTTGGCCCTCATACTTATATTTTGTCAACGGTTTTTATAACCAATAATGATACCAATGATGTGGAAACAACTGGGGAGTCAGCACTTCGAATGTTTGGACTTACACTGTAATTAACCAACGAAACGTTAAGCAGTCAACGACATTACCCACATTAACACCCAGGTGGGGACTTATGTGGTCTGAAAAGCGGACCAGAGTTATGTATTTTGTACAAAAAAGAAAACTGTAACATTGTTTGCCTACAAAGAATTTCGAACCTAGAAGTTGGCCCTCACACTTATATTTTGTCAACGGTTTTTTATAACCAATAATGATACCAATGATGTGGAAACAACTGGGGAGTCAGGACTTCGAATGTGTGGACTTACACTGTAATTAACCAACGAAACGTTAAGCAGTCAATGACATTACCCACATTAACACCCAGGTGGGGACTTATGTGGTCTGAAACGGGGACAAAAGTTATCTATTTTGTACAAAAAAGAAAACTGAAACATTATTTGCCCACAAAGAATTTCGAACCTAAAAGTTAGCCCTCATACTTATATTGTCAATGGTTTTTTATAACCAATAATGATACCAATGATGTGGAAACAACTGGGGAGTCAGGACTTCGAATGTGTGGACTTAGACTGTAATTAACCAACGAAACGTTAAGCAGTCAACGACATTACCCACATTAACACCCAGGTGGGGACTTATGTGGTCTGAAACGCGGACCAGAGTTATCTATTTTGTATAAAAAAGAAAACTGAAACATTATTTGCCCACAAAGAATTTCGAACCTAGAAGTTGGCCCTCATACTTATATTTTGTCAACGGTTTTTTATAACCAATAATGATACCAATGATGTGGAAACAACTGGGGAGTCAGGACTTCGAATGTGTGGACTTACACTGTAATTAACCAACGAAACGTTAAGCAGTCAACGACATTAGCCACATTAACACCCAGGTGGGGACTTATGTGGTCCGAAACGGAGACCAGAGTTTTCTATTTTGTGCAAAAAAGAAAACTGAAACATTATTTGCCCACAAAGAATTTCGAACCTAAAAGTTAGCCCTCATACTTATATTGTCAATGGTTTTTTATAACCAATAATGATACCAATGATGTGGAAACAACTGGGGAGTCAGGACTTCGAATGTGTGGACTTACACTGTAATTAACCAACGAAACGTTAAGCAGTCAACGACATTACCCACATTAACACCCAGGTGGGGACTTATGTGGTCTGAAACGGGGACCAGAGTTATCTATTTTGTATAAAAAAGAAAACTGAAACATTATTTGCCCACAAAGAATTTCGAACCTAGAAGTTGGCCCTCATACTTATATTTTGTCAACGGTTTTTTATAACCAATAATGATACCAATGATGCGGAAACAACTGGTGAGTCAGGACTTCGAATGTGTGGACTTACACTGTAATTAACCAACGAAACGTTAAGCAGTCAACGACATTACCCAATAAACACTCAGGTGGGGACTTATGTGGTCTGAAACGGGGACCAGAGTTATCTATTTTGTACAAAAAAGAAAACTGAAACATTATTTGCCCACAAAGAATTTCAAACCTCGAAGTTGGCCCTCATACTTATATTTTGTCAACGGTTTTTTATAACCAATAATGATACCAATGATGTGGAAACAACTGGGGAGTCAGGACTTCGAATGTGTGGACTTACACTGTAATTAACCAACGAAACGTTAAGCAGTCAACGACATTACCCACACTAACACCCAGGTGGGGACTTATGTGGTCTGAAACGGGGACCAGAGTTATCTATTTTGTACAAAAAAGAAAACTGAAACATTATTTGCCCACAAAGAATTTCGAACCTAGAAGTTGGCCCTCAAACTTATATTTTGTGAACGGTTTTTATAACCAATAATGATACCAACGATGTGGAAACAACTGGGGAGTCAGGACTTCGAATGTGTGGACTTACACTGTAATTAACCAACGAAACGTTAAGCAGTCAACGACATTACCCACATTAACACCCAGGTGGGGACTTATGTGGTCTGAAACGGGGACCAGAGTTATCTATTTTGTACAAAAAAGAAAACTGTAACATTGTTTGCCTACAAAGAATTTCGAACCTAGAAGTTGGCCCTCACACTTATATTTTGTCAACGGTTTTTTATAACCAATAATGATACCAATGATGTGGAAACAACTGGGGAGTCAGGACTTCGAATGTGTGGACTTACACTGTAATTAACCAACGAAACGTTAAGCAGTCAATGACATTACCCACATTAACACCCAGGTGGGGACTTATGTGGTCTAAAACGGGGACAAAAGTTATCTATTTTGTACAAAAAAGAAAACTGAAACATTATTTGCCCACAAAGAATTTCGAACCTAAAAGTTAGCCCTCATACTTATATTGTCAATGGTTTTTTATAACCAATAATGATACCAATGATGTGGGAACAACTGGGGAGTCAGGACTTCGAATGTGTGGACTTAGACTGTAATTAACCAACGAAACGTTAAGCAGTCAACGACATTACCCACATTAACACCCAGGTGGGGACTTATGTGGTCTGAAACGCGGACCAGAGTTATCTATTTTGTATAAAAAAGAAAACTGAAACATTATTTGCCCACAAAGAATTTCGAACCTAGAAGTTGGCCCTCATACTTATATTTTGTCAACGGTTTTTTATAACCAATAATGATACCAATGATGTGGAAACAACTGGGGAGTCAGGACTTCGAATGTGTGGACTTACACTGTAATTAACCAACGAAACGTTAAGCAGTCAACGACATTACCCACATTAACACCCAGGTGGGGACTTATGTGGTCCGAAACGGAGACCAGAGTTTTCTATTTTGTGCAAAAAAGAAAACTGAAACATTATTTGCCCACAAAGAATTTCGAACCTAAAAGTTAGCCCTCATACTTATATTGTCAATGGTTTTTTATAACCAATAATGATACCAATGATGTGGAAACAACTGGGGAGTCAGGACTTCGAATGTGTGGACTTACACTGTAATTAACCAACGAAACGTTAAGCAGTCAACGACATTACCCAATAAACACTCAGGTGGGGACTTATGTGGTCTGAAACGGGGACCAGAGTTATCTATTTTGTACAAAAAAGAAAACTGAAACATTATTTGCCCACAAAGAATTTCAAACCTCGAAGTTGGCCCTCATACTTATATTTTGTCAACGGTTTTTTATAACCAATAATGATACCAATGATGTGGAAACAACTGGTGAGTCAGGACTTCGAATGTGCGGACTTACACTGTAATTAACCAACGAAACGTTAAGCAGTCAACGACATTACCCAATAAACACTAAGGTGGGGACTTATGTGGTCTGAAACGGGGACCAGAGTTATCTATTTTGTACAAAAAAGAAAACTGAAACATTATTTGCCCACAAAGAATTTCAAACCTCGAAGTTGGCCCTCATACTTATATTTTGTGAACGGTTTTTTATAACCAATAATGATACCAATGATGTGGAAACAACTGGGGAGTCAGGACTTCGAATGTGTGGACTTACACTGTAATTAACCAACGAAACGTTAAGCAGTCAACGACATTACCCACATTAACACCCAGGTGGGGACTTATGTGGTCTGAAACGGGGACAAGAGTAACATTATTTGCCCACAAAGAATTTCGAACCTCGAAGTTGGCCCTCATACTTATATTTTGTGAACGGTTTTTATAACCAATAATGATACCAATGATGTGGAAACAACTGGGGAGTCAGGACTTCGAATGTGTGGACTTACACTGTAATTAACCAACGAAACGTTAAGCAGTCAACGACATTACCCACATTAACACCCAGGTGGGGACTTATGTGGTCTGAAACGGGGACCAGAGTTATCTATTTTGTATAAAAAAGAAAACTGAAACATTAGTTGCCCACAAAGAATTTCGAACCTAGAAGTTGGCCCTCATACTTATATTTTGTCAACGGTTTTTTATAACCAATAATGATACCAATGATGTGGAAACAACTGGTGAGTCAGGACTTCGAATGTGTGGACTTACACTGTAATTAACCAACGAAACGTTAAGCAGTCAACGACATTACCCAATAAACACTCAGGTGGGGACTTATGTGGTCTGAAACGGGGACCAGAGTTATCTATTTTGTACAAAAAAGAAAACTGAAACATTATTTGCCCACAAAGAATTTCAAACCTCGAAGTTGGCCCTCATACTTATATTTTGTGAACGGTTTTTTATAACCAATAATGATACCAATGATGTGGAAACAACTGGGGAGTCAGGACTTCGAATGTGTGGACTTACACTGTAATTAACCAACGAAACGTTAAGCAGTCAACGACATTACCCACATTAACACCCAGGTGGGGACTTATGTGGTCTAAAACGGGGACAAAAGTTATCTATTTTGTACAAAAAAGAAAACTGAAACATTATTTGCCCATAAAGAATTTCGAACCTAGAAGTTGGCCGTCATACTTATATTTTGTGAACGGTTTTTATAACCAATAATGATACCAATGATGTGGAAACAACTGGGGAGTCAGGACTTCGAATGTGTGGACTTACATTGTAATTAACCAACGAAACGTTAAGCAGTCAACGACATTACCCACATTAACACCCAGGTGGGGACTTATGTGGTCTAAAACGGGGACCAGAGTTATGTATTTTGTACATAAAAGAAAACTGAAACATTATTTGCCCACAAAGAATTTCGAACCTAGAAGTTGGCCCTCATACTTATATTTTGTCAACGGTTTTTTATAACCAATAATGATACCAATGATGTGGAAACAACTGGGGAGTCAGGACTTCGAATGTGTGGACTTACACTGTAATTAACCAACGAAACGTTAAGCAGTCAACGACATTACCCACATTAACACCCAGGTGGGGACTTATGTGGTCTGAAACGGGGACCAGAGTTATCTATTTTGTACAAAAAAGAAAACTGAAACATTATTTGCCCACAAAGAATTTCGAACCTAGAAGTTGGCCCTCATACTTATATTTTGTGAACAGTTTTTTATAACCAATAATGATACCAATGATGTGGAAACAACTGGGGAGTCAGGACTTCGAATGTGTGGACTTACACTGTAATTAACCAACGAAACGTTAAGCAGTCAACGACATTACCCACATTAACACCCAGGTGGGGACTTATGTGGTCTAAAACGGGGACCAGAGTTATCTATTTTGTACAAAAAAGAAAACTGAAACATTATTTGCCCACAAAGAATTTCGAACCTAGAAGTTGGCCCTCACACTTATATTTTGTCAACTGTTTTTTATAACCAATAATGATACCAATGATGTGGAAACAACTGGGGAGTCAGTACTTCGAATGTGTCGACTTACACTGTAATTAACCAACGAAACGTTAAGCAGTCAACGACATTACCCACATTAACACACAGGTGGGGACTTATGTGGTCTGAAACGGGGACCAGAGTTATCTATTTTGTACAAAAAAGAAAACTGAAACATTATTTGCCCACAAAGAATTTCGAACCTAGAAGTTGGCCCTCATACTTATATTTTGTCAACGGTTTTTTATAACCAATAATGATACCAATGATGTGGAAACAACTGGGGAGTCAGGACTTCGAATGTGTGGACTTACACTGTAATTAACCAACGAAACATTAAGCAGTCAACGACATTACCCACATTAACACCCAGGTAGGGACTTATGTGGTCTAAAACGGGGACCAGAGTTATCTATTTTGTACATAAAAGAAAACTGAAACATTATTTGCCCACAAAGAATTTCGAACCTAGAAGTTGGCCCTCATACTTATATTTTGTCAACGGTTTTTTATAACCAATAATGATACCAATGATGTGGAAACAACTGCGGAGTCAGGACTTCGAATATGTGGACTTACACTGTAATTAACCAACGAAACGTTAAGCAGTCAACGACATTACCCACATTAACACCCAGGTGGGGACTTATGTGGTCTGAAACGGGGACCAGAGTTATCTATTTTGTACAAAAAAGAAAACTGAAACATTATTTGCCCACAAAGAATTTCAAACCTAGAAGTTGGCCCTCATACTTATATTTTGTCAACGGTTTTTTATAACCAATAATGATACCAATGATGTGGAAACAACTAGGGAGTCAGGACTTCGAATGTGTGGACTTACACTGTAATTAACCAACGAAACGTTAAGCAGTCAACGACATTACCCACATTAACACCCAGGTGGGGACTTATGTGGTCTAAAACGGGGACAAAAGTTATCTATTTTGTACAAAAAAGAAAACTGAAACATTATTTGCCCATAAAGAATTTCGAACCTAGAAGTTGGCCGTCATACTTATATTTTGTGAACGGTTTTTATAACCAATAATGATACCAACGATGTGGAAACAACTGGGGAGTTAGGACTTCGAATGTGTGGACTTACACTGTAATTAACCAACGAAACGTTAAGCAGTCAACGACATTACCCACATTAACACCCAGGTGGGGACTTATGTGGTCTAAAACGGGGACCAGAGTTATGTATTTTGTACATAAAAGAAAACTGAAACATTATTTGCCCACAAAGAATTTCGAACCTAGATGTTGGCCCTCATACTTATATTTTGTCAACGGTTTTTTATAACCAATAATGATACCAATGATGTGGAAACAACTGGGGAGTCAGGACTTCGAATGTGTGGACTTACACTGTAATTAACCAACGAAACGTTAAGCAGTCAACGACATTACCCACATTAACACCCAGGTGGGGACTTATGTGGTCTGAAACGGGGACCAGAGTTATCTATTTTGTACAAAAAAGAAAACTGAAACATTATTTGCCCACAAAGAATTTCGAACCTAGAAGTTGGCCCTCATACTTATATTTTGTGAACAGTTTTTTATAACCAATAATGATACCAATGATGTGGAAACAACTGGGGAGTCAGGACTTCGAATGTGTGGACTTACACTGTAATTAACCAACGAAACGTTAAGCAGTCAACGACATTACCCACATTAACACCCAGGTGGGGACTTATGTGGTCTAAAACGGGGACCAGAGTTATCTATTTTGTACAAAAAAGAAAACTGAAACATTATTTGCCCACAAAGAATTTCGAACCTAGAAGTTGGCCCTCACACTTATATTTTGTCAACTATTTTTTATAACCAATAATGATACCAATGATGTGGAAACAACTAGGGAGTCAGTACTTCGAATGTGTCGACTTACACTGTAATTAACCAACGAAACGTTAAGCAGTCAACGACATTACCCACATTAACACACAGGTGGGGACTTATGTGGTCTGAAACGGGGACCAGAGTTATCTATTTTGTACAAAAAAGAAAACTGAAACATTATTTGCCCACAAAGAATTTCGAACCTAGAAGTTGGCCCTCATACTTATATTTTGTCAACGGTTTTTTATAACCAATAATGATACCAATGATGTGGAAACAACTGGGGAGTCAGGACTTCGAATGTGTGGACTTACACTGTAATTAACCAACGAAACATTAAGCAGTCAACGACATTACCCACATTAACACCCAGGTAGGGACTTATGTGGTCTAAAACGGGGACCAGAGTTATCTATTTTGTACATAAAAGAAAACTGAAACATTATTTGCCCACAAAGAATTTCGAACCTAGAAGTTGGCCCTCATACTTATATTTTGTCAACGGTTTTTTATAACCAATAATGATACCAATGATGTGGAAACAACTGCGGAGTCAGGACTTCGAATATGTGGACTTACACTGTAATTAACCAACGAAACGTTAAGCAGTCAACGACATTACCCACATTAACACCCAGGTGGGGACTTATGTGGTCTGAAACGGGGACCAGAGTTATCTATTTTGTACAAAAAAGAAAACTGAAACATTATTTGCCCACAAAGAATTTCAAACCTAGAAGTTGGCCCTCATACTTATATTTTGTCAACGGTTTTTTATAACCAATAATGATACCAATGATGTGGAAACAACTAGGGAGTCAGGACTTCGAATGTGTGGACTTACACTGTAATTAACCAACGAAACATTAAGCAGTCAACGATATTACCCACAGTAACACCCAGGTGGGGACTTATGTGGTCTGAAACGGGGACCAGAGTTATCTATTTTGTACAAAAAAGAAAACTGAAACATTATTTGCCCACAAAGAATTTCGAACCTAGAAGTTGGCCCTCATACTTATATTTTGTGAACAGTTTTTTATAACCAATAATGATACCAATGATGTGGAAACAACTAGGGAGTCAGGACTTCGAATGTGTGGACTTACACTGTAATTAACCAACGAAACGTTAAGCAGTCAACGACATTACCCACATTAACACCCAGGTGGGGACTTATGTGGTCTGAAACGGGGACAAGAGTAACATTATTTGCCCACAAAGAATTTCGAACCTCGAAGTTGGCCCTCATACTTATATTTTGTGAACGGTTTTTATAACCAATAATGATACCAATGATGTGGAAACAACTGGGGAGTCAGGACTTCGAATGTGTGGACTTACACTGTAATTAACCAACGAAACGTTAAGCAGTCAACGACATTACCCACATTAACACCCAGGTGGGGACTTATGTGGTCTGAAACGGGGACCAAAGTTATCTATTTTGTATAAAAAAGAAAACTGAAACATTATTTGCCCACAAAGAATTTCGAACCTAGAAGTTGGCCATCATACTTATATTTTGTGAACGGTTTTTATAACCAATAATGATACCAACGATGTGGAAACAACTGGGGAGTCAGGACTTCGAATGTGTGGACTTACACTGTAATTAACCAACGAAACGTTAAGCAGTCAACGACATTACCCACATTAACACCCAGGTGGGGACTTATGTGGTCTGAAACGGGGACCAGAGTTATCTATTTTGTACAAAAAAGAAAACTGAAACATTGTTTGCCTACAAAGAATTTCGAACCTAGAAGTTGGCCCTCACACTTATATTTTGTCAACGGTTTTTTATAACCAATAATGATACCAATGATGTGGAAACAACTGGGGAGTCAGGACTTCGAATGTGTGGACTTACACTGTAATTAACCAACGAAACGTTAAGCAGTCAACGACATTACCCACATTAACACCCAGGTGGGGATTTATGTGGTCTGAAACGGGGACCAGAGTTATCTATTTTGTACAAAAAAGAAAACTGAAACATTATTTGCCCACAAAGAATTTCAAACCTAGAAGTTGGCCCTCATACTTATATTTTGTCAACGGTTTTTTATAACCAATAATGATACCAATGATGTGGAAACAACTAGGGAGTCAGGACTTCGAATGTGTGGACTTACACTGTAATTAACCAACGAAACATTAAGCAGTCAACGACATTACCCACATTAACACCCAGGTAGGGACTTATGTGGTCTAAAACGGGGACCAGAGTTATCTATTTTGTACATAAAAGAAAACTGAAACATTATTTGCCCACAAAGAATTTCGAATCTAGAAGTTGGCCCTCATACTTATATTTTGTCAACGGTTTTTTATAACCAATAATGATACCAATGATGTGGAAACAACTGGGGAGTCAGGACTTCGAATGTGTGGACTTACACTGTAATTAACCAACGAAACGTTAAGCAGTCAACGACATTACCCACATTAACACCCAGGTGGGGATTTATGTGGTCTGAAACGGGGACCAGAGTTATCTATTTTGTACAAAAAAGAAAACTGAAACATTATTTGCCCACAAAGAATTTCAAACCTAGAAGTTGGCCCTCATACTTATATTTTGTCAACGGTTTTTTATAACCAATAATGATACCAATGATGTGGAAACAACTAGGGAGTCAGGACTTCGAATGTGTGGACTTACACTGTAATTAACCAACGAAACGTTAAGCAGTCAACGACATTACCCAATAAACACTCAGGTGGGGACTTATGTGGTCTGAAACGGGGACCAGAGTTATCTATTTTGTACAAAAAAGAAAACTGAAACATTATTTGCCCACAAAGAATTTCAAACCTCGAAGTTGGCCCTCATACTTATATTTTGTGAACGGTTTTTTATAACCAATAATGATACCAATGATGTGGAAACAACTGGGGAGTCAGGACTTCGAATGTGTGGACTTATACTGTAATTAACCAACGAAACGTTAAGCAGTCAACGACATTACCCACATTAACACCCAGGTGGGGACTTATGTGGTCTGAAACGGGGACAAAAGTTATCTATTTTGTACAAAAAAGAAAACTGAAACATTATTTGCCCACAAAGAATTTCGAACCTAGAAGTTGGCCCTCATACTTATATTTTGTGAACGGTTTTTATAACCAATAATGATACCAACGATGTGGAAACAACTGGGGAGTCAGGACTTCGAATGTGTGGACTTACACTGTAATTAACCAACGAAACGTTAAGCAGTCAACGACATTACCCACATTAACACCCAGGTGGGGACTTATGTGGTCTGAAACGGGGACCAGAGTTATCTATTTTGTACAAAAAAGAAAACTGAAACATTGTTTGCCTACAAAGAATTTCGAACCTAGAAGTTGGCCCTCACACTTATATTTTGTCAACGGTTTTTTATAACCAATAATGATACCAATGATGTGGACACAACTGGGGAGTCAGGACTTCGAATGTGTGGACTTACACTGTAATTAACCAACGAAACATTAAGCAGTCAACGACATTACCCACATTAACACCCAGGTTGAAACATTATTTGCCCACAAAGAATTTTGAACCTAAAAATTAGCCCTCACACTTATATTGTCAATGGTTTTTTATAACCAATAATGATACCAATGATGTGGAAACAACTGGGGAGTCAGGACTTCGAATGTGTGGACTTACACTGTAATTAACCAACGAAACGTTAAGCAGTCAACGACATTACCCACATTAACACCCAGGTGGGGACTTATGTGGTCTGAAACGGGGACCAGAGTTATCTATTTTGTACAAAAAAGAAAACTGAAACATTGTTTGCCTACAAAGAATTTCGAACCTAGAAGTTGGCCCTCACACTTATATTTTGTCAACGGTTTTTTATAACCAATAATGATACCAATGATGTGGAAACAACTGGGGAGTCAGAACTTCGAATGTGTGGACTTACACTGTAATTAACCAACGAAACGTTAAGCAGTCAACGACATTACCCACATTAACACCCAGGTAGGGACTTATGTGGTCTAAAACGGGGACCAGAGTTATCTATTTTGTACATAAAAGAAAACTGAAACATTATTTGCCCACAAAGAATTTCGAACCTAGAAGTTGGCCCTCATACTTATATTTTGTGAACGGTTTTTATAACCAATAACGATACCAACGATGTGGAAACAACTGGGGAGTCAGGACTTCGAATGTGTGGACTTACACTGTAATTAACCAACGAAACGTTAAGCAGTCAACGACATTACCCACATTAACACCCAGGTGGGGACTTATGTGGTCTGAAACGGGGACCAGAGTTATCTATTTTGTACAAAAAAGAAAACTGAAACATTGTTTGCCTACAAAGAATTTCGAACCTAGAAGTTGGCCCTCACACTTATATTTTGTCAACGGTTTTTTATAACCAATAATGATACCAATGATGTGGACACAACTGGGGAGTCAGGACTTCGAATGTGTGGACTTACACTGTAATTAACCAACGAAACATTAAGCAGTCAACGACATTACCCACATTAACACCCAGGTTGAAACATTATTTGCCCACAAAGAATTTTGAACCTAAAAATTAGCCCTCACACTTATATTGTCAATGGTTTTTTATAACCAATAATGATACCAATGATGTGGAAACAACTGGGGAGTCAGGACTTCGAATGTGTGGACTTACACTGTAATTAACCAACGAAACGTTAAGCAGTCAACGACATTACCCACATTAACACCCAGGTGGGGACTTATGTGGTCTGAAACGGGGACCAGAGTTATCTATTTTGTACAAAAAAGAAAACTGAAACATTATTTGCCCACAAAGAATTTCGAACCTAGAAGTTGGCCCTCATACTTATATTTTGTCAACGGTTTTTTATAACCAATAATGATACCAATGATGTGGAAACAACTGGGGAGTCAGGACTTCGAATGTGTGGACTTACACTGTAATTAACCAACGAAACGTTAAGCAGTCAACGACATTACCCACATTAACACCCAGGTGGGGACTTATGTGGTCTGAAACGGGGACCAGAGTTATCTATTTTGTACAAAAAAGAAAACTGAAACATTATTTGCCCACAAAGAATTTCGAACCTAGAAGTTGGCCCTCATACTTATATTTTGTGAACAGTTTTTTATAACCAATAATGATACCAATGATGTGGAAACAACTGGGGAGTCAGGACTTCGAATGTGTGGACTTACACTGTAATTAACCAACGAAACGTTAAGCAGTCAACGACATTACCCACATTAACACCCAGGTGGGGACTTATGTGGTCTAAAACGGGGACCAGAGTTATCTATTTTGTACAAAAAAGAAAACTGAAACATTATTTGCCCACAAAGAATTTCGAACCTAGAAGTTGGCCCTCACACTTATATTTTGTCAACTATTTTTTATAACCAATAATGATACCAATGATGTGGAAACAACTGGGGAGTCAGTACTTCGAATGTGTCGACTTACACTGTAATTAACCAACGAAACGTTAAGCAGTCAACGACATTACCCACATTAACACACAGGTGGGGACTTATGTGGTCTGAAACGGGGACCAGAGTTATCTATTTTGTACAAAAAAGAAAACTGAAACATTATTTGCCCACAAAGAATTTCGAACCTAGAAGTTGGCCCTCATACTTATATTTTGTCAACGATTTTTTATAACCAATAATGATACCAATGATGTGGAAACAACTGGGGAGTCAGGACTTCGAATGTGTGGACTTACACTGTAATTAACCAACGAAACATTAAGCAGTCAACGACATTACCCACATTAACACCCAGGTAGGGACTTATGTGGTCTAAAACGGGGACCAGAGTTATCTATTTTGTACATAAAAGAAAACTGAAACATTATTTGCCCACAAAGAATTTCGAACCTAGAAGTTGGCCCTCATACTTATATTTTGTCAACGGTTTTTTATAACCAATAATGATACCAATGATGTGGAAACAACTGCGGAGTCAGGACTTCGAATATGTGGACTTACACTGTAATTAACCAACGAAACGTTAAGCAGTCAACGACATTACCCACATTAACACCCAGGTGGGGACTTATGTGGTCTGAAACGGGGACCAGAGTTATCTATTTTGTACAAAAAAGAAAACTGAAACATTATTTGCCCACAAAGAATTTCAAACCTAGAAGTTGGCCCTCATACTTATATTTTGTCAACGGTTTTTTATAACCAATAATGATACCAATGATGTGGAAACAACTAGGGAGTCAGGACTTCGAATGTGTGGACTTACACTGTAATTAACCAACGAAACATTAAGCAGTCAACGACATTACCCACAGTAACACCCAGGTGGGGACTTATGTGGTCTGAAACGGGGACCAGAGTTATCTATTTTGTACAAAAAAGAAAACTGAAACATTATTTGCCCACAAAGAATTTCGAACCTAGAAGTTGGCCCTCATACTTATATTTTGTGAACAGTTTTTTATAACCAATAATGATACCAATGATGTGGAAACAACTAGGGAGTCAGGACTTCGAATGTGTGGACTTACACTGTAATTAACCAACGAAACGTTAAGCAGTCAACGACATTACCCACATTAACACCCAGGTGGGGACTTATGTGGTCTGAAACGGGGACAAGAGTAACATTATTTGCCCACAAAGAATTTCGAACCTCGAAGTTGGCCCTCATACTTATATTTTGTGAACGGTTTTTATAACCAATAATGATACCAATGATGTGGAAACAACTGGGGAGTCAGGACTTCGAATGTGTGGACTTACACTGTAATTAACCAACGAAACGTTAAGCAGTCAACGACATTACCCACATTAACACCCAGGTGGGGACTTATGTGGTCTGAAACGGGGACCAAAGTTATCTATTTTGTATAAAAAAGAAAACTGAAACATTATTTGCCCACAAAGAATTTCGAACCTAGAAGTTGGCCCTCATACTTATATTTTGTCAACGGTTTTTTATAACCAATAATGATACCAATGATGTGGAAACAACTGGTGAGTCAGGACTTCGAATGTGTGGACTTACACTGTAATTAACCAACGAAACGTTAAGCAGTCAACGACATTACCCAATAAACACTCAGGTGGGGACTTATGTGGTCTGAAACGGGGACCAGAGTTATCTATTTTGTACAAAAAAGAAAACTGAAACATTATTTGCCCACAAAGAATTTCAAACCTCGAAGTTGGCCCTCATACTTATATTTTGTGAACGGTTTTTTATAACCAATAATGATACCAATGATGTGGAAACAACTGGGGAGTCAGGACTTCGAATGTGTGGACTTACATTGTAATTAACCAACGAAACGTTAAGCAGTCAACGACATTACCCACATTAACACCCAGGTGGGGACTTATGTGGTCTAAAACGGGGACAAAAGTTACCTATTTTGTACAAAAAAGAAAACTGAAACATTATTTGCCCACAAAGAATTTCGAACCTAGAAGGTGGCCATCATACTTATATTTTGTGAACGGTTTTTATAACCAATAATGATACCAACGATGTGGAAACAACTGGGGAGTCAGGACTTCGAATGTGTGGACTTACACTGTAATTAACCAACGAAACGTTAAGCAGTCAACGACATTACCCACATTAACACCCAGGTGGGGACTTATGTGGTCTGAAACGGGGACCAGAGTTATCTATTTTGTACAAAAAAGAAAACTGAAACATTGTTTGCCTACAAAGAATTTCGAACCTAGAAGTTGGCCCTCACACTTATATTTTGTCAACGGTTTTTTATAACCAATAATGATACCAATGATGTGGAAACAACTGGGGAGTCAGGACTTCGAATGTGTGGACTTACACTGTAATTAACCAACGAAACATTAAGCAGTCAACGACATTACCCACATTAACACCCAGGTAGGGACTTATGTGGTCTAAAACGGGGACCAGAGTTATCTATTTTGTACATAAAAGAAAACTGAAACATTATTTGCCCACAAAGAATTTCGAACCTAGAAGTTGGCCCTCATACTTATATTTTGTCAACGGTTTTTTATAACCAATAATGATACCAATGATGTGGAAACAACTGGGGAGTCAGGACTTCGAATGTGTGGACTTACACTGTAATTAACCAACGAAACGTTAAGCAGTCAACGACATTACCCACATTAACACCCAGGTGGGGATTTATGTGGTCTGAAACGGGGACCAGAGTTATCTATTTTGTACAAAAAAGAAAACTGAAACATTATTTGCCCACAAAGAATTTCAAACCTAGAAGTTGGCCCTCATACTTATATTTTGTCAACGGTTTTTTATAACCAATAATGATACCAATGATGTGGAAACAACTAGGGAGTCAGGACTTCGAATGTGTGGACTTACACTGTAATTAACCAACGAAACGTTAAGCAGTCAACGACATTACCCAATAAACACTCAGGTGGGGACTTATGTGGTCTGAAACGGGGACCAGAGTTATCTATTTTGTACAAAAAAGAAAACTGAAACATTATTTGCCCACAAAGAATTTCAAACCTCGAAGTTGGCCCTCATACTTATATTTTGTGAACGGTTTTTTATAACCAATAATGATACCAATGATGTGGAAACAACTGGGGAGTCAGGACTTCGAATGTGTGGACTTATACTGTAATTAACCAACGAAACGTTAAGCAGTCAACGACATTACCCACATTAACACCCAGGTGGGGACTTATGTGGTCTGAAACGGGGACAAAAGTTATCTATTTTGTACAAAAAAGAAAACTGAAACATTATTTGCCCACAAAGAATTTCGAACCTAGAAGTTGGCCCTCATACTTATATTTTGTGAACGGTTTTTATAACCAATAATGATACCAACGATGTGGAAACAACTGGGGAGTCAGGACTTCGAATGTGTGGACTTACACTGTAATTAACCAACGAAACATTAAGCAGTCAACGACATTACCCACATTAACACCCAGGTTGAAACATTATTTGCCCACAAAGAATTTTGAACCTAAAAATTAGCCCTCACACTTATATTGTCAATGGTTTTTTATAACCAATAATGATACCAATGATGTGGAAACAACTGGGGAGTCAGGACTTCGAATGTGTGGACTTACACTGTAATTAACCAACGAAACGTTAAGCAGTCAACGACATTACCCACATTAACACCCAGGTGGGGACTTATGTGGTCTGAAACGGGGACCAGAGTTATCTATTTTGTACAAAAAAGAAAACTGAAACATTGTTTGCCTACAAAGAATTTCGAACCTAGAAGTTGGCCCTCACACTTATATTTTGTCAACGGTTTTTTATAACCAATAATGATACCAATGATGTGGAAACAACTGGGGAGTCAGAACTTCGAATGTGTGGACTTACACTGTAATTAACCAACGAAACGTTAAGCAGTCAACGACATTACCCACATTAACACCCAGGTAGGGACTTATGTGGTCTAAAACGGGGACCAGAGTTATCTATTTTGTACATAAAAGAAAACTGAAACATTATTTGCCCACAAAGAATTTCGAACCTAGAAGTTGGCCCTCATACTTATATTTTGTGAACGGTTTTTATAACCAATAATGATACCAACGATGTGGAAACAACTGGGGAGTCAGGACTTCGAATGTGTGGACTTACACTGTAATTAACCAACGAAACGTTAAGCAGTCAACGACATTACCCACATTAACACCCAGGTGGGGACTTATGTGGTCTGAAACGGGGACCAGAGTTATCTATTTTGTACAAAAAAGAAAACTGAAACATTGTTTGCCTACAAAGAATTTCGAACCTAGAAGTTGGCCCTCACACTTATATTTTGTCAACGGTTTTTTATAACCAATAATGATACCAATGATGTGGACACAACTGGGGAGTCAGGACTTCGAATGTGTGGACTTACACTGTAATTAACCAACGAAACATTAAGCAGTCAACGACATTACCCACATTAACACCCAGGTTGAAACATTATTTGCCCACAAAGAATTTTGAACCTAAAAATTAGCCCTCACACTTATATTGTCAATGGTTTTTTATAACCAATAATGATACCAATGATGTGGAAACAACTGGGGAGTCAGGACTTCGAATGTGTGGACTTACACTGTAATTAACCAACGAAACGTTAAGCAGTCAACGACATTACCCACATTAACACCCAGGTGGGGACTTATGTGGTCTGAAACGGGGACCAGAGTTATCTATTTTGTACAAAAAAGAAAACTGAAACATTGTTTGCCTACAAAGAATTTCGAACCTAGAAGTTGGCCCTCACACTTATATTTTGTCAACGGTTTTTTATAACCAATAATGATACCAATGATGTGGAAACAACTGGGGAGTCAGAACTTCGAATGTGTGGACTTACACTGTAATTAACCAACGAAACGTTAAGCAGTCAACGACATTACCCACATTAACACCCAGGTAGGGACTTATGTGATCTAAAACGGGGACCAGAGTTATCTATTTTGTACATAAAAGAAAACTGAAACATTATTTGCCCACAAAGAATTTCGAACCTAGAAGTTGGCCCTCATACTTATATTTTGTCAACGGTTTTTTATAACCAATAATGATACCAATGATGTGGAAACAACTGGGGAGTCAGGACTTCGAATGTGTGGACTTACACTGTAATTAACCAACGAAACGTTAAGCAGTCAACGACATTACCCACATTAACACCCAGGTGGGGACTTATGTGGTCTGAAACGGGGACCAGAGTTATCTATTTTGTACAAAAAAGAAAACTGAAACATTATTTGCCCACAAAGAATTTCAAACCTAGAAGTTGGCCCTCATACTCATATTTTGTCAACGGTTTTTTATAACCAATAATGATACCAATGATGTGGAAACAACTAGGGAGTCAGGACTTCGAATGTGTGGACTTACACTGTAATTAACCAACGAAACGTTAAGCAGTCAACGACATTACCCACATTAACACCCAGGTGGGGACTTATGTGGTCTGAAACGGGGACCAGAGTTATCTATTTTGTACAAAAAAGAAAACTGAAACATTATTTGCCCACAAAGAATTTCGAACCTAGAAGTTGGCCCTCATACTTATATTTTGTGAACAGTTTTTTATAACCAATAATGATACCAATGATGTGGAAACAACTGGGGAGTCAGGACTTCGAATGTGTGGACTTACACTGTAATTAACCAACGAAACGTTAAGCAGTCAACGACATTACCCACATTAACACCCAGGTGGGGACTTATGTGGTCTAAAACGGGGACCAGAGTTATCTATTTTGTACAAAAAAGAAAACTGAAACATTATTTGCCCACAAAGAATTTCAAACCTAGAAGTTGGCCCTCACACTTATATTTTGTCAACTGTTTTTTATAACCAATAATGATACCAATGATGTGGAAACAACTGGGGAGTCAGTACTTCGAATGTGTCGACTTACACTATAATTAACCAACGAAACGTTAAGCAGTCAACGACATTACCCACATTAACACCCAGGTGGGGACTTATGTGGTCTGAAACGGGGACCAGAGTTATCTATTTTGTACAAAAAAGAAAACTGAAACATTATTTGCCCACAAAGAATTTCGAACCTAGAAGTTGGCCCTCATACTTATATTTTGTCAACGGTTTTTTATAACCAATAATGATACCAATGATGTGGAAACAACTGGTGAGTCAGGACTTCGAATGTGTGGACTTACACTGTAATTAACCAACGAAACGTTAAGCAGTCAACGACATTACCCAATAAACACTCAGGTGGGGACTTATGTGGTCTGAAACGGGGACCAGAGTTATCTATTTTGTACAAAAAAGAAAACTGAAACATTATTTGCCCACAAAGAATTTCAAACCTCGAAGTTGGCCCTCATACTTATATTTTGTGAACGGTTTTTTATAACCAATAATGATACCAATGATGTGGAAACAACTGGGGAGTCAGGACTTCGAATGTGTGGACTTATACTGTAATTAACCAACGAAACGTTAAGCAGTCAACGACATTACCCACATTAACACCCAGGTGGGGACTTATGTGGTCTGAAACGGGGACAAAAGTTATCTATTTTGTACAAAAAAGAAAACTGAAACATTATTTGCCCACAAAGAATTTCGAACCTAGAAGTTGGCCCTCATACTTATATTTTGTGAACGGTTTTTATAACCAATAATGATACCAACGATGTGGAAACAACTGGGGAGTCAGGACTTCGAATGTGTGGACTTACACTGTAATTAACCAACGAAACGTTAAGCAGTCAACGACATTACCCACATTAACACCCAGGTGGGGACTTATGTGGTCTGAAACGGGGACCAGAGTTATCTATTTTGTACAAAAAAGAAAACTGAAACATTGTTTGCCTACAAAGAATTTCGAACCTAGAAGTTGGCCCTCACACTTATATTTTGTCAACGGTTTTTTATAACCAATAATGATACCAATGATGTGGAAACAACTGGGGAGTCAGTACTTCGAATGTGTGGACTTACACTGTAATTAACCAACGAAACGTTAAGCAGTCAACGACATTACCCACATTAACACACAGGTGGGGACTTCTGTGGTCTGAAACGGGGACCAGAGTTATCTATTTTGTACAAAAAAGAAAACTGAAACATTATTTGCCCACAAAGAATTTCGAACCTAGAAGTTGGCCCTCATACTTATATTTTGTGAACGGTTTTTATAACCAATAATGATACCAACGATGTGGAAACAACTGGGGAGTCAGGACTTCGAATGTGTGGACTTACACTGTAATTAACCAACGAAACGTTAAGCAGTCAACGACATTACCCACATTAACACCCAGGTGGGGACTTATGTGGTCCGAAACGGGGACCAGAGTTATCTATTTTGTACAAAAAAGAAAACTGAAACATTATTTGCCCACAAAGAATTTCGAACCTAAAAGTTAGCCCTCATACTTATATTGTCAATGGTTTTTTATAACCAATAATGATACCAATGATGTGGAAACAACTGGGGAGTCAGGACTTCGAATGTGTGGACTTACACTGTAATTAACCAACGAAACGTTAAGCAGTCAGCGACATGACCCACATTAACACCCAGGTGGGGACTTATGTGGTCCGAAACGGGGACCAGAGTTATCTATTTTGTACAAAAAAGAAAACTGAAACATTATTTGCCCACAAAGAATTTCGAACCTAAAAGTTAGCCCTCATACTTATATTGTCAATGGTTTTTTATAACCAATAATGATACCAATGATGTGGAAACAACTGGGGAGTCAGGACTTCGAATGTGTGGACTTACACTGTAATTAACCAACGAAACGTTAAGCAGTCAACGACATTACCCACATTAACACCCAGGTGGGGACTTATGTGGTCTGAAACGGGGACAAGAGTTATCTATTTTGTACAAAAAAGAAAACTGAAACATTATTTGCCCACAAAGAATTTCAAACCTCGAAGTTGGCCCTCATACTTATATTTTGTGAACGGGTTTTTATAACCAATAATGATACCAATGATGTGGAAACAACTGAGGAGTCAGGACTTCGAATGTGTGGACTTACACTGTAATTAACCAACGAAACGTTAAGCAGTCAACGACATTACCCACATTAACACCCAGGTGGGGACTTATGTGGTCTAAAACGGGGACCAGAGTTATCTATTTTGTACAAAAAAGAAAACTGAAACATTATTTGCCCACAAAGAATTTCGAACCTAGAAGTTGGCCCTCACACTTATATTTTGTCAACTGTTTTTTATAACCAATAATGATACCAATGATGTGGAAACAACTGGGGAGTCAGTACTTCGAATGTGTGGACTTACACTGTAATTAACCAACGAAACGTTAAGCAGTCAACGACATTACCCACATTAACACACAGGTGGGGACTTCTGTGGTCTGAAACGGGGACCAGAGTTATCTATTTTGTACAAAAAAGAAAACTGAAACATTATTTGCCCACAAAGAATTTCGAACCTAGAAGTTGGCCCTCATACTTATATTTTGTCAACGGTTTTTTATAACCAATAATGATACCAATGATGTGGAAACAATTGGGGAGTCAGGACTTCGAATATGTGGACTTACACTCTAATTAACCAACGAAACAATAAGCAGTCAACGACATTACCCACATTAACACCCAGGTGGGGACTTATGTGGTCTAAAACGGGGACCAGAGTTATCTATTTTGTACATAAAAGAAAACTGAAACATTATTTGCCAACAGAGAATTTCGAACCTAGAAGTTGGCCCTCATACTTATATTTTGTCAACGGTTTTTTATAACCAATAATGATACCAATGATGTGGAAACAACTGGGGAGTCAGGACTTCGAATATGTGGACTTACACTGTAATTAACCAACGAAACGTTAAGCAGTCAACGACATTACCCACATTAACACCCAGGTGGGGACTTATGTGGTCTGAAACGGGGACCAGAGTTATCTATTTTGTACAAAAAAGAAAACTGAAACATTATTTGCCCACAAAGAATTTCGAACCTAGAAGTTGGCCCTCACACTTATATTTTGTCAACTGTTTTTTATAACCAATAATGATACCAATGATGTGGAAACAACTGGGGAGTCAGTACTTCGAATGTGTGGACTTACACTGTAATTAACCAACGAAACGTTAAGCAGTCAACGACATTACCCACATTAACACACAGGTGGGGACTTCTGTGGTCTGAAACGGGGACCAGAGTTATCTATTTTGTACAAAAAAGAAAACTGAAACATTATTTGCCCACAAAGAATTTCGAACCTAGAAGTTGGCCCTCATACTTATATTTTGTCAACGGTTTTTTATAACCAATAATGATACCAATGATGTGGAAACAATTGGGGAGTCAGGACTTCGAATATGTGGACTTACACTCTAATTAACCAACGAAACAATAAGCAGTCAACGACATTACCCACATTAACACCCAGGTGGGGACTTATGTGGTCTAAAACGGGGACCAGAGTTATCTATTTTGTACATAAAAGAAAACTGAAACATTATTTGCCAACAGAGAATTTCGAACCTAGAAGTTGGCCCTCATACTTATATTTTGTCAACGGTTTTTTATAACCAATAATGATACCAATGATGTGGAAACAACTGGGGAGTCAGGACTTCGAATGTGTGGACTTACACTGTAATTAACCAACGAAACGTTAAGCAGTCAACGACATTACCCACATTAACACACAGGTGGGGACTTCTGTGGTCTGAAACGGGGACCAGAGTTATCTATTTTGTACAAAAAAGAAAACTGAAACATTATTTGCCCACAAAGAATTTCGAACCTAGAAGTTGGCCCTCATACTTATATTTTGTCAACGGTTTTTTATAACCAATAATGATACCAATGATGTGGAAACAATTGGGGAGTCAGGACTTCGAATATGTGGACTTACACTCTAATTAACCAACGAAACAATAAGCAGTCAACGACATTACCCACATTAACACCCAGGTGGGGACTTATGTGGTCTAAAACGGGGACCAGAGTTATCTATTTTGTACATAAAAGAAAACTGAAACATTATTTGCCAACAGAGAATTTCGAACCTAGAAGTTGGCCCTCATACTTATATTTTGTCAACGGTTTTTTATAACCAATAATGATACCAATGATGTGGAAACAACTGGGGAGTCAGGACTTCGAATATGTGGACTTACACTGTAATTAACCAACGAAACGTTAAGCAGTCAACGACATTACCCACATTAACACCCAGGTGGGGACTTATGTGGTCTGAAACGGGGACCAGAGTTATCTATTTTGTACAAAAAAGAAAACTGAAACATTATTTGCCCACAAAGAATTTCGAACCTAGAAGTTGGCCCTCACACTTATATTTTGTCAACTGTTTTTTATAACCAATAATGATACCAATGATGTGGAAACAACTGGGGAGTCAGTACTTCGAATGTGTGGACTTACACTGTAATTAACCAACGAAACGTTAAGCAGTCAACGACATTACCCACATTAACACACAGGTGGGGACTTCTGTGGTCTGAAACGGGGACCAGAGTTATCTATTTTGTACAAAAAAGAAAACTGAAACATTATTTGCCCACAAAGAATTTCGAACCTAGAAGTTGGCCCTCATACTTATATTTTGTCAACGGTTTTTTATAACCAATAATGATACCAATGATGTGGAAACAATTGGGGAGTCAGGACTTCGAATATGTGGACTTACACTCTAATTAACCAACGAAACAATAAGCAGTCAACGACATTACCCACATTAACACCCAGGTGGGGACTTATGTGGTCTAAAACGGGGACCAGAGTTATCTATTTTGTACATAAAAGAAAACTGAAACATTATTTGCCAACAGAGAATTTCGAACCTAGAAGTTGGCCCTCATACTTATATTTTGTCAACGGTTTTTTATAACCAATAATGATACCAATGATGTGGAAACAACTGGGGAGTCAGGACTTCGAATGTGTGGACTTACACTGTAATTAACCAACGAAACGTTAAGCAGTCAACGACATTACCCACATTAACACCCAGGTGGGGACTTCTGTGGTCTGAAACGGGGACCAGAGTTATCTATTTTGTACAAAAAAGAAAACTGAAACATTATTTGCCCACAAAGAATTTCGAACCTAGAAGTTGGCCCTCATACTTATATTTTGTGAACGGTTTTTATAACCAATAATGATACCAACGATGTGGAAACAACTGGGGAGTCAGGACTTCGAATGTGTGGACTTACACTGTAATTAACCAACGAAACGTTAAGCAGTCAACGACATTACCCACATTAACACCCAGGTGGGGACTTATGTGGTCCGAAACGGGGACCAGAGTTATCTATTTTGTACAAAAAAGAAAACTGAAACATTATTTGCCCACAAAGAATTTCGAACCTAAAAGTTAGCCCTCATACTTATATTGTCAATGGTTTTTTATAACCAATAATGATACCAATGATGTGGAAACAACTGGGGAGTCAGGACTTCGAATGTGTGGACTTACACTGTAATTAACCAACGAAACGTTAAGCAGTCAGCGACATGACCCACATTAACACCCAGGTGGGGACTTATGTGGTCCGAAACGGGGACCAGAGTTATCTATTTTGTACAAAAAAGAAAACTGAAACATTATTTGCCCACAAAGAATTTCGAACCTAAAAGTTAGCCCTCATACTTATATTGTCAATGGTTTTTTATAACCAATAATGATACCAATGATGTGGAAACAACTGGGGAGTCAGGACTTCGAATGTGTGGACTTACACTGTAATTAACCAACGAAACGTTAAGCAGTCAACGACATTACCCACATTAACACCCAGGTGGGGACTTATGTGGTCTGAAACGGGGACAAGAGTTATCTATTTTGTACAAAAAAGAAAACTGAAACATTATTTGCCCACAAAGAATTTCAAACCTCGAAGTTGGCCCTCATACTTATATTTTGTGAACGGGTTTTTATAACCAATAATGATACCAATGATGTGGAAACAACTGAGGAGTCAGGACTTCGAATGTGTGGACTTACACTGTAATTAACCAACGAAACGTTAAGCAGTCAACGACATTACCCACATTAACACCCAGGTGGGGACTTATGTGGTCTAAAACGGGGACCAGAGTTATCTATTTTGTACAAAAAAGAAAACTGAAACATTATTTGCCCACAAAGAATTTCGAACCTAGAAGTTGGCCCTCACACTTATATTTTGTCAACTGTTTTTTATAACCAATAATGATACCAATGATGTGGAAACAACTGGGGAGTCAGTACTTCGAATGTGTGGACTTACACTGTAATTAACCAACGAAACGTTAAGCAGTCAACGACATTACCCACATTAACACACAGGTGGGGACTTCTGTGGTCTGAAACGGGGACCAGAGTTATCTATTTTGTACAAAAAAGAAAACTGAAACATTATTTGCCCACAAAGAATTTCGAACCTAGAAGTTGGCCCTCATACTTATATTTTGTCAACGGTTTTTTATAACCAATAATGATACCAATGATGTGGAAACAATTGGGGAGTCAGGACTTCGAATATGTGGACTTACACTCTAATTAACCAACGAAACAATAAGCAGTCAACGACATTACCCACATTAACACCCAGGTGGGGACTTATGTGGTCTAAAACGGGGACCAGAGTTATCTATTTTGTACATAAAAGAAAACTGAAACATTATTTGCCAACAGAGAATTTCGAACCTAGAAGTTGGCCCTCATACTTATATTTTGTCAACGGTTTTTTATAACCAATAATGATACCAATGATGTGGAAACAACTGGGGAGTCAGGACTTCGAATATGTGGACTTACACTGTAATTAACCAACGAAACGTTAAGCAGTCAACGACATTACCCACATTAACACCCAGGTGGGGACTTATGTGGTCTGAAACGGGGACCAGAGTTATCTATTTTGTACAAAAAAGAAAACTGAAACATTATTTGCCCACAAAGAATTTCGAACCTAGAAGTTGGCCCTCACACTTATATTTTGTCAACTGTTTTTTATAACCAATAATGATACCAATGATGTGGAAACAACTGGGGAGTCAGTACTTCGAATGTGTGGACTTACACTGTAATTAACCAACGAAACGTTAAGCAGTCAACGACATTACCCACATTAACACACAGGTGGGGACTTCTGTGGTCTGAAACGGGGACCAGAGTTATCTATTTTGTACAAAAAAGAAAACTGAAACATTATTTGCCCACAAAGAATTTCGAACCTAGAAGTTGGCCCTCATACTTATATTTTGTCAACGGTTTTTTATAACCAATAATGATACCAATGATGTGGAAACAATTGGGGAGTCAGGACTTCGAATATGTGGACTTACACTCTAATTAACCAACGAAACAATAAGCAGTCAACGACATTACCCACATTAACACCCAGGTGGGGACTTATGTGGTCTAAAACGGGGACCAGAGTTATCTATTTTGTACATAAAAGAAAACTGAAACATTATTTGCCAACAGAGAATTTCGAACCTAGAAGTTGGCCCTCATACTTATATTTTGTCAACGGTTTTTTATAACCAATAATGATACCAATGATGTGGAAACAACTGGGGAGTCAGGACTTCGAATGTGTGGACTTACACTGTAATTAACCAACGAAACGTTAAGCAGTCAACGACATTACCCACATTAACACACAGGTGGGGACTTCTGTGGTCTGAAACGGGGACCAGAGTTATCTATTTTGTACAAAAAAGAAAACTGAAACATTATTTGCCCACAAAGAATTTCGAACCTAGAAGTTGGCCCTCATACTTATATTTTGTCAACGGTTTTTTATAACCAATAATGATACCAATGATGTGGAAACAATTGGGGAGTCAGGACTTCGAATATGTGGACTTACACTCTAATTAACCAACGAAACAATAAGCAGTCAACGACATTACCCACATTAACACCCAGGTGGGGACTTATGTGGTCTAAAACGGGGACCAGAGTTATCTATTTTGTACATAAAAGAAAACTGAAACATTATTTGCCAACAGAGAATTTCGAACCTAGAAGTTGGCCCTCATACTTATATTTTGTCAACGGTTTTTTATAACCAATAATGATACCAATGATGTGGAAACAACTGGGGAGTCAGGACTTCGAATATGTGGACTTACACTGTAATTAACCAACGAAACGTTAAGCAGTCAACGACATTACCCACATTAACACCCAGGTGGGGACTTATGTGGTCTGAAACGGGGACCAGAGTTATCTATTTTGTACAAAAAAGAAAACTGAAACATTATTTGCCCACAAAGAATTTCGAACCTAGAAGTTGGCCCTCACACTTATATTTTGTCAACTGTTTTTTATAACCAATAATGATACCAATGATGTGGAAACAACTGGGGAGTCAGTACTTCGAATGTGTGGACTTACACTGTAATTAACCAACGAAACGTTAAGCAGTCAACGACATTACCCACATTAACACACAGGTGGGGACTTCTGTGGTCTGAAACGGGGACCAGAGTTATCTATTTTGTACAAAAAAGAAAACTGAAACATTATTTGCCCACAAAGAATTTCGAACCTAGAAGTTGGCCCTCATACTTATATTTTGTCAACGGTTTTTTATAACCAATAATGATACCAATGATGTGGAAACAATTGGGGAGTCAGGACTTCGAATATGTGGACTTACACTCTAATTAACCAACGAAACAATAAGCAGTCAACGACATTACCCACATTAACACCCAGGTGGGGACTTATGTGGTCTAAAACGGGGACCAGAGTTATCTATTTTGTACATAAAAGAAAACTGAAACATTATTTGCCAACAGAGAATTTCGAACCTAGAAGTTGGCCCTCATACTTATATTTTGTCAACGGTTTTTTATAACCAATAATGATACCAATGATGTGGAAACAACTGGGGAGTCAGGACTTCGAATGTGTGGACTTACACTGTAATTAACCAACGAAACGTTAAGCAGTCAACGACATTACCCACATTAACACCCAGGTGGGGACTTATGTGGTCCGAAACGGGGACCAGAGTTATCTATTTTGTACAAAAAAGAAAACTGAAACATTATTTGCCCACAAAGAATTTCGAACCTAAAAGTTAGCCCTCATACTTATATTGTCAATGGTTTTTTATAACCAATAATGATACCAATGATGTGGAAACAACTGGGGAGTCAGGACTTCGAATGTGTGGACTTACACTGTAATTAACCAACGAAACGTTAAGCAGTCAGCGACATGACCCACATTAACACCCAGGTGGGGACTTATGTGGTCCGAAACGGGGACCAGAGTTATCTATTTTGTACAAAAAAGAAAACTGAAACATTATTTGCCCACAAAGAATTTCGAACCTAAAAGTTAGCCCTCATACTTATATTGTCAATGGTTTTTTATAACCAATAATGATACCAATGATGTGGAAACAACTGGGGAGTCAGGACTTCGAATGTGTGGACTTACACTGTAATTAACCAACGAAACGTTAAGCAGTCAACGACATTACCCACATTAACACCCAGGTGGGGACTTATGTGGTCTGAAACGGGGACAAGAGTTATCTATTTTGTACAAAAAAGAAAACTGAAACATTATTTGCCCACAAAGAATTTCAAACCTCGAAGTTGGCCCTCATACTTATATTTTGTGAACGGGTTTTTATAACCAATAATGATACCAATGATGTGGAAACAACTGAGGAGTCAGGACTTCGAATGTGTGGACTTACACTGTAATTAACCAACGAAACGTTAAGCAGTCAACGACATTACCCACATTAACACCCAGGTGGGGACTTATGTGGTCTAAAACGGGGACCAGAGTTATCTATTTTGTACAAAAAAGAAAACTGAAACATTATTTGCCCACAAAGAATTTCGAACCTAGAAGTTGGCCCTCACACTTATATTTTGTCAACTGTTTTTTATAACCAATAATGATACCAATGATGTGGAAACAACTGGGGAGTCAGTACTTCGAATGTGTGGACTTACACTGTAATTAACCAACGAAACGTTAAGCAGTCAACGACATTACCCACATTAACACACAGGTGGGGACTTCTGTGGTCTGAAACGGGGACCAGAGTTATCTATTTTGTACAAAAAAGAAAACTGAAACATTATTTGCCCACAAAGAATTTCGAACCTAGAAGTTGGCCCTCACACTTATATTTTGTCAACGGTTTTTTATAGCCAATAATGATACCAATGATGTGGAAACAATTGGGGAGTCAGGACTTCGAATATGTGGACTTACACTCTAATTAACCAACGAAACAATAAGCAGTCAACGACATTACCCACATTAACACCCAGGTGGGGACTTATGTGGTCTAAAACGGGGACCAGAGTTATCTATTTTGTACATAAAAGAAAACTTAAACATTATTTGCCAACAGAGAATTTCGAACCTAGAAGTTGGCCCTCATACTTATATTTTGTCAACGGTTTTTTATAACCAATAATGATACCAATGATGTGGAAACAACTGGGGAGTCAGGACTTCGAATATGTGGACTTACACTGTAATTAACCAACGAAACGTTAAGCAGTCAACGACATTACCCACATTAACACCCAGGTGGGGACTTATGTGGTCTGAAACGGGGACCAGAGTTATCTATTTTGTACAAAAAAGAAAACTGAAACATTATTTGCCCACAAAGAATTTCGAACCTAGAAGTTGGCCCTCATACTTATATTTTGTCAACGGTTTTTTATAACCAATAATGATACCAATGATGTGGAAACAACTAGGGAGTCACGACTTCGAATGTGTGGACTTACACTGTAATTAACCAACGAAACGTTAAGCAGTCAACGACATTACCCACATTAACACCCAGGTGGGGACTTATGTGGTCTGAAACGGGGACCAGAGTTATCTATTTTGTACAAAAAAGAAAACTGAAACATTATTTTCCTACAAAGAATTTCAAACCTAGAAGTTGGCCCTCATACTTATATTTTGTGAACAGTTTTTTATAACCAATAATGATACCAATGATGTGGAAACAACTGGGGAGTCAGGACTTCGAATGTGTGGACTTACACTGTAATTAACCAACGAAACGTTAAGCAGTCAACGACATTACCCACATTAACACCCAGGTGGGGACTTATGTGGTCCGAAACGGGGACCAGAGTTATCTATTTTGTACAAAAAAGAAAACTGAAACATTATTTGCCCACAAAGAATTTCGAACCTAAAAGTTAGCCCTCATACTTATATTGTCAATGGTTTTTTATAACCAATAATGATACCAATGATGTGGAAACAACTGGGGAGTCAGGACTTCGAATGTGTGGACTTACACTGTAATTAACCAACGAAACGTTAAGCAGTCAGCGACATGACCCACATTAACACCCAGGTGGGGACTTATGTGGTCCGAAACGGGGACCAGAGTTATCTATTTTGTACAAAAAAGAAAACTGAAACATTATTTGCCCACAAAGAATTTCGAACCTAAAAGTTAGCCCTCATACTTATATTGTCAATGGTTTTTTATAACCAATAATGATACCAATGATGTGGAAACAACTGGGGAGTCAGGACTTCGAATGTGTGGACTTACACTGTAATTAACCAACGAAACGTTAAGCAGTCAACGACATTACCCACATTAACACCCAGGTGGGGACTTATGTGGTCTGAAACGGGGACAAGAGTTATCTATTTTGTACAAAAAAGAAAACTGAAACATTATTTGCCCACAAAGAATTTCAAACCTCGAAGTTGGCCCTCATACTTATATTTTGTGAACGGGTTTTTATAACCAATAATGATACCAATGATGTGGAAACAACTGAGGAGTCAGGACTTCGAATGTGTGGACTTACACTGTAATTAACCAACGAAACGTTAAGCAGTCAACGACATTACCCACATTAACACCCAGGTGGGGACTTATGTGGTCTAAAACGGGGACCAGAGTTATCTATTTTGTACAAAAAAGAAAACTGAAACATTATTTGCCCACAAAGAATTTCGAACCTAGAAGTTGGCCCTCACACTTATATTTTGTCAACTGTTTTTTATAACCAATAATGATACCAATGATGTGGAAACAACTGGGGAGTCAGTACTTCGAATGTGTGGACTTACACTGTAATTAACCAACGAGACGTTAAGCAGTCAACGACATTACCCACATTAACACACAGGTGGGGACTTCTGTGGTCTGAAACGGGGACCAGAGTTATCTATTTTGTACAAAAAAGAAAACTGAAACATTATTTGCCCACAAAGAATTTCGAACCTAGAAGTTGGCCCTCATACTTATATTTTGTCAACGGTTTTTTATAACCAATAATGATACCAATGATGTGGAAACAATTGGGGAGTCAGGACTTCGAATATGTGGACTTACACTCTAATTAACCAACGAAACAATAAGCAGTCAACGACATTACCCACATTAACACCCAGGTGGGGACTTATGTGGTCTAAAACGGGGACCAGAGTTATCTATTTTGTACATAAAAGAAAACTTAAACATTATTTGCCAACAGAGAATTTCGAACCTAGAAGTTGGCCCTCATACTTATATTTTGTCAACGGTTTTTTATAACCAATAATGATACCAATGATGTGGAAACAACTGGGGAGTCAGGACTTCGAATATGTGGACTTACACTGTAATTAACCAACGAAACGTTAAGCAGTCAACGACATTACCCACATTAACACCCAGGTGGGGACTTATGTGGTCTGAAACGGGGACCAGAGTTATCTATTTTGTACAAAAAAGAAAACTGAAACATTATTTGCCCACAAAGAATTTCGAACCTAGAAGTTGGCCCTCATACTTATATTTTGTCAACGGTTTTTTATAACCAATAATGATACCAATGATGTGGAAACAACTAGGGAGTCACGACTTCGAATGTGTGGACTTACACTGTAATTAACCAACGAAACGTTAAGCAGTCAACGACATTACCCACATTAACACCCAGGTGGGGACTTATGTGGTCTGAAACGGGGACCAGAGTTATCTATTTTGTACAAAAAAGAAAACTGAAACATTATTTGCCCACAAAGAATTTCGAACCTAGAAGTTGGCCCTCATACTTATATTTTGTGAACAGTTTGTTATAACCAATAATGATACCAATGATGTGGAAACAACTGGGGAGTCAGAACTTCGAATGTGTGGACTTACACTGTAATTAACCAACGAAACGTTAAGCAGTCAACGACATTACCCACACAAACACCCAGGTGGGGACTTATGTGGTCTGAAACGGGGACCAGAGTTATCTATTTTGTACAAAAAAGAAAACTGAAACATTATTTTCCTACAAAGAATTTCAAACCTAGAAGTTGGCCCTCATACTTATATTTTGTGAACAGTTTTTTATAACCAATAATGATACCAATGATGTGGAAACAACTGGGGAGTCAGGACTTCGAATGTGTGGACTTACACTGTAATTAACCAACGAAACGTTAAGCAGTCAACGACATTACCCACATTAACACCCAGGTGGGGACTTATGTGGTCCGAAACGGGGACCAGAGTTATCTATTTTGTACAAAAAAGAAAACTGAAACATTATTTGCCCACAAAGAATTTCGAACCTAAAAGTTAGCCCTCATACTTATATTGTCAATGGTTTTTTATAACCAATAATGATACCAATGATGTGGAAACAACTGGGGAGTCAGGACTTCGAATGTGTGGACTTACACTGTAATTAACCAACGAAACGTTAAGCAGTCAGCGACATGACCCACATTAACACCCAGGTGGGGACTTATGTGGTCCGAAACGGGGACCAGAGTTATCTATTTTGTACAAAAAAGAAAACTGAAACATTATTTGCCCACAAAGAATTTCGAACCTAAAAGTTAGCCCTCATACTTATATTGTCAATGGTTTTTTATAACCAATAATGATACCAATGATGTGGAAACAACTGGGGAGTCAGGACTTCGAATGTGTGGACTTACACTGTAATTAACCAACGAAACGTTAAGCAGTCAACGACATTACCCACATTAACACCCAGGTGGGGACTTATGTGGTCTGAAACGGGGACAAGAGTTATCTATTTTGTACAAAAAAGAAAACTGAAACATTATTTGCCCACAAAGAATTTCAAACCTCGAAGTTGGCCCTCATACTTATATTTTGTGAACGGGTTTTTATAACCAATAATGATACCAATGATGTGGAAACAACTGAGGAGTCAGGACTTCGAATGTGTGGACTTACACTGTAATTAACCAACGAAACGTTAAGCAGTCAACGACATTACCCACATTAACACCCAGGTGGGGACTTATGTGGTCTAAAACGGGGACCAGAGTTATCTATTTTGTACAAAAAAGAAAACTGAAACATTATTTGCCCACAAAGAATTTCGAACCTAGAAGTTGGCCCTCACACTTATATTTTGTCAACTGTTTTTTATAACCAATAATGATACCAATGATGTGGAAACAACTGGGGAGTCAGGACTTCGAATGTTTGGACTTACACTGTAATTAACCAACGAAACGTTAAGCAGTCAACGACATTACCCACATTAACACCCAGGTGGGGACTTATGTGGTCTGAAACGGGGACAAGAGTTATCTATTTTGTACAAAAAAGAAAACTGAAACATTATTTGCCCACAAAGAATTTCAAACCTCGAAGTTGGCCCTCATACTTATATTTTGTGAACGGGTTTTTATAACCAATAATGATACCAATGATGTGGAAACAACTGAGGAGTCAGGACTTCGAATGTGTGGACTTACACTGTAATTAACCAACGAAACGTTAAGCAGTCAACGACATTACCCACATTAACACCCAGGTGGGGACTTATGTGGTCTAAAACGGGGACCAGAGTTATCTATTTTGTACAAAAAAGAAAACTGAAACATTATTTGCCCACAAAGAATTTCGAACCTAGAAGTTGGCCCTCACACTTATATTTTGTCAACTGTTTTTTATAACCAATAATGATACCAATGATGTGGAAATAACTGGGGAGTCAGTACTTCGAATGTGTGGACTTACACTGTAATTAACCAACGAAACGTTAAGCAGTCAACGACATTACCCACATTAACACACAGGTGGGGACTTCTGTGGTCTGAAACGGGGACCAGAGTTATCTATTTTGTACAAAAAAGAAAACTGAAACATTATTTGCCCACAAAGAATTTCGAACCTAGAAGTTGGCCCTCATACTTATATTTTGTCAACGGTTTTTTATAACCAATAATGATACCAATGATGTGGAAACAATTGGGGAGTCAGGACTTCGAATATGTGGACTTACACTCTAATTAACCAACGAAACAATAAGCAGTCAACGACATTACCCACATTAACACCCAGGTGGGGACTTATGTGGTCTAAAACGGGGACCAGAGTTATCTATTTTGTACATAAAAGAAAACTGAAACATTATTTGCCAACAGAGAATTTCGAACCTAGAAGTTGGCCTTCATACTTATATTTTGTCAACGGTTTTTTATAACCAATAATGATACCAATGATGTGGAAACAACTGGGGAGTCAGGACTTCGAATATGTGGACTTACACTGTAATTAACCAACGAAACGTTAAGCAGTCAACGACATTACCCACATTAACACCCAGGTGGGGACTTATGTGGTCTGAAACGGGGACCAGAGTTATCTATTTTGTACAAAAAAGAAAACTGAAACATTATTTGCCCACAAAGAATTTCAAACCTAGAAGTTGGCCCTCACACTTATATTTTGTCAACGGTTTTTTATAACCAATAATGATACCAATGATGTGGAAACAACTGGGGAGTCAGGACTTCGAATGTGTGGACCTACACTGTAATTAACCAACGAAACATTAAGCAGTCAACGACATTACCCACATTAACACCCAGGTAGGGACTTATGTGGTCTGAAACGGGGACCAGAGTTATCTATTTTGTACAAAAAAGAAAACTGAAACATTATTTGCCCACAAAGAATTTCGAACCTAAAAGTTAGCCCTCATACTTATATTGTCAATGGTTTTTTATAACCAATAATGATACCAATGATGTGGAAACAACTGGGGAGTCAGGACTTCGAATGTGTGGACTTACACTGTAATTAACCAACGAAACGTTAAGCAGTCAACGACATTAGCCACATTAACACCCAGGTGGGGACTTATGTGGTCTGAAACGGGGACCAGAGTTATCTATTTTGTACAAAAAAGAAAACTGAAACATTATTTGCCCACAAAGAATTTCGAACCTAGAAGTTGGCCCTCACACTTATATTTTGTCAACGGTTTTTTATAACCAATAATGATACCAATGATGTGGAAACAACTGGGGAGTCAGGACTTCGAATATGTGGACTTACACTGTAATTAACCAACGAAACGTTAAGCAGTCAACGACATTACCCACATTAACACCCAGGTGGGGACTTATGTGGTCTGAAACGGGGACCAGAGTTATCTATTTTGTACAAAAAAGAAAACTGAAACATTATTTGCCCACAAAGAATTTCAAACCTAGAAGTTGGCCCTCATACTTATATTTTGTCAAGGGTTTTTTATAACCAATAATGATACCAATGATGTGGAAACAACTGGGGAGTCAGGACTTCGAATGTGTGGACTTACACTGTAATTAACCAACGAAACGTTAAGCAGTCAACGACATTACCCAATTAACACCCAGGTGGGGACTTATGTGGTCTGAAACGGGGACCAGAGTTATCTATTTTGTACTAAAAAGAAAACTGAAACATTATTTGCCCACAAAGAATTTCAAACCTAGAAGTTGGCCCTCATACTTATATTTTGTCAACGGTTTTTTATAACCAATAATGATACCAATGATGTGGAAACAACTGGGGAGTCAGGACTTCGAATGTGTGGACTTACACTGTAATTAACCAACGAAACGTTAAGCAGTCAACGACATTACCCAATTAACACCCAGGTGGGGACTTATGTGGTCTGAAACGGGGACCAGAGTTATCTATTTTGTACTAAAAAGAAAACTGAAACATTATTTGCCCACAAAGAATTTCAAACCTAGAAGTTGGCCCTCATACTTATATTTTGTCAACGGTTTTTTATAACCAATAATGATACCAATGATGTGGAAACAACTGGGGAGTCAGGACTTCGAATGTGTGGACTTACACTGTAATTAACCAACGAAACGTTAAGCAGTCAACGACATTACCCACATTAACACCCAGGTAGGGACTTATATGGTCTGAAACGGGGACCAGAGTTATCTATTTTGTACAAAAAAGAAAACTGAAACATTATTTGCCCACAAAGAATTTCGAACCTAGAAGTTGGCCCTCATACTTATATTTTGTCAACGGTTTTTTATAACCAATAATGATACCAATGATGTGGAAACAACTGGGGAGTCAGGACTTCGAATATGTGGACTTACACTGTAATTAACCAACGAAACGTTAAGCAGTCAACGACATTACCCACATTAACACCCAGGTGGGGACTTATGTGGTCTAAAACGGGGACCAGAGTTATCTATTTTGTACAAAAAAGAAAACTGAAACATTATTTGCCCACAAAGAATTTCGAACCTAGAAGTTGGCCCTCACACTTATATTTTGTCAACGGTTTTTTATAACCAATAATGATACCAATGATGTGGAAACAACTGGGGAGTCAGAACTTCGAATGTGTGGACTTACACTGTAATTAACCAACGAAACGTTAAGCAGTCAACGACATTACCCACATTAACACCCAGGTGGGGACTTATGTGGTCTGAAACGGGGACCAGAGTTATCTATTTTGTACAAAAAAGAAAACTGAAACATTATTTTCCCACAAAGAATTTCGAACCTAGAAGTTGGCCCTCATACTTATATTTTGTGAACAGTTTTTTATAACCAATAATGATACCAATGATGTGGAAACAACTGGGGAGTCAGAACTTCGAATGTGTGGACTTACACTGTAATTAACCAACGAAACGTTAAGCAGTCAACGACATTACCCACATTAACACCCAGGTGGGGACTTATGTGGTCTGAAAAGGGGACCAGAGTTATCTATTTTGTACAAAAAAGAAAACTGAAACATTATTTGCCCACAAAGAATTTCGAACCTAGAAGTCGGCCCTCATACTTATATTTTATCAACGGTTTTTTATAACCAATAATGATACCAATGATGTGGAAACAACTGGGGAGTCAGGACTTCGAATGTGTGGACTTACACTCTAATTAACCAACAAAACGTTAAGCAGTCAACGACATTACCCAATTAACACCCAGGTGGGGACTTATGTGGTCTGAAACGGGGACCAGAGTTATCTATTTTGTACAAAAAAGAAAACTGAAACATTATTTGCCCACAAAGAATTTCAAACCTAGAAGTTGGCCCTCATACTTATATTTTGTCAACAGTTTTTTATAACCCATAATGATACCAATCATGTGGAAACAACTGGGGAGTCAGGACTTCGAATGTGTGGACTTACACTGTAATTAACCAACGAAACATTAAGCAGTCAACGACATTACCCACATTAACACCTAGGTGGGGACTTATGTGGTCTGAAACGGGGACCAGAGTTATCTATTTTGTACAAAAAAGAAAACTGAAACATTATTTGCCCACAAAGAATTTCGAACCTAAAAGTTAGCCCTCATACTTATATTGTCAATGGTTTTTTATAACCAATAATGATACCAATGATGTGGAAACAACTGGGGAGTCAGGACTTCGAATGTGTGGACTTACACTGTAATTAACCAACGAAACGTTAAGCAGTCAACGACATTAGCCACATTAACACCCAGGTGGGGACTTATGTGGTCTGAAACGGGGACAAGAGTTATCTATTTTGTACAAAAAAGAAAACTGAAACATTATTTGCCCACAAAGAATTTCGAACCTAGAAGTTGGCCCTCACACTTATATTTTGTGAACAGTTTTTTATAACCAATAATGATACCAATGATGTGGAAACAACTGGGGAGTCAGAACTTCGAATGTGTGGACTTACACTGTAATTAACCAACGAAACGTTAAACAGTCAACGACATTACCCACATTAACACCCAGGTGGGGACTTTTGTGGTCTGAAACGGGGACCAGAGTTATCTATTTTGTACAAAAAAGAAAACTGAAACATTATTTGCCCACAATGAATTTCGAACCTAGAAGTTGGCCCTCATACTTATATTTTGTCAACGGTTTTTTATAACCAATAATGATACCAATGGTGTGGAAACAACTGGGGAGTCAGGACTTCGAATGTGTGGACTTACACTGTAATTAACCAACGAAACGTTAAGCAGTCAACGACAAAACCCACATTAACACCCAGGTGGGGACTTATGTGGTGTGAAACGGGGACCAGAGTTATCTATTTTGTACAAAAAAGAAAACTGAAACATTATTTGCCCACAAAGAATTTCGAACCTAGAAGTTGGCCCTCATACTTATATTTTGTCAACGGTTTTTTATAACCAATAATGATACCAATGATGTGGAAACAATTGGGGAGTCAGGACTTCGAATATGTGGACTTACACTATAATTAACCAACCAAACATTAAGCAGTCAACGACATTATCCACATTAACACCCAGGTAGGGACTTATGTAGTCTGAAACGGAGACCAGAGTTATCTATTTTGTACAAACAAGAAAACTGAAACATTATTTGCCCACAAAGAATTTCGAACCTAGAAGTTGGCCCTCATACTTATATTTTGTCAACGGTTTTTTATAACCAATAATGATACCAATGATGTGGAAACAACTGGTGAGTCAGGACTTCGAATGTGTGGACTTACACTGTAATTAACCAACGAAACGTTAAGCAGTCAACGACATTACCCACATTAACACCCAGGTGGGGACATATGTGGTCTGAAACGGGGACAAGAGTTATCTATTTTGTACAAAAAAGAAAACGGAAACATTATGTGCCCACAAAGAATTTCGAACCTAGAAGTTGGCCCTCACACTTATATTTTGTGAACGGTTTTTATAACCAATAATGATACCAATGATGTGGAAACAACTGGGGAGTCAGGACTTCGAATGTGTGGACTTACACTGTAATTAACCAACGAAACGTTAAGCAGTCAACGACATTACCCACATTAACACCCAGGTGGGGACTTATGTGGTCTGAAACGGGGACCAGAGTTATCTATTTTGTACAAAAAAGAAAACTGAAACATTATTTGCCCACAATGAATTTCGAACCTAGAAGTTGGCCCTCATACTTATATTTTGTCAACGGTTTTTTATAACCAATAATGATACCAATAATGTGGAAACAACTGGGGAGTCAGAACTTCGAATGTGTGGACTTACACTGTAATTAACCAACGAAACATTAAGCAGTCAACGACATTACCCACATTAACACCCAGGTAGGGACTTATGTGGTCTGAAACGGGGACCAGAGTTATCTATTTTGTACAAAAAAGAAAACTGAAACATTATTTGCCCACAAAGAATTTCGAACCTAGAAGTTGGCCCTCACACTTATATTTTGTGAACAGTTTTTTATAACCAATAATGATACCAATCATGTGGAAACAACTGGGGAGTCAGGACTTCGAATGTGTGGACTTACACTGTAATTAACCAACGAAACGTTAAGCAGTCAACGACATTACCCACATTAACACCCAGGTGGGGACTTATGTGGTCTGAAACGGGGACCAGAGTTATCTATTTTGTATAAAAAAGAAAACTGAAATATTATTTGCCCACAAAGAATTTCGAACCTAGAAGTTGGCCCTCATACTTATATTTTGTCAACGGTTTTTTATAACCAATAATGATACCAATGATGTGGAAACAACTGGGGAGTCAGGACTGCGAATGTGTGGACTTACACTGTAATTAACCAACGAAACGTTAAGCAGTCAACGACATTACCCACATTAACACCCAGGTGGGGACTTATGTGGTCCGAAACGGGGACCAGAGTTATCTATTTTGTACAAAAAAGAAAACTGAAACATTATTTGCCCACAAAGAATTTTGAACCTAAAAGTTAGCCCTCATACTTATATTGTCAATGGTTTTTTATAACCAATAATGATACCAATGATGTGGAAACAACTAGGGAGTCAGGACTTCGAATGTGTGGACTTACACTGTAATTAACCAACGAAACGTTAAGCAGTCAACGACATTACCCACATTAACACCCAGGTGGGGACTTATGTGGTCTGAAACGGGTACAAGAGTTATCTATTTTGTACAAAAAAGAAAACTGAAACATTATTTGCCCACAAAGAATTTCGAACCTAGAAGTTGGCCCTCACACTTATATTTTGTGAATAGTTTTTGATAACCAATAATGATACCAATGATGTGGAAACAACTGGGGAGTCAGGACTTCGAATGTGTGGACTTACACTGTAATTAACCAACGAAACGTTAAGCAGTCAACGACATTACCCACATTAACACCCAGGTGGGGACTTATGTGGTCTGAAACGGGGACCAGAGTTATCTATTTTGTATAAAAAAGAAAACTGAAACATTATTTGCCGACAAAGAATTTCGAACCTAGAAGTTGGCCCTCACACTTATATTTTGTCAACTGTTTTTTATAACCAATAATGATACCAATGATGTAGAAACAACTAGTGAGTCAGGACTTCGAATGTGTGGACTTACACTGTAATTAACCAACGAAACGTTAAGCAGTCAACGACATTACCCACATTAACACCCGGGTGGGGACTTGTGTGGTCTGAAACGGGGACCAGAGTTATCTATTTTGTATAAAAAAGAAAACTGAAACATTATTTGCCCACAAAGAATTTCGAACCTAGAAGTTGGCCCTCATACTTATATTTTGTCAACGGTTTTTTATAACCAATAATGATACCAATGATGTGGAAACAACTAGGGAGTCAGGACTTCGAATGTGTGGACTTACACTGTAATTAACCAACGAAACGTTAAGCAGTCAACGACATTACCCACATTAACACCCAGGTGGGGACTTATGTGGTCTGAAACGGGGACCAGAGTTATCTATTTTGTATAAAAAAGAAAACTGAAACATTATTTGCCCACTAAGAATTTCGAACCTAGAAGTTGGCCCTCACACTTATATTTTGTCAACTGTTTTTTATAACCAATAATGATACCAATGATGTAGAAACAACTGGGGAGTCTGGACTTCGGATGTGTGGACTTACACTGTAATTAACCAACGAAACGTTAAGCAGTCAACGACATTACCCAATTAACACCCAGGTGGGGACTTATGTGGTCTGAAACGGGGACCAGAGTTATCTATTTTGTACAAAAAAGAAAACTGAAACATTATTTGCCCGCAAAGAATTTCGAACCTAGAAGTTGGCCCTCATACTTATATTTTGTCAACGGTTTTTTATAACCAATAATGATACCAATGATGTGGAAACAACTGGGGAGTCAGGACTTCGAATGTGTGGACTTACACTGTAATTAACCAACGAAACGTTAAGCAGTCAACGACATTACCCACATTAACACCCAGGTGGGGACTTATGTGGTCTGAAACGGGGACCAGAGTTATCTATTTTGTATAAAAAAGAAAACTGAAACATTATTTGCCCACAAAGAATTTCGAACCTAGAAGTTGGCCCTCACACTTATATTTTGTCAACTGTTTTTTATAACCAATAATGATACCAATGATGTAGAAACAACTGGGGAGTCTGGACTTCGGATGTGTGGACTTACACTGTAATTAACCAACGAAACGTTAAGCAGTCAACGACATTACCCACATTAACACCCGGGTGGGGACTTGTGTGGTCTGAAACGGGGACCAGAGTTATCTATTTTGTACAAAAAAGAAAACTGAAACATTATTTGCCCACAAAGAATTTCGAACCTAGAAGTTGGCCCTCACACTTATATTTTGTCAACTGTTTTTTATAACCAATAATGATACCAATGATGTAGAAACAACTGGGGAGTCTGGACTTCGGATGTGTGGACTTACACTGTAATTAACCAACGAAACGTTAAGCAGTCAACGACATTACCCAATTAACACCCAGGTGGGGACTTATGTGGTCTGAAACGGGGACCAGAGTTATCTATTTTGTACAAAAAAGAAAACTGAAACATTATTTGCCCGCAAAGAATTTCGAACCTAGAAGTTGGCCCTCATACTTATATTTTGTCAACGGTTTTTTATAACCAATAATGATACCAATGATGTGGAAACAACTGGGGAGTCAGGACTTCGAATGTGTGGACTTACACTGTAATTAACCAACGAAACGTTAAGCAGTCAACGACATTACCCACATTAACACCCAGGTGGGGACTTATGTGGTCTGAAACGGGGACCAGAGTTATCTATTTTGTATAAAAAAGAAAACTGAAACATTATTTGCCCACAAAGAATTTCGAACCTAGAAGTTGGCCCTCACACTTATATTTTGTCAACTGTTTTTTATAACCAATAATGATACCAATGATGTAGAAACAACTGGGGAGTCTGGACTTCGGATGTGTGGACTTACACTGTAATTAACCAACGAAACGTTAAGCAGTCAACGACATTACCCACATTAACACCCGGGTGGGGACTTGTGTGGTCTGAAACGGGGACCAGAGTTATCTATTTTGTACAAAAAAGAAAACTGAAACATTATTTGCCCACAAAGAATTTCGAACCTAGAAGTTGGCCCTCACACTTATATTTTGTCAACGGTTTTTTATAACCAATAATGATACCAATGATGTGGAAACAACTGGGGAGTCAGGACTTCGAATGTGTGGACTTACACTGTAATTAACCAACGAAACGTTAAGCAGTCAACGACATTACCCACATTAACACCCAGGTGGGGACTTATGTGGTCTGAAAAGGGGACCAGAGTTATCTATTTTGTACAAAAATGAAAACTGAAACATTATTTGCCCACAAAGAATATCGAACCTAGAAGTTGGCCATCATACTTATATTTTGTCAACGGTTTTTTATAACCAATAATGATACCAATGATGTGGAAACAACTAGGGAGTCAGGACTTCGAATGTGTGTACTTACACTGTAATTAACCAACGAAACGTTAAGCAGTCAACGACATTACCCAATTAACACCCAGGTGGGGACTTATGTGGTCTGAAACGGGGACCAGAGTTATCTATTTTGTACAAAAAAGAAAACTGAAACATTATTTGCCCACAAAGAATTTCGAACCTAGAAGTTGGCCCTCATACTTATATTTTGTGAAGGTTTTTTATAACCAATAATGATACCAATGATGTGGAAACAACTGGGGAGTCAGGACTTCGAATGTGTGGACTTACACTTTAATTAACCAACGAAACGTTAAGCAGTCAACGACATTACCCACATTAACACCCGGGTGGGGACTTGTGTGGTCTGAAACGGGGACCAGAGTTATCTATTTTGTACAAAAAAGAAAACTGAAATATTATTTGCCCACAAAGAATTTCGAACCTAGAAGTTGGCCCTCATACTTATATTTTGTCAACGGTTTTTTATAACCAATAATGATACCAATAATGTGGAAACAACTAGGGAGTCAGGACTTCGAATGTGTGGACTTACACTGTAATTAACCAACGAAACGTTAAGCAGTCAACGACATTACCCACATTAACACCCAGGTGGGGACTTATGTGGTCCGAAACGGGGACCAGAGTTATCTATTTTGTACAAAAAAGAAAACTGAAACATTATTTGCCCACAAAGAATTTCGAACCTAAAAGTTAGCCCTCATACTTATATTGTCAATGGTTTTTTATAACCAATAATGATACCAATGATGTGGAAACAACTGGGGAGTCAAGACTTCGAATGTGTGGACTTACACTGTAATTAACCAACGAAACGTTAAGCAGTCAACGACATTACCCACATTAACACCCAGGTGGGGACTTATGTGGTCTGAAAAGGGGACCAGAGTTATCTATTTTGTACAAAAAAGAAAACTGAAACATTATTTGCCCACAAAGAATATCGAACCTAGAAGTTGGCCCTCATACTTATATTTTGTTAACGGTTTTTTATAACCAATAATGATACCAATGATGTGGAAACAACTAGGGAGTCAGGACTTCGAATGTGTGTACTTACACTGTAATTAACCAACGAAACGTTAAGCAGTCAACGACATTACCCAATTAACACCCAGGTGGGGACTTATCTGGTCTGAAACGGAGACCAGAGTTACCTATTTTGTACAAAAAAGAAAACTGAAACATTATTTGCCCACAAAGAATTTCGAACCTAGAAGTTGGCCCTCATACTTATATTTTGTCAACGGTTTTTTATAACCAATAATGATACCAATGATGTGGAAACAACTGGGGAGTCAGGATTTCGAATGTGTGGACTTACACTGTAATTAACCAACGAAACATTAAGCAGTCAACGACATTACCCACATTAACACCCAGGTAGGGACTTATGCGGTCTGAAACAGGGACCAGAGTTATCTATTTTGTACAAAAAAGAAAACTGAAACATTATTTGCCCACAAAGAATTTCGAACCTAGAAGTTGGCCCTCATACTTATATTTTGTGAAGGTTATTTATAACCAATAATGATACCAATGATGTGGAAACAACTGGGGAGTCAGGACTTCGAATGTGTGGACTTACACTGTAATTAACCAACGAAACGTTAAGCAGTCAACGACATTACCCACATTAACACCCAGGTGGGGACTTATGTGGTCTGAAACGGTGACCAGAGTTATCTATTTTGTATAAAAAAGAAAACTGAAATATTATTTGCCCACAAAGAATTTCGAACCTAGAAGTTGGCCCTCATACTTATATTTTGTCAACGGTTTTTTATAACCAATAATGATACCAATGATGTGGAAACAACTGGGGAGTCAGGACTTCGAATGTGTGGACTTACACTGTAATTAACCAACGAAACGTTAAGCAGTCAACGACATTACCCACATTAACACCCAGGTGGGGACTTATGTGGCCTGAAACGGGGACCAGAGTTAACTATTTTGTATAAAAAAGAAAACTGAAATATTATTTGCCCACAAAGAATATCGAACCTAGAAGTTGGCCCTCATACTTATATTTTGTCAACGGTTTTTTATAACCAATAATGATACCAATGATGTGGAAACAACTGGGGAGTCAGGACTTCGAATGTGTGGACTTACACTGTAATTAACCAATGAAACGTTAAGCAGTCAACGACATTACCCACATTAACACCCAGGTGGGGACTTATGTGGTCCGAAACGGGGACCAGAGTTATCTATTTTGTACAAAAAAGAAAACTGAAACATTATTTGCCCACAAAGAATTTCGAACCTAAAAGTTAGCCCTCATACTTATATTGTCAATGGTTTTTTATATCCAATAATGATACCAATGATGTGGAAACAACTGGGGAGTCAGGACTTCGAATATGTGGACTTACACTGTAATTAACCAACGAAACGTTAAGCAGTCAACGACATTACCCACATTAACACCCAGGTGGGGACTTATGTGGTCCGAAACGGGGACCAGAGTTATCTATTTTGTATAAAAAAGAAAACTGAAATATTATTTGCCCACAAAGAATTTCGAACCTAGAAGTTGGCCCTCATACTTATATTTTGTCAACGGTTTTTTATAACCAATAATGATACCAATGATGTGGAAACAACTGGGGAGTCAGGACTTCGAATGTGTGGACTTACACTGTAATTAACCAACGAAACGTTAAGCAGTCAACGACATTACCCACATTAACACCCAGGTGGGGACTTATGTGGCCTGAAACGGGGACCAGAGTTAACTATTTTGTATAAAAAAGAAAACTGAAATATTATTTGCCCACAAAGAATATCGAACCTAGAAGTTGGCCCTCATACTTATATTTTGTCAACGGTTTTTTATAACCAATAATGATACCAATGATGTGGAAACAACTGGGGAGTCAGGACTTCGAATGTGTGGACTTACACTGTAATTAACCAATGAAACGTTAAGCAGTCAACGACATTACCCACATTAACACCCAGGTGGGGACTTATGTGGTCCGAAACGGGGACCAGAGTTATCTATTTTGTACAAAAAAGAAAACTGAAACATTATTTGCCCACAAAGAATTTCGAACCTAAAAGTTAGCCCTCATACTTATATTGTCAATGGTTTTTTATAACCAATAATGATACCAATGATGTGGAAACAACTGGGGAGTCAGGATTTCGAATGTGTGGACTTACACTGTAATTAACCAACGAAACATTAAGCAGTCAACGACATTACCCACATTAACACCCAGGTAGGGACTTATGCGGTCTGAAACAGGGACCAGAGTTATCTATTTTGTACAAAAAAGAAAACTGAAACATTATTTGCCCACAAAGAATTTCGAACCTAGAAGTTGGCCCTCATACTTATATTTTGTGAAGGTTATTTATAACCAATAATGATACCAATGATGTGGAAACAACTGGGGAGTCAGGACTTCGAATGTGTGGACTTACACTGTAATTAACCAACGAAACGTTAAGCAGTCAACGACATTACCCACATTAACACCCAGGTGGGGACTTATGTGGTCCGAAACGGGGACCAGAGTTATCTATTTTGTACAAAAAAGAAAACTGAAACATTATTTGCCCACAAAGAATTTCGAACCTAGAAGTTGGCCCTCATACTTATATTTTGTCAACGGTTTTTTATAACCAATAATGATACCAATGATGTGGAAACAACTGGGGAATCAGGACTTCGAATGTGTGGACTTACACTGTAATTAACCAACCAAACATTAAGCAGTCAACGACATTACCCACATTAACACCCAGGTAGGGACTTATGTGGTCTGAAACAGGGACCAGAGTTATCTATTTTGTACAAAAAAGAAAACTGAAACATTATTTGCCCACAAAGAATTTCGAACCTAGAAGTTGGCCCTCATACTTATATTTTGTGAAGGTTTTTTATAACCAATAATGATACCAATGATGTGGAAACAACTTGGGAGTCAGGACTTCGAATGTGTGGACTTACACTTTAATTAACCAACGAAACGTTAAGCAGTCAACGACATTACCCACATTAACACCCGGGTGGGGACTTGTGTGGTCTGAAACGGGGACCAGAGTTATCTATTTTGTACAAAAAAGAAAACTGAAATATTATTTGCCCACAAAGAATTTCGAACCTAGAAGTTGGCCCTCATACTTATATTTTGTCAACGGTTTTTTATAACCAATAATGATACCAATAATGTGGAAACAACTAGGGAGTCAGGACTTCGAATGTGTGGACTTACACTGTAATTAACCAACGAAACGTTAAGCAGTCAACGACATTACCCACATTAACACCCAGGTGGGGACTTATGTGGTCCGAAACGGGGACCAGAGTTATCTATTTTGTACAAAAAAGAAAACTGAAACATTATTTGCCCACAAAGAATTTCGAACCTAAAAGTTAGCCCTCATACTTATATTGTCAATGGTTTTTTATAACCAATAATGATACCAATGATGTGGAAACAACTGGGGAGTCAAGACTTCGAATGTGTGGACTTACACTGTAATTAACCAACGAAACGTTAAGCAGTCAACGACATTACCCACATTAACACCCAGGTGGGGACTTATGTGGTCTGAAAAGGGGACCAGAGTTATCTATTTTGTACAAAAAAGAAAACTGAAACATTATTTGCCCACAAAGAATATCGAACCTAGAAGTTGGCCCTCATACTTATATTTTGTTAACGGTTTTTTATAACCAATAATGATACCAATGATGTGGAAACAACTAGGGAGTCAGGACTTCGAATGTGTGTACTTACACTGTAATTAACCAACGAAACGTTAAGCAGTCAACGACATTACCCAATTAACACCCAGGTGGGGACTTATCTGGTCTGAAACGGAGACCAGAGTTACCTATTTTGTACAAAAAAGAAAACTGAAACATTATTTGCCCACAAAGAATTTCGAACCTAGAAGTTGGCCCTCATACTTATATTTTGTCAACGGTTTTTTATAACCAATAATGATACCAATGATGTGGAAACAACTGGGGAGTCAGGATTTCGAATGTGTGGACTTACACTGTAATTAACCAACGAAACATTAAGCAGTCAACGACATTACCCACATTAACACCCAGGTAGGGACTTATGCGGTCTGAAACAGGGACCAGAGTTATCTATTTTGTACAAAAAAGAAAACTGAAACATTATTTGCCCACAAAGAATTTCGAACCTAGAAGTTGGCCCTCATACTTATATTTTGTGAAGGTTATTTATAACCAATAATGATACCAATGATGTGGAAACAACTGGGGAGTCAGGACTTCGAATGTGTGGACTTACACTGTAATTAACCAACGAAACGTTAAGCAGTCAACGACATTACCCACATTAACACCCAGGTGGGGACTTATGTGGTCTGAAACGGTGACCAGAGTTATCTATTTTGTATAAAAAAGAAAACTGAAATATTATTTGCCCACAAAGAATTTCGAACCTAGAAGTTGGCCCTCATACTTATATTTTGTCAACGGTTTTTTATAACCAATAATGATACCAATGATGTGGAAACAACTGGGGAGTCAGGACTTCGAATGTGTGGACTTACACTGTAATTAACCAACGAAACGTTAAGCAGTCAACGACATTACCCACATTAACACCCAGGTGGGGACTTATGTGGCCTGAAACGGGGACCAGAGTTAACTATTTTGTATAAAAAAGAAAACTGAAATATTATTTGCCCACAAAGAATATCGAACCTAGAAGTTGGCCCTCATACTTATATTTTGTCAACGGTTTTTTATAACCAATAATGATACCAATGATGTGGAAACAACTGGGGAGTCAGGACTTCGAATGTGTGGACTTACACTGTAATTAACCAATGAAACGTTAAGCAGTCAACGACATTACCCACATTAACACCCAGGTGGGGACTTATGTGGTCCGAAACGGGGACCAGAGTTATCTATTTTGTACAAAAAAGAAAACTGAAACATTATTTGCCCACAAAGAATTTCGAACCTAAAAGTTAGCCCTCATACTTATATTGTCAATGGTTTTTTATATCCAATAATGATACCAATGATGTGGAAACAACTGGGGAGTCAGGACTTCGAATATGTGGACTTACACTGTAATTAACCAACGAAACGTTAAGCAGTCAATGACATTACCCACATTAACACCCAGGTGGGGACTTATGTGGTCTGAAACGGGGACAAGAGTTATCTATTTTGTACAAAAAAGAAAACTGAAACATTATTTGCCCACAAAGAATTTCGAACCTAGAAGTTGGCCCTCACACTTATATTTTGTGAACAGTTTTTTATAACCAATAATGATACCAATGATGTGGAAACAACTGGGGAGTCAGAACTTCGAATGTGTGGACTTACACTGTAATTAACCAACGAAACGTTAAGCAGTCAACGACATTACCCACATTAACACCCAGGTGGGGGCTTATGTGGTCTGAAACGGGGACCAGAGTTATCTATTTTGTACAAAAAAGAAAACTGAAACATTATTTGCCCACAATGAATTTCGAACCTAGAAGTTGGCCCTCATACTTATATTTTGTCAACGGTTTTTTATAACCAATAATGATACCAATGATGTGGAAACAACTGGGGAGTCAGGTCTTCGAATGTGTGGACTTACACTGTAATTAACCAACGAAACGTTAAGCAGTCAACGACAAAACCCACATTAACACCCAGGTGGGGACTTATGTGGTCTGAAACGGGGACCAGAGTTATCTATTTTGTACAAAAAAGAAAACTGAAACATTATTTGCCCACAAAGAATTTCGAACCTAGAAGTTGGCCCTCATACTTATATTTTGTCAACGGTTTTTTATAACCAATAATGATACCAATGATGTGGAAACAACTGGGGAGTCAGGACTTCGAATATGTGGACTTACACTGTAATTAACCAACCAAACATTAAGCAGTCAACGACATTATCCACATTAACACCCAGGTAGGGACTTATGTAGTCTGAAACGAAGACCAGAGTTATCTATTTTGTACAAACAAGAAAACTGAAACATTATTTGCCCACAAAGAATTTCGAACCTAGAAGTTGGCCCTCATACTTATATTTTGTCAACGGTTTTTTATAACCAATAATGATACCAATGATGTGGAAACAACTGGGGAGTCAGGACTTCGAATGTGTGGACTTACACTGTAATTAACCAACGAAACGTTAAGCAGTCAACGACATTACCCACATTAACACCCAGGTGGGGACTTATGTGGTCTGAAACGGGGACCAGAGTTATCTATTTTGTACAAAAAAGAAAACTGAAACATAATTTGCCCACAAAGAATTTCGAACCTAGAAGTTGGCCCTCACACTTATATTTTGTCAACTGTTTTTTATAACCAATAATGATACCAATGATGTAGAAACAACTGGGGAGTCAGGACTTCGGATGTGTGGACTTACACTGTAATTAACCAACGAAACGTTAAGCAGTCAACGACATTACCAACATTAACACCCGGGTGGGGACTTGTGTGGTCTGAAACGGGGACCAGAGTTATCTATTTTGTACAAAAAAGAAAACTGAAACATTATTTGCCCACAAAGAATTTCGAACCTAGAAGTTGGCCCTCACACTTATATTTTGTCAACTGTTTTTTATAACCAATAATGATACCAATGATGTAGAAACAACTGGGGAGTCAGGACTTCGGATGTGTGGACTTACACTGTAATTAACCAACGAAACGTTAAGCAGTCAACGACATTACCCACATTAACACCCAGGTGGGGACTTATGTGGTCTGAAACGAGGACCAGAGTTATCTATTTTGTACAAAAAAGAAAACTGAAACATTATTTGCCCACAAAGAATTTCGAACCTAGAAGTTGGCCCTCACACTTATATTTTGTCAACGGTTTTTTATAACCAATAATGATACCAATGATGTGGAAACAACTGGGGAGTCAGGTCTTCGAATGTGTGGACTTACACTGTAATTAACCAACGAAACGTTAAGCAGTCAACGACAAAACCCACATTAACACCCAGGTGGGGACTTATGTGGTCTGAAACGGGGACCAGAGTTATCTATTTTGTACAAAAAAGAAAACTGAAACATTATTTGCCCACAAAGAATTTCGAACCTAGAAGTTGGCCCTCATACTTATATTTTGTCAACGGTTTTTTATAACCAATAATGATACCAATGATGTAGAAACAACTGGGGAGTCAGGACTTCGAATATGTGGACTTACACTGTAATTAACCAACCAAACATTAAGCAGTCAACGACATTATCCACATTAACACCCAGGTAGGGACTTATGTAGTCTGAAACGAAGACCAGAGTTATCTATTTTGTACAAACAAGAAAACTGAAACATTATTTGCCCACAAAGAATTTCGAACCTAGAAGTTGGCCCTCATACTTATATTTTGTCAACGGTTTTTTATAACCAATAATGATACCAATGATGTGGAAACAACTGGGGAGTCAGGACTTCGAATGTGTGGACTTACACTGTAATTAACCAACGAAACGTTAAGCAGTCAACGACATTACCCACATTAACACCCAGGTGGGGACTTATGTGGTCTGAAACGGGGACCAGAGTTATCTATTTTGTATAAAAAAGAAAACTGAAACATAATTTGCCCACAAAGAATTTCGAACCTAGAAGTTGGCCCTCACACTTATATTTTGTCAACTGTTTTTTATAACCAATAATGATACCAATGATGTAGAAACAACTGGGGAGTCAGGACTTCGGATGTGTGGACTTACACTGTAATTAACCAACGAAACGTTAAGCAGTCAACGACATTACCAACATTAACACCCGGGTGGGGACTTGTGTGGTCTGAAACGGGGACCAGAGTTATCTATTTTGTACAAAAAAGAAAACTGAAACATTATTTGCCCACAAAGAATTTCGAACCTAGAAGTTGGCCCTCACACTTATATTTTGTCAACTGTTTTTTATAACCAATAATGATACCAATGATGTAGAAACAACTGGGGAGTCAGGACTTCGGATGTGTGGACTTACACTGTAATTAACCAACGAAACGTTAAGCAGTCAACGACATTACCCACATTAACACCCAGGTGGGGACTTATGTGGTCTGAAACGGGGACCAGAGTTATCTATTTTGTACAAAAAAGAAAACTGAAACATTATTTGCCCACAAAGAATTTCGAACCTAGAAGTTGGCCCTCACACTTATATTTTGTCAACTGATTTTTATAACCAATAATGATACCAATGATGTAGAAACAACTGGGGAGTCAGTACTTCGAATGTGTGGACTTACACTGTAATTAACCAACGAAATGTTAAGCAGTCAACGACATTACCCACATTAACACCCGGGTGGGGACTTGTGTGGTCTGAAACGGGGACCAGAGTTATCTATTTTGTACAAAAAAGAAAACTGAAACATTATTTGCCCACAAAGAATTTCGAACCTAGAAGTTGGCCCTCACACTTATATTTTGTCAACTGTTTTTTATAACCAATAATGATACCAATGATGTAGAAACAACTGGGGAGTCAGGACTTCGGATGTGTGGACTTACACTGTAATTAACCAACGAAACGTTAAGCAGTCAACGACATTACCCACATTAACACCCAGGTGGGGACTTATGTGGTCTGAAACGAGGACCAGAGTTATCTATTTTGTACAAAAAAGAAAACTGAAACATTATTTGCCCACAAAGAATTTCGAACCTAGAAGTTGGCCCTCACACTTATATTTTGTCAACGGTTTTTTATAACCAATAATGATACCAATGATGTGGAAACAACTGGGGAGTCAGGTCTTCGAATGTGTGGACTTACACTGTAATTAACCAACGAAACGTTAAGCAGTCAACGACAAAACCCACATTAACACCCAGGTGGGGACTTATGTGGTCTGAAACGGGGACCAGAGTTATCTATTTTGTACAAAAAAGAAAACTGAAACATTATTTGCCCACAAAGAATTTCGAACCTAGAAGTTGGCCCTCATACTTATATTTTGTCAACGGTTTTTTATAACCAATAATGATACCAATGATGTAGAAACAACTGGGGAGTCAGGACTTCGAATATGTGGACTTACACTGTAATTAACCAACCAAACATTAAGCAGTCAACGACATTATCCACATTAACACCCAGGTAGGGACTTATGTAGTCTGAAACGAAGACCAGAGTTATCTATTTTGTACAAACAAGAAAACTGAAACATTATTTGCCCACAAAGAATTTCGAACCTAGAAGTTGGCCCTCATACTTATATTTTGTCAACGGTTTTTTATAACCAATAATGATACCAATGATGTGGAAACAACTGGGGAGTCAGGACTTCGAATGTGTGGACTTACACTGTAATTAACCAACGAAACGTTAAGCAGTCAACGACATTACCCACATTAACACCCAGGTGGGGACTTATGTGGTCTGAAACGGGGACCAGAGTTATCTATTTTGTATAAAAAAGAAAACTGAAACATAATTTGCCCACAAAGAATTTCGAACCTAGAAGTTGGCCCTCACACTTATATTTTGTCAACTGTTTTTTATAACCAATAATGATACCAATGATGTAGAAACAACTGGGGAGTCAGGACTTCGGATGTGTGGACTTACACTGTAATTAACCAACGAAACGTTAAGCAGTCAACGACATTACCAACATTAACACCCGGGTGGGGACTTGTGTGGTCTGAAACGGGGACCAGAGTTATCTATTTTGTACAAAAAAGAAAACTGAAACATTATTTGCCCACAAAGAATTTCGAACCTAGAAGTTGGCCCTCACACTTATATTTTGTCAACTGTTTTTTATAACCAATAATGATACCAATGATGTAGAAACAACTGGGGAGTCAGGACTTCGGATGTGTGGACTTACACTGTAATTAACCAACGAAACGTTAAGCAGTCAACGACATTACCCACATTAACACCCAGGTGGGGACTTATGTGGTCTGAAACGGGGACCAGAGTTATCTATTTTGTACAAAAAAGAAAACTGAAACATTATGTGCCCACAAAGAATTTCGAACCTAGAAGTTGGCCCTCACACTTATATTTTGTCAACTGATTTTTATAACCAATAATGATACCAATGATGTAGAAACAACTGGGGAGTCAGGACTTCGAATGTGTGGACTTACACTGTAATTAACCAACGAAATGTTAAGCAGTCAACGACATTACCCACATTAACACCCGGGTGGGGACTTGTGTGGTCTGAAACGGGGACCAGAGTTATCTATTTTGTACAAAAAAGAAAACTGAAACATTATTTGCCCACAAAGAATTTCGAACCTAGAAGTTGGCCCTCACACTTATATTTTGTCAACGGTTTTTTATAACCAATAATGATACCAATGATGTGGAAACAACTGGGGAGTCAGAACTTCGAATGTGTGGACTTACACTGTAATTAACCAACGAAACGTTAAGCAGTCAACGACATTACCCACATTAACACCCAGGTGGGGACTTATGTGGTCTGAAACGGGGACCAGAGTTATCTATTTTGTACAAAAAAGAAAACTGAAACATTATTTGCCCACAAAGAATTTCGAACCTAGAAGTTGGCCCTCACACTTATATTTTGTGAACAGTTTTTTATAACCAATAATGATACCAATGATGTGGAAACAACTGGGGAGTCAGAACTTCGAATGTGTGGACTTACACTGTAATTAACCAACGAAACGTTAAGCAGTCAACGACATTACCCACATTAACACCCAGGTGGGGGCTTATGTGGTCTGAAACGGGGACCAGAGTTATCTATTTTGTACAAAAAAGAAAACTGAAACATTATTTGCCCACAATGAATTTCGAACCTAGAAGTTGGCCCTCACACTTATATTTTGTGAACAGTTTTTTATAACCAATAATGATACCAATGATGTGGAAACAACTGGGGAGTCAGGACTTCGAATGTGTGGACTTACACTGTAATTAACCAACGAAATGTTAAGCAGTCAACGACATTACCCACATTAACACCCATGTGGGGACTTATGTGGTCTGAAACGGGGACCAGAGTTATCTATTTTGTACAAAAAAGAAAACTGAATCATTATTTGCCCACAAAGAATTTCGAACCTAGAAGTTGGCCCTCACACTTATATTTTGTCAACTGTTTTTTATAACCAATAATGATACCAATGATGTGGAAACAACTGGGGAGTCAGAACTTCGAATGTGTGGACTTACACTGTAATTAACCAACGAAACGTTAAGCAGTCAACGACATTACCCACATTAACACCCAGGTGGGGACTTATGTGGTCTGAAACGGGGACCAGAGTTATCTATTTTGTACAAAAAAGAAAACTGAATCATTATTTGCCCACAAAGAATTTCGAACCTAGAAGTTGGCCCTCACACTTATATTTTGTCAACGGTTTTTTATAACCAATAATGATACCAATGATGTGGAAACAACTGGGGAGTCAGAACTTCGAATGTGTGGACTTACACTGTAATTAACCAACGAAACGTTAAGCAGTCAACGACATTACCCACATTAACACCCAGGTGGGGACTTATGTGGTCTGAAACGGGGACCAGAGTTATCTATTTTGTACAAAAAAGAAAACTGAAACATTATTTGCCCACAAAGAATTTCGAAACTAGAAGTTGGCCCTCATACTTATATTTTGTGAACAGTTTTTTATAACCAATAATGATACCAATGATGTGGAAACAACTGGGGAGTCAGAACTTCGAATGTGTGGACTTACACTGTAATTAACGAACGAAACGTTAAGCAGTCAACGACATTACCCACATTAACACCCAGGTGGGGACTTATGTGGTCTGAAACGGGGACCAGAATTATCTATTTTGTACAAAAAAGAAAACTGAATCATTATTTGCCCACAAAGAATTTCGAACCTAGAAGTTGGCCCTCACACTTATATTTTGTCAACTGTTTTTTATAACCAATAATGATACCAATGATGTAGAAACAACTGGGGAGTCAGGACTTCGAATGTGTGGACTTACACTGTAATTAACCAACGAAATGTTAAGCAGTCAACGACATTACCCACATTAACACCCGGGTGGGGACTTGTGTGGTCTGAAACGGGGACCAGAGTTATCTATTTTGTACAAAAAAGAAAACTGAAACATTATTTGCCCACAAAGAATTTCGAACCTAGAAGTTGGACCTCACACTTATATTTTGTCAACTGTTTTTTATAACCAATAATGATACCAATGATGTAGAAACAACTGGGGAGTCAGGACTTCGGATGTGTGGACTTACACTGTAATTAACCAACGAAACGTTACGCAGTCAACGACATTACCCACATTAACACCCGGGTGGGGACTTGTGTGGTCTGAAACGGGGACCAGAGTTATCTATTTTGTACAAAAAAGAAAACTGAAACATTATTTGCCCACAAAGAATTTCGAACCTAGAAGTTGGCCCTCACACTTATATTTTGTCAACTGTTTTTTATAACCAATAATGATACCAATGATGTAGAAACAACTGGGGAGTCAGGACTTCGGATGTGTGGACTTACACTGTAATTAACCAACGAAACGTTAAGCAGTCAACGACATTACCCACATTAACACCCAGGTGGGGACTTATGTGGTCTGAAACGGGGACCAGAGTTATCTATTTTGTACAAAAAAGAAAACTGAAACATTATTTGCCCACAAAGAATTTCGAACCTAGAAGTTGGCCCTCACACTTATATTTTGTCAACTGTTTTTTATAACCAATAATGATACCAATGATGTAGAAACAACTGGGGAGTCAGGACTTCGAATGTGTGGACTTACACTGTAATTAACCAACGAAACGTTAAGCAGTCAACGACATTACCCACATTAACACCCGGGTGGGGACTTGTGTGGTCTGAAACGGGGACCAGAGTTATCTATTTTGTACAAAAAAGAAAACTGAAACATTATTTGCCCACAATGAATTTCGAACCTAGAAGTTGGCCCTCATACTTATATTTTGTCAACGGTTTTTTATAACCAATAATGATACCAATGATGTGGAAACAACTGGGGAGTCAGGTCTTCGAATGTGTGGACTTACACTGTAATTAACCAACGAAACGTTAAGCAGTCAACGACAAAACCCACATTAACACCCAGGTGGGGACTTATGTGGTCTGAAACGGGGACCAGAGTTATCTATTTTGTACAAAAAAGAAAACTGAAACATTATTTGCCCACAAAGAATTTCGAACCTAGAAGTTGGCCCTCATACTTATATTTTGTCAACGGTTTTTTATAACCAATAATGATACCAATGATGTGGAAACAACTGGGGAGTCAGGACTTCGAATATGTGGACTTACACTGTAATTAACCAACCAAACATTAAGCAGTCAACGACATTATCCAAATTAACACCCAGGTAGGGACTTATGTAGTCTGAAACGAAGACCAGAGTTATCTATTTTGTACAAACAAGAAAACTGAAACATTATTTGCCCACAAAGAATTTCGAACCTAGAAGTTGGCCCTCATACTTATATTTTGTCAACGGTTTTTTATAACCAATAATGATACCAATGATGTGGAAACAACTGGGGAGTCAGGACTTCGAATGTGTGGACTTACACTGTAATTAACCAACGAAACGTTAAGCAGTCAACGACATTACCCACATTAACACCCAGGTGGGGACTTATGTGGTCTGAAACGGGGACCAGAGTTATCTATTTTGTACAAAAAAGAAAACTGAAACATAATTTGCCCATAAAGAATTTCGAACCTAGAAGTTGGCCCTCACACTTATATTTTGTCAACTGTTTTTTATAACCAATAATGATACCAATGATGTAGAAACAACTGGGGAGTCAGGACTTCGGATGTGTGGACTTACACTGTAATTAACCAATGAAACGTTAAGCAGTCAACGACATTACCAACATTAACACCCGGGTGGGGACTTGTGTGGTCTGAAACGGGGACCAGAGTTATCTATTTTGTACAAAAAAGAAAACTGAAACATTATTTGCCCACAAAGAATTTCGAACCTAGAAGTTGGCCCTCACACTTATATTTTGTCAACTGTTTTTTATAACCAATAATGATACCAATGATGTAGAAACAACTGGGGAGTCAGGACTTCGGATGTGTGGACTTACACTGTAATTAACCAACGAAACGTTAAGCAGTCAACGACATTACCCACATTAACACCCAGGTGGGGACTTATGTGGTCTGAAACGAGGACCAGAGTTATCTATTTTGTACAAAAAAGAAAACTGAAACATTATTTGCCCACAAAGAATTTCGAACCTAGAAGTTGGCCCTCACACTTATATTTTGTCAACGGTTTTTTATAACCAATAATGATACCAATGATGTGGAAACAACTGGGGAGTCAGGTCTTCGAATGTGTGGACTTACACTGTAATTAACCAACGAAACGTTAAGCAGTGAACGGCAAAACCCACATTAACACCCAGGTGGGGACTTATGTGGTCTGAATCGGGGACCAGAGTTATCTATTTTGTACAAAAAAGAAAACTGAAACATTATTTGCCCACAAAGAATTTCGAACCTAGAAGTTGGCCCTCATACTTATATTTTGTCAACGGTTTTTTATAACCAATAATGATACCAATGATGTGGAAACAACTGGGGAGTCAGGACTTCGAATATGTGGACTTACACTGTAATTAACCAACCAAACATTAAGCAGTCAACGACATTATCCACATTAACACCCAGGTAGGGACTTATGTAGTCTGAAACGAAGACCAGAGTTATCTATTTTGTACAAACAAGAAAACTGAAACATTATTTGCCCACAAAGAATTTCGAACCTAGAAGTTCGCCCTCATACTTATATTTTGTCAACGGTTTTTTATAACCAATAATGATACCAATGATGTGGAAACAACTGGGGAGTCAGGACTTCGAATGTGTGGACTTACACTGTAATTAACCAACGAAACGTTAAGCAGTCAACGACATTACCCACATTAACACCCAGGTGGGGACTTATGTGGTCTGAAACGGGGACCAGAGTTATCTATTTTGTATAAAAAAGAAAACTGAAACATAATTTGCCCACAAAGAATTTCGAACCTAGAAGTTGGCCCTCACACTTATATTTTGTCAACGGTTTTTTATAACCAATAATGATACCAATGATGTAGAAACAACTGGGGAGTCAGGACTTCGGATGTGTGGACTTACCCTGTAATTAACCAACGAAACGTTAAGCAGTCAACGACATTACCAACATTAACACCCGGGTGGGGACTTGTGTGGTCTGAAACGGGGACCAGAGTTATCTATTTTGTACAAAAAAGAAAACTGAAACATTATTTGCCCACAAAGAATTTCGAACCTAGAAGTTGGCCCTCACACTTATATTTTGTCAACTGTTTTTTATAACCAATAATGATACCAATGATGTAGAAACAACTGGGGAGTCAGGACTTCGGATGTGTGGACTTACACTGTAATTAACCAACGAAACGTTAAGCAGTCAACGACATTACCCACATTAACACCCAGGTGGGGACTTATGTGGTCTGAAACGGGGACCAGAGTTATCTATTTTGTACAAAAAAGAAAACTGAAACATTATTTGCCCACAAAGAATTTCGAACCTAGAAGTTGGCCCTCACACTTATATTTTGTCAACTGATTTTTATAACCAATAATGATACCAATGATGTAGAAACAACTGGGGAGTCAGGACTTCGAATGTGTGGACTTACACTGTAATTAACCAACGAAATGTTAAGCAGTCAACGACATTACCCACATTAACACCCGGGTGGGGACTTGTGTGGTCTGAAACGGGGACCAGAGTTATCTATTTTGTACAAAAAAGAAAACTGAAACATTATTTGCCCACAAAGAATTTCGAACCTAGAAGTTGGCCCTCACACTTATATTTTGTCAACGGTTTTTTATAACCAATAATGATACCAATGATGTGGAAACAACTGGGGAGTCAGAACTTCGAATGTGTGGACTTACACTGTAATTAACCAACGAAACGTTAAGCAGTCAACGACATTACCCACATTAACACCCAGGTGGGGACTTATGTGGTCTGAAACGGGGACCAGAGTTATCTATTTTGTACAAAAAAGAAAACTGAAACATTATTTGCCCACAAAGAATTTCGAACCTAGAAGTTGGCCCTCACACTTATATTTTGTGAACAGTTTTTTATAACCAATAATGATACCAATGATGTGGAAACAACTGGGGAGTCAGAACTTCGAATGTGTGGACTTACACTGTAATTAACCAACGAAACGTTAAGCAGTCAACGACATTACCCACATTAACACCCAGGTGGGGGCTTATGTGGTCTGAAACGGGGACCAGAGTTATCTATTTTGTACAAAAAAGAAAACTGAAACATTATTTGCCCACAAAGAATTTCGAACCTAGAAGTTGGCCCTCACACTTATATTTTGTCAACGGTTTTTTATAACCAATAATGATACCAATGATGTGGAAACAACTGGGGAGTCAGAACTTCGAATGTGTGGACTTACACTGTAATTAACCAACGAAACGTTAAGCAGTCAACGACATTACCCACATTAACACCCAGGTGGGGACTTATGTGGTCTGAAACGGGGACCAGAGTTATCTATTTTGTACAAAAAAGAAAACTGAATCATTATTTGCCCACAAAGAATTTCGAACCTAGAAGTTGGCCCTCACACTTATATTTTGTCAACGGTTTTTTATAACCAATAATGATACCAATGATGTGGAAACAACTGGGGAGTCAGAACTTCGAATGTGTGGACTTACACTGTAATTAACCAACGAAACGTTAAGCAGTCAACGACATTACCCACATTAACACCCAGGTGGGGACTTATGTGGTCTGAAACGGGGACCAGAGTTATCTATTTTGTACAAAAAAGAAAACTGAAACATTATTTGCCCACAAAGAATTTCGAACCTAGAAGTTGGCCCTCATACTTATATTTTGTGAACAGTTTTTTATAACCAATAATGATACCAATGATGTGGAAACAACTGGGGAGTCAGAACTTCGAATGTGTGGACTTACACTGTAATTAACGAACGAAACGTTAAGCAGTCAACGACATTACCCACATTAACACCCAGGTGGGGACTTATGTGGTCTGAAACGGGGACCAGAATTATCTATTTTGTACAAAAAAGAAAACTGAATCATTATTTGCCCACAAAGAATTTCGAACCTAGAAGTTGGCCCTCACACTTATATTTTGTCAACTGTTTTTTATAACCAATAATGATACCAATGATGTAGAAACAACTGGGGAGTCAGGACTTCGAATGTGTGGACTTACACTGTAATTAACCAACGAAATGTTAAGCAGTCAACGACATTACCCACATTAACACCCGGGTGGGGACTTGTGTGGTCTGAAACGGGGACCAGAGTTATCTATTTTGTACAAAAAAGAAAACTGAAACATTATTTGCCCACAAAGAATTTCGAACCTAGAAGTTGGCCCTCACACTTATATTTTGTCAACTGTTTTTTATAACCAATAATGATACCAATGATGTAGAAACAACTGGGGAGTCAGGACTTCGGATGTGTGGACTTACACTGTAATTAACCAACGAAACGTTAAGCAGTCAACGACATTACCCACATTAACACCCAGGTGGGGACTTATGTGGTCTGAAACGGGGACCAGAGTTATCTATTTTGTACAAAAAAGAAAACTGAAACATTATTTGCCCACAAAGAATTTCGAACCTAGAAGTTGGCCCTCACACTTATATTTTGTCAACTGTTTTTTATAACCAATAATGATACCAATGATGTAGAAACAACTGGGGAGTCAGGACTTCGAATGTGTGGACTTACACTGTAATTAACCAACGAAACGTTAAGCAGTCAACGACATTACCCACATTAACACCCGGGTGGGGACTTGTGTGGTCTGAAACGGGGACCAGAGTTATCTATTTTGTACAAAAAAGAAAACTGAAACATTATTTGCCCACAAAGAATTTCGAACCTAGAAGTTGGCCCTCATACTTATATTTTGTGAACAGTTTTTTATAACCAATAATGATACCAATGATGTGGAAACAACTGGGGAGTCAGAACTTCGAATGTGTGGACTTACACTGTAATTAACCAACGAAACGTTAAGCAGTCAACGACATTACCCACATTAACACCCGGGTGGGGACTTGTGTGGTCTGAAACGGGGACCAGAGTTATCTATTTTGTACAAAAAAGAAAACTGAAACATTATTTGCCCACAAAGAATTTCAAACCTAGAAGTTGGCCCTCATACTTATATTTTGTCAACGGTTTTTTATAACCAATAATGATACCAATCATGTGGAAACAACTGGGGAGTCAGGACTTCGAATGTGTGGACTTACACTGTAATTAACCAACGAAACATTAAGCAGTCAACGACATTACCCACATTAACACCCAGGTGGGGACTTATGTGGTCTGAAACGGGGACCAGAGTTATCTATTTTGTACAAAAAAGAAAACTGAAACATTATTTGCCCACAAAGAATTTCGAACCTAGAAGTTGGACCTCATACTTATATTGTCAATGGTTTTTTATAACCAATAATGATACCAATGATGTGGAAACAACTGGGGAGTCAGGACTTCGAATGTGTGGACTTACACTGTAATTAACCAACGAAACGTTAAGCAGTCAACGACATTACCCACATTAACACCCAGGTGGGGACTTATGTGGTCTGAAACGGGGACAAGAGTTATCTATTTTGTACAAAAAAGAAAACTGAAACATTATTTGCCCACAAAGAATTTCGAACCTAGAAGTTGGCCCTCATACTTATATTTTGTGAACGGTTTTTATAACCAATAATGATACCAATGATGTGGAAACAACTGGGGAGTCAGGACTTCGAATGTGTGGACTTACACTGTAATTAACCAACGAAACGTTAAGCAGTCAACGACATTACCCACATTAACACCCAGGTGGGGACTTATGTGGTCTGAAACGGGGACAAGAGTTATCTATTTTGTACAAAAAAGAAAACTGAAACATTATTTGCCCACAAAGAATTTCGAACCTAGAAGTTGGCCCTCATACTTATATTTTGTGAACGGTTTTTATAACCAATAATGATACCAATGATGTGGAAACAACTGGGGAGTCAGGACTTCGAATGTGTGGACTTACACTGTAATTAACCAACGAAACGTTAAGCAGTCAACGACATTACCCACATTAACACCCAGGTGGGGACTTATGTGGTCTGAAACGGGGACCAGAGTTATCTATTTTGTACAAAAAAGAAAACTGAAACATTATTTGCCCACAATGAATTTCGAACCTAGAAGTTGGCCCTCATACTTATATTTTGTCAACGGTTTTTTATAACCAATAATGATACCAATGATGTGGAAACAACTGGGGAGTCAAGACTTCGAATGTGTGGACTTACACTGTAATTAACCAACGAAACGTTAAGCAGTCAACGACAAAACCCACATTAACACCCAGGTGGGGACTTATGTGGTCTGAAACGGGGACCAGAGTTATCTATTTTGTACAAAAAAGAAAACTGAAACATTATTTGCCCACAAAGAATTTCGAACCTAGAAGTTGGCCCTCATACTTATATTTTGTGAACGGTTTTTATAACCAATAATGATACCAATGATGTGGAAACAACTGGGGAGTCAGGACTTCGAATGTGTGGACTTACACTGTAATTAACCAACGAAACGTTAAGCAGTCAACGACATTACCCACATTAACACCCAGGTGGGGACTTATGTGGTCTGAAACGGGGACCAGAGTTATCTATTTTGTACAAAAAAGAAAACTGAAACATTATTTGCCCACAATGAATTTCGAACCTAGAAGTTGGCCCTCATACTTATATTTTGTCAACGGTTTTTTATAACCAATAATGATACCAATGATGTGGAAACAACTGGGGAGTCAAGACTTCGAATGTGTGGACTTACACTGTAATTAACCAACGAAACGTTAAGCAGTCAACGACAAAACCCACATTAACACCCAGGTGGGGACTTATGTGGTCTGAAACGGGGACCAGAGTTATCTATTTTATACAAAAAAGAAAACTGAAACATTATTTGCCCACAAAGAATTTCGAACCTAGAAGTTGGCCCTCATACTTATATTTTGTCAACGGTTTTTTATAACCAATAATGATACCAATAATGTGGAAACAACTGGGGAGTCAGGACTTCGAATATGTGGACTTACACTGTAATTAACCAACCAAACATTAAGCAGTCAACGACATTATCCACATTAACACCCAGGTAGGGACTTATGTAGTCTGAAACGGGGACCAGAGTTATCTATTTTGTACAAACAAGAAAACTGAAACATTATTTGCCCACAAAGAATTTCGAACCTAGAAGTTGGCCCTCATACTTATATTTTGTCAACGGTTTTTTATAACCAATAATGATACCAATGATGTGGAAACAACTGGGGAGTCAGGACTTCGAATGTGTGGACTTACACTGTAATTAACCAACGAAACATTAAGCAGTCAACGACATTACCCACATTAACACCCAGGTGGGGACTTATGTGGTCTGAAACGGGGACCAGAGTTATCTATTTTGTACAAAAAAGAAAACTGAAACATTATTTGCCCACAAAGAATTTCGAACCTAGAAGTTGGTCCTCATACTTATATTTTGTGAACGGTTTTTTATAACCAATAATGATACCAATAATGTGGAAACAACTGGGGAGTCAGGACTTCGAATGTGTGGACTTACACTGTAATTAACCAACGAAACGTTAAGCAGTCAACGACATTACCCACATTAACACCCGGGTGGGGACTTGTGTGGTCTGAAACAGGGACCAGAGTTATCTATTTTGTACAAAAAAGAAAACTGAAACATTATTTGCCCACAAAGAATTTCAAACCTAGAAGTTGGCCCTCATACTTATATTTTGTCAACGGTTTTTTATAACCAATAATGATACCAATCATGTGGAAACAACTGGGAGTCAGGACTTCGAATGTGTGGACTTACACTGTAATTAACCAACGAAACATTAAGCAGTCAACGACATTACCCACATTAACACCCAGGTGGGGACTTGTGTGGTCTGAAACGGGGACCAGAGTTATCTATTTTGTACAAAAAAGAAAACTGAAACATTATTTGCCCACAAAGAATTTCGAACCTAGAAGTTGGCCCTCACACTTATATTTTGTCAACTGTTTTTTATAACCAATAATGATACCAATGATGTAGAAACAACTGGGGAGTCAGGACTTCGGATGTGTGGACTTACACTGTAATTAACCAACGAAACGTTAAGCAGTCAACGACATTACCCACATGAACACCCAGGTGGGGACTTATGTGGTCTGAAACGGGGACCAGAGTTATCTATTTTGTACAAAAAAGAAAACTGAAACATTATTTGCCCACAAAGAATTTCGAACCTAGAACTTGGCCCTCACACTTATATTTTGTCAACTGTTTTTTATAACCAATAATGATACCAATGATGTAGAAACAACTGGGGAGTCAGGACTTCGAATGTGTGGACTTACACTGTAATTAACCAACGAAACGTTAAGCAGTCAACGACATTACCCACATTAACACCCGGGTGGGGACTTGTGTGGTCTGAAACAGGGACCAGAGTTATCTATTTTGTACAAAAAAGAAAACTGAAACATTATTTGCCCACAAAGAATTTCGAACCTAGAAGTTGGCCCTCACACTTATATTTTGTCAACTGTTTTTTATAACCAATAATGATACCAATGATGTAGAAACAACTGGGGAGTCAGGACTTCGAATGTGTGGACTTACACTGTAATTAACCAACGAAACGTTAAGCAGTCAACGACATTACCCACATTAACACCCGGGTGGGGACTTGTGTGGTCTGAAACGGGGACCAGAGTTATCTATTTTGTACAAAAAAGAAAACTGAGACATTATTTGCCCACAAAGAATTTCGAACCTAGAAGTTGGCCCTCACACTTATATTTTGTCAACGGTTTTTTATAACCAATAATGAGACCAATGATGTGGAAACAACTGGGAGTCAGAACTTCGAATGTGTGGACTTAAACTGTAATTAACCAACGAAACGTTAAGCAGTCAACGACATTACCCACATTAACACCCAGGTGGGGACTTATGTGGTCTGAAACGGGGACCAGAGTTATCTATTTTGTACAAAAAAGAAAACTGAAACATTATTTGCCCACAAAGAATTTCGAACCTAGAAGTTGGCCCTCATACTTATATTTGGTCAACGGTTTTTTATAACCAATAATGATACCAATGATGTGGAAACAACTGGGGAGTCAGGACTTCGAATGTGTGGACTTACACTGTAATTAACCAACGAAACGTTAAGCAGTCAACCACATTACCCAATTAACACCCAGGTGGGGACTTATGTGGTCTGAAACGGGGACCAGAGTTATCTATTTTGTATAAAAAAGAAAACTGAAACATTATTTGCCCACAAAGAATTTCGAACCTAAAAGTTAGCCCTCATACTTATATTGTCAATGGTTTTTTATAACCAATAATGATACCAATGATGTGGAAACAACTGGGGAGTCAGGACTTCGAATGTGTGGACTTACACTGTAATTAACCAACGAAACGTTAAGCAGTCAACGACATTACCCACATTAACACCCAGGTGGGGACTTATGTGGTCTGAAAAGGGGACCAGAGTTATCTATTTTGTACAAAAAAGAAAACTGAAACATTATTTGCCCACAAAGAATATCGAACCTAGAAGTTGGCCCTCATACTTATATTTTGTCAACGGTTTTTTATAACCAATAATGATACCAATGATGTGGAAACAACTGGGGAGTCAGGACTTCGAATATGTGGACTTACACTGTAATTAACCAACGAAACGTTAAGCAGTCAACGACATTACCCAATTAACACCCAGGTGGGGACTTATGTGGTCTGAAACGGGGACCAGAGTTATCTATTTTGTACAAAAAAGAAAACTGAAACATTATTTGCCCACAAAGAATATCGAACCTAGAAGTTGGCCCTCATACTTATATTTTGTGAACGGTTTTTTATAACCAATAATGATACCAATGATGTGGAAACAACTGGGGAGTCAGGACTTCGAATATGTGGACTTACACTGTAATTAACCAACGAAACGTTAAGCAGTCAACGACATTACCCAATTAACACCCAGGTGGGGACTTATGTGGTCTGAAACGGGGACCAGAGTTATCTATTTTGTACAAAAAAGAAAACTGAAACATTATTTGCCCACAAAGAATATCGAACCTAGAAGTTGGCCCTCATACTTATATTTTGCAACGGTTTTTTATAACCAATAATGATACCAATGATGTGGAAACAACTGGGGAGTCAGGACTTCGAATATGTGGACTTACACTGTAATTAACCAACCAAACATTAAGCAGTCAACGACATTATCCACATTAACACCCAGGTAGGGACTTATGTAGTCTGAAATGGGGACCAGAGTTATCTATTTTGTACAAACAAGAAAACTGAAACATTATTTGCCCACAAAGAATTTCGAACCTAGAAGTTGGCCGTCATACTTATATTTTGTCAACGGTTTTTTATAACCAATAATGATACCAATGATGTGGAAACAACTGGGGAGTCAGGACTTCGAATGTGTGGACTTACACTGTAATTAACCAACGAAACGTTAAGCAGTCAACGACATTACCCACATTAACACCCAGGTGGGGACTTATGTGGTCTTAAACGGGGACCAGAGTTATCTATTTTGTATAAAAAAGAAAACTGAAACATTATTTGCCCACAAAGAATTTCGAACCTAAAAGTTAGCCCTCATACTTATATTGTCAATGGTTTTTTATAACCAATAATGATACCAATGATGTGGAAACAACTGGGGAGTCAGGACTTCGAATGTGTGGACTTACACTGTAATTAACCAACGAAACGTTAAGCAGTCAACGACATTACCCACATTAACACCCAGGTGGGGACTTATGTGGTCTGAAAAGGGGACCAGAGTTATCTATTTTGTACAAAAAAGAAAACTGAAACATTATTTGCCCACAAAGAATATCGAACCTAGAAGTTGGCCCTCATACTTATATTTTGTCAACGGTTTTTTATAACCAATAATGATACCAATGATGTGGAAACAACTGGGGAGTCAGGACTTCGAATATGTGGACTTACACTGTAATTAACCAACGAAACGTTAAGCAGTCAACGACATTACCCAATTAACACCCAGGTGGGGACTTATGTGGTCTGAAACGGGGACCAGAGTTATCTATTTTGTACAAAAAAGAAAACTGAAACATTATTTGCCCACAAAGAATTTCGAACCTAGAAGTTGGCCCTCATACTTATATTTGGTCAACGGTTTTTTATAACCAATAATGATACCAATGATGTGGAAACAACTGGGGAGTCAGGACTTCGAATGTGTGGACTTACACTGTAATTAACCAACGAAACGTTAAGCAGTCAACGACATTACCCACATTAACACCCAGGTGGGGACTTATGTGGTCTTAAACGGGGACCAGAGTTATCTATTTTGTATAAAAAAGAAAACTGAAACATTATTTGCCCACAAAGAATTTCGAACCTAAAAGTTAGCCCTCATACTTATATTGTCAATGGTTTTTTATAACCAATAATGATACCAATGATGTGGAAACAACTGGGGAGTCAGGACTTCGAATGTGTGGACTTACACTGTAATTAACCAACGAAACGTTAAGCAGTCAACGACATTACCCACATTAACACCCAGGTGGGGACTTATGTGGTCTGAAAAGGGGACCAGAGTTATCTATTTTGTACAAAAAAGAAAACTGAAACATTATTTGCCCACAAAGAATATCGAACCTAGAAGTTGGCCCTCATACTTATATTTTGTCAACGGTTTTTTATAACCAATAATGATACCAATGATGTGGAAACAACTGGGGAGTCAGGACTTCGAATATGTGGACTTACACTGTAATTAACCAACGAAACGTTAAGCAGTCAACGACATTACCCAATTAACACCCAGGTGGGGACTTATGTGGTCTGAAACGGGGACCAGAGTTATCTATTTTGTACAAAAAAGAAAACTGAAACATTATTTGCCCACAAAGAATTTCGAACCTAGAAGTTGGCCCTCATACTTATATTTGGTCAACGGTTTTTTATAACCAATAATGATACCAATGATGTGGAAACAACTGGGGAGTCAGGACTTCGAATGTGTGGACTTACACTGTAATTAACCAACGAAACGTTAAGCAGTCAACGACATTACCCACATTAACACCCAGGTGGGGACTTATGTGGTCTTAAACGGGGACCAGAGTTATCTATTTTGTATAAAAAAGAAAACTGAAACATTATTTGCCCACAAAGAATTTCGAACCTAAAAGTTAGCCCTCATACTTATATTGTCAATGGTTTTTTATAACCAATAATGATACCAATGATGTGGAAACAACTGGGGAGTCAGGACTTCGAATGTGTGGACTTACACTGTAATTAACCAACGAAACGTTAAGCAGTCAACGACATTACCCACATTAACACCCAGGTGGGGACTTATGTGGTCTGAAAAGGGGACCAGAGTTATCTATTTTGTACAAAAAAGAAAACTGAAACATTATTTGCCCACAAAGAATATCGAACCTAGAAGTTGGCCCTCATACTTATATTTTGTCAACGGTTTTTTATAACCAATAATGATACCAATGATGTGGAAACAACTGGGGAGTCAGGACTTCGAATATGTGGACTTACACTGTAATTAACCAACGAAACGTTAAGCAGTCAACGACATTACCCAATTAACACCCAGGTGGGGACTTATGTGGTCTGAAACGGGGACCAGAGTTATCTATTTTGTACAAAAAAGAAAACTGAAACATTATTTGCCCACAAAGAATATCGAACCTAGAAGTTGGCCCTCATACTTATATTTTGTCAACGGTTTTTTATAACCAATAATGATACCAATGATGTGGAAACAACTAGGGAGTCAGGACTTCGAATATGTGGACTTACACTGTAATTAACCAACGAAACGTTAAGCAGTCAACGACATTACCCAATTAACACCCAGGTGGGGACTTATGTGGTCTGAAACGGGGACCAGAGTTATCTATTTTGTACAAAAAAGAAAACTGAAACATTATTTGCCCACAAAGAATATCGAACCTAGAAGTTGGCCCTCATACTTATATTTTGTCAACGGTTTTTTATAACCAATAATGATACCAATGATGTGGAAACAACTGGGGAGTCAGGACTTCGAATATGTGGACTTACACTGTAATTAACCAACCAAACATTAAGCAGTCAACGACATTATCCACATTAACACCCAGGTAGGGACTTATGTAGTCTGAAATGGGGACCAAAGTTATCTATTTTGTACAAACAAGAAAACTGAAACATTATTTGCCCACAAAGAATTTCGAACCTAGAAGTTGGCCGTCATACTTATATTTTGTCAACGGTTTTTTATAACCAATAATGATACCAATGATGTGGAAACAACTGGGGAGTCAGAACTTCGAATGTGTGGACTTACACTGTAATTAACCAACGAAATGTTAAGCAGTCAACGACATTACCCGCATTAACACCCAGGTGGGGACTTATGTGGTCTTAAACGGGGACCAGAGTTATCTATTTTGTACAAAAAAGAAAACTGAAACATTGTTTGCCCACAAAGAATTTCGAACCTAGAAGTTGGCCCTCATACTTATATTTTGTCAATGGTTTTTTATAACCAATAATGATACCAATGATGTGGAAACAACTGGGGAGTCAGGACTTCGAATGTGTGGACTTACACTGTAATTAACCAACGAAACGTTAAGTAGTCAACGACATTACCCACATTAACACCCGGGTGGGGACTTGTGTGGTCTGAAACGGGGACCAGAGTTATCTATTTTGTACAAAAAAGAAAACTGAAACATTATTTGCCCACAAAGAATTTCGAACCTAGAAGTTGGCCCTCACACTTATATTTTGTCAACGGTTTTTTATAACCAATAATGATACCAATGATGTGGAAACAACTGGGGAGTCAGAACTTCGAATGTGTGGACTTACACTGTAATTAACCAACGAAACGTTAAGCAGTTAACGACATTACCCACATTAACACCCAGGTGGGGACTTATGTGGTCTGAAACGGGGACCAGAGTTATCTATTTTGTACAAAAAAGAAAACTGAAACATTATTTGCCCACAAAGAATTTCGAACCTAGAAGTTGGCCCTCATACTTATATTTTGTCAATGGTTTTTTATAACCAATAATGATACCAATGATGTGGAAACAACTGGGGAGTCAGGACTTCGAATGTGTGGACTTACACTGTAATTAACCAACCAAACATTAAGCAGTCAACGACATTATCCACATTAACACCCAGGTAGGGACTTATGTAGTCTGAAACGGGGACCAGAGTTATCTATTTTGTACAAAAAAGAAAACTGAAACATTATTTGCCCACAAAGAATTTCGAACCTAGAAGTTGGCCCTCATACTTATATTTTGTGAACAGTTTTTTATAACCAATAATGATACCAATGATGTGGAAACAACTGGGGAGTCAGGACTTCGAATGTGTGGACTTACACTGTAATTAACCAACGAAACGTTAAGCAGTCAACGACATTACCCACATTAACACCCGGGTGGGGACTTGTGTGGTCTGAAACGGGGACCAGAGTTATCTATTTTGTACAAAAAAGAAAACTGAAACATTATTTGCCCACAAAGAATTTCGAACCTAGAAGTTGGCCCTCACACTTATATTTTGTCAACGGTTTTTTATAACCAATAATGATACCAATGATGTGGAAACAACTGGGGAGTCAGAACTTCGAATGTGTGGACTTACACTGTAATTAACCAACGAAACGTTAAGCAGTCAACGACATTACCCACATTAACACCTAGGTGGGGACTTATGTGGTCTGAAACGGGGACCAGAGTTATCTATTTTGTACAAAAAAGAAAACTGAAACATTATTTGCCCACAAAGAATTTCGAACCTAGAAGTTGGCCCTCATACTTATATTTTGTGAACAGTTTTTTATAACCAATAATGATACCAATGATGTGGAAACAACTGGGGAGTCAGAACTTCGAATGTGTGGACTTACACTGTAATTAACCAACGAAACGTTAAGCAGTCAACGACATTACCCACATTAACACCCAGGTGGGGACTTATGTGGTCTGAAACGGGGACCAGAGTTATCTATTTTGTACAAAAAAGAAAACTGAAACATTATTTGCCCACAAAGAATTTCGAACCTAGAAGTTGGCCCTCATACTTATATTTTGTGAACAGTTTTTTATAACCAATAATGATACCAATGATGTGGAAACAACTGGGGAGTCAGAACTTCGAATGTGTGGACTTACACTGTAATTAACCAACGAAACGTTAAACAGTCAACGACATTACCCACATTAACACCCAGGTGGGGACTTATGTGGTCTGAAAAGGGGACCAGAGTTATCTATTTTGTACAAAAAAGAAAACTGAAACATTATTTGCCCACAAAGAATTTCGAACCTAGAAGTTGGCCCTCATACTTATATTTTGTCAACGGTTTTTTATAACCAATAATGATACCAATGATGTGGAAACAACTGGGGTGTCAGGACTTCGAATGTGTGGACTTACACTGTAATTAACCAACGAAACGTTAAGCAGTCAACGACATTACCCAATTAACACCCAAGTGGGGACTTATGTGGTCTGAAACGGGGACCAGAGTTATCTATTTTGTATAAAAAAGAAAACTGAAACATTATTTGCCCACAAAGAATTTCAAACCTAAAAGTTAGCCCTCATACTTATATTGTCAATGGTTTTTTATAACCAATAATGATACCAATGATGTGGAAACAACTGGGGAGTCAGGACTTCGAATGTGTGGACTTACACTGTAATTAACCAACGAAACGTTAAGCAGTCAACGACATTACCCACATTAACACCCAGGTGGGGACTTATGTGGTCTGAAAAGGGGACCAGAGTTATCTATTTTGTACAAAAAAGAAAACTGAAACATTATTTGCCCACAAAGAATATCGAACCTAGAAGTTGGCCCTCATACTTATATTTTGTCAACGGTTTTTTATAACCAATAATGATACCAATAATGTGGAAATAACTGGGGAGTCAGGACTTCGAATGTGTGGACTTACACTGTAATTAACCAACGAAACGTTAAGCAGTCAACGACATTACCCACATTAACACCCAGGTGGGGACTTATGTGGTCTGAAAAGGGGACCAGAGTTATCTATTTTGTACAAAAAAGAAAATTGAAACATTATTTGCCCACAAAGAATTTCGAACCTAGAAGTTGGCCCTCATACTTATATTTTGTCAACGGTTTTTTATAACCAATAATGATACCAATGATGTGGAAACAACTGGGGAGTCAGAACTTCGAATGTGTGGACTTACACTGTAATTAACCAACGAAACGTTAAGCAGTCAACGACATTACCCACATTAACACCCAGGTGGGGACTTATGTGGTCTGAAACGGGGACCAGAGTTATCTATTTTGTACAAAAAAGAAAACTGAAACATTATTTGCCCACAAAGAATTTCGAACCTAGAAGTTGGCCCTCATACTTATATTTTGTGAACAGTTTTTTATAACCAATAATGATACCAATAATGTGGAAATAACTGGGGAGTCAGGACTTCGAATGTGTGGACTTACACTGTAATTAACCAACGAAACGTTAAGCAGTCAACGACATTACCCACATTAACACCCAGGTGGGGACTTATGTGGTCTGAAAAGGGGACCAGAGTTATCTATTTTGTACAAAAAAGAAAATTGAAACATTATTTGCCCACAAAGAATTTCGAACCTAGAAGTTGGCCCTCATACTTATATTTTGTCAACGGTTTTTTATAACCAATAATGATACCAATGATGTGGAAACAACTGGGGAGTCAGGACTTCGAATGTGTGGACTTACACTGTAATTAAGCAACGAAACGTTAAGTAGTCAACGACATTACCCAATTAACACCCAGGTGGGGACTTATGTGGTCTGAAATGGGGACCAGAGTTATCTATTTTGTACAAAAAAGAAAACTGAAACATTATTTGCCCACAAAGAATTTCGAACCTAAAAGTTAGCCCTCATACTTATATTGTCAATGGTTTTTTATAACCAATAATGATACCAATGATGTGGAAACAACTGGGGAGTCAGGACTTCGAATGTGTGGACTTACACTGTAATTAACCAACGAAACGTTAAGCAGTCAACGACATTACCCACATTAACACCCAGGTGGGGACTTATGTGGTCTGAAAAGGGGACCAGAGTTATCTATTTTGTACAAAAAAGAAAACTGAAACATTATTTGCCCACAAAGAATATCGAACCTAGAAGTTGGCCCTCATACTTATATTTCGTCAACGGTTTTTTATAACCAATAATGATACCAATAATGTGGAAATAACTGGGGAGTCAGGACTTCGAATGTGTGGACTTACACTGTAATTAACCAACGAAACGTTAAGCAGTCAACGACATTACCCACATTAACACCCAGGTGGGGACTTATGTGGTCTGAAAAGGGGACCAGAGTTATCTATTTTGTACAAAAAAGAAAATTGAAACATTATTTGCCCACAAAGAATTTCGAACCTAGAAGTTGGCCCTCATACTTATATTTTGTCAACGGTTTTTTATAACCAATAATGATACCAATGATGTGGAAACAACTGGGGAGTCAGAACTTCGAATGTGTGGACTTACACTGTAATTAACCAACGAAACGTTAAGCAGTCAACGACATTACCCACATTAACACCCAGGTGGGGACTTATGTGGTCTGAAACGGGAACCAGAGTTATCTATTTTGTACAAAAAAGAAAACTGAAACATTATTTGCCCACAAAGAATTTCGAACCTAGAAGTTGGCCCTCATACTTATATTTTGTGAACAGTTTTTTATAACCAATAATGATACCAATAATGTGGAAATAACTGGGGAGTCAGGACTTCGAATGTGTGGACTTACACTGTAATTAACCAACGAAACGTTAAGCAGTCAACGACATTACCCACATTAACACCCAGGTGGGGACTTATGTGGTCTGAAAAGGGGACCAGAGTTATCTATTTTGTACAAAAAAGAAAATTGAAACATTATTTGCCCACAAAGAATTTCGAACCTAGAAGTTGGCCCTCATACTTATATTTTGTCAACGGTTTTTTATAACCAATAATGATACCAATGATGTGGAAACAACTGGGGAGTCAGGACTTCGAATGTGTGGACTTACACTGTAATTAACCAACGAAACGTTAAGTAGTCAACGACATTACCCAATTAACACCCAGGTGGGGACTTATGTGGTCTGAAATGGGGACCAGAGTTATCTATTTTGTACAAAAAAGAAAACTGAAACATTATTTGCCCACAAAGAATTTCGAACCTAAAAGTTAGCCCTCACACTTATATTGTCAATGGTTTTTTATAACCAATAATGATACCAATGATGTGGAAACAACTGGGGAGTCAGAACTTCGAATGTGTGGACTTACACTGTAATTAACCAACGAAACGTTAAGCAGTCAACGACAGTACCCACATTAACACCCAGGTGGGGACTTATGTGGTCTGAAACGGGGACAAGAGTTATCTATTTTGTACAAAAAAGAAAACTGAAACATTATTTGCCCACAAAGAATTTCGAACCTCGAAGTTGGCCCTCATACTTATATTTTGTGAACGGTTTTTTATAACCAATAATGATACCAATGATGTGGAAACAACTGGGGAGTCAGAACTTCGAATGTGTGGACTTACACTGTAATTAACCAACGAAACGTTAAGCAGTCAACGACAGTACCCACATTACCACCCAGGTGGGGACTTATGTGGTCTGAAACGGGGACAAGAGTTATCTATTTTGTACAAAAAAGAAAACTGAAACATTATTTGCCCACAAAGAATTTCGAACCTAGAAGTTGGCCCTCATACTTATATTTTGTGAACGGTTTTTATAACCAATAATGATACCAATGATGTGGAAACAACTGGGGAGTCAGGACTTCGAATGTGTGGACTTACACTGTAATTAACCAACGAAACGTTAAGCAGTCAACGACATTACCCACATTAACACCCAGGTGGGGACTTATGTGGTCTGAAACGGGGACCAGAGTTATCTATTTTGTACTAAAAAGAAAACTGAAACTTTATTTGCCCACAATGAATTTCGAACCTAGAAGTTGGCACTCATACTTATATTTTGTCAACGGTTTTTTATAACCAATAATGATACCAATGATGTGGAAACAACTGGGGAGTCAGGACTTCGAATATGTGGACGTACATTGTAATTAACCAACCAAACATTAAGCAGTCAACGACATTATCCACATGAACACCCAGGTAGGGACTTATGTAGTCTGAAACGGGGACCAGAGTTATCTATTTTGTACAAACAAGAAAACTGAAACATTATTTGCCCACAAAGAATTTCGAACCTAGAAGTTGGCCCTCATACTTATATTTTGTCAACGGTTTTTTATAACCAATAATGATACCAATGATGTGGAAACAACTGGGGAGTCAGGACTTCGAATGTGTGGACTTACACTGTAATTAACCAACGAAACGTTAAGCAGTCAACGACATTACCCACATTAACACCCAGGTGGAGACTTATGTGGTCTTAAACGGGGACCAGAGTTATCTATTTTGTACAAAAAAGAAAACTGAAACATTGTTTGCCTACAAAGAATTTCGAACCTAGAAGTTGGCCCTCACACTTATATTTTGTCAACGGTTTTTTATAACCAATAATGATACCAATGATGTGGAAACAACTGGGGAGTCAGGACTTCGAATGTGTGGACTTACACTGTAATTAACCAACGAAACATTAAGCAGTCAACGACATTACCCACATTAACACCCAGGTAGGGACTTATGTGGTCTGAAACGGGGACCAGAGTTATCTATTTTGTACAAAAAAGAAAACTGAAACATTATTTGCCCACAAAGAATTTCGAACCTAGAAGTTGGCCCTCATACTTATATTTTGTGAAGGTTTTTTATAACCAATAATGATACCAATGATGTGGAAACAACTGGGGAGTCAGGACTTCGAATGTGTGGACGTACACTGTAATTAACCAACGAAACGTTAAGCAGTCAACGACATTACCCACATTAACACCCAGGTGGGGACTTATGTGGTCTGAAACAGGGACCAGAGTTATCTATTTTGTACAAAAAAGAAAACTGAAACATTATTTGCCCACAAAGAATTTCGAACCTAGAAGTTGGCCCTCATACTTATATTTTGTCAACGGTTTTTTATAACCAATAATGATACCAATGATGTGGAAACAACTGGGGAGTCAGGACTTCGAATGTGTGGACTTACACTGTAATTAACCAACGAAACGTTAAGCAGTCAACGACATTACCCAATTAACACCCAGGTGGGGACTTATGTGGTCTGAAACGGGGACCAGAGTTATCTATTTTGTATAAAAAAGAAAACTAAAACATTATTTGCCCACAAAGAATTTCGAACCTAGAAGTTGGCCCTCACACTTATATTTTGTGAACAGTTTTTTATAACCAATAATGATACCAATGATGTGGAAACAACTGGGGAGTCAGAACTTCGAATGTGTGGACTTACACTGTAATTAACCAACGAAACGTTAAGCAGTCAACGACATTACCCACATTAACACCCAGGTAAGGACTTGTGTGGTCTGAAAAGGGGACCAGAGTTATCTATTTTGTACAAAAAAGAAAACTGAAACATTATTTGCCCACAAAGAATATCGAACCTAGAAGTTGGCCCTCACACTTATATTTTGTCAACGGTTTTTTATAACCAATAATGATACCAATGATGTGGAAACAACTGGGGAGTCAGGACTTCGAATGTGTGGACTTACACTGTAATTAACCAACGAAACGTTAAGCAGTCAACGACATTACCCAATTAACACCCAGGTGGGGACTTATGTGGTCTGAAACGGGGACCAGAGTTATCTATTTTGTACAAAAAAGAAAACTGAAACATTATTTGCCCACAAAGAATTTCAAACCTAGAAGTTGGCCCTCATACTTATATTTTGTCAACGGTTTTTTATAACCAATAATGATACCAATCATGTGGAAACAACTGGGGAGTCAGGACTTCGAATGTGTGGACTTACACTGTAATTAACCAACGAAACGTTAAGCAGTCAACGACATTACCCACATTAACACCCAGGTGGGGACTTATGTGGTCTGAAACGGGGACCAGAGTTATCTATTTTGTATAAAAAAGAAAACTGAAATATTATTTGCCCACAAAGAATTTCGAACCTAGAAGTTGGCCCTCATACTTATATTTTGTCAACGGTTTTTTATAACCAATAATGATACCAATGATGTGGAAACAACTAGGGAGTCAGCACTTCGAATGTGTGGACTTACACTGTAATTAACCAACGAAACATTAAGCAATCAACGACATTACCCACATTAACACCCAGGTGGGGACTTATGTGGTCTGAAACGGGGACCAGAGTTATCTATTTTGTACAAAAAAGAAAACTGAAACATTATTTGCCCACAAAGAATTTCGAACCTAGAAGTTGGCCCTCACACTTATATTTTGTCAACTGTTTTTTATAACCAATAATGATACCAATGATGTAGAAACAACTGGGGAGTCAGGACTTCGGATGTGTGGACTTACACTGTAATTAACCAACGAAACGTTAAGCAGTCAACGACATTACCCACATTAACACCCGGGTGGGGACTTATGTGGTCTGAAACGGGGACCGGAGTTATCTATTTTGTACAAAAAAGAAAACTGAAACATTATTTGCCCACAAAGATTATCGAACCTAGAAGTTGGCCCTCATACTTATATTTTGTCAACTGTTTTTTATAACCAATAATGATACCAATGATGTAGAAACAACTGGGGAGTCAGGACTTCGAATGTGTGGACTTACACTGTAATTAACCAACGAAACGTTAAGCAGTCAACGACATTACCCACATTAACACCCAGGTGGGGACTTATGTGGCCTGAAACGGGGACCAGAGTTATCTATTTTGTACAAAAAAGAAAACTGAAACATTATTTGCCCACAAAGAATTTCGAACCTAGAAGTTGGCCCTCATACTTATATTTTGTCAACGGTTTTTTATAACCAATAATGATACCAATGATGTGGAAACAACTGGGGTGTCAGGACTTCGAATGTGTGGACTTACACTGTAATTAACCAACGAAATGTTAAGCAGTCAACGACATTACCCACATTAACACCTAGGTGGGGACTTATGTGGTCTGAAACGGGGACCAGAGTTATCTATTTTGTACAAAAAAGAAAACTGAAACATTATTTGCCCACAAAGAATTTCGAACCTAGAAGTTGGCCCTCATACTTATATTTTGTGAACGGTTTTTTATAACCAATAATGATACCAATGATGTGGAAACAACTGGGGAGTCAGAACTTCGAATGTGTGGACTTACACTGTAATTAACCAACGAAACGTTAAGCAGTCAACGACATTACCCACATTAAGACCCAGGTGGGGACTTATGTGGTCCGAAACGGGGACCAGAGTTATCTATTTTGTATAAAAAAGAAAACTGAAACATTATTTGCCCACAAAGAATTTCGAACCTAGAAGTTAGCCCTCATACTTATATTGTCAATGGTTTTTTATAACCAATAATGATACCAATGATGTGGAAACAACTGGGGAGTCAGGACTTCGAATGTGTGGACTTACACTGTAATTAACCAACGAAACGTTAAGCAGTCAACGACATTACCCACATTAACACCCAGGTGGGGACTTATGTGGTCTGAAACGGGGACCAGAGTTATCTATTTTGTACAAAAAAGAAAACTGAAACATTATTTGCCCACAAAGAATTTTGAACCTAGAAGTTGGCCCTCATACTTATATTTTGTGAACGGTTTTTATAACCAATAATGATACCAATGATGTGGAAACAACTGGGGAGTCAAGACTTCGAATGTGTGGACTTACACTGTAATTAACCAACGAAACGTTAAGCAGTCAACGACATTACCCACATTAACACCCGGGTGGGGACTTGTGTGGTCTGAAACGAGGACCAGAGTTATCTATTTTGTACAAAAAAGAAAACTGAAACATTATTTGCCCACAAAGAATTTCAAACCTAGAAGTTGGCCCTCACACTTATATTTTGTCAACTGTTTTTTATAACCAATAATGATACCAATGATGTAGAAACAACTTGGGTGTCAGGACTTCGGATGTGTGGACTTACACTGTAATTAACCAACGAAACGTTAAGCAGTCAACGACATTACCCACATTAACACCCAGGTGGGGACTTATGTGGTCTGAAACGGGGACCAGAGTTATCTATTTTGTACAAAAAAGAAAACTGAAACATTATTTGCCCAAAAAGAATTTTGAACCTAGAAGTTAGCCCTCATACTTATATTTTGTCAACTCTTTTTTATAACCAATAATGATACCAATGATGTGGAAACAACTGGGGAGTCAGGACTTCGAATGTGTGGACTTACACTATAATTAACCAACGAAACGTTAAGCAGTCAACGACATTACCCACATTAACACCCAGGTGGGGACTTATGTGGTCTGAAACGGGGACCAGAGTTATCTATTTTGTATAAAAAAGAAAACTGAAACATTATTTGCCCACAAAGAATTTCGAACCTAGAAGTTGGCCCTCACACTTATATTTTGTCAACTGTTTTTTATAACCAATAATGATACCAATGATGTAGAAACAACTGGGAGTCAGGACTTCGGATGTGTGGACTTACACTGTAATTAACCAACGAAACGTTAAGCAGTCAACGACATTACCCACATTAACACCCGGGTGGGGACTTGTGTGGTCTGAAACGAGGACCAGAGTTATCTATTTTGTACAAAAAAGAAAACTGAAACATTATTTGCCCACAAAGAATTTCGAACCTAGAAGTTGGCCCTCATACTTATATTTTGTCAACGGTTTTTTATAACCAATAATGATACCAATGATGTGGAAACAACTGGGGAGTCAGGACTTCGAATGTGTGGACTTACACTGTAATTAACCAACGAAACGTTAAGCAGTCAACGACATTACCCACATTAACACCCAGGTGGGGACTTATGTGGTCTGAAACGGGGACCAGAGTTATCTATTTTGTATAAAAAAGAAAACTGAAACATTATTTGCCCACAAAGAATTTCGAACCTAGAAGTTCGCCCTCACACTTATATTTTGTCAACTGTTTTTTATAACCAATAATGATACCAATGATGTAGAAACAACTGGGGAGTCAGGACTTCAGATGTGTGGACTTACACTGTAATTAACCAACGAAACGTTAAGCAGTCAACGACATTACCCACATTAACACCCGGGTGGGGACTTGTGTGGTCTGAAACGGGGACCAGAGTTATCTATTTTGTACAAAAAAGAAAACTGAAACATTATTTGCCCACAAAGAATTTCGAACCTAGAAGTTGGCCCTCACACTTATATTTTGTCAACTGTTTTTTATAACCAATAATGATACCAATGATGTAGAAACAACTGGGGAGTCAGGACTTCAGATGTGTGGACTTACACTGTAATTAATCAACGAAACGTTAAGCAGTCAACGACATTACCCACATTAACACCCAGGTGGGGACTTATGTGGTCTGAAACGGGGACCAGAGTTATCTATTTTGTACAAAAAAGAAAACTGAAACATTATTTGCCCACAAAGAATTTCAAACCTAGAAGTTGGCCCTCACACTTATATTTTGTCAACTGTTTTTTATAACCAATAATGATACCAATGATGTAGAAACAACTTGGGAGTCAGGACTTCGGATGTGTGGACTTACACTGTAATTAACCAACGAAACGTTAAGCAGTCAACGGCATTACCCACATTAACACTCAGGTGGGGACTTATGTGGTCTGAAACGGGGACCAGAGTTATCTATTTTGTACAAAAAAGAAAACTGAATCATTATTTGCCCACAAAGACTTTCGAACCTAGAAGTTGGCCTTAATACTTATATTTTGTGAAGGATTTTTATAACCAATAATCATACCAATGATGTGGAAACAACTGGGGAGTCAGGACTTCGAATGTGTGGACTTACACTGTAATTAACCAACGAAACGTTAAGCAGTCAACGACATTACCCACATTAACACCCAGGTGGGGACTTATGTGGTCTGAAACGGGGACCAGAGTTATCTATTTTGTACAAAAAAGAAAACTGAAACATTATTTGCCCACAAAGAATTTTGAACCTAGAAGTTAGCCCTCATACCTATATTTTGTCAACTCTTTTTTATAACCAATAATGATACCAATGATGTGGAAACAACTGGGGAGTCAGGACTTCGAATGTGTGGACTTACACTATAATTAACCAACGAAACGTTAAGCAGTCAACGACATTACCCACATTAACACCCAGGTGGGGACTTATGTGGTCTGAAACGGGGACCAGAGTTATCTATTTTGTACAAAAAAGAAAACTGAAACATTATTTGCCCACAAAGAATTTCGAACCTAGAAGTTGGCCCTCACACTTATATTTTGTCAACTGTTTTTTATAACCAATAATGATACCAATGATGTAGAAACAACTGGGGAGTCAGGACTTCAGATGTGTGGACTTACACTGTAATTAACCAACGAAACGTTAAGCAGTCAACGACATTACCCACATTAACACCCGGGTGGGGACTTGTGTGGTCTGAAACGAGGACCAGAGTTATCTATTTTGTACAAAAAAGAAAACTGAAACATTATTTGCCCACAAAGAATTTCGAACCTAGAAGTTGGCCCTCACACTTATATTTTGTCAACTGTTTTTTATAACCAATAATGATACCAATGATGTAGAAACAACTGGGGAGTCAGGACTTCGGATGTGTGGACTTACACTGTAATTAACCAACGAAACGTTAAGCAGTCAACGACATTACCCACATTAACACCCAGGTGGGGACTTATGTGGTCTGAAACGGGGACCAGAGTTATCTATTTTGTACAAAAAAGAAAACTGAATCATTATTTGCCCACAAAGACTTTCGAACCTAGAAGTTGGCCTTAGTACTTATATTTTGTGAAGGATTTTTATAACCAATAATCATACCAATGATGTGGAAACAACTGGGGAGTCAGGACTTCGAATGTGTGGACTTACACTGTAATTAACCAACGAAACGTTAAGCAGTCAACGACATTACCCACATTAACACCCAGGTGGGGACTTATGTGGTCTGAAACGGGGACCAGAGTTATCTATTTTGTACAAAAAAGAAAACTGAAACATTATTTGCCCACAAAGAATTTTGAACCTAGAAGTTAGCCCTCATACCTATATTTTGTCAACTCTTTTTTATAACCAATAATGATACCAATGATGTGGAAACAACTGGGGAGTCAGGACTTCGAATGTGTGGACTTACACTATAATTAACCAACGAAACGTTAAGCAGTCAACGACATTACCCACATTAACACCCAGGTGGGGACTTATGTGGTCTGAAACGGGGACCAGAGTTATCTATTTTGTACAAAAAAGAAAACTGAAACATTATTTGCCCACAAAGAATTTCGAACCTAGAAGTTGGCCCTCACACTTATATTTTGTCAACTGTTTTTTATAACCAATAATGATACCAATGATGTAGAAACAACTGGGGAGTCAGGACTTCAGATGTGTGGACTTACACTGTAATTAACCAACGAAACGTTAAGCAGTCAACGACATTACCCACATTAACACCCGGGTGGGGACTTGTGTGGTCTGAAACGAGGACCAGAGTTATCTATTTTGTACAAAAAAGAAAACTGAAACATTATTTGCCCACAAAGAATTTCGAACCTAGAAGTTGGCCCTCACACTTATATTTTGTCAACTGTTTTTTATAACCAATAATGATACCAATGATGTAGAAACAACTGGGGAGTCAGGACTTCGGATGTGTGGACTTACACTGTAATTAACCAACGAAACGTTAAGCAGTCAACGACATTACCCACATTAACACCCAGGTGGGGACTTATGTGGTCTGAAACGGGGACCAGAGTTATCTATTTTGTACAAAAAAGAAAACTGAAACATTATTTGCCCACAAAGATTATCGAACCTAGAAGTTGGCCCTCATACTTATATTTTGTCAACGGTTTTTTATAACCAATAATAATACCAATGATGTGGAAACAACTGGGGAGTCAGGACTTCGAATGTGTGGACTTACACTGTAATTAACCAACGAAACGTTAAGCAGTCAACGACATTACCCACATTAACACCCAGGTGGGGACTTATGTGGTCTGAAACGGGGACCAGAGTTATCTATTTTGTACAAAAAAGAAAACTGAAACATTATTTGCCCACAAAGAATTTCAAACCTAGAAGTTGGCCCTCATACTTATATTTTGTCAACGGTTTTTTATAACCAATAATGATACCAATCATGTGGAAACAACTAGGGAGTCAGGACTTCGAATGTGTGGACTTACACTGTAATTAACCAACGAAACGTTAAGCGGTCAACGACATTACCCACATTAACACCCAGGTGGGGACTTATGTGGTCTGAAACGGGGACCAGAGTTATCTATTTTGTATAAAAAAGAAAACTGAAATATTATTTGCCCACAAAGAATTTCGAACCTAGAAGTTGGCCCTCATACTTATATTTTGTGAACGGTTTTTTATAACCAATAATGATACCAATGATGTGGAAACAACTGGGGAGTCAGGACTTCGAATGTGTGGACTTACACTGTAATTAACCAACGAAACGTTAAGCAGTCAACGACATTACCCACATTAACACCCAGGTGGGGACTTATGTGGTCTGAAACGGGGACCAGAGTTATCTATTTTGTACAAAAAAGAAAACTGAAACATTATTTGCCCACAAAGAATTTCGAACCTAGAAGTTGGCCCTCACACTTATATTTTGTCAACTGTTTTTTATAACCAATAATGATACCAATGATGTAGAAACAACTGGGGAGTCAGGACTTCGGATGTGTGGACTTACACTGTAATTAACCAACGAAACGTTAAGCAGTCAACGACATTACCCACATTAACACCCGGGTGGGGACTTATGTGGTCTGAAACGGGGACCGGAGTTATCTATTTTGTACAAAAAAGAAAACTGACACATTATTTGCCCACAAAGATTATCGAACCTAGAAGTTGGCCCTCATACTTATATTTTGTCAACTGTTTTTTATAACCAATAATGATACCAATGATGTAGAAACAACTGGGGAGTCAGGACTTCGAATGTGTGGACTTACACTGTAATTAACCAACGAAACGTTAAGCAGTCAACGACATTACCCACATTAACACGCAGGTGGGGACTTATGTGGTCTGAAACGGGGACCAGAGTTATCTATTTTGTACAAAAAAGAAAACTGAAACATTATTTGCCCACAAAGAATTTCAAACCTAGAAGTTGGCCCTCATACTTATATTTTGTCAACGGTTTTTTATAACCAATAATGATACCAATCATGTGGAAACAACTGGGGAGTCAGGACTTCGAATGTGTGGACTTACACTGTAATTAACCAACGAAACGTTAAGCGGTCAACGACATTACCCACATTAACACCCAGGTGGGGACTTATGTGGTCTGAAACGGGGACCAGAGTTATCTATTTTGTATAAAAAAGAAAACTGAAATATTATTTGCCCACAAAGAATTTCGAACCTAGAAGTTGGCCCTCATACTTATATTTTGTCAACGGTTTTTTATAACCAATAATGATACCAATCATGTGGAAACAACTAGGGAGTCAGGACTTCGAATGTGTGGACTTACACTGTAATTAACCAACGAAACGTTAAGCAGTCAACGACATTACCCACATTAACACCCAGGTGGGGACTTATGTGGTCCGAAACGGGGACCAGAGTTATCTATTTTGTACAAAAAAGAAAACTGAAACATTATTTGCCCACAAAGAATTTCGAACCTAGAAGTTGGCCCTCATACTTATATTTTGTCAACGGTTTTTTATAACCAATAATGATACCAATGATGTGGAAACAACTGGGGAGTCAGGACTTCGAATGTGTGGACTTACACTGTAATTAAGCAACGAAACGTTAAGTAGTCAACGACATTACCCAATTAACACCCAGGTGGGGACTTATGTGGTCTGAAATGGGGACCAGAGTTATCTATTTTGTACAAAAAAGAAAACTGAAACATTATTTGCCCACAAAGAATTTCGAACCTAAAAGTTAGCCCTCATACTTATATTGTCAATGGTTTTTTATAACCAATAATGATACCAATGATGTGGAAACAACTGGGGAGTCAGGACTTCGAATGTGTGGACTTACACTGTAATTAACCAACGAAACGTTAAGCAGTCAACGACATTACCCACATTAACACCCAGGTGGGGACTTATGTGGTCTGAAAAGGGGACCAGAGTTATCTATTTTGTACAAAAAAGAAAACTGAAACATTATTTGCCCACAAAGAATATCGAACCTAGAAGTTGGCCCTCATACTTATATTTTGTCAACGGTTTTTTATAACCAATAATGATACCAATAATGTGGAAATAACTGGGGAGTCAGGACTTCGAATGTGTGGACTTACACTGTAATTAACCAACGAAACGTTAAGCAGTCAACGACATTACCCACATTAACACCCAGGTGGGGACTTATGTGGTCTGAAAAGGGGACCAGAGTTATCTATTTTGTACAAAAAAGAAAATTGAAACATTATTTGCCCACAAAGAATTTCGAACCTAGAAGTTGGCCCTCATACTTATATTTTGTCAACGGTTTTTTATAACCAATAATGATACCAATGATGTGGAAACAACTGGGGAGTCAGAACTTCGAATGTGTGGACTTACACTGTAATTAACCAACGAAACGTTAAGCAGTCAACGACATTACCCACATTAACACCCAGGTGGGGACTTATGTGGTCTGAAACGGGAACCAGAGTTATCTATTTTGTACAAAAAAGAAAACTGAAACATTATTTGCCCACAAAGAATTTCGAACCTAGAAGTTGGCCCTCATACTTATATTTTGTGAACAGTTTTTTATAACCAATAATGATACCAATAATGTGGAAATAACTGGGGAGTCAGGACTTCGAATGTGTGGACTTACACTGTAATTAACCAACGAAACGTTAAGCAGTCAACGACATTACCCACATTAACACCCAGGTGGGGACTTATGTGGTCTGAAACGGGGACCAGAGTTATCTATTTTGTACAAAAAAGAAAATTGAAACATTATTTGCCCACAAAGAATTTCGAACCTAGAAGTTGGCCCTCATACTTATATTTTGTCAACGGTTTTTTATAACCAATAATGATACCAATGATGTGGAAACAACTGGGGAGTCAGGACTTCGAATGTGTGGACTTACACTGTAATTAACCAACGAAACGTTAAGTAGTCAACGACATTACCCAATTAACACCCAGGTGGGGACTTATGTGGTCTGAAATGGGGACCAGAGTTATCTATTTTGTACAAAAAAGAAAACTGAAACATTATTTGCCCACAAAGAATTTCGAACCTAAAAGTTAGCCCTCACACTTATATTGTCAATGGTTTTTTATAACCAATAATGATACCAATGATGTGGAAACAACTGGGGAGTCAGAACTTCGAATGTGTGGACTTACACTGTAATTAACCAACGAAACGTTAAGCAGTCAACGACAGTACCCACATTAACACCCAGGTGGGGACTTATGTGGTCTGAAACGGGGACAAGAGTTATCTATTTTGTACAAAAAAGAAAACTGAAACATTATTTGCCCACAAAGAATTTCGAACCTCGAAGTTGGCCCTCATACTTATATTTTGTGAACGGTTTTTTATAACCAATAATGATACCAATGATGTGGAAACAACTGGGGAGTCAGAACTTCGAATGTGTGGACTTACACTGTAATTAACCAACGAAACGTTAAGCAGTCAACGACAGTACCCACATTACCACCCAGGTGGGGACTTATGTGGTCTGAAACGGGGACAAGAGTTATCTATTTTGTACAAAAAAGAAAACTGAAACATTATTTGCCCACAAAGAATTTCGAACCTAGAAGTTGGCCCTCATACTTATATTTTGTGAACGGTTTTTATAACCAATAATGATACCAATGATGTGGAAACAACTGGGGAGTCAGGACTTCGAATGTGTGGACTTACACTGTAATTAACCAACGAAACGTTAAGCAGTCAACGACATTACCCACATTAACACCCAGGTGGGGACTTATGTGGTCTGAAACGGGGACCAGAGTTATCTATTTTGTACTAAAAAGAAAACTGAAACTTTATTTGCCCACAATGAATTTCGAACCTAGAAGTTGGCACTCATACTTATATTTTGTCAACGGTTTTTTATAACCAATAATGATACCAATGATGTGGAAACAACTGGGGAGTCAGGACTTCGAATATGTGGACGTACATTGTAATTAACCAACCAAACATTAAGCAGTCAACGACATTATCCACATGAACACCCAGGTAGGGACTTATGTAGTCTGAAACGGGGACCAGAGTTATCTATTTTGTACAAACAAGAAAACTGAAACATTATTTGCCCACAAAGAATTTCGAACCTAGAAGTTGGCCCTCATACTTATATTTTGTCAACGGTTTTTTATAACCAATAATGATACCAATGATGTGGAAACAACTGGGGAGTCAGGACTTCGAATGTGTGGACTTACACTGTAATTAACCAACGAAACGTTAAGCAGTCAACGACATTACCCACATTAACACCCAGGTGGAGACTTATGTGGTCTTAAACGGGGACCAGAGTTATCTATTTTGTACAAAAAAGAAAACTGAAACATTGTTTGCCTACAAAGAATTTCGAACCTAGAAGTTGGCCCTCACACTTATATTTTGTCAACGGTTTTTTATAACCAATAATGATACCAATGATGTGGAAACAACTGGGGAGTCAGGACTTCGAATGTGTGGACTTACACTGTAATTAACCAACGAAACATTAAGCAGTCAACGACATTACCCACATTAACACCCATGTAGGGACTTATGTGGTCTGAAACGGGGACCAGAGTTATCTATTTTGTACAAAAAAGAAAACTGAAACATTATTTGCCCACAAAGAATTTCGAACCTAGAAGTTGGCCCTCATACTTATATTTTGTGAAGGTTTTTTATAACCAATAATGATACCAATGATGTGGAAACAACTGGGGAGTCAGGACTTCGAATGTGTGGACTTACACTGTAATTAACCAACGAAACATTAAGCAGTCAACGACATTACCCACATTAACACCCAGGTAGGGACTTATGTGGTCTGAAACGGGGACCAGAGTTATCTATTTTGTACAAAAAAGAAAACTGAAACATTATTTGCCCACAAAGAATTTCGAACCTAGAAGTTGGCCCTCATACTTATATTTTGTGAAGGTTTTTTATAACCAATAATGATACCAATGATGTGGAAACAACTGGGGAGTCAGGACTTCGAATGTGTGGACGTACACTGTAATTAACCAACGAAACGTTAAGCAGTCAACGACATTACCCACATTAACACCCAGGTGGGGACTTATGTGGTCTGAAACAGGGACCAGAGTTATCTATTTTGTACAAAAAAGAAAACTGAAACATTATTTGCCCACAAAGAATTTCGAACCTAGAAGTTGGCCCTCATACTTATATTTTGTCAACGGTTTTTTATAACCAATAATGATACCAATGATGTGGAAACAACTGGGGAGTCAGGACTTCGAATGTGTGGACTTACACTGTAATTAACCAACGAAACGTTAAGCAGTCAACGACATTACCCAATTAACACCCAGGTGGGGACTTATGTGGTCTGAAACGGGGACCAGAGTTATCTATTTTGTATAAAAAAGAAAACTAAAACATTATTTGCCCACAAAGAATTTCGAACCTAGAAGTTGGCCCTCACACTTATATTTTGTGAACAGTTTTTTATAACCAATAATGATACCAATGATGTGGAAACAACTGGGGAGTCAGAACTTCGAATGTGTGGACTTACACTGTAATTAACCAACGAAACGTTAAGCAGTCAACGACATTACCCACATTAACACCCAGGTAAGGACTTGTGTGGTCTGAAAAGGGGACCAGAGTTATCTATTTTGTACAAAAAAGAAAACTGAAACATTATTTGCCCACAAAGAATATCGAACCTAGAAGTTGGCCCTCACACTTATATTTTGTCAACGGTTTTTTATAACCAATAATGATACCAATGATGTGGAAACAACTGGGGAGTCAGGACTTCGAATGTGTGGACTTACACTGTAATTAACCAACGAAACGTTAAGCAGTCAACGACATTACCCAATTAACACCCAGGTGGGGACTTATGTGGTCTGAAACGGGGACCAGAGTTATCTATTTTGTACAAAAAAGAAAACTGAAACATTATTTGCCCACAAAGAATTTCAAACCTAGAAGTTGGCCCTCATACTTATATTTTGTCAACGGTTTTTTATAACCAATAATGATACCAATCATGTGGAAACAACTGGGGAGTCAGGACTTCGAATGTGTGGACTTACACTGTAATTAACCAACGAAACGTTAAGCAGTCAACGACATTACCCACATTAACACCCAGGTGGGGACTTATGTGGTCTGAAACGGGGACCAGAGTTATCTATTTTGTATAAAAAAGAAAACTGAAATATTATTTGCCCACAAAGAATTTCGAACCTAGAAGTTGGCCCTCATACTTATATTTTGTCAACGGTTTTTTATAACCAATAATGATACCAATGATGTGGAAACAACTAGGGAGTCAGCACTTCGAATGTGTGGACTTACACTGTAATTAACCAACGAAACATTAAGCAATCAACGACATTACCCACATTAACACCCAGGTGGGGACTTATGTGGTCTGAAACGGGGACCAGAGTTATCTATTTTGTACAAAAAAGAAAACTGAAACATTATTTGCCCACAAAGAATTTCGAACCTAGAAGTTGGCCCTCACACTTATATTTTGTCAACTGTTTTTTATAACCAATAATGATACCAATGATGTAGAAACAACTGGGGAGTCAGGACTTCGGATGTGTGGACTTACACTGTAATTAACCAACGAAACGTTAAGCAGTCAACGACATTACCCACATTAACACCCGGGTGGGGACTTATGTGGTCTGAAACGGGGACCGGAGTTATCTATTTTGTACAAAAAAGAAAACTGAAACATTATTTGCCCACAAAGATTATCGAACCTAGAAGTTGGCCCTCATACTTATATTTTGTCAACTGTTTTTTATAACCAATAATGATACCAATGATGTAGAAACAACTGGGGAGTCAGGACTTCGAATGTGTGGACTTACACTGTAATTAACCAACGAAACGTTAAGCAGTCAACGACATTACCCACATTAACACCCAGGTGGGGACTTATGTGGCCTGAAACGGGGACCAGAGTTATCTATTTTGTACAAAAAAGAAAACTGAAACATTATTTGCCCACAAAGAATTTCGAACCTAGAAGTTGGCCCTCATACTTATATTTTGTCAACGGTTTTTTATAACCAATAATGATACCAATGATGTGGAAACAACTGGGGTGTCAGGACTTCGAATGTGTGGACTTACACTGTAATTAACCAACGAAATGTTAAGCAGTCAACGACATTACCCACATTAACACCTAGGTGGGGACTTATGTGGTCTGAAACGGGGACCAGAGTTATCTATTTTGTACAAAAAAGAAAACTGAAACATTATTTGCCCACAAAGAATTTCGAACCTAGAAGTTGGCCCTCATACTTATATTTTGTGAACGGTTTTTTATAACCAATAATGATACCAATGATGTGGAAACAACTGGGGAGTCAGAACTTCGAATGTGTGGACTTACACTGTAATTAACCAACGAAACGTTAAGCAGTCAACGACATTACCCACATTAAGACCCAGGTGGGGACTTATGTGGTCCGAAACGGGGACCAGAGTTATCTATTTTGTATAAAAAAGAAAACTGAAACATTATTTGCCCACAAAGAATTTCGAACCTAGAAGTTAGCCCTCATACTTATATTGTCAATGGTTTTTTATAACCAATAATGATACCAATGATGTGGAAACAACTGGGGAGTCAGGACTTCGAATGTGTGGACTTACACTGTAATTAACCAACGAAACGTTAAGCAGTCAACGACATTACCCACATTAACACCCAGGTGGGGACTTATGTGGTCTGAAACGGGGACCAGAGTTATCTATTTTGTACAAAAAAGAAAACTGAAACATTATTTGCCCACAAAGAATTTTGAACCTAGAAGTTGGCCCTCATACTTATATTTTGTGAACGGTTTTTATAACCAATAATGATACCAATGATGTGGAAACAACTGGGGAGTCAAGACTTCGAATGTGTGGACTTACACTGTAATTAACCAACGAAACGTTAAGCAGTCAACGACATTACCCACATTAACACCCGGGTGGGGACTTGTGTGGTCTGAAACGAGGACCAGAGTTATCTATTTTGTACAAAAAAGAAAACTGAAACATTATTTGCCCACAAAGAATTTCAAACCTAGAAGTTGGCCCTCACACTTATATTTTGTCAACTGTTTTTTATAACCAATAATGATACCAATGATGTAGAAACAACTTGGGTGTCAGGACTTCGGATGTGTGGACTTACACTGTAATTAACCAACGAAACGTTAAGCAGTCAACGACATTACCCACATTAACACCCAGGTGGGGACTTATGTGGTCTGAAACGGGGACCAGAGTTATCTATTTTGTACAAAAAAGAAAACTGAAACATTATTTGCCCACAAAGAATTTTGAACCTAGAAGTTAGCCCTCATACTTATATTTTGTCAACTCTTTTTTATAACCAATAATGATACCAATGATGTGGAAACAACTGGGGAGTCAGGACTTCGAATGTGTGGACTTACACTATAATTAACCAACGAAACGTTAAGCAGTCAACGACATTACCCACATTAACACCCAGGTGGGGACTTATGTGGTCTGAAACGGGGACCAGAGTTATCTATTTTGTATAAAAAAGAAAACTGAAACATTATTTGCCCACAAAGAATTTCGAACCTAGAAGTTGGCCCTCACACTTATATTTTGTCAACTGTTTTTTATAACCAATAATGATACCAATGATGTAGAAACAACTGGGAGTCAGGACTTCGGATGTGTGGACTTACACTGTAATTAACCAACGAAACGTTAAGCAGTCAACGACATTACCCACATTAACACCCGGGTGGGGACTTGTGTGGTCTGAAACGAGGACCAGAGTTATCTATTTTGTACAAAAAAGAAAACTGAAACATTATTTGCCCACAAAGAATTTCGAACCTAGAAGTTGGCCCTCATACTTATATTTTGTCAACGGTTTTTTATAACCAATAATGATACCAATGATGTGGAAACAACTGGGGAGTCAGGACTTCGAATGTGTGGACTTACACTGTAATTAACCAACGAAACGTTAAGCAGTCAACGACATTACCCACATTAACACCCAGGTGGGGACTTATGTGGTCTGAAACGGGGACCAGAGTTATCTATTTTGTATAAAAAAGAAAACTGAAACATTATTTGCCCACAAAGAATTTCGAACCTAGAAGTTCGCCCTCACACTTATATTTTGTCAACTGTTTTTTATAACCAATAATGATACCAATGATGTAGAAACAACTGGGGAGTCAGGACTTCAGATGTGTGGACTTACACTGTAATTAACCAACGAAACGTTAAGCAGTCAACGACATTACCCACATTAACACCCGGGTGGGGACTTGTGTGGTCTGAAACGGGGACCAGAGTTATCTATTTTGTACAAAAAAGAAAACTGAAACATTATTTGCCCACAAAGAATTTCGAACCTAGAAGTTGGCCCTCACACTTATATTTTGTCAACTGTTTTTTATAACCAATAATGATACCAATGATGTAGAAACAACTGGGGAGTCAGGACTTCAGATGTGTGGACTTACACTGTAATTAATCAACGAAACGTTAAGCAGTCAACGACATTACCCACATTAACACCCAGGTGGGGACTTATGTGGTCTGAAACGGGGACCAGAGTTATCTATTTTGTACAAAAAAGAAAACTGAAACATTATTTGCCCACAAAGAATTTCAAACCTAGAAGTTGGCCCTCACACTTATATTTTGTCAACTGTTTTTTATAACCAATAATGATACCAATGATGTAGAAACAACTTGGGAGTCAGGACTTCGGATGTGTGGACTTACACTGTAATTAACCAACGAAACGTTAAGCAGTCAACGGCATTACCCACATTAACACTCAGGTGGGGACTTATGTGGTCTGAAACGGGGACCAGAGTTATCTATTTTGTACAAAAAAGAAAACTGAATCATTATTTGCCCACAAAGACTTTCGAACCTAGAAGTTGGCCTTAATACTTATATTTTGTGAAGGATTTTTATAACCAATAATCATACCAATGATGTGGAAACAACTGGGGAGTCAGGACTTCGAATGTGTGGACTTACACTGTAATTAACCAACGAAACGTTAAGCAGTCAACGACATTACCCATATTAACACCCAGGTGGGGACTTATGTGGTCTGAAACGGGGACCAGAGTTATCTATTTTGTACAAAAAAGAAAACTGAAACATTATTTGCCCACAAAGAATTTTGAACCTAGAAGTTAGCCCTCATACCTATATTTTGTCAACTCTTTTTTATAACCAATAATGATACCAATGATGTGGAAACAACTGGGGAGTCAGGACTTCGAATGTGTGGACTTACACTATAATTAACCAACGAAACGTTAAGCAGTCAACGACATTACCCACATTAACACCCAGGTGGGGACTTATGTGGTCTGAAACGGGGACCAGAGTTATCTATTTTGTACAAAAAAGAAAACTGAAACATTATTTGCCCACAAAGAATTTCGAACCTAGAAGTTGGCCCTCACACTTATATTTTGTCAACTGTTTTTTATAACCAATAATGATACCAATGATGTAGAAACAACTGGGGAGTCAGGACTTCAGATGTGTGGACTTACACTGTAATTAACCAACGAAACGTTAAGCAGTCAACGACATTACCCACATTAACACCCGGGTGGGGACTTGTGTGGTCTGAAACGAGGACCAGAGTTATCTATTTTGTACAAAAAAGAAAACTGAAACATTATTTGCCCACAAAGAATTTCGAACCTAGAAGTTGGCCCTCACACTTATATTTTGTCAACTGTTTTTTATAACCAATAATGATACCAATGATGTAGAAACAACTGGGGAGTCAGGACTTCGGATGTGTGGACTTACACTGTAATTAACCAACGAAACGTTAAGCAGTCAACGACATTACCCACATTAACACCCAGGTGGGGACTTATGTGGTCTGAAACGGGGACCAGAGTTATCTATTTTGTACAAAAAAGAAAACTGAATCATTATTTGCCCACAAAGACTTTCGAACCTAGAAGTTGGCCTTAGTACTTATATTTTGTGAAGGATTTTTATAACCAATAATCATACCAATGATGTGGAAACAACTGGGGAGTCAGGACTTCGAATGTGTGGACTTACACTGTAATTAACCAACGAAACGTTAAGCAGTCAACGACATTACCCACATTAACACCCAGGTGGGGACTTATGTGGTCTGAAACGGGGACCAGAGTTATCTATTTTGTACAAAAAAGAAAACTGAAACATTATTTGCCCACAAAGAATTTTGAACCTAGAAGTTAGCCCTCATACCTATATTTTGTCAACTCTTTTTTATAACCAATAATGATACCAATGATGTGGAAACAACTGGGGAGTCAGGACTTCGAATGTGTGGACTTACACTATAATTAACCAACGAAACGTTAAGCAGTCAACGACATTACCCACATTAACACCCAGGTGGGGACTTATGTGGTCTGAAACGGGGACCAGAGTTATCTATTTTGTACAAAAAAGAAAATTGAAACATTATTTGCCCACAAAGAATTTCGAACCTAGAAGTTGGCCCTCACACTTATATTTTGTCAACTGTTTTTTATAACCAATAATGATACCAATGATGTAGAAACAACTGGGGAGTCAGGACTTCAGATGTGTGGACTTACACTGTAATTAACCAACGAAACGTTAAGCAGTCAACGACATTACCCACATTAACACCCGGGTGGGGACTTGTGTGGTCTGAAACGAGGACCAGAGTTATCTATTTTGTACAAAAAAGAAAACTGAAACATTATTTGCCCACAAAGAATTTCGAACCTAGAAGTTGGCCCTCACACTTATATTTTGTCAACTGTTTTTTATAACCAATAATGATACCAATGATGTAGAAACAACTGGGGAGTCAGGACTTCGGATGTGTGGACTTACACTGTAATTAACCAACGAAACGTTAAGCAGTCAACGACATTACCCACATTAACACCCAGGTGGGGACTTATGTGGTCTGAAACGGGGACCAGAGTTATCTATTTTGTACAAAAAAGAAAACTGAAACATTATTTGCCCACAAAGATTATCGAACCTAGAAGTTGGCCCTCATACTTATATTTTGTCAACGGTTTTTTATAACCAATAATAATACCAATGATGTGGAAACAACTGGGGAGTCAGGACTTCGAATGTGTGGACTTACACTGTAATTAACCAACGAAACGTTAAGCAGTCAACGACATTACCCAATTAACACCCAGGTGGGGACTTATGTGGTCTGAAACGGGGACCAGAGTTATCTATTTTGTACAAAAAAGAAAACTGAAACATTATTTGCCCACAAAGAATTTCAAACCTAGAAGTTGGCCCTCATACTTATATTTTGTCAACGGTTTTTTATAACCAATAATGATACCAATCATGTGGAAACAACTAGGGAGTCAGGACTTCGAATGTGTGGACTTACACTGTAATTAACCAACGAAACGTTAAGCGGTCAACGACATTACCCACATTAACACCCAGGTGGGGACTTATGTGGTCTGAAACGGGGACCAGAGTTATCTATTTTGTATAAAAAAGAAAACTGAAATATTATTTGCCCACAAAGAATTTCGAACCTAGAAGTTGGCCCTCATACTTATATTTTGTGAACGGTTTTTTATAACCAATAATGATACCAATGATGTGAAAACAACTGGGGAGTCAGGACTTCGAATGTGTGGACTTACACTGTAATTAACCAACGAAACGTTAAGCAGTCAACGACATTACCCACATTAACACCCAGGTGGGGACTTATGTGGTCTGAAACGGGGACCAGAGTTATCTATTTTGTACAAAAAAGAAAACTGAAACATTATTTGCCCACAAAGAATTTCGAACCTAGAAGTTGGCCCTCACACTTATATTTTGTCAACTATTTTTTATAACCAATAATGATACCAATGATGTAGAAACAACTGGGGAGTCAGGACTTCGGATGTGTGGACTTACACTGTAATTAACCAACGAAACGTTAAGCAGTCAACGACATTACCCACATTAACACCCGGGTGGGGACTTATGTGGTCTGAAACGGGGACCGGAGTTATCTATTTTGTACAAAAAAGAAAACTGACACATTATTTGCCCACAAAGATTATCGAACCTAGAAGTTGGCCCTCATACTTATATTTTGTCAACTGTTTTTTATAACCAATAATGATACCAATGATGTAGAAACAACTGGGGAGTCAGGACTTCGAATGTGTGGACTTACACTGTAATTAACCAACGAAACGTTAAGCAGTCAACGACATTACCCACATTAACACGCAGGTGGGGACTTATGTGGTCTGAAACGGGGACCAGAGTTATCTATTTTGTACAAAAAAGAAAACTGAAACATTATTTGCCCACAAAGAATTTCAAACCTAGAAGTTGGCCCTCATACTTATATTTTGTCAACGGTTTTTTATAACCAATAATGATACCAATCATGTGGAAACAACTGGGGAGTCAGGACTTCGAATGTGTGGACTTACACTGTAATTAACCAACGAAACGTTAAGCGGTCAACGACATTACCCACATTAACACCCAGGTGGGGACTTATGTGGTCTGAAACGGGGACCAGAGTTATCTATTTTGTATAAAAAAGAAAACTGAAATATTATTTGCCCACAAAGAATTTCGAACCTAGAAGTTGGCCCTCATACTTATATTTTGTCAACGGTTTTTTATAACCAATAATGATACCAATCATGTGGAAACAACTAGGGAGTCAGGACTTCGAATGTGTGGACTTACACTGTAATTAACCAACGAAACGTTAAGCAGTCAACGACATTACCCACATTAACACCCAGGTGGGGACTTATGTGGTCCGAAACGGGGACCAGAGTTATCTATTTTGTACAAAAAAGAAAACTGAAACATTATTTGCCCACAAAGAATTTCGAACCTAGAAGTTGGCCCTCACACTTATATTTTGTCAAATGTTTTTTATAACCAATAATGATACCAATGATGTAGAAACAACTGGGGAGTCAGGACTTCGGATGTGTGGACTTACACTGTAATTAACCAACGAAACGTTAAGCAGTCAACGACATTACCCACATTAACACCCAGGTGGGGACTTGTGTGGTCTGAAACGAGGACCAGAGTTATCTATTTTGTACAAAAAAGAAAACTGAAACATTATTTGCCCACAAAGAATTTCGAACCTAGAAGTTGGCCCTCATACTTATATTTTGTCAACTGTTTTTATAACCAATAATGATACCAATGATGTAGAAACAACTGGGGAGTCAGGACTTCGAATGTGTGGACTTACACTGTAATTAACCAACGAAACGTTAAGCAGTCAACGACATTACCCACATTAACACCCAGGTGGGGACTTATGTGGTCTGAAACGGGGACAAGAGTTATCTATTTTGTACAAAAAAGAAAACTGAAACATTATTTGCCCACAAAGATTATCGAACCTAGAAGTTGGCCCTCATACTTATATTTTGTCAACGGTTTTTTATAACCAATAATGATACCAATGATGTGGAAACAACTGGGGAGTCAGGACTTCGAATGTGTGGACTTACACTGTAATTAACCAACGAAACGTTAAGCAGTCAACGACATTACCCACATTAACACCCAGGTGGGGACTTATGTGGTCTGAAACGGGGACCAGAGTTATCTATTTTGTACAAAAAAGAAAACTGAAACATTATTTGCCCACAAAGAATTTCGAACCTAGAAGTTGGCCCTCATACTTATATTTTGTCAACGGTTTTTTATAACCAATAATGATACCAATGATGTGGAAACAACTGGGGAGTCAGGACTTCGAATGTATGGACTTACACTGTAATTAACCAACGAAACGTTAAGCAGTCAACGACATTACCCACATCAACACCGAGGTGGGGACTTATGTGGTCTTAAACGGGGACAAGAGTTATCTATTTTGTACAAAAAAGAAAACTGAAACATTGTTTGCCTACAAAGAATTTCGAACCTAGAAGTTGGCCCTCACACTTATATTTTGTCAACGGTTTTTTATAACCAATAATGATACCAATGATGTGGAAACAACTGGGGAGTCAGGACTTCGAATGTGTGGACTTACACTGTAATTAACCAACGAAACATTAAGCAGTCAACGACATTACCCACATTAACACCCAGGTAGGGACTTATGTGGTCTGAAACGGGGACCAGAGTTATCTATTTTGTACAAAAAAAAAACTGAAACATTATTTGCCCACAAAGAATTTCGAACCTAGAAGTTGGCCCTCATACTTATATTTTGTCAACTGTTTTTATAACCAATAATGATACCAATGATGTAGAAACAACTGGGGAGTCAGGACTTCGAATGTGTGGACTTACACTGTAATTAACCAACGAAACGTTAAGCAGTCAACGACATTACCCACATTAACACCCAGGTGGGGACTTATGTGGTCTGAAACGGGGACAAGAGTTATCTATTTTGTACAAAAAAGAAAACTGAAACATTATTTGCCCACAAAGATTATCGAACCTAGAAGTTGGCCCTCATACTTATATTTTGTCAACGGTTTTTTATAACCAATAATGATACCAATCATGTGGAAACAACTGGGGAGTCAGGACTTCGAATGTGTGGACTTACACTGTAATTAACCAACGAAACGTTAAGCAGTCAACGACATTACCCACATTAACACCTAGGTGGGGACTTATGTGGTCTGAAACGGGGACAAGAGTTATCTATTTTGTAAAAAAAAAGAAAACTGAAACATTATTTGCCCACAAAGAATTTCGAACCTAGAAGTTGGCCCTCATACTTATATTTTGTGAACGGTTTTTATAACCAATAATGATACCAATGATGTGGAAACAACTGGGGAGTCAGGACTTCGAATGTGTGGACTTACACTGTAATTAACCAACGAAACATTAAGCAGTCAACGACATTACCCACATTAACACCCAGGTAGGGACTTATGTGGTCTGAAACGAGGACAAGAGTTATCTATTTTGTACAAAAAAGAAAACTGAAACATTATTTGCCTACAAAGAATTTCGAACCTAGAAGTTGGCCCTCATACTTATATTTTGTCAACGGTTTTTTATAACCAATAATGATACCAATGATGTGGAAACAACTGGGGAGTCAGGACTTCGAATGTGTGGACTTACACTGTAATTAACCAACGAAACGTTAAGCGGTCAACGACATTACCCACATTAACACCCAGGTGGGGACTTATGTGGTCTGAAACGGGGACCAGAGTTATCTATTTTGTATAAAAAAGAAAACTGAAATATTATTTGCCCACAAAGAATTTCGAACCTAGAAGTTGGCCCTCATACTTATATTTTGTCAACGGTTTTTTATAACCAATAATGATACCAATCATGTGGAAACAACTAGGGAGTCAGGACTTCGAATGTGTGGACTTACACTGTAATTAACCAACGAAACGTTAAGCAGTCAACGACATTACCCACATTAACACCCAGGTGGGGACTTATGTGGTCCGAAACGGGGACCAGAGTTATCTATTTTGTACAAAAAAGAAAACTGAAACATTATTTGCCCACAAAGAATTTCGAACCTAGAAGTTGGCCCTCACACTTATATTTTGTCAAATGTTTTTTATAACCAATAATGATACCAATGATGTAGAAACAACTGGGGAGTCAGGACTTCGGATGTGTGGACTTACACTGTAATTAACCAACGAAACATTAAGCAGTCAACGACATTACCCACATTAACACCCAGGTGGGGACTTGTGTGGTCTGAAACGAGGACCAGAGTTATCTATTTTGTACAAAAAAGAAAACTGAAACATTATTTGCCCACAAAGAATTTCGAACCTAGAAGTTGGCCCTCATACTTATATTTTGTCAACTGTTTTTATAACCAATAATGATACCAATGATGTAGAAACAACTGGGGAGTCAGGACTTCGGATGTGTGGACTTACACTGTAATTAACCAACGAAACGTTAAGCAGTCAACGACATTACCCACATTAACACCCACGTGGGGACTTATGTGGTCTGAAACGGGGACAAGAGTTATCTATTTTGTACAAAAAAGAAAACTGAAACATTATTTGCCCACAAAGATTATCGAACCTAGAAGTTGGCCCTCATACTTATATTTTGTCAACGGTTTTTTATAACCAATAATGATACCAATGATGTGGAAACAACTGGGGAGTCAGGACTTCGAATGTGTGGACTTACACTGTAATTAACCAACGAAACGTTAAGAAGTCAACGACATTACCCAATTAACACCCAGGTGGGGACTTATGTGGTCTGAAACGGGGACCAGAGTTATCTATTTTGTACAAAAAAGAAAACTGAAACATTATTTGCCTACAAAGAATTTCGAACCTAGAAGTTGGCCCTCATACTTATATTTTGTCAACGGTTTTTTATAACCAATAATGATACCAATGATGTGGAAACAACTGGGGAGTCAGGACTTCGAATGTATGGACTTACACTGTAATTAACCAACGAAACGTTAAGCAGTCAACGACATTACCCACATTAACACCCAGGTTGGGACTTATGTGGTCTGAAACGGGGACCAGAGTTATCTATTTTGTACAAAAAAAAAAAACTGAAACATTATTTGCCCACAAAGATTATCGAACCTAGAAGTTGGCCCTCATACTTATATTTTGTCAACGGTTTTTTATAACCAATAATGATACCAATGATGTGGAAACAACTGGGGAGTCAGGACTTCGAATGTGTGGACTTACACTGTAATTAACCAACGAAACGTTAAGCAGTCAACGACATTACCCACATTAACACCCAGGTGGGGACTTATGTGGTCCGAAACGGGGACCAGAGTTATCTATTTTGTACAAAAAAGAAAACTGAAACATTATTTGCCCACAAAGAATTTCGAACCTAGAAGTTGGCCCTCACACTTATATTTTGTCAAATGTTTTTTATAACCAATAATGATACCAATGATGTAGAAACAACTGGGGAGTCAGGACTTCGGATGTGTGGACTTACACTGTAATTAACCAACGAAACATTAAGCAGTCAACGACATTACCCACATTAACACCCAGGTGGGGACTTGTGTGGTCTGAAACGAGGACCAGAGTTATCTATTTTGTACAAAAAAGAAAACTGAAACATTATTTGCCCACAAAGAATTTCGAACCTAGAAGTTGGCCCTCATACTTATATTTTGTCAACTGTTTTTATAACCAATAATGATACCAATGATGTAGAAACAACTGGGGAGTCAGGACTTCGGATGTGTGGACTTACACTGTAATTAACCAACGAAACGTTAAGCAGTCAACGACATTACCCACATTAACACCCAGGTGGGGACTTATGTGGTCTGAAACGGGGACAAGAGTTATCTATTTTGTACAAAAAAGAAAACTGAAACATTATTTGCCCACAAAGATTATCGAACCTAGAAGTTGGCCCTCATACTTATATTTTGTCAACGGTTTTTTATAACCAATAATGATACCAATGATGTGGAAACAACTGGGGAGTCAGGACTTCGAATGTGTGGACTTACACTGTAATTAACCAACGAAACGTTAAGAAGTCAACGACATTACCCAATTAACACCCAGGTGGGGACTTATGTGGTCTGAAACGGGGACCAGAGTTATCTATTTTGTACAAAAAAGAAAACTGAAACATTATTTGCCTACAAAGAATTTCGAACCTAGAAGTTGGCCCTCATACTTATATTTTGTCAACGGTTTTTTATAACCAATAATGATACCAATGATGTGGAAACAACTGGGGAGTCAGGACTTCGAATGTATGGACTTACACTGTAATTAACCAACGAAACGTTAAGCAGTCAACGACATTACCCACATTAACACCCAGGTTGGGACTTATGTGGTCTGAAACGGGGACCAGAGTTATCTATTTTGTACAAAAAAAAAAACTGAAACATTATTTGCCCACAAAGATTATCGAACCTAGAAGTTGGCCCTCATACTTATATTTTGTCAACGGTTTTTTATAACCAATAATGATACCAATGATGTGGAAACAACTGGGGAGTCAGGACTTCGAATGTGTGGACTTACACTGTAATTAACCAACGAAACGTTAAGCAGTCAACGACATTACCCACATTAACACCCAGGTGGGGACTTATGTGGTCTGAAACGGGGACCAGAGTTATCTATTTTGTACAAAAAAGAAAACTGAAACATTATTTGCCCACAAAGATTATCGAACCTAGAAGTTGGCCCTCATACTTATATTTTGTCAACGGTTTTTTATAACCAATAATGATACCAATGATGTGGAAACAACTGGGGAGTCAGGACTTCGAATGTGTGGACTTACACTGTAATTAACCAACGAAACGTTAAGCAGTCAACGACATTACCCACATTAACACCCAGGTGGGGACTTATGTGGTCTGAAACGGGGACCAGAGTTATCTATTTTGTACAAAAAAGAAAACTGAAACATTATTTGCCCACAAAGAATTTCGAACCTAGAAGTTGGCCCTCATACTTATATTTTGTCAACGGTTTTTTATAACCAATAATGATACCAATCATGTGGAAACAACTAGGGAGTCAGGACTTCGAATGTGTGGACTTACACTGTAATTAACCAACGAAACGTTAAGCGGTCAACGACATTACCCACATTAACACCCAGGTGGGGACTTATGTGGTCTGAAACGGGGACCAGAGTTATCTATTTTGTATAAAAAAGAAAACTGAAACATTATTTGCCCACAAAGAATTTCGAACCTAGAAGTTGGCCCTCATACTTATATTGTCAATGGTTTTTTATAACCAATAATGATACCAATGATGTGGAAACAACTGGGGAGTCAGGACTTCGAATGTGTGGACTTACACTGTAATTAACCAACGAAACGTTAAGCAGTCAACGACATTACCCACATTAACACCCAGGTGGGGACTTATGTGGTCTGAAACGGGGACAAGAGTTATCTATTTTGTACAAAAAAGAAAACTGAAACATTATTTGCCTACAAAGAATTTCGAACCTAGAAGTTGGCCCTCATACTTATATTTTGTCAACGGTTTTTTATAACCAATAATGATACCAATGATGTGGAAACAACTGGGGAGTCAGGACTTCGAATGTATGGACTTACACTGTAATTAACCAACGAAACGTTAAGCAGTCAACGACATTACCCACATTAACACCGAGGTGGGGACTTATGTGGTCTTAAACGGGGACAAGAGTTATCTATTTTGTACAAAAAAGAAAACTGAAACATTGTTTGCCTACAAAGAATTTCGAACCTAGAAGTTGGCCCTCACACTTATATTTTGTCAACGGTTTTTTATAACCAATAATGATACCAATGATGTGGAAACAACTGGGGAGTCAGGACTTCGAATGTGTGGACTTACACTGTAATTAACCAACGAAACATTAAGCAGTCAACGACATTACCCACATTAACACCCAGGTAGGGACTTATGTGGTCTGAAACGGGGACCAGAGTTATCTATTTTGTACAAAAAAAAAAACTGAAACATTATTTGCCCACAAAGAATTTCGAACCTAGAAGTTGGCCCTCATACTTATATTTTGTGAAGGTTTTTTATAACCAATAATGATACCAATGATGTGGAAACAACTGGGGAGTCAGGACTTCGAATGTGTGGACTTACACTGTAATTAACCAACGAAACGTTAAGAAGTCAACGACATTACCCAATTAACACCCAGGTGGGGACTTATGTGGTCTGAAACGGGGACCAGAGTTATCTATTTTGTACAAAAAAGAAAACTGAAACATTATTTGCCCACAAAGAATTTCAAACCTAGAAATTGGCCCTCATACTTATATTTTGTCAACGGTTTTTTATAACCAATAATGATACCAATCATGTGGAAACAACTGGGGAGTCAGGACTTCGAATGTGTGGACTTACACTGTAATTAACCAACGAAACGTTAAGCAGTCAACGACATTACCCACATTAACACCCAGGTGGGGACTTATGTGGTCTGAAACGGGGACAAGAGTTATCTATTTTGTAAAAAAAAAGAAAACTGAAACATTATTTGCCCACAAAGAATTTCGAACCTAGAAGTTGGCCCTCATACTTATATTTTGTGAACGGTTTTTATAACCAATAATGATACCAATGATGTGGAAACAACTGGGGAGTCAGGACTTCGAATGTGTGGACTTACACTGTAATTAACCAACGAAACGTTAAGCAGTCAACGACATTACCCACATTAACACCCAGGTGGGGACTTATGTGGTCTGAAACGGGGACCAGAGTTATCTATTTTGTACAAAAAAGAAAACTGAAACATTATTTGCCCACAATGAATTTCGAACCTAGAAGTTGGCCCTCATACTTATATTTTGTCAACGGTTTTTTATAACCAATAATGATACCAATGATGTGGAAACAACTGGGGAGTCAGAACTTCGAATGAGTGGACTTACACTGTAATTAACCAACGAAACGTTAAGCAGTCAACGACAAAACCCACATTAACACCCAGGTGGGGACTTATGTGGTCTGAAACGGGGACCAGAGTTATCTATTTTGTACAAAAAAGAAAACTGAAACATTATTTGCCCACAAAGAATTTCGAACCTAGAAGTTGGCCCTCATACTTATATTTTGTCAACGGTTTTTTATAACCAATAATGATACCAATGATGTGGAAACAACTGGGGAGTCAGGACTTCGAATATGTGGACTTACACTGTAATTAACCAACCAAACATTAAGCAGTCAACGACATTATCCACATTAACACCCAGGTAGGGACTTATGTAGTCTGAAACGGGGACCAGAGTTATCTATTTTGTACAAACAAGAAAACTGAAACATTATTTGCCCACAAAGAATTTCAAACCTAGAAATTGGCCCTCATACTTATATTTTGTCAACGGTTTTTTATAACCAATAATGATACCAATCATGTGGAAACAACTGGGGAGTCAGGACTTCGAATGTGTGGACTTACACTGTAATTAACCAACGAAACGTTAAGCAGTCAACGACATTACCCACATTAACACCCAGGTGGGGACTTATGTGGTCTGAAACGGGGACAAGAGTTATCTATTTTGTAAAAAAATAGAAAACTGAAACATTATTTGCCCACAAAGAATTTCGAACCTAGAAGTTGGCCCTCATACTTATATTTTGTGAACGGTTTTTATAACCAATAATGATACCAATGATGTGGAAACAACTGGGGAGTCAGGACTTCGAATGTGTGGACTTACACTGTAATTAACCAACGAAACGTTAAGCAGTCAACGACATTACCCACATTAACACCCAGGTGGGGACTTATGTGGTCTGAAACGGGGACCAGAGTTATCTATTTTGTACAAAAAAGAAAACTGAAACATTATTTGCCCACAAAGAATTTCGAACCTAGAAGTTGGCCCTCATACTTATATTTTGTCAACGGTTTTTTATAACCAATAATGATACCAATGATGTGGAAACAACTGGGGAGTCAGAACTTCGAATGAGTGGACTTACACTGTAATTAACCAACGAAACGTTAAGCAGTCAACGACAAAACCCACATTAACACCCAGGTGGGGACTTATGTGGTCTGAAACGGGGACCAGAGTTATCTATTTTGTACAAAAAAGAAAACTGAAACATTATTTGCCCACAAAGAATTTCGAACCTAGAAGTTGGCCCTCATACTTATATTTTGTCAACGGTTTTTTATAACCAATAATGATACCAATGATGTGGAAACAACTGGGGAGTCAGAACTTCGAATGAGTGGACTTACACTGTAATTAACCAACGAAACGTTAAGCAGTCAACGACAAAACCCACATTAACACCCAGGTGGGGACTTATGTGGTCTGAAACGGGGACCAGAGTTATCTATTTTGTACAAAAAAGAAAACTGAAACATTATTTGCCCACAAAGAATTTCGAACCTAGAAGTTGGCCCTCATACTTATATTTTGTCAACGGTTTTTTATAACCAATAATGATACCAATGATGTGGAAACAACTGGGGAGTCAGGACTTCGAATGTATGGACTTACACTGTAATTAACCAACGAAACGTTAAGCAGTCAACGACATTACCCACATTAACACCCAGGTTGGGACTTATGTGGTCTGAAACGGGGACCAGAGTTATCTATTTTGTACAAAAAAAAAAAACTGAAACATTATTTGCCCACAAAGATTATCGAACCTAGAAGTTGGCCCTCATACTTATATTTTGTCAACGGTTTTTTATAACCAATAATGATACCAATGATGTGGAAACAACTGGGGAGTCAGGACTTCGAATGTGTGGACTTACACTGTAATTAACCAACGAAACGTTAAGCAGTCAACGACATTACCCACATTAACACCCAGGTGGGGACTTATGTGGTCCGAAACGGGGACCAGAGTTATCTATTTTGTACAAAAAAGAAAACTGAAACATTATTTGCCCACAAAGAATTTCGAACCTAGAAGTTGGCCCTCACACTTATATTTTGTCAAATGTTTTTTATAACCAATAATGATACCAATGATGTAGAAACAACTGGGGAGTCAGGACTTCGGATGTGTGGACTTACACTGTAATTAACCAACGAAACATTAAGCAGTCAACGACATTACCCACATTAACACCCAGGTGGGGACTTGTGTGGTCTGAAACGAGGACCAGAGTTATCTATTTTGTACAAAAAAGAAAACTGAAACATTATTTGCCCACAAAGAATTTCGAACCTAGAAGTTGGCCCTCATACTTATATTTTGTCAACTGTTTTTATAACCAATAATGATACCAATGATGTAGAAACAACTGGGGAGTCAGGACTTCGGATGTGTGGACTTACACTGTAATTAACCAACGAAACGTTAAGCAGTCAACGACATTACCCACATTAACACCCAGGTGGGGACTTATGTGGTCTGAAACGGGGACAAGAGTTATCTATTTTGTACAAAAAAGAAAACTGAAACATTATTTGCCCACAAAGATTATCGAACCTAGAAGTTGGCCCTCATACTTATATTTTGTCAACGGTTTTTTATAACCAATAATGATACCAATGATGTGGAAACAACTGGGGAGTCAGGACTTCGAATGTGTGGACTTACACTGTAATTAACCAACGAAACGTTAAGAAGTCAACGACATTACCCAATTAACACCCAGGTGGGGACTTATGTGGTCTGAAACGGGGACCAGAGTTATCTATTTTGTACAAAAAAGAAAACTGAAACATTATTTGCCTACAAAGAATTTCGAACCTAGAAGTTGGCCCTCATACTTATATTTTGTCAACGGTTTTTTATAACCAATAATGATACCAATGATGTGGAAACAACTGGGGAGTCAGGACTTCGAATGTATGGACTTACACTGTAATTAACCAACGAAACGTTAAGCAGTCAACGACATTACCCACATTAACACCCAGGTTGGGACTTATGTGGTCTGAAACGGGGACCAGAGTTATCTATTTTGTACAAAAAAAAAAACTGAAACATTATTTGCCCACAAAGATTATCGAACCTAGAAGTTGGCCCTCATACTTATATTTTGTCAACGGTTTTTTATAACCAATAATGATACCAATGATGTGGAAACAACTGGGGAGTCAGGACTTCGAATGTGTGGACTTACACTGTAATTAACCAACGAAACGTTAAGCAGTCAACGACATTACCCACATTAACACCCAGGTGGGGACTTATGTGGTCTGAAACGGGGACCAGAGTTATCTATTTTGTACAAAAAAGAAAACTGAAACATTATTTGCCCACAAAGATTATCGAACCTAGAAGTTGGCCCTCATACTTATATTTTGTCAACGGTTTTTTATAACCAATAATGATACCAATGATGTGGAAACAACTGGGGAGTCAGGACTTCGAATGTGTGGACTTACACTGTAATTAACCAACGAAACGTTAAGCAGTCAACGACATTACCCACATTAACACCCAGGTGGGGACTTATGTGGTCTGAAACGGGGACCAGAGTTATCTATTTTGTACAAAAAAGAAAACTGAAACATTATTTGCCCACAAAGAATTTCGAACCTAGAAGTTGGCCCTCATACTTATATTTTGTCAACGGTTTTTTATAACCAATAATGATACCAATCATGTGGAAACAACTAGGGAGTCAGGACTTCGAATGTGTGGACTTACACTGTAATTAACCAACGAAACGTTAAGCGGTCAACGACATTACCCACATTAACACCCAGGTGGGGACTTATGTGGTCTGAAACGGGGACCAGAGTTATCTATTTTGTATAAAAAAGAAAACTGAAACATTATTTGCCCACAAAGAATTTCGAACCTAGAAGTTGGCCCTCATACTTATATTGTCAATGGTTTTTTATAACCAATAATGATACCAATGATGTGGAAACAACTGGGGAGTCAGGACTTCGAATGTGTGGACTTACACTGTAATTAACCAACGAAACGTTAAGCAGTCAACGACATTACCCACATTAACACCCAGGTGGGGACTTATGTGGTCTGAAACGGGGACAAGAGTTATCTATTTTGTACAAAAAAGAAAACTGAAACATTATTTGCCTACAAAGAATTTCGAACCTAGAAGTTGGCCCTCATACTTATATTTTGTCAACGGTTTTTTATAACCAATAATGATACCAATGATGTGGAAACAACTGGGGAGTCAGGACTTCGAATGTATGGACTTACACTGTAATTAACCAACGAAACGTTAAGCAGTCAACGACATTACCCACATTAACACCGAGGTGGGGACTTATGTGGTCTTAAACGGGGACAAGAGTTATCTATTTTGTACAAAAAAGAAAACTGAAACATTGTTTGCCTACAAAGAATTTCGAACCTAGAAGTTGGCCCTCACACTTATATTTTGTCAACGGTTTTTTATAACCAATAATGATACCAATGATGTGGAAACAACTGGGGAGTCAGGACTTCGAATGTGTGGACTTACACTGTAATTAACCAACGAAACATTAAGCAGTCAACGACATTACCCACATTAACACCCAGGTAGGGACTTATGTGGTCTGAAACGGGGACCAGAGTTATCTATTTTGTACAAAAAAAAAAACTGAAACATTATTTGCCCACAAAGAATTTCGAACCTAGAAGTTGGCCCTCATACTTATATTTTGTGAAGGTTTTTTATAACCAATAATGATACCAATGATGTGGAAACAACTGGGGAGTCAGGACTTCGAATGTGTGGACTTACACTGTAATTAACCAACGAAACGTTAAGAAGTCAACGACATTACCCAATTAACACCCAGGTGGGGACTTATGTGGTCTGAAACGGGGACCAGAGTTATCTATTTTGTACAAAAAAGAAAACTGAAACATTATTTGCCCACAAAGAATTTCAAACCTAGAAATTGGCCCTCATACTTATATTTTGTCAACGGTTTTTTATAACCAATAATGATACCAATCATGTGGAAACAACTGGGGAGTCAGGACTTCGAATGTGTGGACTTACACTGTAATTAACCAACGAAACGTTAAGCAGTCAACGACATTACCCACATTAACACCCAGGTGGGGACTTATGTGGTCTGAAACGGGGACAAGAGTTATCTATTTTGTAAAAAAAAAGAAAACTGAAACATTATTTGCCCACAAAGAATTTCGAACCTAGAAGTTGGCCCTCATACTTATATTTTGTGAACGGTTTTTATAACCAATAATGATACCAATGATGTGGAAACAACTGGGGAGTCAGGACTTCGAATGTGTGGACTTACACTGTAATTAACCAACGAAACGTTAAGCAGTCAACGACATTACCCACATTAACACCCAGGTGGGGACTTATGTGGTCTGAAACGGGGACCAGAGTTATCTATTTTGTACAAAAAAGAAAACTGAAACATTATTTGCCCACAATGAATTTCGAACCTAGAAGTTGGCCCTCATACTTATATTTTGTCAACGGTTTTTTATAACCAATAATGATACCAATGATGTGGAAACAACTGGGGAGTCAGAACTTCGAATGAGTGGACTTACACTGTAATTAACCAACGAAACGTTAAGCAGTCAACGACAAAACCCACATTAACACCCAGGTGGGGACTTATGTGGTCTGAAACGGGGACCAGAGTTATCTATTTTGTACAAAAAAGAAAACTGAAACATTATTTGCCCACAAAGAATTTCGAACCTAGAAGTTGGCCCTCATACTTATATTTTGTCAACGGTTTTTTATAACCAATAATGATACCAATGATGTGGAAACAACTGGGGAGTCAGGACTTCGAATATGTGGACTTACACTGTAATTAACCAACCAAACATTAAGCAGTCAACGACATTATCCACATTAACACCCAGGTAGGGACTTATGTAGTCTGAAACGGGGACCAGAGTTATCTATTTTGTACAAACAAGAAAACTGAAACATTATTTGCCCACAAAGAATTTCAAACCTAGAAATTGGCCCTCATACTTATATTTTGTCAACGGTTTTTTATAACCAATAATGATACCAATCATGTGGAAACAACTGGGGAGTCAGGACTTCGAATGTGTGGACTTACACTGTAATTAACCAACGAAACGTTAAGCAGTCAACGACATTACCCACATTAACACCCAGGTGGGGACTTATGTGGTCTGAAACGGGGACAAGAGTTATCTATTTTGTAAAAAAATAGAAAACTGAAACATTATTTGCCCACAAAGAATTTCGAACCTAGAAGTTGGCCCTCATACTTATATTTTGTGAACGGTTTTTATAACCAATAATGATACCAATGATGTGGAAACAACTGGGGAGTCAGGACTTCGAATGTGTGGACTTACACTGTAATTAACCAACGAAACGTTAAGCAGTCAACGACATTACCCACATTAACACCCAGGTGGGGACTTATGTGGTCTGAAACGGGGACCAGAGTTATCTATTTTGTACAAAAAAGAAAACTGAAACATTATTTGCCCACAAAGAATTTCGAACCTAGAAGTTGGCCCTCATACTTATATTTTGTCAACGGTTTTTTATAACCAATAATGATACCAATGATGTGGAAACAACTGGGGAGTCAGAACTTCGAATGAGTGGACTTACACTGTAATTAACCAACGAAACGTTAAGCAGTCAACGACAAAACCCACATTAACACCCAGGTGGGGACTTATGTGGTCTGAAACGGGGACCAGAGTTATCTATTTTGTACAAAAAAGAAAACTGAAACATTATTTGCCCACAAAGAATTTCGAACCTAGAAGTTGGCCCTCATACTTATATTTTGTCAACGGTTTTTTATAACCAATAATGATACCAATGATGTGGAAACAACTGGGGAGTCAGGACTTCGAATGTGTGGACTTACACTGTAATTAACCAACGAAACATTAAGCAGTCAACGACATTACCCACATTAACACCGAGGTGGGGACTTATGTGGTCTTAAACGGGGACCAGAGTTATCTATTTTGTACAAAAAAGAAAACTGAAACATTGTTTGCCTACAAAGAATTTCGAACCTAGAAGTTGGCCCTCACACTTATATTTTGTCAACGGTTTTTTATAACCAATAATGATACCAATGATGTGGAAACAACTAGGGAGTCAGGACTTCGAATGTGTGGACTTACACTGTAATTAACCAACGAAACATTAAGCAGTCAACGACATTACCCACATTAACACCCAGGTAGGGACTTATGTGGTCTGAAACGGGGACCAGAGTTATCTATTTTGTACAAAAAAGAAAACTGAAACATTATTTGCCCACAAAGAATTTCGAACCTAGAAGTTGGCCCTCATACTTATATTTTGTCAACGGTTTTTTATAACCAATAATGATACCAATGATGTGGAAACAACTGGGGAGTCAGAACTTCGAATGAGTGGACTTACACTGTAATTAACCAACGAAACGTTAAGCAGTCAACGACAAAACCCACATTAACACCCAGGTGGGGACTTATGTGGTCTGAAACGGGGACCAGAGTTATCTATTTTGTACAAAAAAGAAAACTGAAACATTATTTGCCCACAAAGAATTTCGAACCTAGAAGTTGGCCCTCATATTTATATTTTGTCAACGGTTTTTTATAACCAATAATGATACCAATGATGTGGAAACAACTGGGGAGTCAGGACTTCGAATGTGTGGACTTACACTATAATTAACCAACGAAACATTAAGCAGTCAACGACATTACCCACATTAACACCGAGGTGGGGACTTATGTGGTCTTAAACGGGGACCAGAGTTATCTATTTTGTACAAAAAAGAAAACTGAAACATTGTTTGCCTACAAAGAATTTCGAACCTAGAAGTTGGCCCTCACACTTATATTTTGTCAACGGTTTTTTATAACCAATAATGATACCAATGATGTGGAAACAACTAGGGAGTCAGGACTTCGAATGTGTGGACTTACACTGTAATTAACCAACGAAACATTAAGCAGTCAACGACATTACCCACATTAACACCCAGGTAGGGACTTATGTGGTCTGAAACGGGGACCAGAGTTATCTATTTTGTACAAAAAAGAAAACTGAAACATTATTTGCCCACAAAGAATTTCGAACCTAGAAGTTGGCCATCATACTTATATTTTGTCAACGGTTTTTTATAACCAATAATGATACCAATGATGTGGAAACAACTGGGGAGTCAGGACTTCGAATGTGTGGACTTACACTGTAATTAACCAACGAAACGTTAAGCAGTCAACGACATTACCCACATTAACACCCAGGTGGGGACTTATGTGGTCTGAAACGGGGACCAGAGTTATCTATTTTGTATAAAAAAGAAAACTGAAACATTATTTGCTCACAAAGAATTTCGAACCTAGAAGTTGGCCCTCACACTTATATTTTGTCAACTGTTTTTTATAACCAATAATGATACCAATGATGTAGAAACAACTAGGGAGTCAGGACTTCAGATGTGTGGACTTACACTGTAATTAACCAACGAAACGTTAAGCAGTCAACGACATTACCCACATTAACACCCGGGTGGGGACTTGTGTGGTCTGAAACGGGGACCAGAGTTATCTATTTTGTACAAAAAAGAAAACTGAAACATTATTTGCCCACAAAGAATTTCGAACCTAGAAGTTGGCCCTCACACTTATATTTTGTCAACTGTTTTTTATAACCAATAATGATACCAATGATGTAGAAACAACTGGGGAGTCAGGACTTCAGATGTGTGGACTTACACTGTAATTAATCAACGAAACGTTAAGCAGTCAACGACATTACCCACATTAACACCCAGGTGGGGACTTATGTGGTCTGAAACGGGGACAAAAGTTATCTATTTTGTACAAAAAAGAAAACTGAAACATTATTTGCCCACAAAGAATTTCAAACCTAGAAGTTGGCCCTCACACTTATAATTTGTCAACTGTTTTTTATAACCAATAATGATACCAATGATGTAGAAACAACTTGGGAGTCAGGACTTCGGATGTGTGGACTTACACTGTAATTAACCAACGAAACGTTAAGCAGTCAACGGCATTACCCACATTAACACCCAGGTGGGGACTTATGTGGTCTGAAACGGGGACCAGAGTTATCTATTTTGTACAAAAAAGAAAACTGAATCATTATTTGCCCACAAAGACTTTCGAACCTAGAAGTTGGCCTTAATACTTATATTTTGTGAAGGATTTTTATAACCAATAATGATACCAATGATGTGGAAACAACTGGGGAGTCAGGACTTCGAATGTGTGGACTTACACTGTAATTAACCAACGAAACGTTAAGCAGTCAACGACATTACCCACATTAACACCCAGGTGGGGACTTATGTGGTCTGAAACGGGGACCAGAGTTATCTATTTTGTACAAAAAAGAAAACTGAAACATTATTTGCCCACAAAGAATTTTGAACCTAGAAGTTAGCCCTCATACCTATATTTTGTCAACTCTTTTTTATAACCAATAATGATACCAATGATGTGGAAACAACTGGGGAGTCAGGACTTCGAATGTGTGGACTTACACTATAATTAACCAACGAAACGTTAAGCAGTCAACGACATTACCCACATTAACACCCAGGTGGGGACTTATGTGGTCTGAAACGGGGACCAGAGTTATCTATTTTGTATAAAAAAGAAAACTGAAACATTATTTGCCCACAAAGAATTTCGAACCTAGAAGTTGGCCCTCACACTTATATTTTGTCAACTGTTTTTTATAACCAATAATGATACCAATGATGTAGAAACAACTGGGGAGTCAGGACTTCAGATGTGTGGACTTACACTGTAATTAACCAACGAAACGTTAAGCAGTCAACGACATTACCCACATTAACACCCGGGTGGGGACTTGTGTGGTCTGAAACGAGGACCAGAGTTATCTATTTTGTACAAAAAAGAAAACTGAAACATTATTTGCCCACAAAGAATTTCGAACCTAGAAGTTGGCCCTCACACTTATATTTTGTCAACTGTTTTTTATAACCAATAATGATACCAATGATGTAGAAACAACTGGGGAGTCAGGACTTCGGATGTGTGGACTTACACTGTAATTAACCAACGAAACGTTAAGCAGTCAACGACATTACCCACATTAACACCCAGGTGGGGACTTATGTGGTCTGAAACGGGGACCAGAGTTATCTATTTTGTATAAAAAAGAAAACTGAAATATTATTTGCCCACAAAGAATTTCGAACCTAGAAGTTGGCCCTCATACTTATATTGTCAATGGTTTTTTATAACCAATAATGATACCAATGATGTGGAAACAACTGGGGAGTCAGGACTTCGAATGTGTGGACTTACACTGTAATTAACCAACGAAACGTTAAGCAGTCAACGACATTACCCACATTAACACCCAGGTGGGGACTTATGTGGTCTAAAACGGGGACAAGAGTTATTTATTTTGTACAAAAAAGAAAACTGAAACATTATTTGCCCACAAAGAATTTTGAACCTAGAAGTTGGCCCTCATACTTATATTTTGTGAACGGTTTTTATAACCAATAATGATACCAATGATGTGGAAACAACTGGGGAGTCAGGACTTCGAATGTGTGGACTTACACTGTAATTAACCAACGAAACGTTAAGCAGTCAACGACATTACCCACATTAACACCCAGGTGGGGACTTATGTGGTCTGAAACGGGGACAAGAGTTATCTATTTTGTACAAAAAAGAAAACTGAAACATTATTTGCCCAGAAAGAATTTCGAACCTAGAAGTTGGCCCTCATACTTATATTTTGTGAACGGTTTTTATAACCAATAATGATACCAATGATGTGGAAACAACTGGGGAGTCAGGACTTCGAATGTGTGGACTTACACTGTAATTAACCAACGAAACGTTAAGCAGTCAACGACATTACCCACATTAACACCCAGGTGGGGACTTATGTGGTCTGAAACGGGGACCAGAGTTATCTATTTTGTACAAAAAAGAAAACTGAAACATTATTTGCCCACAAAGAATTTCGAACCTAGAAGTTGGCCCTCATACTTATATTTTGTCAACGGTTTTTTATAACCAATAATGATACCAATGATGTGGCAACAACTAGGGAGTCAGGACTTCGAATATGTGGACTTACACTGTAATTAACCAACCAAACATTAAGCAGTCAACGACATTATCCACATTAACACCCAGGTAGGGACTTATGTAGTCTGAAACGGGGACCAGAGTTATCTATTTTGTACAAACAAGAAAACTGAAACATTATTTGCCCACAAAGAATTTCGAACCTAGAAGTTGGCCCTCATACTTATATTTTGTCAACGGTTTTTTATAACCAATAATGATACCAATGATGTGGAAACAACTGGGGAGTCAGGACTTCGAATGTGTGGACTTACATTGTAATTAACCAACGAAACGTTAAGCAATCAAGGACATTACCCACATTAACACCGAGGTGGGGACTTATGTGGTCTTAAACGGGGACCAGAGTTATCTATTTTGTACAAAAAAGAAAACTGAAACATTGTTTGCCTACAAAGAATTTCGAACCTAGAAGTTGGCCCTCACACTTATATTTTGTGAACGGTTTTTATAACCAATAATGATACCAATGATGTGGAAACAACTGGGGAGTCAGGACTTCGAATATGTGGACTTACACTGTAATTAACCAACCAAACATTAAGCAGTCAACGACATTATCCACATTAACACCCAGGTAGGGACTTATGTAGTCTGAAACGGGGACCAGAGTTATCTATTTTGTACAAACAAGAAAACTGAAACATTATTTGCCCACAAAGAATTTCGAACCTAGAAGTTGGCCCTCATACTTATATTTTGTCAACGGTTTTTTATAACCAATAATGATACCAATGATGTGGAAACAACTGGGGAGTCAGTACTTCGAATGTGTGGACTTACACTGTAATTAACCAACGAAACATTAAGCAGTCAACGACATTACCCAATTAACACCCAGGTGGGGACTTATGTGGTCTGAAACGAGGACCAGAGTTATCTATTTTGACAAAAAAGAAAACTGAAACATTAATTGCCCACAAAGAATTTCAAACCTAGAAGTTGGCCCTCATACAATATTTTGTCAACGGTTTTTTATAACCAATAATGATACCAATGATATGGAAACAACTGGGGAGTCAGGACTTCGAATGTGTGGACTTACACTGTAATTAACCAACGAAACGTTAAGCAGTCAACGACATTACCCACATTAACACCCAGGTGGGGACTTATGTGGTCTGAAACGGGGACCAGAGTTATCTATTTTGTACATAAAAGAAAACTGAAACATTATTTGCCCACAAAGAATTTCGAACCTAGAAGTTGGCCCTCATACTTATATTTTGTCAACGGTTTTTTATAACCAATAATGATACCAATGATGTGGAAACAACTGGGGAGTCAGAACTTCGAATGTGTGGACTTACACTGTAATTAACCAACGAAACGTTAAGCAGTCAACGACATTACCCACATTAACACCCAGGTGGGGACTTATGTGGTCTGAAACGGGGACCAGAGTTATCTATTTTGTACAAAAAAGAAAACTGAAACATTATTTGCCTACAAAGAATTTCGAACCTAGAAGTTGGCACTCATACTTATATTTTGTCAACGGTTTTTTATAACCAATAATGATACCAATGATGTGGAAACAACTGGGGAGTCAGGACTTCGAATGTGTGGACTTACACTGTAATTAACCAACGAAACGTTAAGCAGTCAACGACAAAACCCACATTAACACCCAGGTGGGGACTTATGTGGTCTGAAACGGGGACCAGAGTTATCTATTTTGTACAAAAAAGAAAACTGAAACATTATTTGCCTACAAAGAATTTCGAACCTAGAAGTTGGCCCTCATACTTATATTTTGTCAACGGTTTTTTATAACCAATAATGATACCAATGATGTGGAAACAACTGGGGAGTCAGAACTTCGAATGTGTGGACTTACACTGTAATTAACCAACGAAACATTAAGCAGTCAACGACATTACCCACATTAACACCCAGGTAGGGACTTATGTGGTCTGAAACGGGGACCAGAGTTATCTATTTTGTACAAAAAAGAAAACTGAAACATTATTTTCCCACGAAGAATTTCGAACCTAGAAGTTGGCCCTCATACTTATATTTTGTCAACGGCTTTTTATAACCAATAATGATACCAATGATGTGGAAACAATTGGGGAGTCAGGACTTCGAATATGTGGACTTACACTCTAATTAACCAACGAAACAATAAGCAATCAACGACATTACCCACATTAACACCTAGGTGGGGACTTATGTGGTCTGAAACGGGGACCAGAGTTATCTATTTTGTACAAAAAAGAAAATTGAAACATTATTTGCCTACAAAGAATTTCGAACCTAGAAGTTGGCCCTCACACTTATATTTTGTCAACGGTTTTTTATAACCAATAATGATACCAATGATGTGGAAACAACTGGGGAGTCAGGACTTCGAATGTGTGGACTTACACTGTAATTAACCAACGAAACATTAAGCAGTCAACGACATTACCCACATTAACACCCAGGTAGGGACTTATGTGGTCTAAAACGGGGACCAGAGTTATCTATTTTGTACATAAAAGAAAACTGAAACACTATTTGCCCACAAAGAATTTCGAACCTAGAAGTTGGCCCTCATACTTATATTTTGTCAACGGGTTTTTATAACCAATAATGATACCAATGATGTGGAAACAATTCGGGAGTCAGGACTTCGAATATGTGGACTTACACTCTAATTAACCAACGAAACAATAAGCAGTCAACGACATTACCCACATTAACACCCAGGTGGGGACTTCTGTGGTCTGAAACGGGGACCAGAGTTATCTATTTTGTACAAAAAAGAAAACTGAAACATTATTTGCCCACAAAGAATTTCGAACCTAGAAGTTGGCCCTCATACTTATATTTTGTCAACGGTTTTTTATAACCAATAATGATACCAATGATGTGGAAACAATTGGGGAGTCAGGACTTCGAATATGTGGACTTACACTCTAATTAACCAACGAAACAATAAGCAGTCCACGACATTACCCACATTAACACCAAGGTGGGGACTTATATGGTCTAAAACGGGTACCAGAGTTATCTATTTTGTACAAACAAGAAAACTGAAACATTATTTGCCCACAAAGAATTTCGAACCTAGAAGTTCGCCCTCATACTTATATTTTGTCAACGGTTTTTTATAACCAATAATGATACCAATGATGTGGAAACAACTGGGGAGTCAGAACTTCGAATGTGTAGACTTACACTGTAATTAACCAACGAAACGTTAAGCAGTCAACGACATTACACACATTAACACCTAGGTGGGGACTTATGTGGTCTGAAAAGGGGACCAGAGTTATCTATTTTGTACAAAAAAGAAAACTGAAACATTATTTGCCCACAAAGATTTTCGAACCTAGAAGTTGGCCCTCACACTTATATTTTGTCAACGGTTTTTTATAACCAATAATGATACCATTGATGTGGAAACAACTAGGGAGTCAGGACTTCGAATGTGTGGACTTACACTGTAATTAACCAACGAAACGTTAAGCAGTCAACGACATTACCCACATTAACACCCAGGTGGGGACTTATGTGGTCTGAAACGCGGACCAGAGTTATCTATTTTGTACAAAAAAGAAAACTGAAACATTATTTGCCTACAAAGAATTTCGAACCTAGAAGTTGGCCCTCACACTTATATTTTGTCAACGGTTTTTTATAACCAATAATGATACCAATGATGTGGAAACAACTGGGGAGTCAGGACTTCGAATGTGTGGACTTTCACTGTAATTAACCAACGAAACATTAAGCAGTCAACGACATTACCCACATTAACACCCAGGTAGGGACTTATGTGGTGTAAAACGGGGACCAGAGTTATCTATTTTGTACATAAAAGAAAACTGAAACATTATTTGCCCACAAAGAATTTCGAACCTAGAAGTTGGCCCTCATACTTATATTTTGTCAACGGTTTTTTATAACCAATAATGATACCAATGATGTGGAAACAATTGGGGAGTCAGGACTTCGAATATGTGGACTTACACTCTAATTAACCAACGAAACAATAAGCAGTCAACGACATTACCCACATTAACACCCAGGTGGGGACTTATGTGGTCTAAAACGGGGACCAGAGTTATCTATTTTGTACATAAAAGAAAACTGAAACATTATTTGCCCACAAAGAATTTCGAACCTAGAAGTTGGCCCTCATACTTATATTTTGTCAACGGTTTTTTATAACCAATAATGATACCAATGATGTGGAAACAACTGGGGAGTCAGGACTTCGAATGTGTGGACTTACACTGTAATTAACCAACGAAACGTTAAGCAGTCAACGACATTACCCACATTAACACCCAGGTGGGGACTTATGTGGTCTAAAACGGGGACCAGAGTTATCTATTTTGTACATAAAAGAAAACTGAAACATTATTTGCCCACAAAGAATTTCGAACCTAGAAGTTGGCCCTCATACTTATATTTTGTCAACGGTTTTTTATAACCAATAATGATACCAATGATGTGGAAACAACTGGGGAGTCAGGACTTCGAATGTGTGGACTTACACTGTAATTAACCAACGAAACATTAAGCAGTCAACGACATTACCCAATTAACACCCAGGTGCGGACTTATGTGGTCTGAAACGGGGACCAGAGTTATCTATTTTGTACAAAAAAAAACTGAAACATTATTTGCCCACAAAGAATTTCGAACCTAGAAGTTGGCCCTCATACTTATATTTTGTCAACGGTTTTTTATAACCAATAATGATACCAATGATGTGGAAACAACTGGGGAGTCAGGACTTCGAATGTGTGGACTTACACTGTAATTAACCAACGAAACGTTAAGCAGTCAACGACATTACCCAATTAACACCCAGGTGGGGACTTAGGTGGTCTGAAACGGGGACCAGAGTTATCTATTTTGTACAAAAAAAAAACTGAAACATTATTTGCCCACAAAGAATTTCAAACCTAGAAGTTGGCCCTCATACTTATATTTTGTCAACGGTTTTTTATAACCAATAATGATACCAATGATGTGGAAACAACTGGGGAGTCAGGACTTCGAATGTGTGGACTTACACTGTAATTAACCAACGAAACGTTAAGCAGTCAACGACATTACCCACATTAACACCCAGGTGGGGACTTATGTGGTCTAAAACGGGGACCAGAGTTATCTATTTTGTACATAAAAGAAAACTGAAACATTATTTGCCCACAAAGAATTTCGAACCTAGAAGTTGGCCCTCATACTTATATTTTGTCAACGGTTTTTTATAACCAATAATGATACCAATGATGTGGAAACAACTGGGGAGTCAGGACTTCGAATGTGTGGACTTACACTGTAATTAACCAACGAAACATTAAGCAGTCAACGACATTACCCAATTAACACCCAGGTGCGGACTTATGTGGTCTGAAACGGGGACCAGAGTTATCTATTTTGTACAAAAAAAAACTGAAACATTATTTGCCCACAAAGAATTTCGAACCTAGAAGTTGGCCCTCATACTTATATTTTGTCAACGGTTTTTTATAACCAATAATGATACCAATGATGTGGAAACAACTGGGGAGTCAGGACTTCGAATGTGTGGACTTACACTGTAATTAACCAACGAAACGTTAAGCAGTCAACGACATTACCCAATTAACACCCAGGTGGGGACTTAGGTGGTCTGAAACGGGGACCAGAGTTATCTATTTTGTACAAAAAAAAAACTGAAACATTATTTGCCCACAAAGAATTTCAAACCTAGAAGTTGGCCCTCATACTTATATTTTGTCAACGGTTTTTTATAACCAATAATGATACCAATGATGTGGAAACAACTGGGGAGTCAGGACTTCGAATGTGTGGACTTACACTGTAGTTAACCAACGAAACATTAAGCAGTCAACGACATTACCCACATTAACACCTAGGTGGGGACTTATGTGGTCTGAAACGGGGACCAGAGTTATCTATTTTGTATAAAAAAGAAAACTGAAACATTATTTGCCCACAAAGAATTTCGAACCTAGAAGTTGGCCCTCATACTTATATTTTGTCAACGGTTTTTTTTAACCATTAATGATACCAATGATGTGGAAACAACTGGGGAGTCAGGACTTCGAATGTGTGGACTTACAGTGTAATTAACCAACGAAACGTTAAGCAGTCAACGACATTACCCACATTAACACCCAGGTGGGGACTTATGTGGTCCGAAACGGGGACCAGAGTTATCTATTTTGTACAAAAAAGAAAACTGAAACATTATTTGCCCACAAAGAATTTCGAACCTAAAAGTTAGCCCTCATACTTATATTGTCAATGGTTTTTTATAACCAATAATGATACCAATGATGTGGAAACAACTGGGGAGTCAGGACTTCGAATGTGTGGACTTACACTGTAATTAACCAACGAAACGTTAAGCAGTCAACGACATTACCCACATTAACACCCAGGTGGGGACTTATGTGGTCTGAAACGGGGACCAGAGTTATCTATTTTGTACAAAAAAGAAAACTGAAACATTATTTGCCCACAAAGAATTTCGAACCTAGAAGTTGGCCCTCACACTTATATTTTGTCAACTGTTTTTTATAACCAATAATGATACCAATGATGTAGAAACAACTGGGGAGTCAGGACTTCGGATGTGTGGACTTACACTGTAATTAACCAACGAAACGTTAAGCAGTCAACGACATTACCCACATTAACACCCAGGTGGGGACTTATGTGATCTGAAACGGGGACAAGAGTTATCTATTTTGTACAAAAAAGAAAACTGAAACATTATTTGCCCACAAAGAATTTCAAACCTAGAAGTTGGCCCTCATATTTATATTTTGTGAACGGTTTTTATAACCAATAATGATACCAATGATGTGGAAACAACTAGAGAGTCAGGACTTCGAATGTGTGGACTTACACTGTAATTAACCAACGAAACGTTAAGCAGTCAACGACATTACCCACATTAACACCCAGGTGGGGACTTATGTGGTCTGAAACGGGGACCAGAGTTATCTATTTTGTACAAAAAAGAAAACTGAAACATTATTTGCCCACAATGAATTTCGAACCTAGAAGTTGGCCCTCATACTTATATTTTGTCAACGGTTTTTTATAACCAATAATGATACCAATGATGTGGAAACAACTGGGGAGTCAGGACTTCGAATGTGTGGACTTACACTGTAATTAACCAACGAAACGTTAAGCAGTCAACGACAAAACCCACATTAACACCCAGGTGGGGACTTATGTGGTCTGAAACGGGGACCAGAGTTATCTATTTTGTACAAAAAAGAAAACTGAAACATTATTTGCCTACAAAGAATTTCGAACCTAGAAGTTGGCCCTCATACTTATATTTTGTCAACGTTTTTTTATAACCAATAATGATACCAATGATGTGGAAACAACTGGGGAGTCAGGACTTCGAATGTGTGGACTTACACTGTAATTAACCAACGAAACATTAAGCAGTCAACGACATTACCCACATTAACACCCAGGCAGGGACTTATGTGGTCTGAAACGGGGACCAGAGTTATCTATTTTGTACAAAAAAGAAAACTGAAACATTATTTGCCCACAAAGAATTTCGAACCTAGAAGTTGGCCCTCATACTTATATTTTGTCAACGGTTTTTTATAACCAATAATGAAACCAATGATGCGGAAACAATTGGGGAGTCAGGACTTCGAATATGTGGACTTACACTCTAATTAACCAACGAAACAATAAGCAGTCCACGACATTACCCACATTAACACCCAGGTGGGGACTTATATGGTCTAAAATGGGTACCAGAGTTATCTATTTTGTACAAACAAGAAAACTGAAACATTATTTGCCCACAAAGAATTTCGAACCTAGAAGTTGGCCCTCATACTTATATTTTGTCAACGGCTTTTTATAACCAATAATGATACCAATGATGTGGAAAAGACTGGGGAGTCAGAACTTCGAATGTGTGGACTTACACTGTAATTAACCAACGAAACGTTAAGCAGTCAACGACATTACCCACATTAACACCCAGGTGAGGACTTATGTGGTCTGAAAAGGGGACCAGAGTTATCTATTTTGTACAAAAAAGAAAACTGAAACATTATTTGCCCACAAAGATTTTCGAACCTAGAAGTTGGCCCTCATACTTATATTTTGTCAACGGTTTTTTATAACCAATAATGATACCAATGATGTGGAAACAACTGGGGAGTCAGGACTTCGAATGTGTGGACTTACACTGTAATTAACCAACGAAACATTAAGCAGTCAACGACATTACCCACATTAACACCCAGGTAGGGACTTATGTGGTCTGAAACGGGGACTAGAGTTATCTATTTTGTACAAAAAAGAAAACTGAAACATTATTTGCCCACAAAGAATTTCAAACCTAGAAGTTGGCCCTCATACTTATATTTTGTCAACGGTTTTTTATAACCAATAATGATACCAATGATGTGGAAACAATTGGGGAGTCAGGACTTCGAATATGTGGACTTACACTCTAATTAACCAACGAAACAATAAGCAGTCAACGACATTACCCACATTAACACCCAGGTGGGGACTTATGTGGTCTGAAACGGGGACCAGAGTTATCTATTTTGTACAAAAAAGAAAACTGAAACATTATTTGGCTACAAAGAATTTCGAACCTAGAAGTTGACCCTCACACTTATATTTTGTCAACGGTTTTTTATAACCAATAATGATACCAATGATGTGGAAACAACTGGGGAGTCAGGACTTCGAATGTGTGGACTTACACTGTAATTAACCAACGAAACATTAAGCAGTCAACGACATTACCCACATTAACACCCAGGTAGGGACTTATGTGGTCTGAAACGGGGACTAGAGTTATCTATTTTGTACAAAAAAGAAAACTGAAACATTATTTGCCCACAAAGAATTTCGAACCTAGAAGTTGGCCCTCATACTTATATTTTGTCAACGGTTTTTTATAACCAATAATGATACCAATGATGTGGAAACAATTGGGGAGTCAGGACTTCGAATATGTGGACTTACACTCTAATTAACCAACGAAACAATAAGCAGTCAACGACATTACCCACATTAACACCCAGGTGGGGACTTATGTGGTCTGAAACGGGGACCAGAGTTATCTATTTTGTACAAACAAGAAAACTGAAACATTATTTGCCCACAAAGAATATCGAACCTAGAAGTTGGCCCTCATACTTATATTTTGTCAACGGTTTTTTATAACCAATAATGATACCAATGATGTGGAAACAACTGGGGAGTCAGGACTTCGAATGTGTGGACTTACACTGTAATTAACCAACGAAACGTTAAGCAGTCAACGACATTACCCACATTAACACCCAGGTGGGGACTTATGTGATCTGAAACGGGGACAAGAGTTATCTATTTTGTACAAAAAAGAAAACTGAAACATTATTTGCCCACAAAGAATTTCGAACCTAGAAGTTGGCCCTCATATTTATATTTTGTGAACGGTTTTTATAACCAATAATGATACCAATGATGTGGAAACAACTAGAGAGTCAGGACTTCGAATGTGTGGACTTACACTGTAATTAACCAACGAAACGTTAAGCAGTCAACGACATTACCCACATTAACACCCAGGTGGGGACTTATGTGGTCTGAAACGGGGACCAGAGTTATCTATTTTGTACAAAAAAGAAAACTGAAACATTATTTGCCCACAATGAATTTCGAACCTAGAAGTTGGCCCTCATACTTATATTTTGTCAACGGTTTTTTATAACCAATAATGATACCAATGATGTGGAAACAACTGGGGAGTCAGGACTTCGAATGTGTGGACTTACACTGTAATTAACCAACGAAACGTTAAGCAGTCAACGACAAAACCCACATTAACACCCAGGTGGGGACTTATGTGGTCTGAAACGGGGACCAGAGTTATCTATTTTGTACAAAAAAGAAAACTGAAACATTATTTGCCTACAAAGAATTTCGAACCTAGAAGTTGGCCCTCATACTTATATTTTGTCAACGTTTTTTTATAACCAATAATGATACCAATGATGTGGAAACAACTGGGGAGTCAGGACTTCGAATGTGCGGACTTACACTGTAATTAACCAACGAAACATTAAGCAGTCAACGACATTACCCACATTAACACCCAGGTAGGGACTTGTGTGGTCTGAAACGGGGACCAGAGTTATCTATTTTGTACAAAAAAGAAAACTGAAACATTATTTGCCCACAAAGAATTTCGAACCTAGAAGTTGGCCCTCATACTTATATTTTGTCAACGGTTTTTTATAACCAATAATGATACCAATGATGTGGAAACAACTGGGGAGTCAGGACTTCGAATGTGTGGACTTACACTGTAATTAACCAACGAAACATTAAGCAGTCAACGACATTACCCACATTAACACCCAGGTAGGGACTTATGTGGTCTGAAACGGGGACAAGAGTTATCTATTTTGTACAAAAAAGAAAACTGAAACATTATTTGCCCACAAAGAATTTCGAACCTAGAAGTTGGCCCTCATATTTATATTTTGTGAACGGTTTTTATAACCAATAATGATACCAATGATGTAGAAACAACAAGAGAGTCAGGACTTCGAATGTGTGGACTTACACTGTAATTAACCAACGAAACAATAAGCAGTCAACGACATTACCCACATTAACACCCAGGTGGGGACTTATGTGGTCTGAAACGGGGACCAGAGTTATCTATTTTGTACAAAAAAGAAAACTGAAACATTATTTGCCCACAATGAATTTCGAACCTAGAAGTTGGCCCTCATACTTATATTTTGTCAACGGTTTTTTATAACCAATAATGATACCAATGATGTGGAAACAACTGGGGAGTCAGGACTTCGAATGTGTGGACTTACACTGTAATTAACCAACGAAACATTAAGCAGTCAACGACATTACCCACATTAACACCCAGGTAGGGACTTATGTGGTCTGAAACGGGGACTAGAGTTATCTATTTTGTACAAAAAAGAAAACTGAAACATTATTTGCCCACAAAGAATTTCAAACCTAGAAGTTGGCCCTCATACTTATATTTTGTCAACGGTTTTTTATAACCAATAATGATACCAATGATGTGGAAACAACTGGGGAGTCAGGACTTCGAATGTGTGGACTTACACTGTAATTAACCAACGAAACATTAAGCAGTCAACGACATTACCCACATTAACACCCAGGTAGGGACTTATGTGGTCTGAAACGGGGACCAGAGTTATCTATTTTGTACAAAAAAGAAAACTGAAACATTATTTGCCCACAAAGAATTTCGAACCTAGAAGTTGGCCCTCATACTTATATTTTGTCAACGGTTTTTTATAACCAATAATGAAACCAATGATGCGGAAACAATTGGGGAGTCAGGACTTCGAATATGTGGACTTACACTCTAATTAACCATCGAAACAATAAGCAGTCCACGACATTACCCACATTAACACCCAGGTGGGGACTTATGTGGTCTGAAACGGGTACCAGAGTTATCTATTTTGTACAAACAAGAAAACTGAAACATTATTTGCCCACAAAGAATTTCGAACCTAGAAGTTGGCCCTCATACTTATATTTTGTCAACGGCTTTTTATAACCAATAATGATACCAATGATGTGGAAACAACTGGGGAGTCAGAACTTCGAATGTGTGGACTTACACTGTAATTAACCAACGAAACGTTAAGCAGTCAACGACATTACCCACATTAACACCCAGGTGAGGACTTATGTGGTCTGAAAAGGGGACCAGAGTTATCTATTTTGTACAAAAAAGAAAACTGAAACATTATTTGCCCACAAAGATTTTCGAACCTAGAAGTTGGCCCTCATACTTATATTTTGTCAACGGTTTTTTATAACCAATAATGATACCAATGATGTGGAAACAACTGGGGAGTCAGGACTTCGAATGTGTGGACTTACACTGTAATTAACCAACGAAACATTAAGCAGTCAACGACATTACCCACATTAACACCCAGGTAGGGACTTATGTGGTCTGAAACGGGGACTAGAGTTATCTATTTTGTACAAAAAAGAAAACTGAAACATTAATTGCCCACAAAGAATTTCAAACCTAGAAGTTGGCCCTCATACTTATATTTTGTCAACGGTTTTTTATAATCAATAATGATACCAATGATGTGGAAACAATTGGGGAGTCAGGACTTCGAATATGTGGACTTACACTCTAATTAACCAACGAAACAATAAGCAGTCAACGACATTACCCACATTAACACCCAGGTGGGGACTTATGTGGTCTGAAACGGGGACCAGAGTTATCTATTTTGTACAAACAAGAAAACTGAAACATTATTTGCCCACAATGAATTTCGAACCTAGAAGTTGGCCCTCATACTTATATTTTGTCAACGGTTTTTTATAACCAATAATGATACCAATGATGTGGAAACAACTGGGGAGTCAGGACTTCGAATATGTGGACTTACACTGTAATTAACGAACCAAACATTAAGCAGTCAATGACATTGTCCACATTAACACCCAGGTAGGGACTTATGTGGTCTGAAACGGGGACCAGAGTTATCTATTTTGTACAAAAAAGAAAACTAAAACATTATTTGCCCACAAAGAATTTCGAACCTAGAACTTGGCCCTCATACTAATATTTTGTTAACGATTTTTTATAACCAATAATGATACCAATGATGTGGAAACAACTAGGGAGTCAGTACTTCGAATGTGTGGACTTACACTGTAATTAACCAACGAAACGTTAAGCAGTCAGCGACATTACCCACATTAACACCTAGGTGGGGACTTATGTGGTCTGAAACGGGGACCAGAGTTATCTATTTTGGACCAGAGTTATCTATTTTGTACAAAAAAGAAAACTGAAACATTATTTGCCCACAAAGATTTTCGAACCTAGAAGTTGGCCCACAAACTTATATTTTGTCAACGGTTTTTTATAACCAATAATGATACCAATGATGTGGAAACAACTGCGGAGTCAGGACTTCGAATGTGTGGACTTACACTGTAATTAACCAACGAAACGTTAAGCAGTCAACGACAAAACCCACATTAACACCCAGGTGGGGACTTATGTGGTCTGAAACGGGGACCAGAGTTATCTATTTTGTACAAAAAAGAAAACTGAAACATTATTTCTCTACAAAGAATTTCGAACCTAGAAGTTGGCCCTCATACTTATATTTTGTCAACGGTTTTTTATAACCAATAATGATACCAATGATGTGGAAACAACTGGGGAGTCAGGACTTCGAATGTGTGGACTTACACTGTAATTAACCAACGAAACATTAAGCAGTCAACGACATTACCCACATTAACACCCAGGTAGGGACTTATGTGGTCTGAAACGGGGACCAGAGTTATCTATTTTGTACAAAAAAGAAAACTGAAACATTATTTGCCCACAAAGAATTTCGAACCTAGAAGTTGGCCCTCATACTTATATTTTGTGAAGGTTTTTTATAACCAATAATGATACCAATGATGTGGAAACAACTAGGGAGTCAGGACTTCGAATGTGTGGACTTACACTGTAATTAACCAACGAAACGTTAAGCAGTCAACGACAAAACCCACATTAACACCCAGGTGGGGACTTATGTGGTCTGAAACGGGGACCAGAGTTATCTATTTTGTACAAAAAAGAAAACCGAAACATTATTTCCCTACAAAGAATTTCGAACCTAGAAGTTGGCCCACATACTTATATTTTGTCAACGGTTTATTATAACCAATAATAATACCAATGATGTGGAAACAACTGGGGAGTCAGGACTTCGAATGTGTGGACTTACACTGTAATTAACCAACGAAACATTAAGCAGTCAACGACATTACCCACATTAACACCCAGGTAGGGACTTATGTGGTCTGAAACGGGGACCAGAGTTATCTATTTTGTACAAAAAAGAAAACTGAAACATTATTTGCCCACAAAGAATTTCGAACCTAGAAGTTGGCCCTCATACTTATATTTTGTCAACGGTTTTTTATAACCAATAATGATACCAATGATGTGGAAACAATTGGGGAGTCAGGACTTCGAATATGTGGACTTACACTCTAATTAACCAACGAAACAATAAGCAGTCCACGACATTTCCCACATTAACACCTAGGTGGGGACTTATATGGTCTAAAACGGGTACCAAAGTTATCTATTTTGTACAAACAAGAAAACTGAAACATTATTTGCCCACAAAGAATTTCGAACCTAGAAGTTGGACCTCATACTTATATTTTGTCAATGGTTTTTTATAACCAATAATGATACCAATGATGTGGAAACAACTAGGGAGTCAGAACCTCGAATGTGTGGACTTACACTGTAATTAACCAACGAAACGTTAAGCAGTCAACGACATTACCCACATTAACACCCAGGTGGGGACTTATGTGGTCTGAAACGGGGACCAGAGTTATCTATTTTGTACAAAAAAGAAAACTGAAACATTATTTGCCCACAAAGAATTTCGAACCTAGAAGTTGGCCCTCATACTTATATGGTTTTTTATAACCAATAATGATACCAATGATGTGGAAACAACTAGGGAGTCAGGACTTCGAATGTGTGGACTTACACTGTAATTAACCAACGAAACGTTAAGCAGTCAACGACAAAACCCACATTAACACCCAGGTGGGGACTTTTGTGGTCTGAAACGGGGACCAGAGTTATCTATTTTGTACAAAAAAGAAAACCGAAACATTATTTCCCTACAAAGAATTTCGAACCTAGAAGTTGGCCCACATACTTATATTTTGTCAACGGTTTATTATAACCAATAATAATACCAATGATGTGGAAACAACTGGGGAGTCAGGACTTCGAATGTGTGGACTTACACTGTAATTAACCAACGAAACATTAAGCAGTCAACGACATTACCCACATTAACACCCAGGTAGGGACTTATGTGGTCTGAAACGGGGACCAGAGTTATCTATTTTGTACAAAAAAGAAAACTGAAACATTATTTGCCCACAAAGAATTTCGAACCTAGAAGTTGGCCCTCATACTTATATTTTGTCAATGGTTTTTTATAACCAATAATGATACCAATGATGTGGAAACAACTAGGGAGTCAGAACCTCGAATGTGTGGACTTACACTGTAATTAAGCAACGAAACGTTAAGCAGTCAACGACATTACCCACATTAACACCCAGGTGGGGACTTATGTGGTCTGAAACGGGGACCAGAGTTATCTATTTTGTACAAAAAAGAAAACTGAAACATTATTTGCCCACAAAGAATTTCGAACCTAGAAGTTGGCCCTCATACTAATATTTTGTTAACGATTTTTTATAACCAATAATGATACCAATGATGTGGAAACAACTAGGGAGTCAGTACTTCGAATGTGTGGACTTACACTGTAATTAACCAACGAAACGTTAAGCAGTCAACGACATTACCCACATTAACACCTAGGTGGGGACTTATGTGGTCTGAAACGGGGACCAGAGTTATCTATTTTGTACAAACAAGAAAACTGAAACATTATTTGCCCACAATGAATTTCGAACCTAGAAGTTGGCCCTCATACTTATATTTTGTCAACGGTTTTTTATAACCAATAATGATACCAATGATGTGGAAACAACTGGGGAGTCAGGACTTCGAATATATGGACTTACACTGTAATTAACGAACCAAACATTAAGCAGTCAATGACATTGTCCACATTAACACCCAGGTAGGGACTTATGTGGTCTGAAACGGGGACCAGAGTTATCTATTTTGTACAAAAAAGAAAACTAAAACATTATTTGCCCACAAAGAATTTCGAACCTAGAACTTGGCCCTCATACTAATATTTTGTTAACGATTTTTTATAACCAATAATGATACCAATGATGTGGAAACAACTAGGGAGTCAGTACTTCGAATGTGTGGACTTACACTGTAATTAACCAACGAAACGTTAAGCAGTCAGCGACATTACCCACATTAACACCTAGGTGGGGACTTATGTGGTCTGAAACGGGGACCAGAGTTATCTATTTTGGACCAGAGTTATCTATTTTGTACAAAAAAGAAAACTGAAACATTATTTGCCCACAAAGATTTTCGAACCTAGAAGTTGGCCCACAAACTTATATTTTGTCAACGGTTTTTTATAACCAATAATGATACCAATGATGTGGAAACAACTGCGGAGTCAGGACTTCGAATGTGTGGACTTACACTGTAATTAACCAACGAAACGTTAAGCAGTCAACGACAAAACCCACATTAACACCCAGGTGGGGACTTATGTGGTCTGAAACGGGGACCAGAGTTATCTATTTTGTACAAAAAAGAAAACTGAAACATTATTTCTCTACAAAGAATTTCGAACCTAGAAGTTGGCCCTCATACTTATATTTTGTCAACGGTTTTTTATAACCAATAATGATACCAATGATGTGGAAACAACTGGGGAGTCAGGACTTCGAATGTGTGGACTTACACTGTAATTAACCAACGAAACATTAAGCAGTCAACGACATTACCCACATTAACACCCAGGTAGGGACTTATGTGGTCTGAAACGGGGACCAGAGTTATCTATTTTGTACAAAAAAGAAAACTGAAACATTATTTGCCCACAAAGAATTTCGAACCTAGAAGTTGGCCCTCATACTTATATTTTGTGAAGGTTTTTTATAACCAATAATGATACCAATGATGTGGAAACAACTAGGGAGTCAGGACTTCGAATGTGTGGACTTACACTGTAATTAACCAACGAAACGTTAAGCAGTCAACGACAAAACCCACATTAACACCCAGGTGGGGACTTTTGTGGTCTGAAACGGGGACCAGAGTTATCTATTTTGTACAAAAAAGAAAACCGAAACATTATTTCCCTACAAAGAATTTCGAACCTAGAAGTTGGCCCACATACTTATATTTTGTCAACGGTTTATTATAACCAATAATAATACCAATGATGTGGAAACAACTGGGGAGTCAGGACTTCGAATGTGTGGACTTACACTGTAATTAACCAACGAAACATTAAGCAGTCAACGACATTACCCACATTAACACCCAGGTAGGGACTTATGTGGTCTGAAACGGGGACCAGAGTTATCTATTTTGTACAAAAAAGAAAACTGAAACATTATTTGCCCACAAAGAATTTCGAACCTAGAAGTTGGCCCTCATACTTATATTTTGTCAACGGTTTTTTATAACCAATAATGATACCAATGATGTGGAAACAATTGGGGAGTCAGGACTTCGAATATGTGGACTTACACTCTAATTAACCAACGAAACAATAAGCAGTCCACGACATTTCCCACATTAACACCTAGGTGGGGACTTATATGGTCTAAAACGGGTACCAAAGTTATCTATTTTGTACAAACAAGAAAACTGAAACATTATTTGCCCACAAAGAATTTCGAACCTAGAAGTTGGCCCTCATACTTATATGGTTTTTTATAACCAATAATGATACCAATGATGTGGAAACAACTGGGGAATCAGGACTTCGAATGTGTGGACTTACACTTTAATTAACCAACAAAACGTTAAGCAGTCAACGACATTACCCACATTAACACCCAGGTGGGGATTTATGTGGTCTGAAACGGGGACCAGAGTTATCTATTTTGTACAAAAAAGAAAACTAAAACATTATTTGCCCACAAAGAATTTCAAACCTAGAAGTTGGCCGTCATACTTATATTTTGTGAACGGTTTTTTATAACCAATAATGATACCAATGATGTGGAAACAACTGGGGAGTCAGGACTTCGAATGTGTGGACTTACACTGTAATTAACCAACGAAACAATAAGCAGTCCACGACATTTCCCACATTAACACCTAGGTGGGGACTTATATGGTCTAAAACGGGTACCAAAGTTATCTATTTTGTACAAACAAGAAAACTGAAACATTATTTGCCCACAAAGAATTTCGAACCTAGAAGTTGGACCTCATACTTATATTTTGTCAATGGTTTTTTATAACCAATAATGATACCAATGATGTGGAAACAACTAGGGAGTCAGAACCTCGAATGTGTGGACTTACACTGTAATTAAGCAACGAAACGTTAAGCAGTCAACGACATTACCCACATTAACACCCAGGTGGGGACTTATGTGGTCTGAAACGGGGACCAGAGTTATCTATTTTGTACAAAAAAGAAAACTGAAACATTATTTGCCCACAAAGAATTTCGAACCTAGAAGTTGGCCCTCATACTTATATGGTTTTTTATAACCAATAATGATACCAATGATGTGGAAACAACTGGGGAGTCCGGACTTCGAATGTGTGGACTTACACTGTAATTAACCAACGAAACGTTAAGCAGTCAACGACATTACCCACATTAACACCCAGGTAGGGACTTATGTGGTATGAAAAGGGGACCAGAGTTATCTATTTTGTACAAAAAAGAAAACTGAAACATTATTTGCCCACAAAGAATTTCAAACCTAGAAGTTGGCCCTCATACTTATATTTTGTGAAGGTTTTTTATAACCAATAATGATACCAATGATGTGGAATCAACTGGGGAGTCAGGACTTCGAATGTGTGGACTTACACTGTAATTAACTAACGAAACGTTAAGCAGTCAACGACAAAACCCACATTAACACCCAGGTGGGGACTTATGTGGTCTGAAATGGGGACCAGAGTTATCTATTTTGTACAAAAAAGAAAACTGAAACATTATTTCCCTACAAAGAATTTCGAACCTAGAAGTTGGCCCTCATACTTATATTTTGTCAACGGTTTTTTATAACCAATAATGATACCAATGATGTGGAAACAACTGGGGAGTCAGGACTTCGAATGTGTGGACTTACACTGTAATTAACCAACGAAACATTAAGCAGTCAACGACATTACCCACATTAACACCCAGGTAGGGACTTATGTGGTCTGAAACGGGGACCAGAGTTATCTATTTTGTACAAAAAAGAAAACTGAAACATTATTTGCCCACAAAGAATTTCGAACCTAGAAGTTGGCCCTCATACTTATATTTTGTCAACGGTTTTTTATAACCAATAATGATACCAATGATGTGGAAACAATTGGGGAGTCAGGACTTCGAATATGTGGACTTACACTCTAATTAACCAACGAAACAATAAGCAGTCCACGACATTTCCCACATTAACACCTAGGTGGGGACTTATATGGTCTAAAACGGGTACCAAAGTTATCTATTTTGTACAAACAAGAAAACTGAAACATTATTTGCCCACAAAGAATTTCGAACCTAGAAGTTGGCCCTCATACTTATATGGTTTTTTATAACCAATAATGATACCAATGATGTGGAAACAACTGGGGAGTCAGGATTTCGAATGTGTGGACTTACACTGTAATTAACCAACGAAACATTAAGCAGTCAACGACAAAACCCACATTAACACCCAGGTGGGGACTTATGTGGTCTGAAACAGGGACCAGAGTTATCTATTTTGTACAAAAAAGAAAACTGAAACATTATTTCCCTACAAAGAATTTCGAACCTAGAAGTTGGCCCTCATACTTATATTTTGTCAACGGTTTTTTATAACCAATAATGATACCAATGATGTGGAAACAACTGGGGAGTCAGGACTTCGAATGTGTGGACTTACACTGTAATTAACCAACGAAACATTAAGCAGTCAACGACATTACCCACATTAACACCCAGGTAGGGACTTATGTGGTCTGAAACGGGGACCAGAGTTATCTATTTTGTACAAAAAAGAACACTGAAACATTATTTGCCCACAAAGATTTTCGAACCTAGAAGTTGGCCCTCACACTTATATTTTGTCAACGGTTTTTTATAACCAATAATGATACCAATGATGTGGAAACAACTGGGGAGTCAGGACTTCGAATGTGTGGACTTACACTGTAGTTAACCAACGAAACATTAAGCAGTCAACGACATTACCCACATTAACACCCAGGTAGGGACTTACGTGGTCTGAAACGGGGACCAGAGTTATCTATTTTGTACAAAAAAGAAAACTGAAACATTATTTGCCCACAAAGAATTTCGAACCTAGAAGTTGGCCCTCATACTTATATTTTGTCAACGGTTTTTTATAACCAATAATGATACCAATGATGTGGAAACAACTGGGGAGTCAGGACTTCGAATGTGTGGACTTACACTGTAATTAACCAACAAAACGTTAAGCAGTCAACGACATTACCCACATTAACACCCAGGTGGGGACTTATGTGGTCTGAAACGGGGACCAGAGTTATCTATTTTGTACAAAAAAGAAAACTAAAACATTATTTGCCCACAAAGAATTTCAAACCTAGAAGTTGGCCCTCATACTTATATTTTGTGAACGGTTTTTTATAACCAATAATGATACCAATGATGTGGAAACAACTGGGGAGTCAGGACTTCGAATGTGTGGACTTACACTGTAATTAACCAACGAAACGTTAAGCAGTCAACGACATTATCCACATTAACACCCAGGTGGGGACTTATGTGGTCTGAAACGAGGACCAGAGTTATCTATTTTGTACAAAAAAGAAAACTGAAACATTATTTGCCTACAAAGAATTTCGAACCTAGAAGTTGGCCCTCACACTTATATTTTGTCAACGGTTTTTTATAACCAATAATGATACCAATGATGTGGAAACAACTAGGGAGTCAGGACTTCGAATGTGTGGACTTACACTGTAATTAACCAACGAAACGTTAAGCAGTCAACGACATTACCCACATTAACACCCAGGTAGGGACTTATGTGGTCTGAAAAGGGGACCAGAGTTATCTATTTTGTACAAAAAAGAAAACTGAAACATTATTTGCCCACAAAGAATTTCGAACCTAGAAGTTGGCCCTCATACTTATATTTTGTCAACGGTTTTTTATAACCAATAATGATACCAATGATGTGGAAACAACTGGGGAGTCAGGACTTCGAATGTGTGGACTTACACTGTAATTAACCAAGGAAACATTAAGCAGTCAACGACATTACCCACATTAACACCCAGGTGGGGACTTATGTGGTCTGAAACGGGGACCAGAGTTATCTATTTTGTACAAAAAAGAAAACTGAAACATTATTTGCCCACAAAGAATTTCGAACCTAGAAGTTGGCCCTCATACTTATATTTTGTCAACGGTTTTTTATAACCAATAATGATACCAATGATGTGGAAACAATTGGGGAGTCAGGACTTCGAATATGTGGACTTACACTCTAATTAACCAACGAAACAATAAGCAGTCCACGACATTACCCACATTAACATCCAGGTGGGGACTTATATGGTCTAAAACGGGTACCAGAGTTATCTATTTTGTACAAACAAGAAAACTGAAACATTATTTGCCCACAAAGAATTTCGAACCTAGAAGTTGGCCCTCATACTTATATTTTGTCAACGGTTTTTTATAACCAATAATGATACCAATGATGTGGAAACAAATGGGGAGTCAGAACTTCGAATGTGTGGACTTACACTGTAATTAACCAACGAAACATTAAGCAGTCAACGACATTACCCACATTAACACCCAGGTGGGGACTTATGTGGTCTGAAACGGGGACCAGAGTTATCTATTTTGTACGAAAAAGAAAACTGAAACATTATTTGCCCACAAAGAATTTTGAACCTAGAAGTTGGCCCTCATACTTATATTTTGTCAACGGTTTTTTATAACCAATAATGATACCAATGATGTGGAAACAACTGGGGAGTCAGGACTTCGAATGTGTGGACTTACACTGTAATTAACCAACAAAACGTTAAGCAGTCAACGACATTACCCACATTAACACCCAGGTGGGGACTTATGTGGTCTGAAACGGGGACCAGAGTTATCTATTTTGTACAAAAAAGAAAACTAAAACATTATTTGCCCACAAAGAATTTCAAACCTAGAAGTTGGCCCTCATACTTATATTTTGTGAACGGTTTTTTATAACCAATAATGATACCAATGATGTGGAAACAACTGGGGAGTCAGGACTTCGAATGTGTGGACTTACACTGTAATTAACCAACGAAACGTTAAGCAGTCAACGACATTATCCACATTAACACCCAGGTGGGGACTTATGTGGTCTGAAACGAGGACCAGAGTTATCTATTTTGTACAAAAAAGAAAACTGAAACATTATTTGCCTACAAAGAATTTCGAACCTAGAAGTTGGCCCTCACACTTATATTTTGTCAACGGTTTTTTATAACCAATAATGATACCAATGATGTGGAAACAACTAGGGAGTCAGGACTTCGAATGTGTGGACTTACACTGTAATTAACCAACGAAACGTTAAGCAGTCAACGACATTACCCACATTAACACCCAGGTAGGGACTTATGTGGTCTGAAAAGGGGACCAGAGTTATCTATTTTGTACAAAAAAGAAAACTGAAACATTATTTGCCCACAAAGAATTTCAAACCTAGAAGTTGGCCCTCATACTTATATTTTGTGAAGGTTTTTTATAACCAATAATGATACCAATGATGTGGAAACAACTGGGGAGTCAGGACTTCGAATGTGTGGACTTACACTGTAATTAACCAACGAAACATTAAGCAGTCAACGACAAAACCCACATTAACACCCAGGTGGGGACCTATGTGGTCTGAAACAGGGACCAGAGTTATCTATTTTGTACAAAAAAGAAAACTGAAACATTATTTCTCTACAAAGAATTTCGAACCTAGAAGTTGGCCCTCATACTTATATTTTGTCAACGGTTTTTTATAACCAATAATGATACCAATGATGTGGAAACAACTGTGGAGTCAGGACTTCGAATGTGTGGACTTACACTGTAATTAACCAACGAAACATTAAGCAGTCAACGACATTACCCACATTAACACCAAGGTAGGGACTATTGTGGTCTGAAACGGGGACCAGAGTTATCTATTTTGTACAAAAAAGAAAACTGAAACATTATTTGCCCACAAAGATTTTCGAACCTAGAAGTTGGCCCTCACACTTATATTTTGTCAACGGTTTTTTATAACCAATAATGATACCAATGATGTGGAAACAACTGGGGAGTCAGGACTTCGAATGTGTGGACTTACACTGTAGTTAACCAACGAAACATTAAGCAGTCAACGACATTACCCACATTAACACCCAGGTAGGGACTTACGTGGTCTGAAACGGGGACCAGAGTTATCTATTTTGTACAAAAAAGAAAACTGAAACATTATTTGCCAACAAAGAATTTCAAACCTAGAAGTTGGCCCTCATACTTATATTTTGTGAACGGTTTTTTATAACCAATAATGATACCAATGATGTGGAAACAACTGGGGAGTCAGGACTTCGAATGTGTGGACTTACACTGTAATTAACCAACGAAACGTTAAGCAGTCAACGACATTATCCACATTAACACCCAGGTGGGGACTTATGTGGTCTGAAACGAGGACCAGAGTTATCTATTTTGTACAAAAAAGAAAACTGAAACATTATTTGCCTACAAAGAATTTCGAACCTAGAAGTTGGCCCTCACACTTATATTTTGTCAACGGTTTTTTATAACCAATAATGATACCAATGATGTGGAAACAACTAGGGAGTCAGGACTTCGAATGTGTGGACTTACACTGTAATTAACCAACGAAACGTTAAGCAGTCAACGACATTACCCACATTAACACCCAGGTAGGGACTTATGTGGTCTGAAAAGGGGACCAGAGTTATCTATTTTGTACAAAAAAGAAAACTGAAACATTATTTGCCCACAAAGAATTTCGAACCTAGAAGTTGGCCCTCATACTTATATTTTGTCAACGGTTTTTTATAACCAATAATGATACCAATGATGTGGAAACAACTGGGGAGTCAGAACCTCGAATGTGTGGACTTACACTGTAATTAACCAACGAAACGTTAAGCAGTCAACGACATTACCCACATTAACACCCAGGTAGGGACTTATGTGGTCTGAAAAGGGGACCAGAGTTATCTATTTTGTACAAAAAAGAAAACTGAAACATTATTTGCCCACAAAGAATTTCGAACCTAGAAGTTGGCCCTCATACTTATATTTTGTCAACGGTTTTTTATAACCAATAATGATACCAATGATGTGGAAACAACTGGGGAGTCAGGACTTCGAATGTGTGGACTTACACTGTAATTAACCAACAAAACGTTAAGCAGTCAACGACATTACCCACATTAACACCCAGGTAGGGACTTACGTGGTCTGAAACGGGGACCAGAGTTATCTATTTTGTACAAAAAAGAAAACTGAAACATTATTTGCCAACAAAGAATTTCAAACCTAGAAGTTGGCCCTCATACTTATATTTTGTGAACGGTTTTTTATAACCAATAATGATACCAATGATGTGGAAACAACTAGGGAGTCAGGACTTCGAATGTGTGGACTTACACTGTAATTAACCAACGAAACGTTAAGCAGTCAATGACATTACCCACATTAACACCCAGGTAGGGACTTATGTGGTCTGAAAAGGGGACCAGAGTTATCTATTTTGTACAAAAAAGAAAACTGAAACATTATTTGCCCACAAAGAATTTCAAACCTAGAAGTTGGCCCTCATACTTATATTTTGTGAAGGTTTTTTATAACCAATAATGATACCAATGATGTGGAAACAACTGGGGAGTCAGGACTTCGAATGTGTGGACTTGCACTGTAATTAACCAACGAAACATTAAGCAGTCAACGACAAAACCCACATTAACACCCAGGTGGGGACTTATGTGGTCTGAAACAGGGACCAGAGTTATCTATTTTGTACAAAAAAGAAAACTGAAACATTATTTCCCTACAAAGAATTTCGAACCTAGAAGTTGGCCCTCATACTTATATTTTGTGAACGGTTTTTTATAACCAATAATGATACCAATGATGTGGAAACAACTGGGGAGTCAGGACTTCGAATGTGTGGACTTACACTGTAATTAACCAACGAAACGTTAAGCAGTCAACGACATTATCCACATTAACACCCAGGTGGGGACTTATGTGGTCTGAAACGAGGACCAGAGTTATCTATTTTGTACAAAAAAGAAAACTGAAACATTATTTGCCTACAAAGAATTTCGAACCTAGAAGTTGGCCCTCACACTTATATTTTGTCAACGGTTTTTTATAACCAATAATGATACCAATGATGTGGAAACAACTAGGGAGTCAGGACTTCGAATGTGTGGACTTACACTGTAATTAACCAACGAAACGTTAAGCAGTCAACGACATTACCCACATTAACACCCAGGTAGGGACTTATGTGGTCTGAAAAGGGGACCAGAGTTATCTATTTTGTACAAAAAAGAAAACTGAAACATTATTTGCCCACAAAGAATTTCGAACCTAGAAGTTGGCCCTCATACTTATATTTTGTCAACGGTTTTTTATAACCAATAATGATACCAATGATGTGGAAACAACTGGGGAGTCAAGACTTCGAATGTGTGGACTTACACTGTAATTAACCAAGGAAACATTAAGCAGTCAACGACATTACCCACATTAACACCCAGGTGGGGACTTATGTGGTCTGAAACGGGGACCAGAGTTATCTATTTTGTACAAAAAAGAAAACTGAAACATTATTTGCCCACAAAGAATTTCGAACCTAGAAGTTGGCCCTCATACTTATATTTTGTCAACGGTTTTTTATAACCAATAATGATACCAATGATGTGGAAACAATTGGGGAGTCAGGACTTCGAATATGTGGACTTACACTCTAATTAACCAACGAAACAATAAGCAGTCCACGACATTACCCACATTAACATCCAGGTGGGGACTTATATGGTCTAAAACGGGTACCAGAGTTATCTATTTTGTACAAACAAGAAAACTGAAACATTATTTGCCCACAAAGAATTTCGAACCTAGAAGTTGGCCCTCATACTTATATTTTGTCAACGGTTTTTTATAACCAATAATGATACCAATGATGTGGAAACAACTGGGGAGTCAGGACTTCGAATGTGTGGACTTACACTGTAATTAACCAACAAAACGTTAAGCAGTCAACGACATTACCCACATTAACACCCAGGTGGGGACTTATGTGGTCTGAAACGGGGACCAGAGTTATCTATTTTGTACAAAAAAGAAAACTAAAACATTATTTGCCCACAAAGAATTTCAAGCCTAGAAGTTGGCCCTCATACTTATATTTTGTGAACGGTTTTTTATAACCAATAATGATACCAATGATGTGGAAACAACTGGGGAGTCAGGATTTCGAATGTGTGGACTTACACTGTAATTAACCAACGAAACGTTAAGCAGTCAACGACATTACCCACATTAACACCCAGGTAGGGACTTACGTGGTCTGAAACGGGGACCAGAGTTATCTATTTTGTACAAAAAAGAAAACTGAAACATTATTTGCCAACAAAGAATTTCAAACCTAGAAGTTGGCCCTCATACTTATATTTTGTGAACGGTTTTTTATAACCAATAATGATACCAATGATGTGGAAACAACTAGGGAGTCAGGACTTCGAATGTGTGGACTTACACTGTAATTAACCAACGAAACGTTAAGCAGTCAATGACATTACCCACATTAACACCAAGGTAGGGACTATTGTGGTCTGAAACGGGGACCAGAGTTATCTATTTTGTACAAAAAAGAAAACTGAAACATTATTTGCCCACAAAGATTTTCGAACCTAGAAGTTGGCCCTCACACTTATATTTTGTCAACGGTTTTTTATAACCAATAATGATACCAATGATGTGGAAACAACTGGGGAGTCAGGACTTCGAATGTGTGGACTTACATTGTAGTTAACCAACGAAACATTAAGCAGTCAACGACATTACCCACATTAACACCCAGGTAGGGACTTACGTGGTCTGAAACGGGGACCAGAGTTATCTATTTTGTACAAAAAAGAAAACTGAAACATTATTTGCCAACAAAGAATTTCAAACCTAGAAGTTGGCCCTCATACTTATATTTTGTGAACGGTTTTTTATAACCAATAATGATACCAATGATGTGGAAACAACTGGGGAGTCAGGACTTCGAATGTGTGGACTTACACTGTAATTAACCAACGAAACGTTAAGCAGTCAACGACATTATCCACATTAACACCCAGGTGGGGACTTATGTGGTCTGAAACGAGGACCAGAGTTATCTATTTTGTACAAAAAAGAAAACTGAAACATTATTTGCCTACAAAGAATTTCGAACCTAGAAGTTGGCCCTCACACTTATATTTTGTCAACGGTTTTTTATAACCAATAATGATACCAATGATGTGGAAACAACTAGGGAGTCAGGACTTCGAATGTGTGGACTTACACTGTAATTAACCAACGAAACGTTAAGCAGTCAACGACATTACCCACATTAACACCCAGGTAGGGACTTATGTGGTCTGAAAAGGGGACCAGAGTTATCTATTTTGTACAAAAAAGAAAACTGAAACATTATTTGCCCACAAAGAATTTCGAACCTAGAAGTTGGCCCTCATACTTATATTTTGTCAACGGTTTTTTATAACCAATAATGATACCAATGATGTGGAAACAACTGGGGAGTCAGGACTTCGAATGTGTGGACTTACACTGTAATTAACCAACAAAACGTTAAGCAGTCAACGACATTACCCACATTAACACCCAGGTAGGGACTTACGTGGTCTGAAACGGGGACCAGAGTTATCTATTTTGTACAAAAAAGAAAACTGAAACATTATTTGCCAACAAAGAATTTCAAACCTAGAAGTTGGCCCTCATACTTATATTTTGTGAACGGTTTTTTATAACCAATAATGATACCAATGATGTGGAAACAACTAGGGAGTCAGGACTTCGAATGTGTGGACTTACACTGTAATTAACCAACGAAACGTTAAGCAGTCAATGACATTACCCACATTAACACCCAGGTAGGGACTTATGTGGTCTGAAAAGGGGACCAGAGTTATCTATTTTGTACAAAAAAGAAAACTGAAACATTATTTGCCCACAAAGAATTTCAAACCTAGAAGTTGGCCCTCATACTTATATTTTGTGAAGGTTTTTTATAACCAATAATGATACCAATGATGTGGAAACAACTGGGGAGTCAGGACTTCGAATGTGTGGACTTGCACTGTAATTAACCAACGAAACATTAAGCAGTCAACGACAAAACCCACATTAACACCCAGGTGGGGACTTATGTGGTCTGAAACAGGGACCAGAGTTATCTATTTTGTACAAAAAAGAAAACTGAAACATTATTTCCCTACAAAGAATTTCGAACCTAGAAGTTGGCCCTCATACTTATATTTTGTGAACGGTTTTTTATAACCAATAATGATACCAATGATGTGGAAACAACTGGGGAGTCAGGACTTCGAATGTGTGGACTTACACTGTAATTAACCAACGAAACGTTAAGCAGTCAACGACATTATCCACATTAACACCCAGGTGGGGACTTATGTGGTCTGAAACGAGGACCAGAGTTATCTATTTTGTACAAAAAAGAAAACTGAAACATTATTTGCCTACAAAGAATTTCGAACCTAGAAGTTGGCCCTCACACTTATATTTTGTCAACGGTTTTTTATAACCAATAATGATACCAATGATGTGGAAACAACTGGGGAGTCAGGACTTCGAATGTGTGGACTTACATTGTAGTTAACCAACGAAACATTAAGCAGTCAACGACATTACCCACATTAACACCCAGGTAGGGACTTACGTGGTCTGAAACGGGGACCAGAGTTATCTATTTTGTACAAAAAAGAAAACTGAAACATTATTTGCCAACAAAGAATTTCAAACCTAGAAGTTGGCCCTCATACTTATATTTTGTGAACGGTTTTTTATAACCAATAATGATACCAATGATGTGGAAACAACTAGGGAGTCAGGACTTCGAATGTGTGGACTTACACTGTAATTAACCAACGAAACGTTAAGCAGTCAATGACATTACCCACATTAACACCAAGGTAGGGACTATTGTGGTCTGAAACGGGGACCAGAGTTATCTATTTTGTACAAAAAAGAAAACTGAAACATTATTTGCCCACAAAGATTTTCGAACCTAGAAGTTGGCCCTCACACTTATATTTTGTCAACGGTTTTTTATAACCAATAATGATACCAATGATGTGGAAACAACTGGGGAGTCAGGACTTCGAATGTGTGGACTTACATTGTAGTTAACCAACGAAACATTAAGCAGTCAACGACATTACCCACATTAACACCCAGGTAGGGACTTACGTGGTCTGAAACGGGGACCAGAGTTATCTATTTTGTACAAAAAAGAAAACTGAAACATTATTTGCCAACAAAGAATTTCAAACCTAGAAGTTGGCCCTCATACTTATATTTTGTGAACGGTTTTTTATAACCAATAATGATACCAATGATGTGGAAACAACTGGGGAGTCAGGACTTCGAATGTGTGGACTTACACTGTAATTAACCAACGAAACGTTAAGCAGTCAACGACATTATCCACATTAACACCCAGGTGGGGACTTATGTGGTCTGAAACGAGGACCAGAGTTATCTATTTTGTACAAAAAAGAAAACTGAAACATTATTTGCCTACAAAGAATTTCGAACCTAGAAGTTGGCCCTCACACTTATATTTTGTCAACGGTTTTTTATAACCAATAATGATACCAATGATGTGGAAACAACTAGGGAGTCAGGACTTCGAATGTGTGGACTTACACTGTAATTAACCAACGAAACGTTAAGCAGTCAACGACATTACCCACATTAACACCCAGGTAGGGACTTATGTGGTCTGAAAAGGGGACCAGAGTTATCTATTTTGTACAAAAAAGAAAACTGAAACATTATTTGCCCACAAAGAATTTCGAACCTAGAAGTTGGCCCTCATACTTATATTTTGTCAACGGTTTTTTATAACCAATAATGATACCAATGATGTGGAAACAACTGGGGAGTCAGGACTTCGAATGTGTGGACTTACACTGTAATTAACCAACAAAACGTTAAGCAGTCAACGACATTACCCACATTAACACCCAGGTAGGGACTTACGTGGTCTGAAACGGGGACCAGAGTTATCTATTTTGTACAAAAAAGAAAACTGAAACATTATTTGCCAACAAAGAATTTCAAACCTAGAAGTTGGCCCTCATACTTATATTTTGTGAACGGTTTTTTATAACCAATAATGATACCAATGATGTGGAAACAACTAGGGAGTCAGGACTTCGAATGTGTGGACTTACACTGTAATTAACCAACGAAACGTTAAGCAGTCAATGACATTACCCACATTAACACCCAGGTAGGGACTTATGTGGTCTGAAAAGGGGACCAGAGTTATCTATTTTGTACAAAAAAGAAAACTGAAACATTATTTGCCCACAAAGAATTTCAAACCTAGAAGTTGGCCCTCATACTTATATTTTGTGAAGGTTTTTTATAACCAATAATGATACCAATGATGTGGAAACAACTGGGGAGTCAGGACTTCGAATGTGTGGACTTGCACTGTAATTAACCAACGAAACATTAAGCAGTCAACGACAAAACCCACATTAACACCCAGGTGGGGACTTATGTGGTCTGAAACAGGGACCAGAGTTATCTATTTTGTACAAAAAAGAAAACTGAAACATTATTTCCCTACAAAGAATTTCGAACCTAGAAGTTGGCCCTCATACTTATATTTTGTGAACGGTTTTTTATAACCAATAATGATACCAATGATGTGGAAACAACTGGGGAGTCAGGACTTCGAATGTGTGGACTTACACTGTAATTAACCAACGAAACGTTAAGCAGTCAACGACATTATCCACATTAACACCCAGGTGGGGACTTATGTGGTCTGAAACGAGGACCAGAGTTATCTATTTTGTACAAAAAAGAAAACTGAAACATTATTTGCCTACAAAGAATTTCGAACCTAGAAGTTGGCCCTCACACTTATATTTTGTCAACGGTTTTTTATAACCAATAATGATACCAATGATGTGGAAACAACTAGGGAGTCAGGACTTCGAATGTGTGGACTTACACTGTAATTAACCAACGAAACGTTAAGCAGTCAACGACATTACCCACATTAACACCCAGGTAGGGACTTATGTGGTCTGAAAAGGGGACCAGAGTTATCTATTTTGTACAAAAAAGAAAACTGAAACATTATTTGCCCACAAAGAATTTCGAACCTAGAAGTTGGCCCTCATACTTATATTTTGTCAACGGTTTTTTATAACCAATAATGATACCAATGATGTGGAAACAACTGGGGAGTCAAGACTTCGAATGTGTGGACTTACACTGTAATTAACCAAGGAAACATTAAGCAGTCAACGACATTACCCACATTAACACCCAGGTGGGGACTTATGTGGTCTGAAACGGGGACCAGAGTTATCTATTTTGTACAAAAAAGAAAACTGAAACATTATTTGCCCACAAAGAATTTCGAACCTAGAAGTTGGCCCTCATACTTATATTTTGTCAACGGTTTTTTATAACCAATAATGATACCAATGATGTGGAAACAATTGGGGAGTCAGGACTTCGAATATGTGGACTTACACTCTAATTAACCAACGAAACAATAAGCAGTCCACGACATTACCCACATTAACATCCAGGTGGGGACTTATATGGTCTAAAACGGGTACCAGAGTTATCTATTTTGTACAAACAAGAAAACTGAAACATTATTTGCCCACAAAGAATTTCGAACCTAGAAGTTGGCCCTCATACTTATATTTTGTCAACGGTTTTTTATAACCAATAATGATACCAATGATGTGGAAACAACTGGGGAGTCAGGACTTCGAATGTGTGGACTTACACTGTAATTAACCAACAAAACGTTAAGCAGTCAACGACATTACCCACATTAACACCCAGGTGGGGACTTATGTGGTCTGAAACGGGGACCAGAGTTATCTATTTTGTACAAAAAAGAAAACTAAAACATTATTTGCCCACAAAGAATTTCAAGCCTAGAAGTTGGCCCTCATACTTATATTTTGTGAACGGTTTTTTATAACCAATAATGATACCAATGATGTGGAAACAACTGGGGAGTCAGGATTTCGAATGTGTGGACTTACACTGTAATTAACCAACGAAACGTTAAGCAGTCAACGACATTACCCACATTAACACCCAGGTAGGGACTTACGTGGTCTGAAACGGGGACCAGAGTTATCTATTTTGTACAAAAAAGAAAACTGAAACATTATTTGCCAACAAAGAATTTCAAACCTAGAAGTTGGCCCTCATACTTATATTTTGTGAACGGTTTTTTATAACCAATAATGATACCAATGATGTGGAAACAACTGGGGAGTCAGGACTTCGAATGTGTGGACTTACACTGTAATTAACCAACGAAACGTTAAGCAGTCAACGACATTACCCACATTAACACCCAGGTGGGGACTTATGTGGTCTGAAACGGGGACAATAGTTATCTATTTTGTACAAAAAAGAAAACTGAAACATTATTTGCCCACAAAGAATTTCGAACCTAGAAGTTGGCCCTCATACTTATATTTTGTGAACGGTTTTTATAACCAATAATGATACCAATGATGTGGAAACAACTGGGGAGTCAGGACTTCGAATGTGTGGACTTACACTGTAATTAACCAATGAAACGTTAAGCAGTCAACGACATTACCCACATTAACACCCAGGTGGGGACTTATGTGGTCTGAAACGGGGACCAGAGTTATCTATTTTGTACAAAAAAGAAATATGAAACATTATTTGCCCACAAAGAATTTCAAGCCTAGAAGTTGGCCCTCATACTTATATTTTGTGAACGGTTTTTTATAACCAATAATGATACCAATGATGTGGAAACAACTGGGGAGTCAGGATTTCGAATGTGTGGACTTACACTGTAATTAACCAACGAAACGTTAAGCAGTCAACGACATTACCCACATTAACACCCAGGTGGGGACTTATGTGGTCTGAAACGGGGACAAGAGTTATCTATTTTGTACAAAAAAGAAAACTGAAACATTATTTGCCCACAAAGAATTTTGAACCTAGAAGTTGGCCCTCATACTTATATTTTGTGAACGGTTTTTATAACCAATAATGATACCAATGATGTGGAAACAACTGGGGAGTCAGGACTTCGAATGTGTGGACTTACACTGTAATTAACCAACCAAACATTAAGCAGTCAACGACATTACCCACATTAACACCCAGGTAGGGACTTATGTGGTCTGAAACGGGGACCAGAGTTATCTATTTTGTACAAAAAAGAAAACTGAAACATTATTTGCCCACAAAGATTTTCGAATCTAGAAGTTGGCCCTCACACTTATATTTTGTCAACGGTTTTTTATAACCAATAATGATACCAATGATGTGGAAACAACTGGGGAGTCAGGACTTCGAATGTGTGGACTTACACTGTAGTTAACCAACGAAACATTAAGCAGTCAACGACATTACCCACATTAACACCTAGGTAGGGACTTACGTGGTCTGAAACGGGGACCAGAGTTATCTATTTTGTACAAAAAAGAAAACTGAAACATTATTTGCCAACAAAGAATTTCAAACCTAGAAGTTGGCCCTCATACTTATATTTTGTGAACGGTTTTTATAACCAATAATGATACCAATGATGTGGAAACAACTAGGGAGTCAGGACTTCGAATGTGTGGACTTACACTGTAATTAACCAACCAAACATTAAGCAGTCAACGACATTACCCACATTAACACCCAGGTAGGGACTTATGTGGTCTGAAACGGGGACCAGAGTTATCTATTTTGTACAAAAAAGAAAACTGAAACATTATTTGCCCACAAAGATTTTCGAACCTAGAAGTTGGCCCTCACACTTATATTTTGTCAACGGTTTTTTATAACCAATAATGATACCAATGATGTGGAAACAACTGGGGAGTCAGGACTTCGAATGTGTGGACTTACACTGTAGTTAACCAACGAAACATTAAGCAGTCAACGACATTACCCACATTAACACCTAGGTAGGGACTTACGTGGTCTGAAACGGGGACCAGAGTTATCTATTTTGTACAAAAAAGAAAACTGAAACATTATTTGCCAACAAAGAATTTCAAACCTAGAAGTTGGCCCTCATACTTATATTTTGTGAACGGTTTTTTATAACCAATAATGATACCAATGATGTGGAAACAACTGGGGAGTCAGGACTTCGAATGTGTGGACTTACACTGTAATTAACCAACGAAACGTTAAGCAGTCAACGACATTACCCACATTAACACCCAGGTGGGGACTTATGTGGTCTGAAACGGGGACCAGAGTTATCTATTTTGTACAAAAAAGAAAACTGAAACATTATTTGCCCACAAAGAATTTCAAGCCTAGAAGTTGGCCCTCATACTTATATTTTGTGAACGGTTTTTTATAACCAATAATGATACCAATGATGTGGAAACAACTGGGGAGTCAGGACTTCGAATGTGTGGACTTACACTGTAATTAACCAACGAAACGTTAAGCAGTCAACGACATTACCCACATTAACACCCAGGTGGGGACTTATGTGGTCTGAAACGGGGACCAGAGTTATCTATTTTGTACAAAAAAGAAAACTGAAACATTATTTGCCCACAAAGAATTTCGAACCTAGAAGTTGGCCCTCATACTTATATTTTTTCAACTGTTTTTTATAACCAATAATGATACCAATGATGTGGAAAGAACTGGGGAGTCAGGACTTCGAATGTGTGGACTTACACTGTAATTAACCAACGAAACATTAAGCAGTCAACGACATTACCCACATTAACACCCATGTGGGGACTTATGTGGTCTGAAACGGGGACTAGAGTTATCTATTTTGTACAAAAAAGAAAACTAAAACATTATTTGCCCACAAAGAATTTCAAACCTAGAAGTTGGCCCTCATACTTATATTTTGTGAACGGTTTTTTATAACCAATAATGATACCAATGATGTGGAAACAACTGGGGAGTCAGGACTTCGAATGTGTGGACTTACACTGTAATTAACCAACGAAACGTTAAGCAGTCAACGACATTACCCACATTAACACCCAGGTGGGGACTTATGTGGTCCGAAACGGGGACCAGAGTTATCTATTTTGTACAAAAAAGAAAACTAAAACATTATTTGCCCACAAAGAATTTCAAACCTAGAAGTTGGCCCTCATACTTATATTTTGTGAACGGTTTTTTATAACCAATAATGATACCAATGATGTGGAAACAACTGGGGAGTCAGGACTTCGAATGTGTGGACTTACACTGTAATTAACCAACGAAACATTAAGCAGTGAACGACATTACCCACATTAACACCCAGGTAGGGACTAATGTGGTCTGAAACGGGGACCAGAGTTATCTATTTTGTACAAAAAAGAAAACTGAAACATTATTTGCCCACAAAGAATTTCAAGCCTAGAAGTTGGCCCTCATACTTATATTTTGTGAACGGTTTTTTATAACCAATAATGATACCAATGATGTGGAAACAACTGGGGAGTCAGGACTTCGAATGTGTGGACTTACACTGTAATTAACCAACGAAACGTTAAGCAGTCAACGACATTACCCACATTAACACCCAGGTGGGGACTTATGTGGTCTGAAACGGGGACCAGAGTTATCTATTTTGTACAAAAAAGAAAACTGAAACATTATTTGCCCACAAAGAATTTCAAGCCTAGAAGTTGGCCCTCATACTTATATTTTGTGAACGGTTTTTTATAACCAATAATGATACCAATGATGTGGAAACAACTGGGGAGTCAGGACTTCGAATGTGTGGACTTACACTGTAATTAACCAACGAAACGTTAAGCAGTCAACGACATTACCCACATTAACACCCAGGTGGGGACTTATGTGGTCTGAAACGGGGACAAGAGTTATCTATTTTGTACAAAAAAGAAAACTGAAACATTATTTGCCCACAAAGAATTTCGAACCTAGAAGTTGGCCCTCATACTTATATTTTGTGAACGGTTTTTATAACCAATAATGATACCAATGATGTGGAAACAACTGGGGAGTCAGGACTTCGAATGTGTGGACTTACACTGTAATTAACCAACGAAACGTTAAGCAGTCAACGACATTACCCACATTAACACCCAGGTGGGGACTTATGTGGTCCGAAACGGGGTCCAGAGTTATCTATTTTGTACAAAAAAGAAAACTAAAACATTATTTGCCCACAAAGAATTTCAAACCTAGAAGTTGGCCCTCATACTTATATTTTGTGAACGGTTTTTTATAACCAATAATGATACCAATGATGTGGAAACAACTGGGGAGTCAGGACTTCGAATGTGTGGACTTACACTGTAATTAACCAACGAAACGTTAAGCAGTCAACGACATTACCCACATTAACACCCAGGTGGGGACTTATGTGGTCTGAAACGGGGACCAGAGTTATCTATTTTGTACAAAAAAGAAAACTGAAACATTATTTGCCCACAAAGAATTTCAAGCCTAGAAGTTGGCCCTCATACTTATATTTTGTGAACGGTTTTTTATAACCAATAATGATACCAATGATGTGGAAACAACTGGGGAGTCAGGACTTCGAATGTGTGGACTTACACTGTAATTAACCAACGAAACGTTAAGCAGTCAACGACATTACCCACATTAACACCCAGGTGGGGACTTATGTGGTCTGAAACGGGGACAAGAGTTATCTATTTTGTACAAAAAAGAAAACTGAAACATTATTTGCCCACAAAGAATTTCGAACCTAGAAGTTGGCCCTCATACTTATATTTTGTGAACGGTTTTTATAACCAATAATGATACCAATGATGTGGAAACAACTGGGGAGTCAGGACTTCGAATGTGTGGACTTACACTGTAATTAACCAATGAAACGTTAAGCAGTCAACGACATTACCCACATTAACACCCAGGTGGGGACTTATGTGGTCTGAAAAGGGGACCAGAGTTATCTATTTTGTACAAAAAAGAAAACTGAAACATTATTTGCCCACAAAGAATTTCGAACCTAGAAGTTGGCCCTCATACTTATATTTTGTTAACGGTTTTTTATAACCAATAATGATACCAATGATGTGGAAACAACTGGGGAGTCAGGACTTCGAATGTGTGGACTTACACTGTAATTAACCAACAAAACGTTAAGCAGTCAACGACATTACCCACATTAACACCCAGGTGGGGACTTATGTGGTCTGAAACGGGGACCAGAGTTATCTATTTTGTACAAAAAAGAAAACTGAAACATTATTTGCCCACAAAGAATTTCAAGCCTAGAAGTTGGCCCTCATACTTATATTTTGTGAACGGTTTTTTATAACCAATAATGATACCAATGATGTGGAAACAACTGGGGAGTCAGGACTTCGAATGTGTGGACTTACACTGTAATTAACCAACGAAACGTTAAGCAGTCAACGACATTACCCACATTAACACCCAGGTGGGGACTTATGTGGTCTGAAACGGGGACAAGAGTTATCTATTTTGTACAAAAAAGAAAACTGAAACATTATTTGCCCACAAAGAATTTCGAACCTAGAAGTTGGCCCTCATACTTATATTTTGTGAACGGTTTTTATAACCAATAATGATACCAATGATGTGGAAACAACTGGGGAGTCAGGACTTCGAATGTGTGGACTTACACTGTAATTAACCAATGAAACGTTAAGCAGTCAACGACATTACCCACATTAACACCCAGGTGGGGACTTATGTGGTCTGAAAAGGGGACCAGAGTTATCTATTTTGTACAAAAAAGAAAACTGAAACATTATTTGCCCACAAAGAATTTCGAACCTAGAAGTTGGCCCTCATACTTATATTTTGTTAACGGTTTTTTATAACCAATAATGATACCAATGATGTGGAAACAACTGGGGAGTCAGGACTTCGAATGTGTGGACTTACAGTGTAATTAACCAACAAAACGTTAAGCAGTCAACGACATTACCCACATTAACACCCAGGTGGGGACTTATGTGGTCTGAAACGGGGACCAGAGTTATCTATTTTGTACAAAAAAGAAAACTGAAACATTATTTGCCCACAAAGAATTTCAAGCCTAGAAGTTGGCCCTCATACTTATATTTTGTGAACGGTTTTTTATAACCAATAATGATACCAATGATGTGGAAACAACTGGGGAGTCAGGACTTCGAATGTGTGGACTTACACTGTAATTAACCAACGAAACGTTAAGCAGTCAACGACATTACCCACATTAACACCCAGGTGGGGACTTATGTGGTCTGAAACGGGGACCAGAGTTATCTATTTTGTACAAAAAAGAAAACTGAAACATTATTTGCCCACAAAGAATTTCAAGCCTAGAAGTTGGCCCTCATACTTATATTTTGTGAACGGTTTTTTATAACCAATAATGATACCAATGATGTGGAAACATCTGGGGAGTCAGGACTTCGAATGTGTGGACTTACACTGTAATTAACCAACGAAACGTTAAGCAGTCAACGACATTACCCACATTAACACCCAGGTGGGGACTTATGTGGTCTGAAACGGGGACAAGAGTTATCTATTTTGTACAAAAAAGAAAACTGAAACATTATTTGCCCACAAAGAATTTCGAACCTAGAAGTTGGCCCTCATACTTATATTTTGTGAACGGTTTTTTATAACCAATAATGATACCAATGATGTGGAAACATCTGGGGAGTCAGGACTTCGAATGTGTGGACTTACACTGTAATTAACCAACGAAACGTTAAGCAGTCAACGACATTACCCACATTAACACCCAGGTGGGGACTTATGTGGTCTGAAACGGGGACCAGAGTTATCTATTTTGTACAAAAAAAGAAAACTGAAACATTATTTGCCCACAAAGAATTTCAAGCCTAGAAGTTGGCCCTCATACTTATATTTTGTGAACGGTTTTTTATAACCAATAATGATACCAATGATGTGGAAACAACTGGGGAGTCAGGACTTCGAATGTGTGGACTTACACTGTAATTAACCAACGAAACGTTAAGCAGTCAACGACATTACCCACATTAACACCCAGGTGGGGACTTATGTGGTCTGAAACGGGGACAAGAGTTATCTATTTTGTACAAAAAAGAAAACTGAAACATTATTTGCCCACAAAGAATTTCGAACCTAGAAGTTGGCCCTCATACTTATATTTTGTGAACGGTTTTTATAACCAATAATGATACCAATGATGTGGAAACAACTGGGGAGTCAGGACTTCGAATGTGTGGACTTACACTGTAATTAACCAATGAAACGTTAAGCAGTCAACGACATTACCCACATTAACACCCAGGTGGGGACTTATGTGGTCTGAAAAGGGGACCAGAGTTATCTATTTTGTACAAAAAAGAAAACTGAAACATTATTTGCCCACAAAGAATTTCGAACCTAGAAGTTGGCCCTCATACTTATATTTTGTTAACGGTTTTTTATAACCAATAATGATACCAATGATGTGGAAACAACTGGGGAGTCAGGACTTCGAATGTGTGGACTTACACTGTAATTAACCAACGAAACGTTAAGCAGTCAACGACATTACCCACATTAACACCCAGGTGGGGACTTATGTGGTCTGAAACGGGGACCAGAGTTATCTATTTTGTACAAAAAAGAAAACTGAAACATTATTTGCCCACAAAGAATTTCAAGCCTAGAAGTTGGCCCTCATACTTATATTTTGTGAACGGTTTTTTATAACCAATAATGATACCAATGATGTGGAAACAACTGGGGAGTCAGGACTTCGAATGTGTGGACTTACACTGTAATTAACCAACGAAACGTTAAGCAGTCAACGACATTACCCACATTAACACCCAGGTGGGGACTTATGTGGTCTGAAACGGGGACCAGAGTTATCTATTTTGTACAAAAAAGAAAACTGAAACATTATTTGCCCACAAAGAATTTCAAGCCTAGAAGTTGGCCCTCATACTTATATTTTGTGAACGGTTTTTTATAACCAATAATGATACCAATGATGTGGAAACAACTGGGGAGTCAGGACTTCGAATGTGTGGACTTACACTGTAATTAACCAACGAAACGTTAAGCAGTCAACGACATTACCCACATTAACACCCAGGTGGGGACTTATGTGGTCTGAAACGGGGACAAGAGTTATCTATTTTGTACAAAAAAGAAAACTGAAACATTATTTGCCCACAAAGAATTTCGAACCTAGAAGTTGGCCCTCATACTTATATTTTGTGAACGGTTTTTATAACCAATAATGATACCAATGATGTGGAAACAACTGGGGAGTCAGGACTTCGAATGTGTGGACTTACACTGTAATTAACCAACGAAACGTTAAGCAGTCAACGACATTACCCACATTAACACCCAGGTGGGGACTTGTGTGGTCCGAAACGGGGTCCAGAGTTATCTATTTTGTACAAAAAAGAAAACTAAAACATTATTTGCCCACAAAGAATTTCAAACCTAGAAGTTGGCCCTCATACTTATATTTTGTGAACGGTTTTTTATAACCAATAATGATACCAATGATGTGGAAACAACTGGGGAGTCAGGACTTCGAATGTGTGGACTTACACTGTAATTAACCAACGAAACGTTAAGCAGTCAACGACATTACCCACATTAACACCCAGGTGGGGACTTATGTGGTCTGAAACGGGGACCAGAGTTATCTATTTTGTACAAAAAAGAAAACTGAAACATTATTTGCCCACAAAGAATTTCAAGCCTAGAAGTTGGCCCTCATACTTATATTTTGTGAACGGTTTTTTATAACCAATAATGATACCAATGATGTGGAAACAACTGGGGAGTCAGGACTTCGAATGTGTGGACTTACACTGTAATTAACCAACGAAACGTTAAGCAGTCAACGACATTACCCACATTAACACCCAGGTGGGGACTTATGTGGTCTGAAACGGGGACAAGAGTTATCTATTTTGTACAAAAAAGAAAACTGAAACATTATTTGCCCACAAAGAATTTCGAACCTAGAAGTTGGCCCTCATACTTATATTTTGTGAACGGTTTTTATAACCAATAATGATACCAATGATGTGGAAACAACTGGGGAGTCAGGACTTCGAATGTGTGGACTTACACTGTAATTAACCAATGAAACGTTAAGCAGTCAACGACATTACCCACATTAACACCCAGGTGGGGACTTATGTGGTCTGAAAAGGGGACCAGAGTTATCTATTTTGTACAAAAAAGAAAACTGAAACATTATTTGCCCACAAAGAATTTCGAACCTAGAAGTTGGCCCTCATACTTATATTTTGTTAACGGTTTTTTATAACCAATAATGATACCAATGATGTGGAAACAACTGGGGAGTCAGGACTTCGAATGTGTGGACTTACACTGTAATTAACCAACAAAACGTTAAGCAGTCAACGACATTACCCACATTAACACCCAGGTGGGGACTTATGTGGTCTGAAACGGGGACCAGAGTTATCTATTTTGTACAAAAAAGAAAACTGAAACATTATTTGCCCACAAAGAATTTCGAACCTAGAAGTTGGCCCTCATACTTATATTTTGTGAACGGTTTTTATAACCAATAATGATACCAATGATGTGGAAACAACTGGGGAGTCAGGACTTCGAATGTGTGGACTTACACTGTAATTAACCAACGAAACGTTAAGCAGTCAACGACATTACCCACATTAACACCCAGGTGGGGACTTATGTGGTCTGAAACGGGGACCAGAGTTATCTATTTTGTACAAAAAAGAAAACTGAAACATTATTTGCCCACAAAGAATTTCAAGCCTAGAAGTTGGCCCTCATACTTATATTTTGTCAACGGTTTTTTATAACCAATAATGATACCAATGATGTGGACACAACTGGGGAGTCAGGACTTCGAATGTGTGGACTTACACTGTAATTAACCAACGAAACGTTAAGCAGTCAACGACATTACCCACATTAACACCCAGGTGGGGACTTATGTGGTCTGAAACGGGGACAAGAGTTATCTATTTTGTACAAAAAAGAAAACTGAAACATTATTTGCCCACAAAGAATTTCGAACCTAGAAGTTGGCCCTCATACTTATATTTTGTGAACGGTTTTTATAACCAATAATGATACCAATGATGTGGAAACAACTGGGGAGTCAGGACTTCGAATGTGTGGACTTACACTGTAATTAACCAACGAAACGTTAAGCAGTCAACGACATTACCCACATTAACACCCAGGTGGGGACTTATGTGGTCCGAAACGGGGTCTAGAGTTATCTATTTTGTACAAAAAAGAAAACTAAAACATTATTTGCCCACAAAGAATTTCAAACCTAGAAGTTGGCCCTCATACTTATATTTTGTGAACGGTTTTTTATAACCAATAATGATACCAATGATGTGGAAACAACTGGGGAGTCAGGACTTCGAATGTGTGGACTTACACTGTAATTAACCAACGAAACGTTAAGCAGTCAACGACATTACCCACATTAACACCCAGGTGGGGACTTATGTGGTCTGAAACGGGGACCAGAGTTATCTATTTTGTACAAAAAAGAAAACTGAAACATTATTTGCCCACAAAGAATTTCAAGCCTAGAAGTTGGCCCTCATACTTATATTTTGTGAACGGTTTTTTATAACCAATAATGATACCAATGATGTGGAAACAACTGGGGAGTCAGGACTTCGAATGTGTGGACTTACACTGTAATTAACCAACGAAACGTTAAGCAGTCAACGACATTACCCACATTAACACCCAGGTGGGGACTTATGTGGTCTGAAACGGGGACAAGAGTTATCTATTTTGTACAAAAAAGAAAACTGAAACATTATTTGCCCACAAAGAATTTCGAACCTAGAAGTTGGCCCTCATACTTATATTTTGTGAACGGTTTTTATAACCAATAATGATACCAATGATGTGGAAACAACTGGGAGTCAGGACTTCGAATGTGTGGACTTACACTGTAATTAACCAATGAAACGTTAAGCAGTCAACGACATTACCCACATTAACACCCAGGTGGGGACTTATGTGGTCTGAAAAGGGGACCAGAGTTATCTATTTTGTACAAAAAAGAAAACTGAAACATTATTTGCCCACAAAGAATTTCGAACCTAGAAGTTGGCCCTCATACTTATATTTTGTTAACGGTTTTTTATAACCAATAATGATACCAATGATGTGGAAACAACTGGGGAGTCAGGACTTCGAATGTGTGGACTTACACTGTAATTAACCAACAAAACGTTAAGCAGTCAACGACATTACCCACATTAACACCCAGGTGGGGACTTATGTGGTCTGAAACGGGGACCAGAGTTATCTATTTTGTACAAAAAAGAAAACTAAAACATTATTTGCCCACAAAGAATTTCAAACCTAGAAGTTGGCCCTCATACTTATATTTTGTGAACGGTTTTTTATAACCAATAATGATACCAATGATGTGGAAACAACTGGGGAGTCAGGACTTCGAATGTGTGGCCTTACAATGTAATTAACCAACGAAACGTTAAGCAGTCAACGACATTACCCACATTAACACCCAGGTAGGGACTTATGTGGTCTGAAACGGGGACCAGAGTTATCTATTTTGTACAAAAAAGAAAACTGAAACATTATTTGCCCACAAAGAATTTCGAACCTAGAAGTTGGCCCTCATACTTATATTTTGTCAACGGTTTTTTATAACCAATAATGATACCAATGATGTGGAAACAATTGGGGAGTCAGGACTTCGAATATGTGGACTTACACTCTAATTAACCAACGAAACAATAAGCAGTCGACGACATTACCCACATTAACACCCAGGTGGGGACTTATATGGTCTAAAACGGGTACCAGAGTTATCTATTTTGTACAAACAAGAAAACTGAAACATTATTTGCCCACAAAGAATTTCGAACCTAGAAGTTGGCCCTCACACTTATATTTTGTCAACGGTTTTTTATAACCAATAATGATACCAATGATGTGGAAACAACTGGGGAGTCAGGACTTCGAATGTGTGGACTTACACTGTAATTAATCAACGAAACGTTAAGCAGTCAACGACATTACCCACATTAACACCCAGGTGGGGACTTATGTGGTCCGAAACGGGGACCAGAGTTATCTATTTTGTACAAAAAAGAAAACTGAAACATTATTTGCCCACAAAGAATTTCAAACCTAGAAGTTGGCCCTCATACTTATATTTTGTGAACGGTTTTTTATAACCAATAATGATACCAATGATGTGGAAACAACTGGGGAGTCAGGACTTCGAATGTGTGGACTTACACTGTAATTAACCAACGAAACATTAAGCAGTCAACGACATTACCCACATTAAAACCCAGGTAGGGACTAATGTGGTCTGAAACGGGGACCAGAGTTATCTATTTTGTACAAAAAAGAAAACTGAAACATTATTTGCCCACAAAGAATTTCGAACGTAGAAGTTGGCCCTCATACTTATATTTTGTCAACGGTTTTTTATAACCAATAATGATACCAATGATGTGGAAACAATTGGGGAGTCAGGACTTCGAATATGTGGACTTACACTCTAATTAACCAACGAAACAATAAGCAGTCCACGACATTACCCACATTAACACCCAGGTGGGGACTTATATGGTCTAAAACGGGTACCAGAGTTATCTATTTTGTACAAACAAGAAAACTGAAACATTATTTGCCCACAAAGAATTTCGAACCTAGAAGTTGGCCCTCACACTTATATTTTGTTAACGGTTTTTTATAACCAATAATGATACCAATGATGTGGAAACAACTGGGGAGTCAGGACTTCGAATGTGTGGACTTACACTGTAATTAACCAACGAAACGTTAAGCAGTCAACGACATTACCCACATTAACACCCAGGTAGGGACTTATGTGGTCTGAAAAGGGGACCAGAGTTATCTATTTTGTACAAAAAAGAAAACTGAAACATTATTTGCCCACAAAGAATTTCGAACCTAGAAGTTGGCCCTCATACTTATATTTTGTCAACGGTTTTTTATAACCAATAATGATACCAATGATGTGGAAACAATTGGGGAGTCAGGACTTCGAATATGTGGACTTACACTCTAATTAACCAACGAAACAATAAGCAGTCCACGACATTACCCACATTAACACCCAGGTGGGGACTTATATGGTCTAAAACGGGTACCAGAGTTATCTATTTTGTACAAACAAGAAAACTGAAACATTATTTGCCCACAAAGAATTTCGAACCTAGAAGTTGGCCCTCACACTTATATTTTGTCAACGGTTTTTTATAACCAATAATGATACCAATGATGTGGAAACAACTGGGGAGTCAGGACTACGAATGTGTGGACTTACACTGTAATTAACCAACGAAACGTTAAGCAGTCAACGACATTACCCACATTAACACCCAGGTAGGGACTTATGTGGTCTGAAAAGGGGACCAGAGTTATCTATTTTGTACAAAAAAGAAAACTGAAACATTATTTGCCCACAAAGAATTTCAAACCTACAAGTTGGCCCTCATACTTATTTTTTGTGAAGGTTTTTTATAACCAATAATGATACCAATGATGTGGAAACAACTAGGGAGTCAGGACTTCGAATGTGTGGATTTACACTGTAATTAACCAACGAAACATTAAGCAGTCAACGACAAAACCCACATTAACACCCAGGTGGGGACTTATGTGGTCTGAAACGGGGACCAGAGTTATCTATTTTGTACAAAAAAGAAAACCGAAACATTATTTCCCTACAAAGAATTTCAAACCTAGAAGTTGGCCCTCATACTTATATTTTGTCAATGGTTTTTTATAACCAATAATAATACCAATGATGTGGAAACAACTGGGGAGTCAGGACTTCGAATGTGTGGACTTACACTGTAATTAACCAACGAAACATTAAGCAGTCAACGACATGACCCACATTAACACCCAGGTAGGGACTTATGTGGTCTAAAACGGGGACCAGAGTTATCTATTTTGTACAAAAAAGAAAACTGAAACATTATTTGCCCACAAAGAATTTCGAACGTAGAAGTTGGCCCTCATACTTATAATTTGTCAACGGTTTTTTATAACCAATAATGATACCAATGATGTGGAAACAATTGGGGAGTCAGGACATCGAATATGTGGACTTACACTCTAATTAACCAACGAAACAATAAGCAGTCCACGACATTACCCACATTAACACCCAGGTGGGGACTTATATGGTCTAAAACGGGTACCAGAGTTATCTATTTTGTACAAACAAGAAAACTGAAACATTATTTGCCCACAAAGAATTTCGAACCTAGAAGTTGGCCCTCACACTTATATTTTGTCAACGGTTTTTTATAACCAATAATGATACCAATGATGTGGAAACAACTGGGGAGTCAGGACTTCGAATGTGTGGACTTACACTGTAATTAACCAACGAAACGTTAAGCAGTCAACGACATTACCCACATTAACACCCAGGTGGGGACTTATGTGGTCTGAAACGGGGACAAGAGTTATCTATTTTGTACAAAAAAGAAAACTAAAACATTATTTGCCCACAAAGAATTTCAAACTTAGAAGTTGGCCCTCATACTTATATTTTGTGAACAGTTTTTTATAACCAATAATGATACCAATGATGTGGAAACAACTGGGGAGTCAGGACTTCGAATGTGTGGACTTACACTGTAATTAACCAACGAAACATTAAGCAGTCAACGACATTACCCACTTTAACACCCAGGTAGGGACTTATGTGGTCTGAAACGGGGACCAGAGTTATCTATTTTGTACAAAAAAGAAAACTGAAACATTATTTGCCCACAAAGAATTTCGAACCTAGAAGTTGGCCCTCACACTTATATTTTGTCAACGGTTTTTTATAACCAATAATGATACCAATGATGTGGAAACAACTGGGGAGTCAGGACTTCGAATGTGTGGACTTACACTGTAGTTAACCAACGAAACATTAAGCAGTCAACGACATTACCCACATTAACACCCAGGTAGGGACTTATGTGGTCTGAAACGGGGACCAGAGTTATCTATTTTGTACAAAAAAGAAAACTGAAACATTATTTGCCCACAAAGAATTTCGAACCTAGAAGTTGGCCCTCATACTTATATTTTTTCAACTGTTTTTTATAACCAATAATGATACCAATGATGTGGAAACAACTGGGGAGTCAGGACTTCGAATGTGTGGACTTACACTGTAATTAACCAACGAAACATTAAGCAGTGAACGACATTACCCATATTAACACCCAGGTAGGGACTAATGTGGTCTGAAACGGGGACCAGAGTTATCTATTTTGTACAAAAAAGAAAACTGAAACATTATTTGCCCACAAAGAATTTCAAGCCTAGAAGTTGGCCCTCATACTTATATTTTGTGAACGGTTTTTTATAACCAATAATGATACCAATGATGTGGAAACAACTGGGGAGTCAGGACTTCGAATGTGTGGACTTACACTGTAATTAACCAACGAAACATTAAGCAGTCAACGACATTACCCACATTAACACCCAGGTAGGGACTTATGTGGTCTGAAACGGGGACCAGAGTTATCTATTTTGTACAAAAAAGAAAACTGAAACATTATTTGCCCACAAAGAATTTCGAACCTAGAAGTTGGCCCTCACACTTATATTTTGTCAACGGTTTTTTATAACCAATAATGATACCAATGATGTGGAAACAACTGGGGAGTCAGGACTTTGAATGTGTGGACTTACACTGTAATTAACCAACGAAACGTTAAGCAGTCAACGACATTACCCACATTAACGCCCAGGTGGGGACTTATGTGGTCTGAAACGGAGACCAGAGTTATCTATTTTGTACAAAAAAGAGAACTAAAACATTATTTGCCCACAAAGAATTTCAAACCTAGAAGTTGGCCCTCATACTTATACTTTGTGAACGGTTTTTATAACTAATAATGATACCAATAATGTGGAAACAACTGGGGAGTCAGGACTTCGAATGTGTGGACTTACACTGTAATTAACCAACGAAACGTTAAGCAGTCAACGACATTACCCACATTAACACCCAGGTGGGGACTTATGTGGTCTGAAACGGGGACTAGAGTTATCTATTTTGTACGAAAAAGAAAACTGAAACATTATTTGCCTACAAAGAATTTCGAACCTAGAAGTTGGCCCTCACACTTATATTTTGTCAACGGTTTTTTATAACCAATAATGATACCAATGATGTGGAAACAACTGGGGAGTCAGGACTTCGAATGTGTGGACTTACACTGTAATTAACCAACGAAACGTTAAGAAGTCAACGACATTACCCACATTAACACCCAGGTAGGGACTTATGTGGTCTGAAAAGGGGACCAGAGTTATCTATTTTGTACAAAAAAGAAAACTGAAACATTATTTGCCCACAAAGAATTTCAAACCTAGAAGTTGGCCCTCATACTTATATTTGGTGAAGGTTTTTTATAACCAATAATGATACCAATGATGTGGAAACAACTGGGGAGTCAGAACTTCGAATGTGTGGACTTACACTGTAATTAACCAACGAAAGGTTAAGCAGTCAACGACATTACCCACATTAACACCCAGGTGGGGACTTATGTGGTCTGAAACGGGGACCAGAGTTATCTATTTTGTACAAAAAAGAAAACTGAAACATTATTTGCCCACAAAGAATTTCGAACCTAGAAGTTGGCCCTCATACTTATATTTTGTGAACGGTTTTTATAACCAATAATGATACCAATGATGTGGAAACAACTGGGGAGTAAGGACTTCGAATGTGTGGACTTACACTGTAATTAACCAACGAAACATTAAGCAGTCAACGACATTACCCACATTAACACCCAGGTGGGGACTTATGTGGTCTGAAACGGGGACCAGAGTTATCTATTTTGTACAAAAAAGAAAACCGAAACATTATTTCCCTACAAAGAATTTCAAACCTAGAAGTTGGCCCTCATACTTATATTTTGTCAATGGTTTTTTATAACCAATAATAATACCAATGATGTGGAAACAACTGGGGAGTCAGGACTTCGAATGTGTGGACTTACACTGTAATTAACCAACGAAACATTAAGCAGTCAACGACATGACCCACATTAACACCCAGGTAGGGACTTATGTGGTCTAAAACGGGGACCAGAGTTATCTATTTTGTACAAAAAAGAAAACTGAAACATTATTTGCCCACAAAGAATTTCGAACGTAGAAGTTGGCCCTCATACTTATAATTTGTCAACGGTTTTTTATAACCAATAATGATACCAATGATGTGGAAACAATTGGGGAGTCAGGACATCGAATATGTGGACTTACACTCTAATTAACCAACGAAACAATAAGCAGTCCACGACATTACCCACATTAACACCCAGGTGGGGACTTATATGGTCTAAAACGGGTACCAGAGTTATCTATTTTGTACAAACAAGAAAACTGAAACATTATTTGCCCACAAAGAATTTCGAACCTAGAAGTTGGCCCTCACACTTATATTTTGTCAACGGTTTTTTATAACCAATAATGATACCAATGATGTGGAAACAACTGGGGAGTCAGGACTTCGAATGTGTGGACTTACACTGTAATTAACCAACGAAACGTTAAGCAGTCAACGACATTACCCACATTAACACCCAGGTGGGGACTTATGTGGTCTGAAACGGGGACAAGAGTTATCTATTTTGTACAAAAAAGAAAACTAAAACATTATTTGCCCACAAAGAATTTCAAACTTAGAAGTTGGCCCTCATACTTATATTTTGTGAACAGTTTTTTATAACCAATAATGATACCAATGATGTGGAAACAACTGGGGAGTCAGGACTTCGAATGTGTGGACTTACACTGTAATTAACCAACGAAACATTAAGCAGTCAACGACATTACCCACTTTAACACCCAGGTAGGGACTTATGTGGTCTGAAACGGGGACCAGAGTTATCTATTTTGTACAAAAAAGAAAACTGAAACATTATTTGCCCACAAAGAATTTCGAACCTAGAAGTTGGCCCTCACACTTATATTTTGTCAACGGTTTTTTATAACCAATAATGATACCAATGATGTGGAAACAACTGGGGAGTCAGGACTTCGAATGTGTGGACTTACACTGTAGTTAACCAACGAAACATTAAGCAGTCAACGACATTACCCACATTAACACCCAGGTAGGGACTTATGTGGTCTGAAACGGGGACCAGAGTTATCTATTTTGTACAAAAAAGAAAACTGAAACATTATTTGCCCACAAAGAATTTCGAACCTAGAAGTTGGCCCTCATACTTATATTTTTTCAACTGTTTTTTATAACCAATAATGATACCAATGATGTGGAAACAACTGGGGAGTCAGGACTTCGAATGTGTGGACTTACACTGTAATTAACCAACGAAACATTAAGCAGTGAACGACATTACCCATATTAACACCCAGGTAGGGACTAATGTGGTCTGAAACGGGGACCAGAGTTATCTATTTTGTACAAAAAAGAAAACTGAAACATTATTTGCCCACAAAGAATTTCAAGCCTAGAAGTTGGCCCTCATACTTATATTTTGTGAACGGTTTTTTATAACCAATAATGATACCAATGATGTGGAAACAACTGGGGAGTCAGGACTTCGAATGTGTGGACTTACACTGTAATTAACCAACGAAACATTAAGCAGTCAACGACATTACCCACATTAACACCCAGGTAGGGACTTATGTGGTCTGAAACGGGGACCAGAGTTATCTATTTTGTACAAAAAAGAAAACTGAAACATTATTTGCCCACAAAGAATTTCGAACCTAGAAGTTGGCCCTCACACTTATATTTTGTCAACGGTTTTTTATAACCAATAATGATACCAATGATGTGGAAACAACTGGGGAGTCAGGACTTTGAATGTGTGGACTTACACTGTAATTAACCAACGAAACGTTAAGCAGTCAACGACATTACCCACATTAACGCCCAGGTGGGGACTTATGTGGTCTGAAACGGAGACCAGAGTTATCTATTTTGTACAAAAAAGAGAACTAAAACATTATTTGCCCACAAAGAATTTCAAACCTAGAAGTTGGCCCTCATACTTATACTTTGTGAACGGTTTTTATAACTAATAATGATACCAATAATGTGGAAACAACTGGGGAGTCAGGACTTCGAATGTGTGGACTTACACTGTAATTAACCAACGAAACGTTAAGCAGTCAACGACATTACCCACATTAACACCCAGGTGGGGACTTATGTGGTCTGAAACGGGGACTAGAGTTATCTATTTTGTACGAAAAAGAAAACTGAAACATTATTTGCCTACAAAGAATTTCGAACCTAGAAGTTGGCCCTCACACTTATATTTTGTCAACGGTTTTTTATAACCAATAATGATACCAATGATGTGGAAACAACTGGGGAGTCAGGACTTCGAATGTGTGGACTTACACTGTAATTAACCAACGAAACGTTAAGCAGTCAACGACATTACCCACATTAACACCCAGGTAGGGACTTATGTGGTCTGAAAAGGGGACCAGAGTTATCTATTTTGTACAAAAAAGAAAACTGAAACATTATTTGCCCACAAAGAATTTCAAACCTAGAAGTTGGCCCTCATACTTATATTTGGTGAAGGTTTTTTATAACCAATAATGATACCAATGATGTGGAAACAACTGGGGAGTCAGAACTTCGAATGTGTGGACTTACACTGTAATTAACCAACGAAACGTTAAGCAGTCAACGACATTACCCACATTAACACCCAGGTGGGGACTTATGTGGTCTGAAACGGGGACCAGAGTTATCTATTTTGTACAAAAAAGAAAACTGAAACATTATTTGCCCACAAAGAATTTCGAACCTAGAAGTTGGCCCTCATACTTATATTTTGTGAACGGTTTTTATAACCAATAATGATACCAATGATGTGGAAACAACTGGGGAGTAAGGACTTCGAATGTGTGGACTTACACTGTAATTAACCAACGAAACATTAAGCAGTCAACGACATTACCCACATTAACACCCAGGTAGGGACTTATGTGGTCTGAAACGGGGACCAGAGTTATCTATTTTGTACAAAAAAGAAAACTGAAACATTATTTGCCCACAAAGAATTTCGAACCTAGAAGTTGGCCCTCACAGTTATATTTCGTCAACGGTTTTTTATAACCAATAATGATACCAATGATGTGGAAACAACTGGGGAGTCAGGACTTCGAATGTGTGAACTTACACTGTAATTAACCAACGAAACGTTAAGCAGTCAACGACATTACCCACATTAACACCCAGGTGGGGACTTATGTGGTCTGAAAAGGGGACCAGAGTTATCTATGTTGTACAAAAAAGAAAACTGAAACATTATTTGCCCACAAAGATTTTCGAACCTAGAAGTTGGCCCTCATACTTATATTTTGTGAAGGTTTTTTATAACCAATAATGATACCAATGATGTGGAAACAACTGGGGAGTCAGGACTTCGAATGTGTGGACTTACACTGTAATTAACCAACGAAACGTTAAGCAGTCAACGACATTACCCACATTAACACCCAGGTAGGGACTTATGTGGTCTGAAAAGGGGACCAGAGTTATCTATTTTGTACAAAAAAGAAAACTGAAACATTATTTGCCCACAAAGAATTTCAAACCTAGAAGTTGGCCCTCATACTTATATTTGGTGAAGGTTTTTTATAACCAATAATGATACCAATGATGTGGAAACAACTGGGGAGTCAGAACTTCGAATGTGTGGACTTACACTGTAATTAACCAACGAAACGTTAAGCAGTCAACGACATTACCCACATTAACACCCAGGTGGGGACTTATGTGGTCTGAAACGGGGACCAGAGTTATCTATTTTGTACAAAAAAGAAAACTGAAACATTATTTGCCCACAAAGAATTTCGAACCTAGAAGTTGGCCCTCATACTTATATTTTGTGAACGGTTTTTATAACCAATAATGATACCAATGATGTGGAAACAACTGGGGAGTAAGGACTTCGAATGTGTGGACTTACACTGTAATTAACCAACGAAACATTAAGCAGTCAACGACATTACCCACATTAACACCCAGGTAGGGACTTATGTGGTCTGAAACGGGGACCAGAGTTATCTATTTTGTACAAAAAAGAAAACTGAAACATTATTTGCCCACAAAGAATTTCGAACCTAGAAGTTGGCCCTCACAGTTATATTTCGTCAACGGTTTTTTATAACCAATAATGATACCAATGATGTGGAAACAACTGGGGAGTCAGGACTTCGAATGTGTGAACTTACACTGTAATTAACCAACGAAACGTTAAGCAGTCAACGACATTACCCACATTAACACCCAGGTGGGGACTTATGTGGTCTGAAAAGGGGACCAGAGTTATCTATGTTGTACAAAAAAGAAAACTGAAACATTATTTGCCCACAAAGATTTTCGAACCTAGAAGTTGGCCCTCATACTTATATTTTGTGAAGGTTTTTTATAACCAATAATGATACCAATGATGTGGAAACAACTGGGGAGTCAGGACTTCGAATGTGTGGACTTACACTGTAATTAACCAACGAAACGTTAAGCAGTCAACGACATTACCCACATTAACACCCAGGTGGCGACTTATGTGGTCTGAAACGGGGACCAGAGTTATCTATTTTGTACAAAAAAGAAAACTGAAACATTATTTGCCCATAAAGAATTTCAAACCTAGAAGTTGGCCCTCATACTTATATTTTGTGAACGGTTTTTATAACCAATAATGATACCAATGATGTGGAAACAACTGGGGAGTCAGGACTTCGAATGTGTGAACTTACACTGTAATTAACCAACGAAACGTTAAGCAGTCAACGACATTACCCACATTAACACCCAGGTGGGGACTTATGTGGTCTGAAAAGGGGACCAGAGTTATCTATGTTGTACAAAAAAGAAAACTGAAACATTATTTGCCCACAAAGATTTTCGAACCTAGAAGTTGGCCCTCATACTTATATTTTGTGAAGGTTTTTTATAACCAATAATGATACCAATGATGTGGAAACAACTGGGGAGTCAGGACTTCGAATGTGTGGACTTACACTGTAATTAACCAACGAAACGTTAAGCAGTCAACGACATTACCCACATTAACACCCAGGTGGCGACTTATGTGGTCTGAAACGGGGACCAGAGTTATCTATTTTGTACAAAAAAGAAAACTGAAACATTATTTGCCCATAAAGAATTTCAAACCTAGAAGTTGGCCCTCATACTTATATTTTGTGAACGGTTTTTATAACCAATAATGATACCAATGATGTGGAAACAACTGGGGAGTCAGGACTTCGAATGTGTGGACTTACACTGTAATTAACCAACGAAACGTTAAGCAGTCAACGACATTACCCACATTAACACCCAAGTGGGGACTTATGCGGTCTGAAACGGGGACCAGAGTTATCTATTTTGTACAAAAAAGAAAACTGAAACATTATTTGCCCACAAAGAATTTCAAACCTAGAAGTTGGCCCTCATACTTATATTTTGTCAACGGTTTTTTATAACCAATAATGATACCAATGATGTGGAAACAACTGGGGAGTCAGTACTTCGAATGTGTGGACTTACACTGTATTTAACCAACGAAACGTTAAGCAGTCAACGACATTACTCACATTAACACCCAGGTGGGGACTTATGTGGTCTGAAAAGGGGACCAGAGTTATCTATTTTGTACAAAAAAGAAAACTGAAACATTATTTGCCCACAAAGATTTTCGAACCTAGAAGTTGGCCCTCATACTTATATTTTGTGAAGGTTTTTTATAACCAATAATGATACCAATGATGTGGAAACAACTGGGAGTCAGGACTTCGAATGTGTGGACTTACACTATAATTAACCAACGAAACGTTAAGCAGTCAACGACATTACCCACATTAACACCCAGGTGGCGACTTATGTGGTCTGAAACGGGGACCAGAGTTATCTATTTTGTACAAAAAAGAAAACTGAAACATTATTTGCCCATAAAGAATTTCAAACCTAGAAGTTGGCCCTCATACTTATATTTTGTGAACGGTTTTTATAACCAATAATGATACCAATGATGTGGAAACAACTGGGGAGTCAGGATTTCGAATGTGTGGACTTACACTGTAATTAACCAACGAAACGTTAAGCAGTCAACGACATTACCCACATTAACACCCAGGTGGGGACTTATGTGGTCTGAAACGGGGACCAGAGTTATCTATTTTGTACAAAAAAGAAAACTGAAACATTATTTGCCCACAAAGAATTTCGAACCTAGAAGTTGGCCCTCATACTTATATTTTGTCAACGGTTTTTTATAACCAATAATGATACCAATGATGTGGAAACAACTATGGAGTCAGTACTTCGAATGTGTGGACTTACACTGTAATTAACCAACGAAACGTTAAGCAGTCAACGACATTACCCACATTAACACCCAGGTGGGGACTTATGTGGTCTGAAACGGGGACCAGAGTTATCTATTTTGTACAAAAAAGAAAACTGAAACATTATTTGCCTACAAAGAATTTCGAACCTAGAAGTTGGCCCTCATACTTATATTTTGTCAACGGTTTTTTATAACCAATAATGATACCAATGATGTGGAAACAACTAGGGAGTCACGACTTCGAATGTGTGGACTTACATTGTAATTAACCAACGAAACATTAAGCAGTCAACGACAAAACCCACATTAACACCCAGGTGGGGACTTATGTGGTCTGAAACGGGGACCAGAGTTATCTATTTTGTACAAAAAAGAAAACCGAAACATTATTTCCCTACAAAGAATTTCAAACCTAGAAGTTGGCCCTCATACTTATATTTTGTCAACGGTTTTTTATAACCAATAATAATACCAATGATGTGGAAACAACTGGGGAGTCAGGACTTCGAATGTGTGGACTTACACTGTAATTAACCAACGAAACATTAAGCAGTCAACGACATGACCCACATTAACACCCAGGTAGGGACTTATGTGGTCTAAAACGGGGACCAGAGTTATCTATTTTGTACAAAAAAGAAAACTGAAACATTATTTGCCCACAAAGAATTTCGAACGTAGAAGTTGGCCCTCATACTTATAATTTGTCAACGGTTTTTTATAACCAATAATGATACCAATGATGTGGAAACAATTGGGGAGTCAGGACATCGAATATGTGGACTTACACTCTAATTAACCAACGAAACAATAAGCAGTCCACGACATTACCCACATTAACACCCAGGTGGGGACTTATATGGTCTAAAACGGGTACCAGAGTTATCTATTTTGTACAAACAAGAAAACTGAAACATTATTTGCCCACAAAGAATTTCGAACCTAGAAGTTGGCCCTCACACTTATATTTTGTCAACGGTTTTTTATAACCAATAATGATACCAATGATGTGGAAACAACTGGGGAGTCAGGACTTCGAATGTGTGGACTTACACTGTAATTAACCAACGAAACGTTAAGCAGTCAACGACATTACCCACATTAACACCCAGGTGGGGACTTATGTGGTCTGAAACGGGGACAAGAGTTATCTATTTGGTACAAAAAAGAAAACTAAAACATTATTTGCCCACAAAGAATTTCAAACTTAGAAGTTGGCCCTCATACTTATATTTTGTGAACGGTTTTTTATAACCAATAATGATACCAATGATGTGGAAACAACTGGGGAGTCAGGACTTCGAATGTGTGGACTTACACTGTAATTAACCAACGAAACATTAAGCAGTCAACGACATTACCCACTTTAACACCCAGGTAGGGACTTATGTGGTCTGAAACGGGGACCAGAGTTATCTATTTTGTACAAAAAAGAAAACTGAAACATTATTTGCCCACAAAGAATTTCGAACCTAGAAGTTGGCCCTCACACTTATATTTTGTCAACGGTTTTTTATAACCAATAATGATACCAATGATGTGGAAACAACTGGGGAGTCAGGACTTCGAATGTGTGGACTTACACTGTAGTTAACCAACGAAACATTAAGCAGTCAACGACATTACCCACATTAACACCCAGGTAGGGACTTATGTGGTCTGAAACGGGGACCAGAGTTATCTATTTTGTACAAAAAAGAAAACTGAAACATTATTTGCCCACAAAGAATTTCGAACCTAGAAGTTGGCCCTCATACTTATATTTTTTCAACTGTTTTTTATAACCAATAATGATACCAATGATGTGGAAACAACTGGGGAGTCAGGACTTCGAATGTGTGGACTTACACTGTAATTAACCAACGAAACATTAAGCAGTGAACGACATTACCCACATTAACACCCAGGTAGGGACTAATGTGGTCTGAAACGGGGACCAGAGTTATCTATTTTGTACAAAAAAGAAAACTGAAACATTATTTGCCCACAAAGAATTTCAAGCCTAGAAGTTGGCCCTCATACTTATATTTTGTGAACGGTTTTTTATAACCAATAATGATACCAATGATGTGGAAACAACTGGGGAGTCAGGACTTCGAATGTGTGGACTTACACTGTAATTAACCAACGAAACGTTAAGCAGTCAACGACATTACCCACATTAACACCCAGGTGGGGACTTATGTGGTCTGAAACGGGGACCAGAGTTATCTATTTTGTACAAAAAAGAAAACTGAAACATTATTTGCCCACAAAGAATTTCAAACCTAGAAGTTGGCCCTCATACTTATATTTTGTGAACGGTTTTTTATAACCAATAATGATACCAATGATGTGGAAACAACTGGGGAGTCAGGACTTCGAATGTGTGGACTTACACTGTAATTAACCAACGAAACATTAAGCAGTCAACGACATTACCCACATTAACACCCAGGTAGGGACTTATGTGGTCTGAAACGGGGACCAGAGTTATCTATTTTGTACAAAAAAGAAAACTGAAACATTATTTGCCCACAAAGAATTTCGAACCTAGAAGTTGGCCCTCACACTTATATTTTGTCAACGGTTTTTTATAACCAATAATGATACCAATGATGTGGAAACAACTGGGGAGTCAGGACTTTGAATGTGTGGACTTACACTGTAATTAACCAACGAAACGTTAAGCAGTCAACGACATTACCCACATTAACGCCCAGGTGGGGACTTATGTGGTCTGAAACGGAGACCAGAGTTATCTATTTTGTACAAAAAAGAGAACTAAAACATTATTTGCCCACAAAGAATTTCAAACCTAGAAGTTGGCCCTCATACTTATATTTTGTGAACGGTTTTTTATAACCAATAATGATACCAATGATGTGGAAACAACTGGGGAGTCAGGACTTCGAATGTGTGGACTTACACTGTAATTAACCAACGAAACGTGAAGCAGTCAACGACATTACCCACATTAACACCCAGGTGGGGACTTATGTGGTCTGAAACGGGGACAAGAGTTATCTATTTTGTACAAAAAAGAAAACTGAAACATTATTTGCCCAAAAAGAATTTCGAACCTAGAAGTTGGCCCTCATACTTATATTTTGTGAACGGTTTTTATAACTAATAATGATACCAATAATGTGGAAACAACTGGGGAGTCAGGACTTCGAATGTGTGGACTTACACTGTAATTAACCAACGAAACGTTAAGCAGTCAACGACATTACCCATATTAACACCCAGGTGGGGACTTATGTGGTCTGAAACGGGGACTAGAGTTATCTATTTTGTACAAAAAAGAAAACTGAAACATTATTTGCCCACAAAGAATTTCGAACCTAGAAGTTGGCCCTCATACTTATATTTTGTGAACGGTTTTTATAACCAATAATGATACCAATGATGTGGAAACAACTGGGGAGTCAGGACTTCGAATGTGTGGACTTACACTGTAATTAACCAACGAAACGTTAAGCAGTCAACGACATTACCCACATTAACACCCAGGTGGGGACTTATGTGGTCTGAAACGGGGACCAGGGTTATCTATTTTGTACAAAAAAGAAAACTGAAACATTATTTGCCCACAAAGAATTTCGAACCTAGAAGTTGGCCCTCATACTTATATTTTGTCAACGGTTTTTTATAACCAATAATGATACCAATGATGTGGAAACAACTTGGGAGTCAGGACTTCGAATATGTGGACTTACACTCTAATTAACCAACGAAACAATAAGCAGTCCACGACATTACCCACATTAACACTCAGGTGGGGACTTATATGGTCTAAAACGGGTACCAGAGTTATCTATTTTGTACAAACAAGAAAACTGAAACATTATTTGCCCACAAAGAATTTCGAACCTAGAAGTTGGCCCTCATACTTATATTTTGTCAACGGTTTTTTATAACCAATAATGATACCAATGATGTGGAAACAACTGGGGAGTCAGAACTTCGAATATGTGGACTTACACTGTAATTAACCAACGAAACGTTAAGCAGTCAACGACATTACCCACATTAACACCCAGGTGGGGACTTATGTGGTCTGAAAAGGGGACCAGAGTTATCTATTTTGTACAAAAAAGAAAACTGAAACATTATTTGCCCATAAAGAATTTCAAACCTAGAAGTTGGCCCTCATACTTATATTTTGTGAACGGTTTTTATATCCAATAATGATACCAATGATGTGGAAACAACTGGGGAGTCAGGATTTCGAATGTGTGGACTTACACTGTAATTAACCAACGAAACGTTAAGCAGTCAACGACATTACCCACATTAACACCCAGGTGGGGACTTATGTGGTCTGAAACGGGGACCAGAGTTATCTATTTTGTACAAAAAAGAAAACTGAAACATTATTTGCCCACAAAGAATTTCGAACCTAGAAGTTGGCCCTCATACTTATATTTTGTCAACGGTTTTTTATAACCAATAATGATACCAATGATGTGGAAACAACTATGGAGTCAGTACTTCGAATGTGTGGACTTACACTGTAATTAACCAACGAAACGTTAAGCAGTCAACGACATTACCCACATTAACACCCAGGTGGGGACTTATGTGGTCTGAAACGGGGACCAGAGTTATCTATTTTGTACAAAAAAGAAAACTGAAACATTATTTGCCTACAAAGAATTTCGAACCTAGAAGTTGGCCCTCATACTTATATTTTGTCAACGGTTTTTTATAACCAATAATGATACCAATGATGTGGAAACAACTGGGGAGTCACGACTTCGAATGTGTGGACTTACATTGTAATTAACCAACGAAACATTAAGCAGTCAACGACATTACCCACATCAACACCCAGGTAGGGACTTATGTGGTCTGAAACGGGGACCAGAGTTATCTATTTTGTACAAAAAAGAAAACTGAAACATTATTTGCCCACAAAGAATTTCGAACCTAGAAGTTGGCCCTCATACTTATATTTTGTGAACGGTTTTTATAACCAATAATGATACCAATGATGTGGAAACAACTGGGGAGTCAGGACTTCGAATGTGTGGACTTACACTGTAATTAACCAACGAAACGTTAAGCAGTCAACGACATTACCCACATTAACACCCAGGTGGGGACTTATGTGGTCTGAAACGGGGACCAGGGTTATCTATTTTGTACAAAAAAGAAAACTGAAACATTATTTGCCCACAAAGAATTTCGAACCTAGAAGTTGGCCCTCATACTTATATTTTGTGAACGGTTTTTTATAACCAATAATGATACCAATGATGTGGAAACAACTGGGGAGTCAGTACTTCGAATGTGTGGACTTACACTGTAATTAACCAACGAAACGTTAAGCAGTCAACGACATTACCCACATTAACACCCAGGTGGGGACTTATGTGGTCTGAAACGGGGACCAGGGTTATCTATTTTGTACAAAAAAGAAAACTGAAACATTATTTGCCCACAAAGAATTTCGAACCTAGAAGTTGGCCCTCATACTTATATTTTGTCAACGGTTTTTTATAACCAATAATGATACCAATGATGTGGAAACAACTGGGGAGTCAGTACTTCGAATGTGTGGACTTACACTGTAATTAACCAACGAAACGTTAAGCAGTCAACGACATTACCCACATTAACACCCAGGTGGGGACTTATGTGGTCTGAAACGGGGACCAGAGTTATCTATTTTGTACAAAAAAGAAAACTGAAACATTATTTGCCTACAAAGAATTTCGAACCTAGAAGTTGGCCCTCATACTTATATTTTGTCAACGGTTTTTTATAACCAATAATGATACCAATGATGTGGAAACAACTGGGAAGTCACGACTTCGAATGTGTGGACTTACACTGTAATTAACCAACGAAACGTTAAGCAGTCAACGACATTACCCACATTAACACCTAGGTGGGGACTTATGTGGTCTGAAAAGGGGACCAGAGTTATATATTTTGTACAAAAAAGAAAACTGAAACATTATTTGCCCACAAAGAATTTCGAACCTAGAAGTTGGCCCTCATACTTATATTTTCTCAACGGTTTTTATAACCAATAATGATACCAATTATGTGGAAACAAATGGGGAGTCAGGACTTCGAATGTGTGGACTTACACTGTAATTAACCAACGAAACGTTAAGCAGTCAACGACGTTACTCACATTAACACCCAGGTGGGGACTTATGTGGTCTGAAACGGGGACCAGAGTTATCTATTTTGTACAAAAAAGAAAACTGAAACATTATTTGCCCACAAAGATTTTCGAACCTAGAAGTTGGCCCTCATACTTATATTTTGTCAACGGTTTTTATAACCAATAATGATACCAATGATGTGGAAACAACTAGGGAGTCAGAACTTCGAATGTGTGGACTTACACTGTAATTAACCAACGAAACGTTAAGCAGTCAACGACGTTACCCACATTAACACCCAGGTGGGGACTTATGTGGTCTCAAACGGGGACCAGAGTTATCTATTTTGTACAAAAAAGAAAACTGAAACATTATTTGCCTACAAAGAATTTCGAACCTAGAAGTTGGCCCTCACACTTGTATTTTGTCAACGGTTTTTTATAACCAATAATGATACCAATGATGTGGAAACAACTGGGAGTCAGGACTTCGAATGTGTGGACTTACACTGTAATTAACCAACGAAACATTAAGCAGTCAACGACGTTACCCACATTAACACCCAGGTGGGGACTTTTGTGGTCTGAAACGGGGACCAGAGTTATCTATTTTGTACAAAAAAAAAAACTGAAACATTATTTGCCCACAAAGAATTTCGAACCTAGAAGTTGGCCCTCATACTTATATTTTGTCAACGGTTTTTTATAACCAATAATGATACCAATGATGTGGAAACAACTGGGAAGTCACGACTTCGAATGTGTGGACTTACATTGTAATTAACCAACGAAACATTAAGCAGTCAACGACGTTACCCACATTAACACCCAGGTGGGGACTTATGTGGTCTGAAACGGGGACCAGAGTTATCTATTTTGTACAAAAAAGAAAACTGAAACATTATTTGCCCACAAAGAATTTCGAACCTAGAAGTTGGCCCTCATACGTATATTTTGTCAACGGTTTTTATAACCAATAATGATACCAATGATGTGGAAACAACTGGGGAGTCAGGACTTCGAATGTGTGGACTTACACTGTAATTAACCAACAAAACGTTAAGCAGTGAACGACATTACCCACATTAACACCCAGGTGGGGACTTATGTGGTCTGAAACGGAGACCAGAGTTATCTATTTTGTACAAAAAAGAAAACTGAAACATTATTTGCCCACAAAGAATTTCGAACCTAGAAGTTGGCCCTCATACTTATATTTTGTGAACGGTTTTTATAACCAATAATGATACCAATGATGTGGAAACAACTGGGGAGTCAGGACTTCGAATGTGTGGACTTACACTGTAATTAACCAACGAAACGTTAAGCAGTCAACGACATTACCCACATTAACACCCAGGTGGGGACTTATGTGGTCTGAAACGGGGACCAGAGTTATCTATTTTGTACAAAAAAGAAAACTGAAACATTATTTGCCCACAAAGAATTTCGAACCTAGAAGTTGGCCCTCATACTTATATTTTGTCAACGGTTTTTTATAACCAATAATGATACCAATGATGTGGAAACAACTGGGGAGTCAGGACTTCGAATGTGTGGACTTACACTGTAATTAACCAACGAAACGTTAAGCAGTCAACAACATTACCCACATTAACACCCAGGTGGGGACTTATGTGTTCTGAAAAGGGGACCAGAGTTATCTATTTTGTACAAAAAAGAAAACTGAAACATTATTTGCCCACAAAGATTTTCGAACCTAGAAGTTGGCCCTCATACTTATATTTTGTGAAGGTTTTTTATAACCAATAATGATACTAATGATGTGGAAACAACTAGGGAGTCAGGACTTCGAATGTGTGGACTTACACTGTAATTAACTAACGAAACGTTAAGCAGTCAACGACGTTACCCACATTAACACCCAGGTGGGGACTTATGTGGTCTGAAACGGGGACCAGAGTTATCTATTTTGTACAAAAAAGAAAACTGAAACATTATTTGCCAACAAAGATTTTAGAACCTAGAAGTTGGCCCTCATACTTATATTTTGTTAACGGTTTTTATAACAAATAATGATACCAATGATGTGGAAACAACTGGGGAGTCAGAACTTTGAATGTGTGGACTTACACAGTAATTAACCAACGAAACGTTAAGCAGTCAACGACATTACCCACATTAACACCCAGGTGGGGACTTATGTGGTCTGAAAAGGGGACCAGAGTTATCTATTTTGTACAAAAAAGAAAACTGAAACATTATTTGCCCACAAAGATTTTCGAACCTAGAAGTTGGCCCTCATACTTATATTTTGTGAAGGTTTTTTATAACCAATAATGATACTAATGATGTGGAAACAACTGGGGAGTCAGGACTTCGAATGTGTGGACTTACAGTGTAATTAACCAACGAAACGTTAAGCAGTCAACGACATTACCCACATTAACACCCAGGTGGGGACTTATGTGGTCTGAAACGGGGACCAGAGTTATCTATTTTGTACAAAAAAGAAAACTGAAACATTATTTGCCCACAAAGATTTTCGAACCTAGAAGTTGGCCCTTATACTTATATTTTGTGAACGGTTTTTATAACCAATAATGATACCAATGATGTGGAAAGAACAGGGGAGTCAGGACTTCGAATGTGTGGACTTACACTGTAATTAACCAACGAAACGTTAAGCAGTCAACGACGTTACCCACATTAACACCCAGGTGGGGACTTATGTGGTCTGAAACGGGGACCAGAGTTATCTATTTTGTACAAAAAAGAAAACTGAAACATTATTTGCCAACAAAGATTTTCGAACCTAGAAGTTGGCCCTCATACTTATATTTTGTTAACGGTTTTTATAACAAATAATGATACCAATGATGTGGAAACAACTGGGGAGTCAGAACTTCGAATGTGTAGACTTACACTGTAATTAACCAACGAAACGTTAAGCAGTCAACGACGTTACCCACATTAACACCCAGGTGGGGACTTATGTGGTCTGAAACGGGGACCAGAGTTATATATTTTGTACAAAAAAGAAAACTGAAACATTATTTGCCCACAAAGAATTTCGAACCTAGAAGTTGGCCCTCATACTTATATTTTGTGAACGGTTTTTATAACCAATAATGATACCAATGATGTGGAAACAACTGGGTAGTCAGGACTTCGAATGTGTGGACTTACACTGTAATTAACCAACGAAACGTTAAGCAGTCAACGACGTTACTCACATTAACACCCAAGTGGGGACTTATGTGGTCTGAAACGGGGACCAGAGTGATCTATTTTGTACAAAAAAGAAAACTGAAACATTATTTGCCCACAAAGATTTTCGAACCTAGAAGTTGGCCCTCATACTTATATTTTGTCAACGGTTTTTTATAACCAATAAAGATACCAATGATGTGGAAACAACTGGGGAGTCAGTACTTCGAATGTGTGGACTTACACTGTAATTAACCAACGAAACGTTAAGCAGTCAACGACGTTACCCACATTAACACCCAGGTGGGGACTTATGTGGTCTGAAACGGGGACCAGAGTTATCTATTTTGTACAAAAAAGAAAACTGAAACATTATTTGCCCACAAAGAATTTCGAACCTAGAAGTTGGCCCTCATACGTATATTTTGTCAACGGTTTTATATAACCAATAATGATACCAATGATGTGGAAACAACTGGGGAGTCAAAACTTCGAATGTGTGGACTTACACTGTAATTAACCAACGAAACGTTAAGCAGTCAACGACATTACCCACATTAACACCCAGGTGGGGACTTATGTGGTCTGTAACGGGGACCAGAGTTATCTATTTTGTACAAAAAAGAAAACTGAAACATTATTTGCCTACAAAGAATTTCGAACCTAGAAGTTGGCCCTCATACTTATATTTTGTTAACGGTTTTTTATAACCAATAATGATACCAATGATGTGGAAACAACTGGGGAGTCACGACTTCGAATGTGTGGACTTACATTGTAATTAACCAACGAAACATTAAGCAGTCAACGACATTACCCACATTAACACCCAGGTGGGGACTTATGTGGTCTGAAAAGGGGACCAGAGTTATCTATTTTGTACAAAAAAGAAAACTGAAACATTATTTGCCCACAAAGATTTTCGAACCTAGAAGTTGGCCTTCATACTTATATTTTGTGAACGGTTTTTATAACCAATAATGATACCAATGATGTGGAAACAACTGGGGAGTCAGGACTTCGAATGTGTGGACTTACACTGTAATTAACCAACAAAACGTTAAGCAGTGAACGACATTACCCACATTAACACCCAGGTGGGGACTTATGTGGTCTGAAACGGAGACCAGAGTTATCTATTTTGTACAAAAAAGAAAACTGAAACATTATTTGCCCACAAAGATTTTCGAACCTAGAAGTTGGCCCTCATACTTATATTTTGTGAAGGTTTTTTATAACCAATAATGATATCAATCATGTGGAAACAACTGGGGAGTCAGGACTTCGAATGTGTGGACTTACATTGTAATTAACCAACGAAACACTAAGCAGTCAACGACATTACCCACATTAACACCCAGGTAGGGACTTATGTGGTCTGAAACGGGGACTAGAGTTATCTATTTTGTACAAAAAAGAAAATTGAAACATTATTTGCCCACAAAGAATTTCGAACCTAGAAGTTGGCCCTCATACTTATATTTTGTCAACGGTTTTTTATAACCAATAATGATACCAATGATGTGGAAACAACTTGGGAGTCAGGACTTCGAATATGTGGACTTACACTCTAATTAACCAACGAAACAATAAGCAGTCCACGACATTACCCACATTAACACTCAGGTGGGGACTTATATGGTCTAAAACGGGTACCAGAGTTATCTATTTTGTACAAACAAGAAAACTGAAACATTATTTGCCCACAAAGAATTTCGAACCTAGAAGTTGGCCCTCATACTTATATTTTGTCAACGGTTTTTTATAACCAATAATGATACCAATGATGTGGAAACAACTGGGGAGTCAGAACTTCGAATGTGTGGACTTACACTGTAATTAACCAACGAAACGTTAAGCAGTCAACGACATTACCCACATTAACACCTAGGTGGGGACTTATGTGGTCTGAAAAGGGGACCAGAGTTATATATTTTGTACAAAAAAGAAAACTGAAACATTATTTGCCCACAAAGAATTTCGAACCTAGAAGTTGGCCCTCATACTTATATTTTCTCAACGGTTTTTATAACCAATAATGATACCAATTATGTGGAAACAAATGGGGAGTCAGGACTTCGAATGTGTGGACTTACACTGTAATTAACCAACGAAACGTTAAGCAGTCAACGACGTTACTCACATTAACACCCAGGTGGGGACTTATGTGGTCTGAAACGGGGACCAGAGTTATCTATTTTGTACAAAAAAGAAAACTGAAACATTATTTGCCCACAAAGATTTTCGAACCTAGAAGTTGGCCCTCATACTTATATTTTGTCAACGGTTTTTATAACCAATAATGATACCAATGATGTGGAAACAACTAGGGAGTCAGAACTTCGAATGTGTGGACTTACACTGTAATTAACCAACGAAACGTTAAGCAGTCAACGACGTTACCCACATTAACACCCAGGTGGGGACTTATGTGGTCTCAAACGGGGACCAGAGTTATCTATTTTGTACAAAAAAGAAAACTGAAACATTATTTGCCTACAAAGAATTTCGAACCTAGAAGTTGGCCCTCACACTTGTATTTTGTCAACGGTTTTTTATAACCAATAATGATACCAATGATGTGGAAACAACTGGGAGTCAGGACTTCGAATGTGTGGACTTACACTGTAATTAACCAACGAAACATTAAGCAGTCAACGACGTTACCCACATTAACACCCAGGTGGGGACTTTTGTGGTCTGAAACGGGGACCAGAGTTATCTATTTTGTACAAAAAAAAAAACTGAAACATTATTTGCCCACAAAGAATTTCGAACCTAGAAGTTGGCCCTCATACTTATATTTTGTCAACGGTTTTTTATAACCAATAATGATACCAATGATGTGGAAACAACTGGGAAGTCACGACTTCGAATGTGTGGACTTACATTGTAATTAACCAACGAAACATTAAGCAGTCAACGACGTTACCCACATTAACACCCAGGTGGGGACTTATGTGGTCTGAAACGGGGACCAGAGTTATCTATTTTGTACAAAAAAGAAAACTGAAACATTATTTGCCCACAAAGAATTTCGAACCTAGAAGTTGGCCCTCATACGTATATTTTGTCAACGGTTTTTATAACCAATAATGATACCAATGATGTGGAAACAACTGGGGAGTCAGGACTTCGAATGTGTGGACTTACACTGTAATTAACCAACAAAACGTTAAGCAGTGAACGACATTACCCACATTAACACCCAGGTGGGGACTTATGTGGTCTGAAACGGAGACCAGAGTTATCTATTTTGTACAAAAAAGAAAACTGAAACATTATTTGCCAACAAAGATTTTAGAACCTAGAAGTTGGCCCTCATACTTATATTTTGTTAACGGTTTTTATAACAAATAATGATACCAATGATGTGGAAACAACTGGGGAGTCAGAACTTCGAATGTGTGGACTTACACTGTAATTAACCAACGAAACGTTAAGCAGTCAACGACATTACCCACATTAACACCCAGGTGGGGACTTATGTGGTCTGAAAAGGGGACCAGAGTTATCTATTTTGTACAAAAAAGAAAACTGAAACATTATTTGCCCACAAAGATTTTCGAACCTAGAAGTTGGCCCTCATACTTATATTTTGTGAAGGTTTTTTATAACCAATAATGATACTAATGATGTGGAAACAACTAGGGAGTCAGGACTTCGAATGTGTGGACTTACACTGTAATTAACTAACGAAACGTTAAGCAGTCAACGACGTTACCCACATTAACACCCAGGTGGGGACTTATGTGGTCTGAAACGGGGACCAGAGTTATCTATTTTGTACAAAAAAGAAAACTGAAACATTATTTGCCAACAAAGATTTTAGAACCTAGAAGTTGGCCCTCATACTTATATTTTGTTAACGGTTTTTATAACAAATAATGATACCAATGATGTGGAAACAACTGGGGAGTCAGAACTTCGAATGTGTGGACTTACACTGTAATTAACCAACGAAACGTTAAGCAGTCAACGACATTACCCACATTAACACCCAGGTGGGGACTTATGTGGTCTGAAAAGGGGACCAGAGTTATCTATTTTGTACAAAAAAGAAAACTGAAACATTATTTGCCCACAAAGATTTTCGAACCTAGAAGTTGGCCCTCATACTTATATTTTGTGAAGGTTTTTTATAACCAATAATGATACTAATGATGTGGAAACAACTGGGGAGTCAGGACTTCGAATGTGTGGACTTACAGTGTAATTAACCAACGAAACGTTAAGCAGTCAACGACATTACCCACATTAACACCCAGGTGGGGACTTATGTGGTCTGAAACGGGGACCAGAGTTATCTATTTTGTACAAAAAAGAAAACTGAAACATTATTTGCCCACAAAGATTTTCGAACCTAGAAGTTGGCCCTCATACTTATATTTTGTGAACGGTTTTTATAACCAATAATGATACCAATGATGTGGAAAGAACAGGGGAGTCAGGACTTCGAATGTGTGGACTTACACTGTAATTAACCAACGAAACGTTAAGCAGTCAACGACGTTACCCACATTAACACCCAGGTGGGGACTTATGTGGTCTGAAACGGGGACCAGAGTTATCTATTTTGTACAAAAAAGAAAACTGAAACATTATTTGCCAACAAAGATTTTCGAACCTAGAAGTTGGCCCTCATACTTATATTTTGTTAACGGTTTTTATAACAAATAATGATACCAATGATGTGGAAACAACTGGGGAGTCAGAACTTCGAATGTGTAGACTTACACTGTAATTAACCAACGAAACGTTAAGCAGTCAACGACGTTACCCACATTAACACCCAGGTGGGGACTTATGTGGTCTGAAACGGGGACCAGAGTTATATATTTTGTACAAAAAAGAAAACTGAAACATTATTTGCCCACAAAGAATTTCGAACCTAGAAGTTGGCCCTCATACTTATATTTTGTGAACGGTTTTTATAACCAATAATGATACCAATGATGTGGAAACAACTGGGTAGTCAGGACTTCGAATGTGTGGACTTACACTGTAATTAACCAACGAAACGTTAAGCAGTCAACGACGTTACTCACATTAACACCCAAGTGGGGACTTATGTGGTCTGAAACGGGGACCAGAGTGATCTATTTTGTACAAAAAAGAAAACTGAAACATTATTTGCCCACAAAGATTTTCGAACCTAGAAGTTGGCCCTCATACTTATATTTTGTCAACGGTTTTTTATAACCAATAAAGATACCAATGATGTGGAAACAACTGGGGAGTCAGTACTTCGAATGTGTGGACTTACACTGTAATTAACCAACGAAACGTTAAGCAGTTAACGACATTACCCACATTAACACCCAGGTGGGGACTTATGTGGTCTGTAACGGGGACCAGAGTTATCTATTTTGTACAAAAAAGAAAACTGAAACATTATTTGCCTACAAAGAATTTCGAACCTAGAAGTTGGCCCTCATACTTATATTTTGTCAACGGTTTTTTATAACCAATAATGATACCAATGATGTGGAAACAACTGGGAAGTCACGACTTCGAATGTGTGGACTTACATTGTAATTAACCAACGAAACATTAAGCAGTCAACGACGTTACCCACATTAACTCGCAGGTGGGGACTTATGTGGTCTGAAACGGAGACCAGAGTTATCTATTTTGTACAAAAAAGAAAACTGAAACATTATTTGCCCACAAAGATTTTCGAACCTAGAAGTTGGCCCTCATACTTATATTTTGTGAACGGTTTTTATAACCAATAATGATACCAATGATGTGGAAAGAACAGGGGAGTCAGGACTTCGAATGTGTGGACTTACACTGTAATTAACCAACGAAACGTTAAGCAGTCAACGACGTTACCCACATTAACACCCAGGTGGGGACTTATGTGGTCTGAAACGGGGACCAGAGTTATCTATTTTGTACAAAAAAGAAAACTGAAACATTATTTGCCCACAAAGAATTTCGAACCTAGAAGTTGGCCCTCATACGTATATTTTGTCAACGGTTTTATATAACCAATAATGATACCAATGATGTGGAAACAACTGGGGAGTCAGAACTTCGAATGTGTGGACTTACACTGTAATTAACCAACGAAACGTTAAGCAGTCAACGACATTACCCACATTAACACCCAGGTGGGGACTTATGTGGTCTGTAACGGGGACCAGAGTTATCTATTTTGTACAAAAAAGAAAACTGAAACATTATTTGCCTACAAAGAATTTCGAACCTAGAAGTTGGCCCTCATACTTATATTTTGTTAACGGTTTTTTATAACCAATAATGATACCAATGATGTGGAAACAACTGGGGAGTCACGACTTCGAATGTGTGGACTTACATTGTAATTAACCAACGAAACATTAAGCAGTCAACGACATTACCCACATTAACACCCAGGTGGGGACTTATGTGGTCTGAAAAGGGGACCAGAGTTATCTATTTTGTACAAAAAAGAAAACTGAAACATTATTTGCCCACAAAGATTTTCGAACCTAGAAGTTGGCCTTCATACTTATATTTTGTGAACGGTTTTTATAACCAATAATGATACCAATGATGTGGAAACAACTGGGGAGTCAGGACTTCGAATGTGTGGACTTACACTGTAATTAACCAACAAAACGTTAAGCAGTGAACGACATTACCCACATTAACACCCAGGTGGGGACTTATGTGGTCTGAAACGGAGACCAGAGTTATCTATTTTGTACAAAAAAGAAAACTGAAACATTATTTGCCCACAAAGATTTTCGAACCTAGAAGTTGGCCCTCATACTTATATTTTGTGAAGGTTTTTTATAACCAATAATGATATCAATCATGTGGAAACAACTGGGGAGTCAGGACTTCGAATGTGTGGACTTACACTGTAATTAACCAACAAAACGTTAAGCAGTGAACGACATTACCCACATTAACACCCAGGTGGGGACTTATGTGGTCTGAAACGGAGACCAGAGTTATCTATTTTGTACAAAAAAGAAAACTGAAACATTATTTGCCCACAAAGATTTTCGAACCTAGAAGTTGGCCCTCATACTTATATTTTGTGAAGGTTTTTTATAACCAATAATGATATCAATCATGTGGAAACAACTGGGGAGTCAGGACTTCGAATGTGTGGACTTACACTGTAATTAACCAACGAAACGTTAAGCAGTCAACGACATTACCCACATTAACACCCAGGTGGGGACTTATGTGGTCTGAAACGGAGACCAGAGTTATCTATTTTGTACAAAAAAGAAAACTGAAACATTATTTGCCCACAAAGATTTTCGAACCTAGAAGTTGGCCCTCATACTTATATTTTGTGAACGGTTTTTATAACCAATAATGATACCAATGATGTGGAAAGAACTGGGGAGTCAGGACTTCGAATGTGTGGACTTACACTGTAATTAACCAACGAAACGTTAAGCAGTCAACGACGTTACCCACATTAACACCCAGGTGGGGACTTATGTGGTCTGAAACGGGGACCAGAGTTATCTATTTTGTACAAAAAAGAAAACTGAAACATTATTTGCCAACAAAGATTTTCGAACCTAGAAGTTGGCCCTCATACTTATATTTTGTTAACGGTTTTTATAACAAATAATGATACCAATGATGTGGAAACAACTGGGGAGTCAGAACTTCGAATGTGTGGACTTACACTGTAATTAACCAACGAAACGTTAAGCAGTCAACGACGTTACCCACATTAACACCCAGGTGGGGACTTATGTGGTCTGAAACGGGGACCAGAGTTATATATTTTGTACAAAAAAGAAAACTGAAACATTATTTGCCCACAAAGAATTTCGAACCTAGAAGTTGGCCCTCATACTTATATTTTGTGAACGGTTTTTATAACCAATAATGATACCAATGATGTGGAAACAACTGGGTAGTCAGGACTTCGAATGTGTGGACTTACACTGTAATTAACCAACGAAACGTTAAGCAGTCAACGACGTTACTCACATTAACACCCAGGTGGGGACTTATGTGGTCTGAAACGGGGACCAGAGTGATCTATTTTGTACAAAAAAGAAAACTGAAACATTATTTGCCCACAAAGATTTTCGAACCTAGAAGTTGGCCCTCATACTTATATTTTGTGAACGGTTTTTATAACCAATAATGATACCAATGATGTGGAAACAACTGGGGAGTCAGAACTTCGAATGTGTGGACTTACACTGTAATTAACCAACGAAACGTTAAGCAGTCAACGACGTTACCCACATTAACACCCAGGTGGGGACTTATGTGGTCTGAAACGGGGACCAGAGTTATATATTTTGTACAAAAAAGAAAACTGAAACATTATTTGCCCACAAAGAATTTCGAACCTAGAAGTTGGCCCTCATACTTATATTTTGTGAACGGTTTTTATAACCAATAATGATACCAATGATGTGGAAACAACTGGGTAGTCAGGACTTCGAATGTGTGGACTTACACTGTAATTAACCAACGAAACGTTAAGCAGTCAACGACGTTACTCACATTAACACCCAGGTGGGGACTTATGTGGTCTGAAACGGGGACCAGAGTGATCTATTTTGTACAAAAAAGAAAACTGAAACATTATTTGCCCACAAAGATTTTCGAACCTAGAAGTTGGCCCTCATACTTATATTTTGTGAACGGTTTTTATAACCAATAATGATACCAATGATGTGGAAACAACTGGGGAGTCAGAACTTCGAATGTGTGGACTTACACTGTAATTAACCAACGAAACGTTAAGCAGTCAACGACGTTACCCACATTAACACCCAGGTGGGGACTTATGTGGTCTCAAACGGGGACCAGAGTTATCTATTTTGTACAAAAAAGAAAACTGAAACATTATTTGCCTACAAAGAATTTCGAACCTAGAAGTTGGCCCTCACACTTGTATTTTGTCAACGGTTTTTTATAACCAATAATGATACCAATGATGTGGAAACAACTGGGGAGTCAGGACTTCGAATGTGTGGACTTACACTGTAATTAACCAACAAAACGTTAAGCAGTGAACGACATTACCCACATTAACACCCAGGTGGGGACTTATGTGGTCTGAAACGGAGACCAGAGTTATCTATTTTGTACAAAAAAGAAAACTGAAACATTATTTGCCCACAAAGATTTTCGAACCTAGAAGTTGGCCCTCATACTTATATTTTGTGAAGGTTTTTTATAACCAATAATGATATCAATCATGTGGAAACAACTGGGGAGTCAGGACTTCGAATGTGTGGACTTACACTGTAATTAACCAACGAAACGTTAAGCAGTCAACGACATTACCCACATTAACACCCAGGTGGGGACTTATGTGGTCTGAAACGGAGACCAGAGTTATCTATTTTGTACAAAAAAGAAAACTGAAACATTATTTGCCCACAAAGATTTTCGAACCTAGAAGTTGGCCCTCATACTTATATTTTGTGAACGGTTTTTATAACCAATAATGATACCAATGATGTGGAAAGAACTGGGGAGTCAGGACTTCGAATGTGTGGACTTACACTGTAATTAACCAACGAAACGTTAAGCAGTCAACGACGTTACCCACATTAACACCCAGGTGGGGACTTATGTGGTCTGAAACGGGGACCAGAGTTATCTATTTTGTACAAAAAAGAAAACTGAAACATTATTTGCCAACAAAGATTTTCGAACCTAGAAGTTGGCCCTCATACTTATATTTTGTTAACGGTTTTTATAACAAATAATGATACCAATGATGTGGAAACAACTGGGGAGTCAGAACTTCGAATGTGTGGACTTACACTGTAATTAACCAACGAAACGTTAAGCAGTCAACGACGTTACCCACATTAACACCCAGGTGGGGACTTATGTGGTCTGAAACGGGGACCAGAGTTATATATTTTGTACAAAAAAGAAAACTGAAACATTATTTGCCCACAAAGAATTTCGAACCTAGAAGTTGGCCCTCATACTTATATTTTGTGAACGGTTTTTATAACCAATAATGATACCAATGATGTGGAAACAACTGGGTAGTCAGGACTTCGAATGTGTGGACTTACACTGTAATTAACCAACGAAACGTTAAGCAGTCAACGACGTTACTCACATTAACACCCAGGTGGGGACTTATGTGGTCTGAAACGGGGACCAGAGTGATCTATTTTGTACAAAAAAGAAAACTGAAACATTATTTGCCCACAAAGATTTTCGAACCTAGAAGTTGGCCCTCATACTTATATTTTGTGAACGGTTTTTATAACCAATAATGATACCAATGATGTGGAAACAACTGGGGAGTCAGAACTTCGAATGTGTGGACTTACACTGTAATTAACCAACGAAACGTTAAGCAGTCAACGACGTTACCCACATTAACACCCAGGTGGGGACTTATGTGGTCTGAAACGGGGACCAGAGTTATATATTTTGTACAAAAAAGAAAACTGAAACATTATTTGCCCACAAAGAATTTCGAACCTAGAAGTTGGCCCTCATACTTATATTTTGTGAACGGTTTTTATAACCAATAATGATACCAATGATGTGGAAACAACTGGGTAGTCAGGACTTCGAATGTGTGGACTTACACTGTAATTAACCAACGAAACGTTAAGCAGTCAACGACGTTACTCACATTAACACCCAGGTGGGGACTTATGTGGTCTGAAACGGGGACCAGAGTGATCTATTTTGTACAAAAAAGAAAACTGAAACATTATTTGCCCACAAAGATTTTCGAACCTAGAAGTTGGCCCTCATACTTATATTTTGTGAACGGTTTTTATAACCAATAATGATACCAATGATGTGGAAACAACTGGGGAGTCAGAACTTCGAATGTGTGGACTTACACTGTAATTAACCAACGAAACGTTAAGCAGTCAACGACGTTACCCACATTAACACCCAGGTGGGGACTTATGTGGTCTCAAACGGGGACCAGAGTTATCTATTTTGTACAAAAAAGAAAACTGAAACATTATTTGCCTACAAAGAATTTCGAACCTAGAAGTTGGCCCTCACACTTGTATTTTGTCAACGGTTTTTTATAACCAATAATGATACCAATGATGTGGAAACAACTGGGGAGTCAGGACTTCGAATGTGTGGACTTACACTGTAATTAACCAACGAAACATTAAGCAGTCAACGACGTTACCCACATTAACACCCAGGTGGGGACTTTTGTGGTCTGAAACAGGGACCAGAGTTATCTATTTTGTACAAAAAAGAAAACTGAAACATTATTTGCCCACAAAGAATTTCGAACCTAGAAGTTGGCCCTCATACTTATATTTTGTCAACGGTTTTTTATAACCAATAATGATACCAATGATGTGGAAACAACTGGGGAGTCAGTACTTCGAATGTGTGGACTTACACTGTAATTAACCAACGAAACGTTAAGCAGTTAACGACATTACCCACATTAACACCCAGGTGGGGACTTATGTGGTCTGTAACGGGGACCAGAGTTATCTATTTTGTACAAAAAAGAAAACTGAAACATTATTTGCCTACAAAGAATTTCGAACCTAGAAGTTGGCCCTCATACTTATATTTTGTCAACGGTTTTTTATAACCAATAATGATACCAATGATGTGGAAACAACTGGGAAGTCACGACTTCGAATGTGTGGACTTACATTGTAATTAACCAACGAAACATTAAGCAGTCAACGACGTTACCCACATTAACTCCCAGGTGGGGACTTATGTGGTCTGAAACGGGGACCAGAGTTATCTATTTTGTACAAAAAAGAAAACTGAAACATTATTTGCCCACAAAGAATTTCGAACCTAGAAGTTGGCCCTCATACGTATATTTTGTCAACGGTTTTTTATAACCAATAATGATACCAATGATGTGGAAACAACTGGGGAGTCAGAACTTCGAATGTGTGGACTTACACTGTAATTAACCAACGAAACATTAAGCAGTCAACGACGTTACCCACATTAACACCCAGGTGGGGACTTTTGTGGTCTGAAACAGGGACCAGAGTTATCTATTTTGTACAAAAAGGAAAACTGAAACATTATTTGCCCACAAAGAATTTCGAACCTAGAAGTTGGCCCTCATACTTATATTTTGTCAACGGTTTTTATAACCAATAATGATACCAATGATGTGGAAACAACTGGGGAGTCAGAACTTCGAATGTGTGGACTTACACTGTAATTAACCATCGAAACGTTAAGCAGTCAACGACGTTACCCACATTAACACCCAGGTGGGGACTTATGTGGTCTCAAACGGGGACCAGAGTTATCTATTTTGTACAAAAAAGAAAACTGAAACATTATTTGCCTACAAAGAATTTCGAACCTAGAAGTTGGCCCTCACACTTGTATTTTGTCAACGGTTTTTTATAACCAATAATGATACCAATGATGTGGAAACAACTGGGGAGTCAGGACTTCGAATGTGTGGACTTACACTGTAATTAACCAACGAAACGTTAAGCAGTCAACGACATTACCCACATTAACACCCAGGTGGGGACTTATGTGGTCTGTAACGGGGACCAGAGTTATCTATTTTGTACAAAAAAGAAAACTGAAACATTATTTGCCTACAAAGAATTTCGAACCTAGAAGTTGGCCCTCATACTTATATTTTGTCAACGGTTTTTTATAACCAATAATGATACCAATGATGTGGAAACAACTGGGGAGTCACGACTTCGAATGTGTGGACTTACATTGTAATTAACCAACGAAACATTAAGCAGTCAACGACGTTACCCACATTAACACCCAGGTGGGGACTTATGTGGTCTGAAACGGGGACCAGAGTTATCTATTTTGTACAAAAAAGAAAACTGAAACATTATTTGCCCACAAAGAATTTCGAACCTAGAAGTTGGCCCTCATACGTATATTTTGTCAAAGGTTTTTTATAACCAATAATGATACCAATGATGTGGAAACAACTGGGGAGTCAGAACTTCGAATGTGTGGACTTACACTGTAATTAACCAACGAAACGTTAAGTAGTCAACGACATTACCCACATTAACACCCAGGTGGGGACTTATGTGGTCTGAAAAGGGGACCAGAGTTATCTATTTTGTACAAAAAAGAACACTGAAACATTATTTGCCCACAAAGATTTTCGAACCTAGAAGTTGGCCCTCATACTTATATTTTGTGGTTTTTACAACCAATAATGATACCAATGATGTGGAAACAACTGGGGAGTCAGGACTTCGAATGTGTGGACTTACACTGTAATTAACCAACAAAACGTTAAGCAGTGAACGACATTACCCACATTAACACCCAGGTGGGGACTTATGTGGTCTGAAACGGGGACCAGAGTTATCTATTTTGTACAAAAAAGAAAACTGAAACATTATTTGCCCACAAAGAATTTCGAACCTAGAAGTTGGCCCTCATACTTATATTTTGTGAACGGTTTTTATAACCAATAATGATACCAATGATGTGGAAACAACTGGGGAGTCAGGACTTCGAATGTGTGGACTTACACTGTAATTAACCAACGAAACGTTAAGCAGTCAACGACGTTACCCACATTAACACCCAGGTGGGGACTTATGTGGTCTGAAACGGGGACCAGAGTTATCTATTTTGTATAAACAAGAAAACTGAAAAATTATTTGCCGACAAAGAATTTCGAACCTAGAAGTTGGCCCTCATACTTATATTTTGTCAACGGTTTTTTATAACCAATAATGATACCAATGATGTGGAAACAACTAGGGAGTCAGGACTTCGAATGTGTGGACTTACACTGTAATTAACAAACGAAACGTTAAGCAGTCAACGACATTACCCACATTAACACCCAGGTGGGGACTTATGTGGTCTGAAAAGGGGACCAGAGTTATCTATATTGTACAAAAAAGAAAACTGAAACATTATTTGCGCACAAAGATTTTCGAACCTAGAAGTTGGCCCTCATACTTATATTTTGTGAAGGTTTTTTATACCCAATAATGATACCAATGATGTGGAAACAACTGGGGAGTCAGGACTTCGAATGTGTGGACTTACACTGTAATTAACCAACGAAACGTTAAGCAGTCAACGACATTACCCACATTAACACCCAGGTGGGGACTTATGTGGTCTGAAACGGGGACCAGAGTTATCTATTTAGTACAAAAAAGAAAACTGAAACATTATTTGCCAACAAAGATTTTCGAACCTAGAAGTTGGCCCTCATACTTATATTTTGTTAACGGTTTTTATAACAAATAATGATACCAATGATGTGGAAACAACTGGGGAGTCAGAACTTCGAATGTGTGGACTTACACTGTAATTAACCAACGAAACGTTAAGCAGTCAACGACGTTACCCACATTAACACCCAGGTGGGGACTTATGTGGTCTGAAACGGGGACCAGAGTTATATATTTTGTACAAAAAAGAAAACTGAAACATTATTTGCCCACAAAGAATTTCGAACCTAGAAGTTGGCCCTCATACTTATATTTTTTCAATGGTTTTTTATAACCAATAATGATACCAATGATGTGGAAACAATTGGGGAGTCAGAACTTCGAATGTGTGGACTTACACTGTAATTAACCAACGAAACATTAAGCAGTCAACGACGTTACCCACATTAACACCCAGGTGGGGACTTATGTGGTCTGAAACGGGGACCAGAGTTATGTATTTTGTACAAAAAAGAAAACTGAAACATTATTTGCCCACAAAGAATTTCGAACCTAGAAGTTGGCCCTCATACGTATATTTTGTCAAAGGTTTTTTATAACCAATAATGATACCAATGATGTGGAAACAACTGGGGAGTCAGAACTTCGAATGTGTGGACTTACACTGTAATTAACCAACGAAACGTTAAGCAGTCAACGACATTACCCACATTAACACCCAGGTGGGGACTTATGTGGTCTGAAAAGGGGACCAGAGTTATCTATTTTGTACAAAAAAGAACACTGAAACATTATTTGCCCACAAAGATTTTCGAACCTAGAAGTTTGCCCTCATACTTATATTTTTTGGTTTTTACAACCAATAATGATACCAATGATGTGGAAACAACTGGGGAGTCAGGACTTCGAATGTGTGGACTTACACTGTAATTAACCAACAAAACGTTAAGCAGTGAACGACATTACCCACATTAACACCCAGGTGGGGACTTATGTGGTCTGAAACGGGGACCAGAGTTATCTATTTTGTACAAAAAAGAAAACTGAAACATTATTTGCCCACAAAGAATTTCGAACCTAGAAGTTGGCCCTCATACTTATATTTTGTGAACGGTTTTTATAACCAATAATGATACCAATGATGTGGAAACAACTGGGGAGTCAGGACTTCGAATGTGTGGACTTACACTGTAATTAACCAACGAAACGTTAAGCAGTCAACGACGTTACCCACATTAACACCCAGGTGGGGACTTATATGGTCTGAAACGGGGACCAGAGTTATCTATTTTGTATAAACAAGAAAACTGAAAAATTATTTGCCGACAATGAATTTCGAACCTAGAAGTTGGCCCTCATACTTATATTTTGTCAACGGTTTTTTATAACCAATAATGATACCAATGATGTGGAAACAACTAGGGAGTCAGGACTTCGAATGTGTGGACTTACACTGTAATTAACAAACGAAACGTTAAGCAGTCAACGACATTACCCACATTAACACCCAGGTGGGGACTTATGTGGTCTGAAAAGGGGACCAGAGTTATCTATTTTGTACAAAAAAGAAAACTGAAACATTATTTGCGCACAAAGATTTTCGAACCTAGAAGTTGGCCCTCATACTTATATTTTGTGAAGGTTTTTTATAACCAATAATGATACCAATGATGTGGAAACAACTGGGGAGTCAGGACTTCGAATGTGTGGACTTACACTGTAATTAACCAACGAAACGTTAAGCAGTCAACGACATTACCCACATTAACACCCAGGTGGGGACTTATGTGGTCTGAAACGGGGACCAGAGTTATCTATTTTGTACAAAAAAGAAAACTGAAACATTATTTGCCCACAAAGATTTTCGAACCTAGAAGTTGGCCCTCATACTTATACTTTGTGAACGGTTTTTATAACCAATAATGATACCAATGATGTGGAAAGAACTGGGGAGTCAGGACTTCGAATGTGTGGACTTACACTGTAATTAACCAACGAAACGTTAAGCAGTCAACGACGTTACCCACATTAACACCCAGGTGGGGACTTATGTGGTCTGAAACGGGGACCAGAGTTATCTATTTTGTACAAAAAAGAAAACTGAAACATTATTTGCCAACAAAGATTTTCGAACCTAGAAGTTGGCCCTCATACTTATATTTTGTTAACGGTTTTTATAACAAATAATGATACCAATGATGTGGAAACAACTGGGGAGTCAGAACTTCGAATGTGTGGACTTACACTGTAATTAACCAACGAAACGTTAAGCAGTCAACGACGTTACCCACATTAACACCCAGGTGGGGACTTATGTGGTCTGAAACGGGGACCAGAGTTATATATTTTGTACAAAAAAGAAAACTGAAACATTATTTGCCCACAAAGAATTTCGAACCTAGAAGTTGGCCCTCATACTTATATTTTTTCAATGGTTTTTTATAACCAATAATGATACCAATGATGTGGAAACAATTGGGGAGTCAGAACTTCAAATGTGTGGACTTACACTGTAATTAACCAACGAAACATTAAGCAGTCAACGACGTTACCCACATTAACACCCAGGTGGGGACTTATGTGGTCTGAAACGGGGACCAGAGTTATCTATTTTGTACAAAAAAGAAAACTGAAACATTATTTGCCCACAAAGAATTTCGAACCTAGAAGTTGGCCCTCATACGTATATTTTGTCAAAGGTTTTTTATAACCAATAATGATACCAATGATGTGGAAACAACTGGGGAGTCAGAACTTCGAATGTGTGGACTTACACTGTAATTAACCAACGAAACGTTAAGCAGTCAACGACATTACCCACATTAACACCCAGGTGGGGACTTATGTGGTCTGAAAAGGGGACCAGAGTTATCTATTTTGTACAAAAAAGAACACTGAAACATTATTTGCCCACAAAGATTTTCGAACCTAGAAGTTGGCCCTCATACTTATATTTTGTGGTTTTTACAACCAATAATGATACCAATGATGTGGAAACAACTGGGGAGTCAGGACTTCGAATGTGTGGACTTACACTGTAATTAACCAACAAAACGTTAAGCAGTCAACGACGTTACCCACATTAACACCCAGGTGGGGACTTATATGGTCTGAAACGGGGACCAGAGTTATCTATTTTGTATAAACAAGAAAACTGAAAAATTATTTGCCGACAATGAATTTCGAACCTAGAAGTTGGCCCTCATACTTATATTTTGTGAACGGTTTTTATAACCAATAATGATACCAATGATGTGGAAACAACTGGGGAGTCAGGACTTCGAATGTGTGGACTTACACTGTAATTAACCAACGAAACGTTAAGCAGTCAACGACGTTACCCACATTAACACCCAGGTGGGGACTTATATGGTCTGAAACGGGGACCAGAGTTATCTATTTTGTATAAACAAGAAAACTGAAAAATTATTTGCCGACAATGAATTTCGAACCTAGAAGTTGGCCCTCATACTTATATTTTGTCAACGGTTTTTTATAACCAATAATGATACCAATGATGTGGAAACAACTGGGGAGTCAGGACTTCGAATGTGTGGACTTACACTGTAATTAACCAACGAAACGTTAAGCAGTCAACGACATTACCCACATTAACACCCAGGTGGGGACTTATGTGGTCTGAAACGGGGACCAGAGTTATCTATTTTGTACAAAAAAGAAAACTGAAACATTATTTGCCCACAAAGATTTTCGAACCTAGAAGTTGGCCCTCATACTTATACTTTGTGAACGGTTTTTATAACCAATAATGATACCAATGATGTGGAAAGAACTGGGGAGTCAGGACTTCGAATGTGTGGACTTACACTGTAATTAACCAACGAAACGTTAAGCAGTCAACGACGTTACCCACATTAACACCCAGGTGGGGACTTATGTGGTCTGAAACGGGGACCAGAGTTATCTATTTTGTACAAAAAAGAAAACTGAAACATTATTTGCCAACAAAGATTTTCGAACCTAGAAGTTGGCCCTCATACTTATATTTTGTTAACGGTTTTTATAACAAATAATGATACCAATGATGTGGAAACAACTGGGGAGTCAGAACTTCGAATGTGTGGACTTACACTGTAATTAACCAACGAAACGTTAAGCAGTCAACGACGTTACCCACATTAACACCCAGGTGGGGACTTATGTGGTCTGAAACGGGGACCAGAGTTATATATTTTGTACAAAAAAGAAAACTGAAACATTATTTGCCCACAAAGAATTTCGAACCTAGAAGTTGGCCCTCATACTTATATTTTTTCAATGGTTTTTTATAAAATAATGATACCAATGATGTGGAAACAATTGGGGAGTCAGAACTTCAAATGTGTGGACTTACACTGTAATTAACCAACGAAACATTAAGCAGTCAACGACGTTACCCACATTAACACCCAGGTGGGGACTTATGTGGTCTGAAACGGGGACCAGAGTTATCTATTTTGTACAAAAAAGAAAACTGAAACATTATTTGCCCACAAAGAATTTCGAACCTAGAAGTTGGCCCTCATACGTATATTTTGTCAAAGGTTTTTTATAACCAATAATGATACCAATGATGTGGAAACAACTGGGGAGTCAGAACTTCGAATGTGTGGACTTACACTGTAATTAACCAACGAAACGTTAAGCAGTCAACGACATTACCCACATTAACACCCAGGTGGGGACTTATGTGGTCTGAAAAGGGGACCAGAGTTATCTATTTTGTACAAAAAAGAACACTGAAACATTATTTGCCCACAAAGATTTTCGAACCTAGAAGTTGGCCCTCATACTTATATTTTGTGGTTTTTACAACCAATAATCATACCAATGATGTGGAAACAACTGGGGAGTCAGGACTTCGAATGTGTGGACTTACACTGTAATTAACCAACAAAACGTTAAGCAGTGAACGACATTACCCACATTAACACCCAGGTGGGGACTTTTGTGGTCTGAAACGGGGACCAGAGTTATCTATTTTGTACAAAAAAGAAAACTGAAACATTATTTGCCCACAAAGAATTTCGAACCTAGAAGTTGGCCCTCATACTTATATTTTGTGAACGGTTTTTATAACCAATAATGATACCAATGATGTGGAAACAACTGGGGAGTCAGGACTTCGAATGTGTGGACTTACACTATAATTAACCAACGAAACGTTAAGCAGTCAACGACGTTACCCACATTAACACCCAGGTGGGGACTTATGTGGTCTGAAACGGGGACCAGAGTTATCTATTTTGTATAAACAAGAAAACTGAAAAATTATTTGCCGACAAAGAATTTCGAACCTAGAAGTTGGCCCTCATACTTATATTTTGTCAACGGTTTTTTATAACCAATAATGATACCAATGATGTGGAAACAACTGGGGAGTCAGGACTTCGAATGTGTGGACTTACACTGTAATTAACAAACGAAACGTTAAGCAGTCAACGACATTACCCACATTAACACCCAGGTGGGGACTTATGTGGTCTGAAAAGGGGACCAGAGTTATCTATTTTGTACAAAAAAGAAAACTGAAACATTATTTGCGCACAAAGATTTTCGAACCTAGAAGTTGGCCCTCATACTTATATTTTGTGAAGGTTTTTTATAACCAATAATGATACCAATGATGTGGAAACAACTGGGGAGTCAGGACTTCGAATGTGTGGACTTACACTGTAATTAACCAACCAAACATTAAGCAGTCAACGACATTATCCACATTAACACCCAGGTAGGGACTTATATAGTCTGAAACGGGGACCAGAGTTTTCTATTTTGTACAAAAAAGAAAACTGAAACATTATTTGCCCACAAAGAATTTCGAACCTAGAAGTTGGCCTTCATACTTATATTTTGTTAACGGTTTTTTATAACCAATAATGATACCAATGATGTGGAAACAACTGGGGAGTCAGGACTTCGAATGTGTGGACTTACACTGTAATTAACCAACGAAACGTTAAGCAGTCAACGACATTACCCACATTAACACCCAGGTGGGGACTTATGTGGTCTGAAACGGGGACCAGAGTTATCTATTTTGTACAAAAAAGAAAACTGAAACATTATTTGCCCACAAAGAATTTCGAACCTAGAAGTTGGCCCTCATACTTATATTTTGTGAACGGTTTTTATAACCAATAATGATACCAATGATGTGGAAAAACCTAGGGAGTCAGGACTTCGAATGTGTGGACTTACACTGTAATTAACCAACGAAACGTTAAGCAGTCAACGACGTTACCCACATTAACACCCAGGTGGGGACTTATGTGGTCTGAAACGGGGACCAGAGTTATCTATTTTGTACAAAAAAGAAAACTGAAACATTATTTGCCCACAAAGATTTTCGAACCTAGAAGTTGGCCCTCATACTTATATTTTGTGAACGGTTTTTATAACCAATAATGATACCAATGATGTGGAAACAACTGGGGAGTCAGAACTTCGAATGTGTGGACTTACATTGTAATTAACCAACGAAACGTTAAGCAGTCAACGACGTTACCCACATTAACACCCAGGTGGGGACTTATGTGGTCTGAAACGGGGACCAGAGTTATATATTTTGTACAAAAAAGAAAACTGAAACATTATTTGCCCACAAAGAATTTCGAACCTAGAAGTTAGCCCTCATACTTATATTTTTTCAACGATTTTTTATAACCAATAATGATACCAATGATGTGGAAACAACTGGGGAGTCAGAACTTCGAATGTGTAGACTTACACTGTAATTAACCAACGAAACATTAAGCAGTCAACGACATTATCCACATTAACACAGGTAGGGACTTATATAGTTTGAAACGGGGACCAGAGTTTTCTATTTTGTACAAAAAAGAAAACTGAAACATTATTTGCCCACAAAGAATTTCGAACCTAGAAGTTGGCCCTCATACTTATATTTTGTCAACGGTTTTTTATAACCAATAATGATACCAATGATGTGGAAACAACTGGGGAGTCAGGACTTCGAATGTGTGGACTTACACTGTAATTAACCAACCAAACATTAAGCAGTCAACGACATTATCCACATTAACACCCAGGTAGGGACTTATATAGTCTGAAACGGGGACCAGAGTTTTCTATTTTGTACAAAAAAGAAAACTGAAACATTATTTGCCCACAAAGAATTTCGAACCTAGAAGTTGGCCTTCATACTTATATTTTGTTAACGGTTTTTTATAACCAATAATGATACCAATAATGTGGAAACAACTAGGGAGTCAGGACTTCGAATGTGTGGACTTACACTGTAATTAACCAACGAAACGTTAAGCAGTCAACGACATTACCCACATTAACACCCAGGTGGGGACTTATGTGGTCTGAAATGGGGACCAAAGTTATCTATTTTGTACAAAAAAGAAAACTGAAACATTATTTGCCCACAAAGAATTTCGAAACTAGAAGTTGGCCCTCATACTTATATTTTGTGAACGGTTTTTATAACCAATAATGATACCAATGATGTGGAAACAACTGGGGAGTCAGAACTTCGAATGTGTGGAATTACACTGTAATTAACCAACGAAACGTTAAGCAGTCAACGACATTACCCACATTAACACCCAGGTGGGGACTTATGTGGTCTGAAACGGGGACCAGAGTTATCTATTTTGTACAAAAAAGAAAACTGAAACATTATTTGCCCACAAAGATTTTCGAACCTAGAAGTTGGCCCTCATACTTATATTTTGTGAACGGTTTTTATAACCAATAATGATACCAATGATGTGGAAACAACTGGGGAGTCAGAACTTCGAATGTGTGGACTTACATTGTAATTAACCAACGAAACGTTAAGCAGTCAACGACGTTACCCACATTAACACCCAGGTGGGGACTTATGTGGTCTGAAACGGGGACCAGAGTTATATATTTTGTACAAAAAAGAAAACTGAAACATTATTTGCCCACAAAGAATTTCGAACCTAGAAGTTAGCCCTCATACTTATATTTTTTCAACGATTTTTTATAACCAATAATGATACCAATGATGTGGAAACAACTGGGGAGTCAGAACTTCGAATGTGTAGACTTACACTGTAATTAACCAACGAAACATTAAGCAGTCAACGACATTATCCACATTAACACAGGTAGGGACTTATATAGTTTGAAACGGGGACCAGAGTTTTCTATTTTGTACAAAAAAGAAAACTGAAACATTATTTGCCCACAAAGAATTTCGAACCTAGAAGTTGGCCCTCATACTTATATTTTGTCAACGGTTTTTTATAACCAATAATGATACCAATGATGTGGAAACAACTGGGGAGTCAGGACTTCGAATGTGTGGACTTACACTGTAATTAACCAACCAAACATTAAGCAGTCAACGACATTATCCACATTAACACCCAGGTAGGGACTTATATAGTCTGAAACGGGGACCAGAGTTTTCTATTTTGTACAAAAAAGAAAACTGAAACATTATTTGCCCACAAAGAATTTCGAACCTAGAAGTTGGCCTTCATACTTATATTTTGTTAACGGTTTTTTATAACCAATAATGATACCAATAATGTGGAAACAACGAGGGAGTCAGGACTTCGAATGTGTGGACTTACACTGTAATTAACCAACGAAACGTTAAGCAGTCAACGACATTACCCACATTAACACCCAGGTGGGGACTTATGTGGTCTGAAATGGGGACCAGAGTTATCTATTTTGTACAAAAAAGAAAACTGAAACATTATTTGCCCACAAAGAATTTCGAAACTAGAAGTTGGCCCTCATACTTATATTTTGTGAACGGTTTTTATAACCAATAATGATACCAATGATGTGGAAACAACTGGGGAGTCAGAACTTCGAATGTGTGGAATTACACTGTAATTAACCAACGAAACGTTAAGCAGTCAACGACATTACCCACATTAACACCCAGGTGGGGACTTATGTGGTCTGAAACGGGGACCAGAGTTATCTATTTTGTTCAAAAAAGAAAACTGAAACATTATTTGTCTACAAAGAATTTCGAACCTAGAAGTTGGCCCTCACACTTATATTTTGTCAACGGTTTTTTATAACCAATAATGATACCAATGATGTGGAAACAACTGGGGAGTCAGAACTTCGAATGTGTGGACTTACACTGTAATTAACCAACGAAACATTAAGCAGTCAACGACATTACCCACATTAACACCCAGGTAGGGACTTATGTGGTCTGAAACGGGGACCAGAGTTATCTATTTTGTACAAAAAAGAAAACTGAAACATTATTTGCCCACAAAGAATTTCGAACCTAGAAGTTGGCCCTCATACTTATATTTTGTTAACGGTTTTTTATAACCAATAATGATACCAATGATGTGGAAACAATTGGGGAGTCAGGACTTCGAATATGTGGACTTACACTCTAATTAACCAACGAAACAATAAGCAGTCCACGACATTACCCACATTAACACCCAGGTGGGGACTTATGTGGTCTGAAACGGGGACCAGAGTTATCTATTTTGTACAAAAAAGAAAACTGAAACATTATTTGCCTACAAAGAATTTCGAACCTAGAAGTTGGACCTCACACTTATATTTTGTCAACGGTTTTTTATAACCAATAATGATACCAATGATGTGGAAACAACTGGGAGTCAGAACTTCGAATGTGTGGACTTACACTGTAATTAACCAACGAAACGTTAAGCAGTCAATGACATTACCCACATTAACACCCAGGTGGGGACTTATGTGGTCTGAAACGGGGACCAGAGTTATCTATTTTGTACAAAAAAGAAAACTGAAACATTATTTGCCCACAAAGATTTTCGAACCTAGAAGTTGGCCCTCATACTTATATTTTGTGAACGGTTTTTATAACCAATAATGATACCAATGATGTGGAAACAACTGGGGAGTCAGAACTTCGAATGTGTGGAATTACACTGTAATTAACCAACGAAACGTTAAGCAGTCAACGACATTACCCACATTAACACCCAGGTGGGGACTTATGTGGTCTGAAACGGGGACCAGAGTTATCTATTTTGTTCAAAAAAGAAAACTGAAACATTATTTGTCTACAAAGAATTTCGAACCTAGAAGTTGGCCCTCACACTTATATTTTGTCAACGGTTTTTTATAACCAATAATGATACCAATGATGTGGAAACAACTGGGGAGTCAGAACTTCGAATGTGTGGACTTACACTGTAATTAACCAACGAAACATTAAGCAGTCAACGACATTACCCACATTAACACCCAGGTAGGGACTTATGTGGTCTGAAACGGGGACCAGAGTTATCTATTTTGTACAAAAAAGAAAACTGAAACATTATTTGCCCACAAAGAATTTCGAACCTAGAAGTTGGCCCTCATACTTATATTTTGTTAACGGTTTTTTATAACCAATAATGATACCAATGATGTGGAAACAATTGGGGAGTCTGGACTTCGAATATGTGGACTTACACTCTAATTAACCAACGAAACAATAAGCAGTCCACGACATTACCCACATTAACACCCAGGTGGGGACTTATGTGGTCTGAAACGGGGACCAGAGTTATCTATTTTGTACAAAAAAGAAAACTGAATCATTATTTGCCCACAAAGACTTTCGAACCTAGAAGTTGGCCTTCATACTTATATTTTGTTAACGGTTTTTTATAACCAATAATGATACCAATAATGTGGAAACAACTAGGGAGTCAGGACTTCGAATGTGTGGACTTACACTGTAATTAACCAACGAAACGTTAAGCAGTCAACGACATTACCCACATTAACACCCAGGTGGGGACTTATGTGGTCTGAAATGGGGACCAGAGTTATCTATTTTGTACAAAAAAGAAAACTGAAACATTATTTGCCCACAAAGAATTTCGAAACTAGAAGTTGGCCCTCATACTTATATTTTGTGAACGGTTTTTATAACCAATAATGATACCAATGATGTGGAAACAACTGGGGAGTCAGGACTTCGAATGTGTGGACTTACACTGTAATTAACCAACGAAACGTTAAGCAGTCAACGACGTTATCCACATTAACACAGGTAGGGACTTATATAGTTTGAAACGGGGACCAGAGTTTTCTATTTTGTACAAAAAAGAAAACTGAAACATTATTTGCCCACAAAGAATTTCGAACCTAGAAGTTGGCCCTCATACTTATATTTTGTCAACGGTTTTTTATAACCAATAATGATACCAATGATGTGGAAACAACTGGGGAGTCAGGACTTCGAATGTGTGGACTTACACTGTAATTAACCAACCAAACATTAAGCAGTCAACGACATTATCCACATTAACACAGGTAGGGACTTATATAGTTTGAAACGGGGACCAGAGTTTTCTATTTTGTACAAAAAAGAAAACTGAAACATTATTTGCCCACAAAGAATTTCGAACCTAGAAGTTGGCCCTCATACTTATATTTTGTCAACGGTTTTTTATAACCAATAATGATACCAATGATGTGGAAACAACTGGGGAGTCAGGACTTCGAATGTGTGGACTTACACTGTAATTAACCAACCAAACATTAAGCAGTCAACGACATTATCCACATTAACACCCAGGTAGGGACTTATATAGTCTGAAACGGGGACCAGAGTTTTCTATTTTGTACAAAAAAGAAAACTGAAACATTATTTGCCCACAAAGAATTTCGAACCTAGAAGTTGGCCTTCATACTTATATTTTGTTAACGGTTTTTTATAACCAATAATGATACCAATAATGTGGAAACAACTAGGGAGTCAGGACTTCGAATGTGTGGACTTACACTGTAATTAACCAACGAAACGTTAAGCAGTCAACGACATTACCCACATTAACACCCAGGTGGGGACTTATGTGGTCTGAAATGGGGACCAGAGTTATCTATTTTGTACAAAAAAGAAAACTGAAACATTATTTGCCCACAAAGAATTTCGAAACTAGAAGTTGGCCCTCATACTTATATTTTGTGAACGGTTTTTATAACCAATAATGATACCAATGATGTGGAAACAACTGGGGAGTCAGGACTTCGAATGTGTGGACTTACACTGTAATTAACCAACGAAACGTTAAGCAGTCAACGACGTTACCCACATTAACACCCAGGTGGGGACTTATGTGGTCTGAAACGGGGACCAGAGTTATCTATTTTGTACAAAAAAGAAAACTGAAACATTATTTGCCCACAAAGATTTTCGAACCTAGAAGTTGGCCCTCATACTTATATTTTGTGAACGGTTTTTATAACCAATAATGATACCAATGATGTGGAAACAACTGGGGAGTCAGAACTTCGAATGTGTGGACTTACACTGTAATTAACCAACGAAACGTTAAGCAGTCAACGACGTTACCCACATTAACACCCAGGTGGGGACTTATGTGGTCTGAAACGGGGACCAGAGTTATATATTTTGTACAAAAAAGAAAACTGAAACATTATTTGCCGACAAAGAATTTCGAACCTAGAAGTTGGCCCTCATACTTATATTTTTTCAACGGTTTTTTATAACCAATAATGATACCAATGATGTGGAAACAACAGGGGAGTCAGAACTTCGAATGTGTGGACTTACACTGTAATTAACCAACGAAACATTAAGCAGTCAACGACATTACCCACATTAACACCCAGGTAGGGACTTATGTGGTCTGAAACGGGGACCAGAGTCATCTATTTTGTACAAAAAAGAAAACTGAAACATTATTTGCCCACAAAGAATTTCGAACCTAGAAGTTGGCCCTCATACTTATATTTTGTCAACGGTTTTTTATAACCAATAATGATACCAATGATGTGGAAACAACTGGGGAGTCAGAACTTCGAATGTGTGGAATTACACTGTAACTAACCAACGAAACGTTAAGCAGTCAACGACATTGCCCACATTAACACCCAGGTGGGGACTTATGTGGTCTGAAACGGGGACCAGAGTTATCTATTTTGTACAAAAAAGAAAACTGAAACATTATTTGTCTACAAAGAATTTCGAACCTAGAAGTTGGCCCTCACACTTATATTTTGTCAACGGTTTTTTATAACCAATAATGATACCAATGATGTGGAAACAACTGGGGAGTCAGAACTTCGAATGTGTGGACTTACACTGTAATTAACCAACGAAACATTAAGCAGTCAACGACATTACCCACATTAACACCCAGGTACGGACTTATGTGGTCTGAAACGGGGACCAGAGTTATCTATTTTGTACAAAAAAAAAACTGAAACATTATTTGCCCACAAAGAATTTCGAACCTAGAAGTTGGCCCTCATACTTATATTTTGTTAACGGTTTTTTATAACCAATAATGATACCAATGATGTGGAAACAATTGGGGAGTCAGGACTTCGAATATGTGGACTTACACTCTAATTAACCAACGAAACAATAAGCAGTCCACGACATTACCCACATTAACACCCAGGTGGGGACTTATGTGGTCTGAAACGGGGACCAGAGTTATCTATTTTGTACAAAAAAGAAAACTGAAACATTATTTGCCTACAAAGAATTTCGAACCTAGAAGTTGGACCTCACACTTATATTTTGTCAACGGTTTTTTATAACCAATAATGATACCAATGATGTGGAAACAACTGGGGAGTCAGAACTTCGAATGTGTGGACTTACACTGTAATTAACCAACGAAACGTTAAGCAGTCAACGACATTACCCACATTAACACCCAGGTGGGGACTTATGTGGTCTGAAACGGGGACCAGAGTTATCTATTTTGTACAAAAAAGAAAACTGAAACATTATTTGCCCACAAAGATTTTCGAACCTAGAAGTTGGCCCTCATACTTATATTTTGTGAACGGTTTTTATAACCAATAATGATACCAATGATGTGGAAACAACTGGGGAGTCAGAACTTCGAATGTGTGGAATTACACTGTAATTAACCAACGAAACGTTAAGCACTCAACGACATTACCCACATTAACACCCAGGTGGGGACTTATGTGGTCTGAAACGGGGACCAGAGTTATCTATTTTGTTCAAAAAAGAAAACTGAAACATTATTTGTCTACAAAGAATTTCGAACCTAGAAGTTGGCCCTCACACTTATATTTTGTCAACGGTTTTTTATAACCAATAATGATACCAATGATGTGGAAACAACTGGGGAGTCAGAACTTCGAATGTGTGGACTTACACTGTAATTAACCAACGAAACATTAAGCAGTCAACGACATTACCCACATTAACACCCAGGTAGGGACTTATGTGGTCTGAAACGGGGACCAGAGTTATCTATTTTGTACAAAAAAGAAAACTGAAACATTATTTGCCCACAAAGAATTTCGAACCTAGAAGTTGGCCCTCATACTTATATTTTGTTAACGGTTTTTTATAACCAATAATGATACCAATGATGTGGAAACAATTGGGGAGTCAGGACTTCGAATATGTGGACTTACACTTTAATTAACCAACGAAACAATAAGCAGTCCACGACATTACCCACATTAACACCCAGGTGGGGACTTATGTGGTCTGAAACGGGGACCAGAGTTATCTATTTTGTACAAAAAAGAAAACTGAAACATTATTTGCCTACAAAGAATTTCGAACCTAGAAGTTGGACCTCACACTTATATTTTGTCAACGGTTTTTTATAACCAATAATGATACCAATGATGTGGAAACAACTGGGAGTCAGAACTTCGAATGTGTGGACTTACACTGTAATTAACCAACGAAACGTTAAGCAGTCAATGACATTACCCACATTAACACCCAGGTGGGGACTTTTGTGGTCTGAAACGGGGACCAGAGTTATCTATTTTGTACAAAAAAGAAAACTGAAATATTATTTGCCCACAAAGAATTTCGAACCTAGAAGTTGGCCCTCATACTTATATTTTGTGAACGGTTTTTATAACCAATAATGATACCAATGATGTGGAAACAACTGGGGAGTCAGGACTTCGAATGTGTGGACTTACACTGTAATTAACCAACGAAACGTTAAGCAGTCAACGACGTTACCCACATTAACACCCAGGTGGGGACTTATGTGGTCTGAAACGGGGACCAGAGTTATATATTTTGTACAAAAAAGAAAACTGAAACATTATTTGCCCACAAAGAATTTCGAACCTAGAAGTTGGCCCTCATACTTATATTTTGTCAACGGTTTTTAATAACCAATAATGATACCAATGATGTGGAAACAACTGGGGAGTCAGAACTTCGAATGTGTGGACTTACACTGTAATTAACCAACGAAACATTAAGCAGTCAACGACATTACCCACATTAACACCCAGGTAGGGACTTATGTGGTCTGAAACGGGGACCAGAGCTATCTATTTTATACAAAAATTAAAACTGAAACATTATTTGCCCACAAAGAATTTCGAACCTAGAAGTTGGCCCTCACACTTATATTTTGTCAACGGTTTTTTATAACCAATAATGATACCAATGATGTGGAAACAATAGGGGAGTCAGGACTTCGAATATGTGGACTTACACTCTAATTAACCAACGAAACAATAAGCAGTCCACGACATTACCCACATTAACACCCAGGTCGGGACTTATATGGTCTAAAACGGGTACCAAAGTTATCTATTTTGTACAAACAAGAAAACTGAAACATTATTTGCCCACAAAGAATTTCGAACCTAGAAGTTGGCCCTCACACTTATATTTTGTCAACGGTTTTTTATAACCAATAATGATACCAATGATGTGGAAACAACTGGGGAGTCAGAACTTCGAATGTGTGGACTTACACTGTAATTAACCAACGAAACATTAAGCAGTCAACGACATTATCCACATTAAAACCCAGGTAGGGACTTATATAGTCTGAAACGGGGACCAGAGTTTTCTATTTTGTACAAAAAAGAAAACTGAAACATTATTTGCCCACAAAGAATTTCGAACCTAGAAGTTGGCCCTCACACTTATATTTTGTCAACGGTTTTTTATAACCAATAATGATACCAATGATGTGGAAACAACTGGGGAGTCAGGACTTCGAATGTGTGGACTTACACTGTAATTAACCAACGAAACATTAAGCAGTGAACGACATTACCCACATTAACACCCAGGTAGGGACTTATGTGGTATGAAACGGGGACCAGAGCTATCTATTTTATACAAAAAAGAAAAGTGAAACATTATTTGCCCACAAAGAATTTCGAACCTAGAAGTTGGCCCTTATACTTATATTTGGTCAACTGTTTTTTATAACCAATAATGATACCAATGATGTGGAAACAACTGGGGAGTCAGAACTTCGAATGTGTGGACTTACACTCTAATTAACCAACCAAACATTAAGCAGTCAACGACATTATCCACATTAACACCCAGGTAGGGACTTATATAGTCTGAAACGGGGACCAGAGTTTTCTATTTTGTACAAAAAAGAAAACTGAAACATTATTTGCCCACAAAGAATTTCGAACCTAGAAGTTGGCCCTCATACTTATATTTTTTCAACGGTTTTTTATAACCAATAATGATACCAATGATGTGGAAACAACTGGGGAGTCAGAACTTCGAATGTGTGGACTTACACTGTAATTAACCAACGAAACGTTAAGCAGTCAACGACGTTACCCACATTAACACCCAGGTGGGGACTTATGTGGTCTGAAACGGGGACCAGAGTTATATATTTTGTACAAAAAAGAAAACTGAAACATTATTTGCCGACAAAGAATTTCGAACCTAGAAGTTGGCCCTCATACTTATATTTTTTCAACGGTTTTTTATAACCAATAATGATACCAATGATGTGGAAACAACTGGGGAGTCAGAACTTCGAATGTGTGGACTTACACTGTAATTAACCAACGAAACATTAAGCAGTCAACGACATTACCCACATTAACACCCAGGTAGGGACTTATGTGGTCTGAAACGGGGACCAGAGTCATCTATTTTGTACAAAAAAGAAAACTGAAACATTATTTGCCCACAAAGAATTTCGAACCTAGAAGTTGGCCCTCATACTTATATTTTGTTAACGGTTTTTTATAACCAATAATGATACCAATGATGTGGAAACAATTGGGGAGTCAGGACTTCGAATATGTGGACTTACACTCTAATTAACCAACGAAACAATAAGTAGTCCACGACATTACCCACATTAACACCCAGGTCGGGACTTATATGGTCTAAAACGGGTACCAGAATTATCTATTTTGTACAAACAAGAAAACTGAAACATTATTTGCCCACAAAGAATTTCGAACCTAGAAGTTGGCCCTCAGACTTATATTTTGTCAACGGTTTTTTATAACCAATAATGATACCAATGATGTGGAAACAACTGGGGAGTCAGAACTTCGAATGTGTGGACTTACACTGTAATTAACCAACGAAACATTAAGCAGTCAACGACATTACCCACATTAACACCCAGGTAGGGACTTATGTAGTCTGAAACGGGGACCAGAGTTATCTATTTTGTACAAAAAAGAAAACTGAAACATTATTTGCCCACAAAGAATTTCGAACCTAGAAGTTGGCCCTCATACTTATATTTTTTCAACGGTTTTTTATAACCAATAATGATACCAATGATGTGGAAACAACTGGGGAGTCAGAACTTCGAATGTGTGGACTTACACTGTAATTAACCAACGAAACGTTAAGCAGTCAACGACGTTACCCACATTAACACCCAGGTGGGGACTTATGTGGTCTGAAACGGGGACCAGAGTTATCTATTTTGTACAAAAAAGAAAACTGAAACATTATTTGCCGACAAAGAATTTCGAACCTAGAAGTTGGACCTCACACTTATATTTTTTCAACGGTTTTTTATAACCAATAATGATACCAATGATGTGGAAACAACTGGGGAGTCAGAACTTCGAATGTGTGGACTTACACTGTAATTAACCAACGAAACGTTAAGCAGTCAATGACATTACCCACATTAACACCCAGGTGGGGACTTATGTGGTCTGAAACGGGGACCAGAGTTATCTATTTTGTACAAAAAAGAAAACTGAAATATTATTTGCCCACAAAGAATTTCGAACCTAGAAGTTGGCCCTCATACTTATATTTTGTGAACGGTTTTTATAACCAATAATGATACCAATGATGTGGAAACAACTGGGGAGTCAGGACTTCGAATGTGTGGACTTACACTGTAATTAACCAACGAAACGTTAAGCAGTCAACGACGTTACCCACATTAACACCCAGGTGGGGACTTATGTGGTCTGAAACGGGGACCAGAGTTATATATTTTGTACAAAAAAGAAAACTGAAACATTATTTGCCCACAAAGAATTTCGAACCTAGAAGTTGGCCCTCATACTTATATTTTGTCAACGGTTTTTAATAACCAATAATGATACCAATGATGTGGAAACAACTAGGGAGTCAGAACTTCGAATGTGTGGACTTACACTGTAATTAACCAACGAAACATTAAGCAGTCAACGACATTACCCACATTAACACCCAGGTAGGGACTTATGTGGTCTGAAACGGGGACCAGAGCTATCTATTTTATACAAAAATTAAAACTGAAACATTATTTGCCCACAAAGAATTTCGAACCTAGAAGTTGGCCCTCACACTTATATTTTGTCAACGGTTTTTTATAACCAATAATGATACCAATGATGTGGAAACAACTGGGGAGTCAGGACTTCGAATGTGTGGACTTACAGTGTAATTAACCAACGAAACATTAAGCAGTGAACGACATTACCCACATTAACACCCAGGTAGTGACTTATGTGGTCTGAAACGGGGACCAGAGCTATCTATTTTATACAAAAAAGAAAAGTGAAACATTATTTGCCCACAAAGAATTTCGAACCTAGAAGTTGGCCCTCATACTTATATTTTGTCAACTGTTTTTTATAACCAATAATGATACCAATGATGTGGAAACAACTGGGGAGTCAGAACTTCGAATGTGTGGACTTACACTGTAATTAACCAACGAAACGTTAAGCAGTCAACGACATTACCCACATTAACACCCAGGTGGGGACTTATGTGGTCTGAAACGGGGACCAGAGTTATATATTTTGTACAAAAAAGAAAACTGAAACATTATTTGTCTACAAAGAATTTCGAACCTAGAAGTTGGCCCTCACACTTATATTTTGTCAACGGTTTTTTATAACCAATAATGATACCAATGATGTGGAAACAACTAGGGAGTCAGGACTTCGAATGTGTGGACTTACACTGTAATTAACCAACGAAACATTAAGCAGTCAACGACATTATACACATTAACACCCAGGTAGGGACTTATGTAGTCTGAAACGGGGACCAGAGTTATCTATTTTGTACAAAAAAGAAAACTGAAACATTATTTGCCCACAAAGAATTTCGAACCTAGAAGTTGGCCCTCATACTTATATTTTCTTAACGGTTTTTTATAACCAATAATGATACCAATGATGTGGAAACAACTGGGGAGTCAGGACTTCGAATGTGTGGACTTACACTGTAATTAACCAACGAAACGTTAAGCAGTCAACGACATTACCCACAATAACACCCAGGTGGGGACTTATGTGGTCTGAAAAGGGGACCAGAGTTATCTATTTTGTACAAAAAAGAAAACTGAAACATTATTTGCCTACAAAGAATTTCGAACCTAGAAGTTGGCCCTCACACTTATATTTTGTCAACGGTTTTTTATAACCAATAATGATACCAATGATGTGGAAACAACTAGGGAGTCAGGACTTCGAATGTGTGGACTTACACTGTAATTAACCAACGAAACATTAAGTAGTCAACGACATTACCCACATTAACACCCAGGTAGGGACTTATGTGGTCTGAAACGGGGACCAGAGCTATCTATTTTATACAAAAAAGAAAACTGAAACATTATTTGCCCACAAAGAATTTCGAACCTAGAAGTTGGCCCTCATACTTATATTTTGTCAACGGTTTTTTATAACCAATAATGATACCAATGATGTGGAAACAATTGGGGAGTCAGGACTTCGAATATGTGGACTTACACTGTAATTAACCAACCAAACATTAAGCAGTCATCGACATTACCCACATTAACACCCAGGTGGGGACTTATGTGGTCTGAAAAGGGGACCAGAGTTATCTATTTTGTACAAAAAAGAAAACTGAAACATTATTTGCCCACAAAGAATTTCGAACCTAGAAGTTGGCCCTCATACTTATATTTTGTCAACGGTTTTTTATAACCAATAATGATACCAATGATGTGGAAACAACTTGGGAGTCAGGACTTCGAATGTGTGGACTTACACTGTAATTAACCAACGAAACATTAAGCAGTATATGACATTACCCACATTAACACCCAGGTGGGGACTTATGTGGTCTGAAACGGGGACCAAAGTTATCTATTTTGTACAAAAAAGAAAACTGAAACATTATTTGCCCACAAAGAATTTCGAACCTAAAAGTTGGCCCTCATACTTATATTTTGTGAACGGTTTTTATAACCAATAATGATACCAATGATGTGGAAACAATTGGGGAGTCAGGACTTCGAATGTGTGGACTTACACTGTAATTAACCAACGAAACGTTAAGCAGTCATAGACATTACCCACATTAACACCCAGGTGGGGACTTATGTGGTCTGAAACGGGGACCAAAGTTATCTATTTTGTACAAAAAAGAAAACTGAAACATTATTTGCCCACAAAGAATTTCGAACCTAGAAGTTGGCCCTCATACTTATATTTTGTGAACGGTTTTTATAACCAATAATGATACCAATGATGTGGAAACAACTGGGGAGTCAGGACTTCGAATGTGTGGACTTACACTGTAATTAACCAACGAAACGTTAAGCAGTCATAGACATTACCCACATTAACACCCAGGTGGGGACTTATGTGGTTTGAAACGGGGACCAGAGTTATCTATTTTGTACAAACAAGAAAACTGAAACATTATTTGCCCACAAAGAATTTCGAACCTAGAAGTTGGCCCTCATACTTATATTTTGTGAATGGTTTTTTATAACCAATAATGATACCAATGATGTGGAAACAACTGGGGAGTCAGGACTTCGAATGTGTGGACTTACACTGTAATTAACCAACGAAACGTTAAGCAGTCAACGACATTACCCACAATAACACCCAGGTGGGGACTTACGTGGTCTGAAAAGGGGACCAGAGTTATCTATTTTGTACAAAAAAGAAAACTGAAACATTATTTGCCCACAAAGAATTTCGAACCTAGAAGTTGACCCTCATACTTATATTTTGTGAATGGTTTTTTATAACCAATAATGATACCAATGATGTGGAAACAACTGGGGAGTCAGGACTTCGAATGTGTGGACTTACACTGTAATTAACCAACGAAACATTAAGCAGTCAACGACATTACCCACATTAACACCCAGGTAGGGACTTATGTGGTCTGAAACGGGGACCAGAGTTATCTATTTTGTACAAAAAAGAAAACTGAAACATTATTTGTCTACAAAGAATTTCGAACCTAGAAGTTGGCCCTCATACTTATATTTTGTCAACGGTTTTTTATAACCAATAATGATACCAATGATGTGGAAACAATTGGGGAGTCAGGACTTCGAATATGTGGACTTACACTGTAATTAACCAACCAAACATTAAGCAGTCAACGACATTACCCACAATAACACCCAGGTGGGGACTTATGTGGTCTGAAAAGGGGACCAGAGTTATCTATTTTGTACAAAAAAGAAAACTGAAACATTATTTGCCTACAAAGAATTTCGAACCTAGAAGTTGGCCCTCACACTTAAATTTTGTCAACGGTTTTTTATAACCAATAATGATACCAATGATGTGGAAACAATTGGGGAGTCAGGACTTCAAATATGTGGACTTACACTGTAATTAACCAACCAAACATTAAGCAGTCAACGACATTACCCACATTAACACCCAGGTGGGGACTTGTGTGGTCTGAAAAGGGGACCAGAGTTATCTATTTTGTACAAAAAAGAAAACTGAAACATTATTTGCCCACAAAGAATTTCGAACCTAGAAGTTGGCCCTCATACTTATATTTTGTCAACGGTTTTTTATAACCAATAATGATACCAATGATGTGGAAACAACTGGGGAGTCAGGACTTCGAATGTGTGGACTTACACTGTAATTAACCAACGAAACGTTAAGCAGTCATAGACATTACCCACATTAACACCCAGGTGGGGACTTATGTGGTTTGAAACGGGGACCAGAGTTATCTATTTTGTACAAACAAGAAAACTGAAACATTATTTGCCCACAAAGAATTTCGAACCTAGAAGTTGGCCCTCATACTTATATTTTGTGAATGGTTTTTTATAACCAATAATGATACCAATGATGTGGAAACAACTGGGGAGTCAGGACTTCGAATGTGTGGACTTACACTGTAATTAACCAACGAAACGTTAAGCAGTCAACGACATTACCCACAATAACACCCAGGTGGGGACTTATGTGGTCTGAAAAGGGGACCAGAGTTATCTATTTTGTACAAAAAAGAAAACTGAAACATTATTTGCCCACAAAGAATTTCGAACCTAGAAGTTGGCCCTCATACTTATATTTTGTCAACGGTTTTTTATAACCAATAATGATACCAATGATGTGGAAACAACTGGGGAGTCAGAACTTCGAATGTGTGGACTTACACTGTAATTAACCAACGAAACGTTAAGCAGTCAACGACATTACCCACATTAACACCCAGGTGGGGACTTATGTGGTCTGAAACGGGGACCAGAGTTATCTATTTTGTACAAAAAAGAAAACTGAAACATTATTTGTCCACAAAGAATTTCGAACCTAGAAGTTGGCCCTCACACTTATATTTTGTCAACGGTTTTTTATAACCAATAATGATACCAATGATGTGGAAATAACTGGGGAGTCAGGACTTCGAATGTGTGGACTTACACTGTAATTAACCAACGAAACATTAAGCAGTCAACGACATTACCCACATTAACACCCAGGTAGGGACTTATGTGGTCTGAAACGGGGACCAGAGCTATCTATTTTGTACAAAAAAGAAAACTGAAACATTATTTGCCCACAAAGAATTTCGAACCTAGAAGTTGGCCCTCACACTTATATTTTGTCAACGGTTTTTTATAACCAATAATGATACCAATGATGTGGAAACAACTGGGGAGTCAGAACTTCGAATGTGTGGACTTACACTGTAATTAACCAACGAAACGTTAAGCAGTCAACGGCATTACCCACATTAACACCCAGGTGGGGACTTATGTGGTCTGAAACGGGGACCAGAGTTATCTATTTTGTACAAAAAAGAAAACTGAAACATTATATGTCTATAAAGAATTTCGAACCTAGAAGTTGGCCCTCACACTTATATTTAGTCAACGGTTTTTTATAACCAATAATGATACCAATGATGTGGAAACAACTGGGGAGTCAGGACTTCGAATGTGTGGACTTACACTTTAATTAACCAACGAAACGTTAAGCAGTCAACGACATTACCCACATTAACACCCAGGTAGGGACTTATGTGGTCTGAAACGGGGACCAGAGCTATCTATTTTGTACAAAAAAGAAAACTGAAACATTATTTGCCCACAAAGAATTTCGAACCTAGAAGTTGGCCCTCACACTTATATTTTGTCAACGGTTTTTTATAACCAATAATGATACCAATGATGTGGAAACAACTGGGGAGTCAGAACTTCGAATGTGTGGACTTACACTGTAATTAACCAACGAAACGTTAAGCAGTCAACGGCATTACCCACATTAACACCCAGGTGGGGACTTATGTGGTCTGAAACGGAGACCAGAGTTATCTATTTTGTACAAAAAAGAAAACTGAAACATTATATGTCTATAAAGAATTTCGAACCTAGAAGTTGGCCCTCACACTTATATTTAGTCAACGGTTTTTTATAACCAATAATGATACCAATGATGTGGAAACAACTGGGGAGTCAGGACTTCGAATGTGTGGACTTACACTTTAATTAACCAACGAAACGTTAAGCAGTCAACGACATTACCCACATTAACACCCAGGTGGGGACTTATGTGGTCTGAAACGGGGACCAGAGTTATCTATTTTGTACAAAAAAGAAAACTGAAACATTATTTGTCTACAAAGAATTTCGAACCTAGAAGTTGGCCCTCACACTTATATTTTGTCAACGGTTTTTTATAACCAATAATGATACCAATGATGTGGAAACAACTAGGGAGCCAGGACTTCGAATGTGTGGACTTAGACTGTAATTAACCAACGAAACATTAAGCAGTCAACGACATTATCCACATTAACACCCAGGTAGGGACTTATATAGTCTGAAACGGGGACCAGAGTTTTCTATTTTGTACAAAAAAGAAAACTGAAACATTATTTGCCCACAAAGAATTTCGAACCTAGAAGTTGGCCCTCATACTTATATTTTGTCAACGGTTTTTTATAACCAATAATGATACCAATGATGTGGAAACAATTGGGGAGTCAGGACTTCGAATATGTGGACTTACACTCTAATTAACCAACGAAACAATAAGCAGTCCACGACATTACCCACATTAACACCCAGGTGGGGACTTATATGGTCTAAAACGGGTACCAGAGTTATCTATTTTGTACAAACAAGAAAACTGAAACATTATTTGCCCACAAAGAATTTCGAACCGAGAAGTTGGCCCTGATAATTATATTTTGTCAACGGTTTTTTATAACCAATAATGATACCAATGATGTGGAAACAACTGGGAAGTCAGAACTTCGAATGTATGGACTTACACTGTAATTAACCAACGAAACGTTAAGCAGTCAACGACATTACCCACATTAACACCCAGGTGGGGACTTATGTGGTCTGAAACGGGGACCAGAGTTATCTATTTTGTACAAAAAAAAAACTGAAACATTTTTTGTCTACAAAGAATTTCGAACCTAGAAGTTGGCCCTCACACTTATATTTTGTCAACGGTTTTTTATAACCAATAATGATACCAATGATGTGGAAACAACTGGGGAGTCAGGACTTCGAATGTGTGGACTTACACTGTAATTAACCAACGAAACATTAAGCAGTCAACGACATTACCCACATTAACACCCAGGTAGGGACTTATGTGGTCTGAAACGGGGACCAGAGTTATCTATTTTGTACAAAAAAGAAAACTGAAACATTATTTGCCCACAAAGAATTTCGAATCTAGAAGTTGGCCCTCATACTTATATTTTGTCAACGGTTTTTTATAACCAATAATGATACCAATGATGTGGAAACAACTGGGGAGTCAGGACTTCGAATGTGTGGACTTACACTGTAATTAACCAACCAAACATTAAGCAGTCAACGACATTATCCACATTAACACCCAGGTAGGGACTTATATAGTCTGAAACGGGGATCAGAGTTTTCTATTTTGTACAAAAAAGAAAACTGAAACATTATTTGCCCACAAAGAATTTCGAACCTAGAAGTTGGCCCTCATACTTATATTTTGCTAACGGTTTTTTATAACCAATAATGATACCAATGATGTGGAAACAACTCGGGAGTCAGGACTTCGAATGTGTGGACTTACACTGTAATTAACCAACGAAACGTTAAGCAGTCAACGACATTACCCACATTAACACCCAGGTGGGAACTTATGTGGTCTGAAACGGGGACCAGAGTTATCTATTTTGTACAAAAAAGAAAACTGAAACATTATTTGCCTACAAAGAATTTTGAACCTAGAAGTTGGCCCTCACACTTATATTTTGTCAACGGTTTTTTATAACCAATAATGATACCAATGATGTGGAAATAACTGGGGAGTCAGGACTTCGAATGTGTGGACTTACACTGTAATTAACCAACGAAACATTAAGCAGTCAACGACATTACCCACATTAACACCCAGGTAGGGACTTATGTGGTCTGAAACGGGGACCAGAGCTATCTATTTTGTACAAAAAAGAAAACTGAAACATTATTTGCCCACAAAGAATTTCGAACCTAGAAGTTGGCCCTCATACTTATATTTTGTCAACGGTTTTTTATAACCAATAATGATACCAATGATGTGGAAACAACTGGGGAGTCAGGACTTCGATTGTGTGGACTTACACTTTAATTAACCAACCAAACATTAAGCAGTCAACGACATTACCCACATTAACACCCAGGTAGGGACTTATGTAGTCTGAAACGGGGACCAGAGTTATCTATTTTGTACAAAAAAGAAAACTGAAACATTATTTGCCCACAAAGAATTTCGAACCTAGAAGTTGGCCCTCATACTTATATTTTGTCAACGGTTTTTTATAACCAATAATGATACCAATGATGTGGAAATAACTGGGGAGTCAGGACTTCGAATGTGTGGACTTACACTGTAATTAACCAACGAAACATTAAGCAGTCAACGACATTACCCACATTAACACCCAGGTAGGGACTTATGTGGTCTGAAACGGGGACCAGAGCTATCTATTTTGTACAAAAAAGAAAACTGAAACATTATTTGCCCACAAAGAATTTCGAACCTAGAAGTTGGCCCTCATACTTATATTTTGTCAACGGTTTTTTATAACCAATAATGATACCAATGATGTGGAAACAATTGGGGAGTCAGGACTTCGAATATGTGGACTTACACTGTAATTACCCAACCAAACATTAAGCAGTCAACGACATTACCCACATTAACTCCCAGGTAGGGACTTATGTCGTCTGAAACGGGGACCAGAGTTATCTATTTTGTACAAAAAAGAAAACTGAAACATTATTTGCCAACAAAGAATTTCGAACCTAGAAGTTGGCCCTCACACTTATATTTTGTCAACGGTTTTTTATAACCAATAATGATACCAATGATGTGGAAACAACTGGGGAGTCAGGACTTCGATTGTGTGGACTTACACTTTAATTAACCAACCAAACATTAAGCAGTCAACGACATTATCCACATTAACACCCAGGTAGGGACTTATGTAGTCTGAAACGGGGACCAGAGTTATCTATTTTGTACAAAAAAGAAAACTGAAACATTATTTGCCCACAAAGAATTTCGAACCTAGAAGTTGGCCCTCATACTTATATTTTGTCAACGGTTTTTTATAACCAATAATGATACCAATGATGTGGAAACAACTAGGGAGTCAGAACTTCGAATGTGTGGACTTACACTGTAATTAACCAACGAAACGTTAAGCAGTCAACGACATTACCCACATTAACACCCAGGTGGGGACTTATGTGGTCTGAAACGGGGACCAGAGTTATCTATTTTGTACAAAAAAGAAAACTGAAACATTATTTGTCTACAAAGAATTTCGAACCTAGAAGTTGGCCCTCACACTTATATTTTGTCAACGGTTTTTTATAACCAATAATGATACCAATGATGTGGAAACAACTGGGGAGTCAGGACTTCGATTGTGTGGACTTACACTTTAATTAACCAACCAAACATTAAGCAGTCAACGACATTATCCACATTAACACCCAGGTAGGGACTTATGTAGTCTGAAACGGGGACCAGAGTTATCTATTTTGTACAAAAAAGAAAACTGAAACATTATTTGCCCACAAAGAATTTCGAACCTAGAAGTTGGCCCTCATACTTATATTTTGTCAACGGTTTTTTATAACCAATAATGATACCAATGATGTGGAAACAATTGGGGAGTCAGGACTTCGAATATGTGGACTTACACTGTAATTAACCAACCAAACATTAAGCAGTCAACGACATTACCCACATTAACTCCCAGGTAGGGACTTATGTCGTCTGAAACGGGGACCAGAGTTATCTATTTTGTACAAAAAAGAAAACTGAAACATTATTTGCCAACAAAGAATTTCGAACCTAGAAGTTGGCCCTCATACTTATATTTTGTCAACGGTTTTTTATAACCAATAACGATACCAATGATGTGGAAACAACTGGGAGTCAGGACTTCGAATGTGTGGACTTACACTTTAATTAACCAACCAAACATTAAGCAGTCAACGACATTATCCGCATTAACACCCAGGTAGGGACTTATGTAGTCTGAAACGGGGACCAGAGTTATCTATTTTGTACAAAAAAGAAAACTGAAACATTATTTGCCCACAAAGAATTTCGAACCTAGAAGTTGGCCCTCATACTAATATTTTGTCAACGGTTTTTTATAACCAATAATGATACCAATGATGTGGAAACAATTGGGGAGTCAGGACTTCGAATATGTGGACTTACACTGTAATTACCCAACCAAACATTAAGCAGTCAACGACATTACCCACATTAACTCCCAGGTAGGGACTTATGTCTTCTGAAACGGGGACCAGAGTTATCTATTTTGTACAAAAAAGAAAACTGAAACATTATTTGCCAACAAAGAATTTCGAACCTAGAAGTTGGCCCTCACACTTATATTTTGTCAACGGTTTTTTATAACCAATAATGATACCAATGATGTGGAAACAACTGGGGAGTCAGCACTTCGATTGTGTGGACTTACACTTTAATTAACCAACCAAACATTAAGCAGTCAACGACATTATCCACATTAACACCCAGGTAGGGACTTATGTAGTCTGAAATGGGGACCAGAGTTATCTATTTTGTACAAAAAAGAAAACTGAAACATTATTTGCCCACAAAGAATTTCGAACCTAGAAGTTGGCCCTCATACTTATATTTTGTCAACGGTTTTTTATAACCAATAATGATACCAATGATGTGGAAACAACTGGGGAGTCAGAACTTCGAATGTGTGGACTTACACTGTAATTAACCAACGAAACGTTAAGCAGTCAACGACATTACCCACATTAACACCCAGGTGGGGACTTATGTGGTCTGAAACGGGGACCAGAGTTATCTATTTTGTACAAAAAAGAAAACTGAAACATTATTTGTCTACAAAGAATTTCGAACCTAGAAGTTGGCCCTCCCACTTATATTTTGTCAACGGTTTTTTATAACCAATAATGATACCAATGATGTGGAAACAACTGGGGAGTCAGGACTTCGATTGTGTGGACTTACACTTTAATTAACCAACCAAACATTAAGCAGTCAACGACATTATCCACATTAACACCCAGGTAGGGACTTATGTAGTCTGAAACGGGAACCAGAGTTATCTATTTTGTACAAAAAAGAAAACTGAAACATTATTTGCCCACAAAGAATTTCGAACCTAGAAGTTGGCCCTCATACTTATATTTTGTCAACGGTTTTTTATAACCAATAATGATACCAATGATGTGGAAACAACTGGGGAGTCAGAACTTCGAATGTGTGGACTTACACTGTAATTAACCAACGAAACGTTAAGCAGTCAACGACATTACCCACATTAACACCCAGGTGGGGACTTATGTGGTCTGAAACGAGGACCAGAGTTATCTATTTTGTACAAAAAAGAAAACTGAAACATTATTTGCCCACAAAGAATTTCGAACCTAGAAGTTGGCCCTCATACTTATATTTTGTCAACGGTTTTTTATAACCAATAATGATACCAATGATGTGGAAACAATTGGGGAGTCAGGACTTCGAATATGTGGACTTACACTGTAATTACCCAACCAAACATTAAGCAGTCAACGACATTACCCACATTAACTCCCAGGTAGGGACTTATGTCGTCTGAAACGGGGACCAGAGTTATCTATTTTGTACAAAAAAGAAAACTGAAACATTATTTGTCTACAAAGAATTTCGAACCTAGAAGTTGGCCCTCACACTTATATTTTGTCAACGGTTTTTTATAACCAATAATGATACCAATGATGTGGAAACAACTGGGGAGTCAGGACTTCGAATGTGTGGACTTACACTGTAATTAACCAACGAAACGTTAAGCAGTCAACGACATTACCCACATTAACACCCAGGTGGGGACTTATGTGGTCTGAAACGGGGACCAGAGTTATCTATTTTGTACAAAAAAGAAAACTGAAACATTATTTATCTACAAAGAATTTCGAACCTAGAAGTTGGCCCTCACACTTATATTTTGTCAAAGGTTTTTTATAACCAATAATGATACCAATGATGTGGAAACAACTGGGGAGTCAGAACTTCGAATGTGTGGACTTACACTGTAATTAACCAACGAAACGTTAAGCAGTCAACGACATTACCCACATTAACACCCAGGTGGGGACTTATGGGGTCTGAAACGGGGACCAGAGTTATCTATTTTGTACAAAAAAGAAAACTGAAACATTATTTGTCTACAAAGAATTTCGAACCTAGAAGTTGGCCCTCACACTTATATTTTGTCAACGGTTTTTTATAACCAATAATGATACCAATGATGTGGAAACAACTGGGGAGTCAGGACTTCGATTGTGTGGACTTACACTTTAATTAACCAACCAAACATTAAGCAGTCAACGACATTATCCACATTAACACCCAGGTAGGGACTTATGTAGTCTGAAACGGGAACCAGAGTTATCTATTTTGTACAAAAAAGAAAACTGAAACATTATTTGCCCACAAAGAATTTCGAACCTAGAAGTTGGCCCTCATACTTATATTTTGTCAACGGTTTTTTATAACCAATAATGATACCAATGATGTGGAAACAACTGGGGAGTCAGAACTTCGAATGTGTGGACTTACACTGTAATTAACCAACGAAACGTTAAGCAGTCAACGACATTACCCACATTAACACCCAGGTGGGGACTTATGTGGTCTGAAACGGGGACCAGAGTTATCTATTTTGTACAAAAAAGAAAACTGAAACATTATTTGTCTACAAAGAATTTCGAACCTAGAAGTTGGCCCTCACACTTATATTTTGTCAACGGTTTTTTATAACCAATAATGATACCAATGATGTGGAAACAACTGGGGAGTCAGGACTTCGATTGTGTGGACTTACACTTTAATTAACCAACCAAACATTAAGCAGTCAACGACATTATCCACATTAACACCCAGGTAGGGACTTATGTAGTCTGAAACGGGAACCAGAGTTATCTATTTTGTACAAAAAAGAAAACTGAAACATTATTTGCCCACAAAGAATTTCGAACCTAGAAGTTGGCCCTCATACTTATATTTTGTCAACGGTTTTTTATAACCAATAATGATACCAATGATGTGGAAACAACTGGGGAGTCAGAACTTCGAATGTGTGGACTTACACTGTAATTAACCAACGAAACGTTAAGCAGTCAACGACATTATCCACATTAACACCCAGGTAGGGACTTATGTAGTCTGAAACGGGAACCAGAGTTATCTATTTTGTACAAAAAAGAAAACTGAAACATTATTTGCCCACAAAGAATTTCGAACCTAGAAGTTGGCCCTCATACTTATATTTTGTCAACGGTTTTTTATAACCAATAATGATACCAATGATGTGGAAACAACTAGGGAGTCAGAACTTCGAATGTGTGGACTTACAATGTAATTAACCAACGAAACGTTAAGCAGTCAACGACATTACCCACATTAACACCCAGGTGGGGACTTATGTGGTCTGAAACGGGGACCAGAGTTATCTATTTTGTACAAAAAAGAAAACTGAAACATTATTTGCCCACAAAGAATTTCGAACCTAGAAGTTGGCCCTCATACTTATATTTTGTCAACGGTTTTTTATAACCAATAATGATACCAATGATGTGGAAACAACTGGGGAGTCAGAACTTCGAATGTGTGGACTTACACTGTAATTAACCAACGAAACGTTAAGCAGTCAACGACATAACCCACATTAACACCCAGGTGGGGACTTATGTGGTCTGAAACGGGGACCAGAGTTATCTATTTTGTACAAAAAAGAAAACTGAAACATTATTTGTCTACAAAGAATTTCGAACCTAGAAGTTGGCCCTCACACTTATATTTTGTCAACGGTTTTTTATAACCAATAATGATACCAATGATGTGGAAACAACTGGGGAGTCAGGACTTCGATTGTGTGGACTTACACTTTAATTAACCAACCAAACATTGAGCAGTCAACGACATTTTCACATTAACACCCAGGTAGGGACTTATGTAGTCTGAAACGGGGACCAGAGTTATCTATTTTGTACAAAAAAGAAAACTGAAACATTATTTGCCCACAAAGAATTTCGAACCTAGAAGTTGGCCCTCATACTTATATTTTGTCAACGGTTTTTTATAACCAATAATGATACCAATGATGTGGAAACAATTGGGGAGTCAGGACTTCGAATATGTGGACTTACACTGTAATTAACCAACCAAACATTAAGCAGTCAACGATATTACCCACATTAACTCCCAGGTAGGGACTTATGTCGTCTGAAACGGGGACCAGAGTTATCTATTTTGTACAAAAAAGAAAACTGAAACATTATTTGCCAACAAAGAATTTCGAACCTAGAAGTTGGCCCTCATACTTATATTTTGTCAACGGTTTTTTATAACCAATAACGATACCAATGATGTGGAAACAACTGGGAGTGAGGACTTCGAATGTGTGGACTTACACTTTAATTAACCAACCAAACATTAAGCAGTCAACGACATTATCCACATTAACACCCAGGTAGGGACTTATGTAGTCTGAAACGGCGACCAGAGTTATCTATTTTGTACAAAAAAGAAAACTGAAACATTATTTGCCCACAAAGAATTTCGAACCTAGAAGTTGGCCCTCATACTTATATTTTGTCAACGGTTTTTTATAACCAATAATGATACCAATGATGTGGAAACAACTGGGGAGTCAGAACTTCGAATGTGTGGACTTACATTGTAATTAACCAACGAAACGTTAAGCAGTCAACGACATTACCCACATTAACACCCAGGTGGGGACTTATGTGGTCTGAAACGGGGACCAGAGTTATCTATTTTGTACAAAAAAGAAAACTGAAACATTATTTGTCTACAAAGAATTTCGAACCTAGAAGTTGGCCCTCACACTTATATTTTGTCAACGGTTTTTTATAACCAATAATGATACCAATGATGTGGAAACAACTGGGGAGTCAGGACTTCGATTGTGTGGACTTACACTTTAATTAACCAACCAAACATTAAGCAGTCAACGACATTATCCACATTAACACCCAGGTAGGGACTTATGTAGTCTGAAACGGGAACCAGAGTTATCTATTTTGTACAAAAAAGAAAACTGAAACATTATTTGCCCACAAAGAATTTCGAACCTAGAAGTTGGCCCTCATACTTATATTTTGTCAACGGTTTTTTATAACCAATAATGATACCAATGATGTGGAAACAACTGGGGAGTCAGAACTTCGAATGTGTGGACTTACACTGTAATTAACCAACGAAACGTTAAGCAGTCAACGACATTACCCACATTAACACCCAGGTGGGGACTTATGTGGTCTGAAACGAGGACCAGAGTTATCTATTTTGTACAAAAAAGAAAACTGAAACATTATTTGCCCACAAAGAATTTCGAACCTAGAAGTTGGCCCTCATACTTATATTTTGTCAACGGTTTTTTATAACCAATAATGATACCAATGATGTGGAAACAATTGGGGAGTCAGGACTTCGAATATGTGGACTTACACTGTAATTACCCAACCAAACATTAAGCAGTCAACGACATTACCCACATTAACTCCCAGGTAGGGACTTATGTCGTCTGAAACGGGGACCAGAGTTATCTATTTTGTACAAAAAAGAAAACTGAAACATTATTTGTCTACAAAGAATTTCGAACCTAGAAGTTGGCCCTCACACTTATATTTTGTCAACGGTTTTTTATAACCAATAATGATACCAATGATGTGGAAACAACTGGGGAGTCAGGACTTCGAATGTGTGGACTTACACTGTAATTAACCAACGAAACGTTAAGCAGTCAACGACATTACCCACATTAACACCCAGGTGGGGACTTATGTGGTCTGAAACGGGGACCAGAGTTATCTATTTTGTACAAAAAAGAAAACTGAAACATTATTTAACTACAAAGAATTTCGAACCTAGAAGTTGGCCCTCACACTTATATTTTGTCAAAGGTTTTTTATAACCAATAATGATACCAATGATGTGGAAACAACTGGGGAGTCAGAACTTCGAATGTGTGGACTTACACTGTAATTAACCAACGAAACGTTAAGCAGTCAACGACATTACCCACATTAACACCCAGGTGGGGACTTATGTGGTCTGAAACGGGGACCAGAGTTATCTATTTTGTACAAAAAAGAAAACTGAAACATTATTTGTCTACAAAGAATTTCGAACCTAGAAGTTGGCTCTCACACTTATATTTTGTCAACGGTTTTTTATAACCAATAATGATACCAATGATGTGGAAACAACTGGGGAGTCAGCACTTCGATTGTGTGGACTTACACTTTAATTAACCAACCAAACATTAAGCAGTCAACGACATTATCCACATTAACACCCAGGTAGGGACTTATGTAGTCTGAAACGGGAACCAGAGTTATCTATTTTGTACAAAAAAGAAAACTGAAACATTATTTGCCCACAAAGAATTTCGAACCTAGAAGTTGGCCCTCATACTTATATTTTGTCAACGGTTTTTTATAACCAATAATGATACCAATGATGTGGAAACAACTGGGGAGTCAGAACTTCGAATGTGTGGACTTACACTGTAATTAACCAACGAAACGTTAAGCAGTCAACGACATTACCCACATTAACACCCAGGTGGGGACTTATGTGGTCTGAAACGGGGACCAGAGTTATCTATTTTGTACAAAAAAGAAAACTGAAACATTATTTGTCTACAAAGAATTTCGAACCTAGAAGTTGGCCCTCACACTTATATTTTGTCAACGGTTTTTTATAACCAATAATGATACCAATGATGTGGAAACAACTGGGGAGTCAGGACTTCGATTGTGTGGACTTACACTTTAATTAACCAACCAAACATTAAGCAGTCAACGACATTATCCACATTAACACCCAGGTAGGGACTTATGTAGTCTGAAACGGGAACCAGAGTTATCTATTTTGTACAAAAAAGAAAACTGAAACATTATTTGCCCACAAAGAATTTCGAACCTAGAAGTTGGCCCTCATACTTATATTTTGTCAACGGTTTTTTATAACCAATAATGATACCAATGATGTGGAAACAACTGGGGAGTCAGAACTTCGAATGTGTGGACTTACACTGTAATTAACCAACGAAACGTTAAGCAGTCAACGACATTATCCACATTAACACCCAGGTAGGGACTTATGTAGTCTGAAACGGGAACCAGAGTTATCTATTTTGTACAAAAAAGAAAACTGAAACATTATTTGCCCACAAAGAATTTCGAACCTAGAAGTTGGCCCTCATACTTATATTTTGTCAACGGTTTTTTATAACCAATAATGATACCAATGATGTGGAAACAACTGGGGAGTCAGAACTTCGAATGTGTGGACTTACAATGTAATTAACCAACGAAACGTTAAGCAGTCAACGACATTACCCACATTAACACCCAGGTGGGGACTTATGTGGTCTGAAACGGGGACCAGAGTTATCTATTTTGTACAAAAAAGAAAACTGAAACATTATTTGCCCACAAAGAATTTCGAACCTAGAAGTTGGCCCTCATACTTATATTTTGTCAACGGTTTTTTATAACCAATAATGATACCAATGATGTGGAAACAACTGGGGAGTCAGAACTTCGAATGTGTGGACTTACACTGTAATTAACCAACGAAACGTTAAGCAGTCAACGACATTACCCACATTAACACCCAGGTGGGGACTTATGTGGTCTGAAACGGGGACCAGAGTTATCTATTTTGTACAAAAAAGAAAACTGAAACATTATTTGTCTACAAAGAATTCCGAACCTAGAAGTTGGCCCTCACACTTATATTTTGTCAAAGGTTTTTTATAACCAATAATGATACCAATGATGTGGAAACAACTGGGGAGTCAGAACTTCGAATGTGTGGACTTACACTGTAATTAACCAACGAAACGTTAAGCAGTCAACGACATTACCCACATTAACACCCAGGTGGGGACTTATGTGGTCTGAAACGGGGACCAGAGTTATCTATTTTGTACAAAAAAGAAAACTGAAACATTATTTGTCTACAAAGAATTTCGAACCTAGAAGTTGGCCCTCACACTTATATTTTGTCAACGGTTTTTTATAACCAATAATGATACCAATGATGTGGAAACAACTGGGGAGTCAGGACTTCGATTGTGTGGACTTACACTTTAATTAACCAACCAAACATTGAGCAGTCAACGACATTTTCACATTAACACCCAGGTAGGGACTTATGTAGTCTGAAACGGGGACCAGAGTTATCTATTTTGTACAAAAAAGAAAACTGAAACATTATTTGCCCACAAAGAATTTCGAACCTAGAAGTTGGCCCTCATACTTATATTTTGTCAACGGTTTTTTATAACCAATAATGATACCAATGATGTGGAAACAATTGGGGAGTCAGGACTTCGAATATGTGGACTTACATTGTAATTAACCAACCAAACATTAAGCAGTCAACGACATTACCCACATTAACTCCCAGGTAGGGACTTATGTCGTCTGAAACGGGGACCAGAGTTATCTATTTTGTACAAAAAAGAAAACTGAAACATTATTTGCCAACAAAGAATTTCGAACCTAGAAGTTGGCCCTCATACTTATATTTTGTCAACGGTTTTTTATAACCAATAACGATACCAATGATGTGGAAACAACTGGGAGTCAGGACTTCGAATGTGTGGACTTACACTTTAATTAACCAACCAAACATTAAGCAGTCAACGACATTATCCACATTAACACCCAGGTAGGGACTTATGTAGTCTGAAACGGGGACCAGAGTTATCTATTTTGTACAAAAAAGAAAACTGAAACATTATTTGCCCACAAAGAATTTCGAACCTAGAAGTTGGCCCTCATACTTATATTTTGTCAACGGTTTTTTATAACCAATAATGATACCAATGATGTGGAAACAACTGGGGAGTCAGAACTTCGAATGTGTGGACTTACACTGTAATTAACCAACGAAACGTTAAGCAGTCAACGACATTACCCACATTAACACCCAGGTGGGGACTTATGTGGTCTGAAACGGGGACCAGAGTTATCTATTTTGTACAAAAAAGAAAACTGAAACATTATTTGTCTACAAAGAATTTCGAACCTAGAAGTTGGCCCTCACACTTATATTTTGTCAACGGTTTTTTATAACCAATAATGATACCAATGATGTGGAAACAACTGGGGAGTCAGGACTTCGATTGTGTGGACTTACACTTTAATTAACCAACCAAACATTAAGCAGTCAACGACATTATCCACATTAACACCCAGGTAGGGACTTATGTAGTCTGAAACGGGAACCAGAGTTATCTATTTTGTACAAAAAAGAAAACTGAAACATTATTTGCCCACAAAGAATTTCGAACCTAGAAGTTGGCCCTCATACTTATATTTTGTCAACGGTTTTTTATAACCAATAATGATACCAATGATGTGGAAACAACTGGGGAGTCAAAACTTCGAATGTGTGGACTTACACTGTAATTAACCAACGAAACGTTAAGCAGTCAACGACATTACCCACATTAACACCCAGGTGGGGACTTATGTGGTCTGAAACGAGGACCAGAGTTATCTATTTTGTACAAAAAAGAAAACTGAAACATTATTTGCCCACAAAGAATTTCGAACCTAGAAGTTGGCCCTCATACTTATATTTTGTCAACGGTTTTTTATAACCAATAATGATACCAATGATGTGGAAACAATTGGGGAGTCAGGACTTCGAATATGTGGACTTACACTGTAAATACCCAACCAAACATTAAGCAGTCAACGACATTACCCACATTAACTCCCAGGTAGGGACTTATGTCGTCTGAAACGGGGACCAGAGTTATCTATTTTGTACAAAAAAGAAAACTGAAACATTATTTGTCTACAAAGAATTTCGAACCTAGAAGTTGGCCCTCACACTTATATTTTGTCAACGATTTTTTATAACCAATAATGATACCAATGATGTGGAAACAACTGGGGAGTCAGGACTTCGAATGTGTGGACTTACACTGTAATTAACCAACGAAACGTTAAGCAGTCAACGACATTACCCACATTAACACCCAGGTGGGGACTTATGTGGTCTGAAACGGGGACCAGAGTTATCTATTTTGTACAAAAAAGAAAACTGAAACATTATTTATCGACAAAGAATTTCGAACCTAGAAGTTGGCCCTCACACATATATTTTGTCAAAGGTTTTTTATAACCAATAATGATACCAATGATGTGGAAACAACTGGGGAGTCAGAACTTCGAATGTGTGGACTTACACTGTAATTAACCAACGAAACGTTAAGCAGTCAACGACATTACCCACATTAACACCCAGGTGGGGACTTATGTGGTCTGAAACGGGGACCAGAGTTATCTATTTTGTACAAAAAAGAAAACTGAAACATTATTTGTCTACAAAGAATTTCGAACCTAGAAGTTGGCCCTCACACTTATATTTTGTCAACGGTTTTTTATAACCAATAATGATACCAATGATGTGGAAACAACTGGGGAGTCAGGACTTCGATTGTGTGGACTTACACTTTAATTAACCAACCAAACATTAAGCAGTCAACGACATTATCCACATTAACACCCAGGTAGGGACTTATGTAGTCTGAAACGGGAACCAGAGTTATCTATTTTGTACAAAAAAGAAAACTGAAACATTATTTGCCCACAAAGAATTTCGAACCTAGAAGTTGGCCCTCACACTTATATTTTGTCAACGGTTTTTTATAACCAATAATGATACCAATGATGTGGAAACAACTGGGGAGTCAGAACTTCGAATGTGTGGACTTACACTGTAATTAACCAACGAAACGTTAAGCAGTCAACGACATTACCCACATTAACACCCAGGTGGGGACTTATGTGGTCTGAAACGGGGACCAGAGTTATCTATTTTGTACAAAAAAGAAAACTGAAACATTATTTGTCTACAAAGAATTTCGAACCTAGAAGTTGGCCCTCACACTTATATTTTGTCAACGGTTTTTTATAACCAATAATGATACCAATGATGTGGAAACAACTGGGGAGTCAGGACTTCGATTGTGTGGACTTACACTTTAATTAACCAACCAAACATTAAGCAGTCAACGACATTATCCACATTAACACCCAGGTAGGGACTTATGTAGTCTGAAACGGGAACCAGAGTTATCTATTTTGTACAAAAAAGAAAACTGAAACATTATTTGCCCACAAAGAATTTCGAACCTAGAAGTTGGCCCTCATACTTATATTTTGTCAACGGTTTTTTATAACCAATAATGATACCAATGATGTGGAAACAACTAGGGAGTCAGAACTTCGAATGTGTGGACTTACACTGTAATTAACCAACGAAACGTTAAGCAGTCAACGACATTATCCACATTAACACCCAGGTAGGGACTTATGTAGTCTGAAACGGGAACCAGAGTTATCTATTTTGTACAAAAAAGAAAACTGAAACATTATTTGCCCACAAAGAATTTCGAACCTAGAAGTTGGCCCTCATACTTATATTTTGTCAACGATTTTTTATAACCAATAATGATACCAATGATGTGGAAACAACTGGGGAGTCAGAACTTCGAATGTGTGGACTTACAATGTAATTAACCAACGAAACGTTAAGCAGTCAACGACATTACCCACATTAACACCCAGGTGGGGACTTATGTGGTCTGAAACGGGGACCAGAGTTATCTATTTTGTACAAAAAAGAAAACTGAAACATTATTTGCCCACAAAGAATTTCGAACCTAGAAGTTGGCCCTCATACTTATATTTTGTCAACGGTTTTTTATAACCAATAATGATACCAATGATGTGGAAACAACTGGGGAGTCAGAACTTCGAATGTGTGGACTTACACTGTAATTAACCAACGAAACGTTAAGCAGTCAACGACATTACCCACATTAACACCCAGGTGGGGACTTATGTGGTCTGAAACGGGGACCAGAGTTATCTATTTTGTACAAAAAAGAAAACTGAAACATTATTTGTCTACAAAGAATTTCGAACCTAGAAGTTGGCCCTCACACTTATATTTTGTCAAAGGTTTTTTATAACCAATAATGATACCAATGATGTGGAAACAACTGGGGAGTCAGAACTTCGAATGTGTGGACTTACACTGTAATTAACCAACGAAACGTTAAGCAGTCAACGACATTACCCACATTAACACCCAGGTGGGGACTTATGTGGTCTGAAACGGGGACCAGAGTTATCTATTTTGTACAAAAAAGAAAACTGAAACATTATTTGTCTACAAAGAATTTCGAACCTAGAAGTTGGCCCTCACACTTATATTTTGTCAACGGTTTTTTATAACCAATAATGATACCAATGATGTGGAAACAACTGGGGAGTCAGGACTTCGATTGTGTGGACTTACACTTTAATTAACCAACCAAACATTGAGCAGTCAACGACATTTTCACATTAACACCCAGGTAGGGACTTATGTAGTCTGAAACGGGGACCAGAGTTATCTATTTTGTACAAAAAAGAAAACTGAAACATTATTTGCCCACAAAGAATTTCGAACCTAGAAGTTGGCCCTCATACTTATATTTTGTCAACGGTTTTTTATAACCAATAATGATACCAATGATGTGGAAACAATTGGGGAGTCAGGACTTCGAATATGTGGACTTACACTGTAATTAACCAACCAAACATTAAGCAGTCAACGACATTACCCACATTAACTCCCAGGTAGGGACTTATGTCGTCTGAAACGGGGACCAGAGTTATCTATTTTGTACAAAAAAGAAAACTGAAACATTATTTGCCAACAAAGAATTTCGAACCTAGAAGTTGGCCCTCATACTTATATTTTGTCAACGGTTTTTTATAACCAATAACGATACCAATGATGTGGAAACAACTGGGAGTCAGGACTTCGAATGTGTGGACTTACACTTTAATTAACCAACCAAACATTAAGCAGTCAACGACATTATCCGCATTAACACCCAGGTAGGGACTTATGTAGTCTGAAACGGGGACCAGAGTTATCTATTTTGTACAAAAAAGAAAACTAAAACATTATTTGCCCACAAAGAATTTCGAACCTAGAAGTTGGCCCTCATACTTATATTTTGTCAACGGTTTTTTATAACCAATAATGATACCAATGATGTGGAAACAATTGGGGAGTCAGGACTTCGAATATGTGGACTTACACTGTAATTACCCAACCAAACATTAAGCAGTCAACGACATTACCCACATTAACTCCCAGGTAGGGACTTATGTCGTCTGAAACGGGGACCAGAGTTATCTATTTTGTACAAAAAAGAAAACTGAAACATTATTTGCCCACAAAGAATTTCGAACCTAGAAGTTGGCCCTCATACTTATATTTTGTCAACGGTTTTTTATAACCAATAATGATACCAATGATGTGGAAACAACTGGGGAGTCAGAACTTCGAATGTGTGGACTTACAATGTAATTAACCAACGAAACGTTAAGCAGTCAACGACATTACCCACATTAACACCCAGGTGGGGACTTATGTGGTCTGAAACGGGGACCAGAGTTATCTATTTTGTACAAAAAAGAAAACTGAAACATTATTTGCCCACAAAGAATTTCGAACCTAGAAGTTGGCCCTCATACTTATATTTTGTCAACGGTTTTTTATAACCAATAATGATACCAATGATGTGGAAACAACTGGGGAGTCAGAACTTCGAATGTGTGGACTTACACTGTAATTAACCAACGAAACGTTAAGCAGTCAACGACATTACCCACATTAACACCCAGGTGGGGACTTATGTGGTCTGAAACGGGGACCAGAGTTATCTATTTTGTACAAAAAAGAAAACTGAAACATTATTTGTCTACAAAGAATTTCGAACCTAGAAGTTGGCCCTCACACTTATATTTTGTCAAAGGTTTTTTATAACCAATAATGATACCAATGATGTGGAAACAACTGGGGAGTCAGAACTTCGAATGTGTGGACTTACACTGTAATTAACCAACGAAACGTTAAGCAGTCAACGACATTACCCACATTAACACCCAGGTGGGGACTTATGTGGTCTGAAACGGGGACCAGAGTTATCTATTTTGTACAAAAAAGAAAACTGAAACATTATTTGTCTACAAAGAATTTCGAACCTAGAAGTTGGCCCTCACACTTATATTTTGTCAACGGTTTTTTATAACCAATAATGATACCAATGATGTGGAAACAACTGGGGAGTCAGGACTTCGATTGTGTGGACTTACACTTTAATTAACCAACCAAACATTGAGCAGTCAACGACATTTTCACATTAACACCCAGGTAGGGACTTATGTAGTCTGAAACGGGGACCAGAGTTATCTATTTTGTACAAAAAAGAAAACTGAAACATTATTTGCCCACAAAGAATTTCGAACCTAGAAGTTGGCCCTCATACTTATATTTTGTCAACGGTTTTTTATAACCAATAATGATACCAATGATGTGGAAACAATTGGGGAGTCAGGACTTCGAATATGTGGACTTACACTGTAATTAACCAACCAAACATTAAGCAGTCAACGACATTACCCACATTAACTCCCAGGTAGGGACTTATGTCGTCTGAAACGGGGACCAGAGTTATCTATTTTGTACAAAAAAGAAAACTGAAACATTATTTGCCAACAAAGAATTTCGAACCTAGAAGTTGGCCCTCATACTTATATTTTGTCAACGGTTTTTTATAACCAATAACGATACCAATGATGTGGAAACAACTGGGAGTCAGGACTTCGAATGTGTGGACTTACACTTTAATTAACCAACCAAACATTAAGCAGTCAACGACATTATCCGCATTAACACCCAGGTAGGGACTTATGTAGTCTGAAACGGGGACCAGAGTTATCTATTTTGTACAAAAAAGAAAACTAAAACATTATTTGCCCACAAAGAATTTCGAACCTAGAAGTTGGCCCTCATACTTATATTTTGTCAACGGTTTTTTATAACCAATAATGATACCAATGATGTGGAAACAATTGGGGAGTCAGGACTTCGAATATGTGGACTTACACTGTAATTACCCAACCAAACATTAAGCAGTCAACGACATTACCCACATTAACTCCCAGGTAGGGACTTATGTCGTCTGAAACGGGGACCAGAGTTATCTATTTTGTACAAAAAAGAAAACTGAAACATTATTTGCCCACAAAGAATTTCGAACCTAGAAGTTGGCCCTCATACTTATATTTTGTCAACGGTTTTTTATAACCAATAATGATACCAATGATGTGGAAACAACTGGGGAGTCAGAACTTCGAATGTGTGGACTTACACTGTAATTAACCAACGAAACGTTAAGCAGTCAACGACATTACCCACATTAACACCCAGGTGGGGACTTATGTGGTCTGAAACGGGGACCAGAGTTATCTATTTTGTACAAAAAAGAAAACTGAAACATTATTTGTCTACAAAGAATTTCGAACCTAGAAGTTGGCCCTCACACTTATATTTTGTCAAAGGTTTTTTATAACCAATAATGATACCAATGATGTGGAAACAACTGGGGAGTCAGAACTTCGAATGTGTGGACTTACACTGTAATTAACCAACGAAACGTTAAGCAGTCAACGACATTACCCACATTAACACCCAGGTGGGGACTTATGTGGTCTGAAACGGGGACCAGAGTTATCTATTTTGTACAAAAAAGAAAACTGAAACATTATTTGTCTACAAAGAATTTCGAACCTAGAAGTTGGCCCTCACACTTATATTTTGTCAATGGTTTTTTATAACCAATAATGATACCAATGATGTGGAAACAACTGGGGAGTCAGGACTTCGATTGTGTGGACTTACACTTTAATTAACCAACCAAACATTGAGCAGTCAACGACATTTTCACATTAACACCCAGGTAGGGACTTATGTAGTCTGAAACGGGGACCAGAGTTATCTATTTTGTACAAAAAAGAAAACTGAAACATTATTTGCCCACAAAGAATTTCGAACCTAGAAGTTGGCCCTCATACTTATATTTTGTCAACGGTTTTTTATAACCAATAATGATACCAATGATGTGGAAACAATTGGGGAGTCAGGACTTCGAATATGTGGACTTACACTGTAATTAACCAACCCAAACATTAAGCAGTCAACGACATTACCCACATTAACTCCCAGGTAGGGACTTATGTCGTCTGAAACGGGGACCAGAGTTATCTATTTTGTACAAAAAAGAAAACTGAAACATTATTTGCCAACAAAGAATTTTGAACCTAGAAGTTGGCCCTCATACTTATATTTTGTCAACGGTTTTTTATAACCAATAACGATACCAATGATGTGGAAACAACTGGGAGTCAGGACTTCGAATGTGTGGACTTACACTTTAATTAACCAACCAAACATTAAGCAGTCAACGACATTATCCGCATTAACACCCAGGTAGGGACTTATGTAGTCTGAAACGGGGACCAGAGTTATCTATTTTGTACAAAAAAGAAAACTGAAACATTATTTGCCCACAAAGAATTTCGAACCTAGAAGTTGGCCCTCATACTTATATTTTGTCAACGGTTTTTTATAACCAATAATGATACCAATGATGTGGAAACAACTGGGGAGTCAGAACTTCGAATGTGTGGACTTACACTGTAATTAACCAACGAAACGTTAAGCAGTCAACGACATTACCCACATTAACACCCAGGTGGGGACTTATGTGGTCTGAAACGGGGACCAGAGTTATCTATTTTGTACAAAAAAGAAAACTGAAACATTATTTGTCTACAAAGAATTTCGAACCTAGAAGTTGGCCCTCACACTTATATTTTGTCAACGGTTTTTTATAACCAATAATGATACCAATGATGTGGAAACAACTGGGGAGTCAGGACTTCGATTGTGTGGACTTACACTTTAATTAACCAACCAAACATTAAGCAGTCAACGACATTATCCACATTAACACCCAGGTAGGGACTTATGTAGTCTGAAACGGGAACCAGAGTTATCTATTTTGTACAAAAAAGAAAACTGAAACATTATTTGCCCACAAAGAATTTCGAACCTAGAAGTTGGCCCTCATACTTATATTTTGTCAACGGTTTTTTATAACCAATAATGATACCAATGATGTGGAAACAACTGGGGAGTCAAAACTTCGAATGTGTGGACTTACACTGTAATTAACCAACGAAACGTTAAGCAGTCAACGACATTACCCACATTAACACCCAGGTGGGGACTTATGTGGTCTGAAACGAGGACCAGAGTTATCTATTTTGTACAAAAAAGAAAACTGAAACATTATTTGCCCACAAAGAATTTCGAACCTAGAAGTTGGCCCTCATACTTATATTTTGTCAACGGTTTTTTATAACCAATAATGATACCAATGATGTGGAAACAATTGGGGAGTCAGGACTTCGAATATGTGGACTTACACTGTAAATACCCAACCAAACATTAAGCAGTCAACGACATTACCCACATTAACTCCCAGGTAGGGACTTATGTCGTCTGAAACGGGGACCAGAGTTATCTATTTTGTACAAAAAAGAAAACTGAAACATTATTTGTCTACAAAGAATTTCGAACCTAGAAGTTGGCCCTCACACTTATATTTTGTCAACGATTTTTTATAACCAATAATGATACCAATGATGTGGAAACAACTGGGGAGTCAGGACTTCGAATGTGTGGACTTACACTGTAATTAACCAACGAAACGTTAAGCAGTCAACGACATTACCCACATTAACACCCAGGTGGGGACTTATGTGGTCTGAAACGGGGACCAGAGTTATCTATTTTGTACAAAAAAGAAAACTGAAACATTATTTATCGACAAAGAATTTCGAACCTAGAAGTTGGCCCTCACACATATATTTTGTCAAAGGTTTTTTATAACCAATAATGATACCAATGATGTGGAAACAACTGGGGAGTCAGAACTTCGAATGTGTGGACTTACACTGTAATTAACCAACGAAACGTTAAGCAGTCAACGACATTACCCACATTAACACCCAGGTGGGGACTTATGTGGTCTGAAACGGGGACCAGAGTTATCTATTTTGTACAAAAAAGAAAACTGAAACATTATTTGTCTACAAAGAATTTCGAACCTAGAAGTTGGCCCTCACACTTATATTTTGTCAACGGTTTTTTATAACCAATAATGATACCAATGATGTGGAAACAACTGGGGAGTCAGGACTTCGATTGTGTGGACTTACACTTTAATTAACCAACCAAACATTAAGCAGTCAACGACATTATCCACATTAACACCCAGGTAGGGACTTATGTAGTCTGAAACGGGAACCAGAGTTATCTATTTTGTACAAAAAAGAAAACTGAAACATTATTTGCCCACAAAGAATTTCGAACCTAGAAGTTGGCCCTCACACTTATATTTTGTCAACGGTTTTTTATAACCAATAATGATACCAATGATGTGGAAACAACTGGGGAGTCAGAACTTCGAATGTGTGGACTTACACTGTAATTAACCAACGAAACGTTAAGCAGTCAACGACATTACCCACATTAACACCCAGGTGGGGACTTATGTGGTCTGAAACGGGGACCAGAGTTATCTATTTTGTACAAAAAAGAAAACTGAAACATTATTTGTCTACAAAGAATTTCGAACCTAGAAGTTGGCCCTCACACTTATATTTTGTCAACGGTTTTTTATAACCAATAATGATACCAATGATGTGGAAACAACTGGGGAGTCAGGACTTCGATTGTGTGGACTTACACTTTAATTAACCAACCAAACATTAAGCAGTCAACGACATTATCCACATTAACACCCAGGTAGGGACTTATGTAGTCTGAAACGGGAACCAGAGTTATCTATTTTGTACAAAAAAGAAAACTGAAACATTATTTGCCCACAAAGAATTTCGAACCTAGAAGTTGGCCCTCATACTTATATTTTGTCAACGGTTTTTTATAACCAATAATGATACCAATGATGTGGAAACAACTAGGGAGTCAGAACTTCGAATGTGTGGACTTACACTGTAATTAACCAACGAAACGTTAAGCAGTCAACGACATTATCCACATTAACACCCAGGTAGGGACTTATGTAGTCTGAAACGGGAACCAGAGTTATCTATTTTGTACAAAAAAGAAAACTGAAACATTATTTGCCCACAAAGAATTTCGAACCTAGAAGTTGGCCCTCATACTTATATTTTGTCAACGATTTTTTATAACCAATAATGATACCAATGATGTGGAAACAACTGGGGAGTCAGAACTTCGAATGTGTGGACTTACAATGTAATTAACCAACGAAACGTTAAGCAGTCAACGACATTACCCACATTAACACCCAGGTGGGGACTTATGTGGTCTGAAACGGGGACCAGAGTTATCTATTTTGTACAAAAAAGAAAACTGAAACATTATTTGCCCACAAAGAATTTCGAACCTAGAAGTTGGCCCTCATACTTATATTTTGTCAACGGTTTTTTATAACCAATAATGATACCAATGATGTGGAAACAACTGGGGAGTCAGAACTTCGAATGTGTGGACTTACACTGTAATTAACCAACGAAACGTTAAGCAGTCAACGACATTACCCACATTAACACCCAGGTGGGGACTTATGTGGTCTGAAACGGGGACCAGAGTTATCTATTTTGTACAAAAAAGAAAACTGAAACATTATTTGTCTACAAAGAATTTCGAACCTAGAAGTTGGCCCTCACACTTATATTTTGTCAAAGGTTTTTTATAACCAATAATGATACCAATGATGTGGAAACAACTGGGGAGTCAGAACTTCGAATGTGTGGACTTACACTGTAATTAACCAACGAAACGTTAAGCAGTCAACGACATTACCCACATTAACACCCAGGTGGGGACTTATGTGGTCTGAAACGGGGACCAGAGTTATCTATTTTGTACAAAAAAGAAAACTGAAACATTATTTGTCTACAAAGAATTTCGAACCTAGAAGTTGGCCCTCACACTTATATTTTGTCAACGGTTTTTTATAACCAATAATGATACCAATGATGTGGAAACAACTGGGGAGTCAGGACTTCGATTGTGTGGACTTACACTTTAATTAACCAACCAAACATTGAGCAGTCAACGACATTTTCACATTAACACCCAGGTAGGGACTTATGTAGTCTGAAACGGGGACCAGAGTTATCTATTTTGTACAAAAAAGAAAACTGAAACATTATTTGCCCACAAAGAATTTCGAACCTAGAAGTTGGCCCTCATACTTATATTTTGTCAACGGTTTTTTATAACCAATAATGATACCAATGATGTGGAAACAATTGGGGAGTCAGGACTTCGAATATGTGGACTTACACTGTAATTAACCAACCAAACATTAAGCAGTCAACGACATTACCCACATTAACTCCCAGGTAGGGACTTATGTCGTCTGAAACGGGGACCAGAGTTATCTATTTTGTACAAAAAAGAAAACTGAAACATTATTTGCCAACAAAGAATTTCGAACCTAGAAGTTGGCCCTCATACTTATATTTTGTCAACGGTTTTTTATAACCAATAACGATACCAATGATGTGGAAACAACTGGGAGTCAGGACTTCGAATGTGTGGACTTACACTTTAATTAACCAACCAAACATTAAGCAGTCAACGACATTATCCGCATTAACACCCAGGTAGGGACTTATGTAGTCTGAAACGGGGACCAGAGTTATCTATTTTGTACAAAAAAGAAAACTAAAACATTATTTGCCCACAAAGAATTTCGAACCTAGAAGTTGGCCCTCATACTTATATTTTGTCAACGGTTTTTTATAACCAATAATGATACCAATGATGTGGAAACAATTGGGGAGTCAGGACTTCGAATATGTGGACTTACACTGTAATTACCCAACCAAACATTAAGCAGTCAACGACATTACCCACATTAACTCCCAGGTAGGGACTTATGTCGTCTGAAACGGGGACCAGAGTTATCTATTTTGTACAAAAAAGAAAACTGAAACATTATTTGCCCACAAAGAATTTCGAACCTAGAAGTTGGCCCTCATACTTATATTTTGTCAACGGTTTTTTATAACCAATAATGATACCAATGATGTGGAAACAACTGGGGAGTCAGAACTTCGAATGTGTGGACTTACACTGTAATTAACCAACGAAACGTTAAGCAGTCAACGACATTACCCACATTAACACCCAGGTGGGGACTTATGTGGTCTGAAACGGGGACCAGAGTTATCTATTTTGTACAAAAAAGAAAACTGAAACATTATTTGTCTACAAAGAATTTCGAACCTAGAAGTTGGCCCTCACACTTATATTTTGTCAAAGGTTTTTTATAACCAATAATGATACCAATGATGTGGAAACAACTGGGGAGTCAGAACTTCGAATGTGTGGACTTACACTGTAATTAACCAACGAAACGTTAAGCAGTCAACGACATTACCCACATTAACACCCAGGTGGGGACTTATGTGGTCTGAAACGGGGACCAGAGTTATCTATTTTGTACAAAAAAGAAAACTGAAACATTATTTGTCTACAAAGAATTTCGAACCTAGAAGTTGGCCCTCACACTTATATTTTGTCAATGGTTTTTTATAACCAATAATGATACCAATGATGTGGAAACAACTGGGGAGTCAGGACTTCGATTGTGTGGACTTACACTTTAATTAACCAACCAAACATTGAGCAGTCAACGACATTTTCACATTAACACCCAGGTAGGGACTTATGTAGTCTGAAACGGGGACCAGAGTTATCTATTTTGTACAAAAAAGAAAACTGAAACATTATTTGCCCACAAAGAATTTCGAACCTAGAAGTTGGCCCTCATACTTATATTTTGTCAACGGTTTTTTATAACCAATAATGATACCAATGATGTGGAAACAATTGGGGAGTCAGGACTTCGAATATGTGGACTTACACTGTAATTAACCAACCCAAACATTAAGCAGTCAACGACATTACCCACATTAACTCCCAGGTAGGGACTTATGTCGTCTGAAACGGGGACCAGAGTTATCTATTTTGTACAAAAAAGAAAACTGAAACATTATTTGCCAACAAAGAATTTTGAACCTAGAAGTTGGCCCTCATACTTATATTTTGTCAACGGTTTTTTATAACCAATAACGATACCAATGATGTGGAAACAACTGGGAGTCAGGACTTCGAATGTGTGGACTTACACTTTAATTAACCAACCAAACATTAAGCAGTCAACGACATTATCCGCATTAACACCCAGGTAGGGACTTATGTAGTCTGAAACGGGGACCAGAGTTATCTATTTTGTACAAAAAAGAAAACTAAAACATTATTTGCCCACAAAGAATTTCGAACCTAGAAGTTGGCCCTCATACTTATATTTTGTCAACGGTTTTTTATAACCAATAATGATACCAATGATGTGGAAACAATTGGGGAGTCAGGACTTCGAATATGTGGACTTACACTGTAATTAACCAACCCAAACATTAAGCAGTCAACGACATTACCCACATTAACTCCCAGGTAGGGACTTATGTCGTCTGAAACGGGGACCAGAGTTATCTATTTTGTACAAAAAAGAAAACTGAAACATTATTTGTCTACAAAGAATTTCGAACCTAGAAGTTGGCCCTCACACTTATATTTTGTCAAAGGTTTTTTATAACCAATAATGATACCAATGATGTGGAAACAACTGGGGAGTCAGAACTTCGATTGTGTGGACTTACACTGTAATTAACCAACGAAACGTTAAGCAGTCAACGACATTACCCACATTAACACCCAGGTGGGGACTTATGTGGTCTGAAACGGGGACCAGAGTTATCTATTTTGTACAAAAAAGAAAACTGAAACATTATTTGTCTACAAAGAATTTCGAACCTAGAAGTTGGCCCTCACACTTATATTTTGTCAACGGTTTTTTATAACCAATAATGATACCAATGATGTGGAAACAACTGGGGAGTCAGGACTTCGAATATGTGGACTTACACTGTAATTAACCAACGAAACGTTAAGCAGTCAACGACATTACCCACATTAACACCCAGGTGGGGACTTATGTGGTCTGAAACGGGGACCAGAGTTATCTATTTTGTACAAAAAAGAAAACTGAAACATTATTTATCTACAAAGAATTTCGAACCTAGAAGTTGGCCCTCACACTTATATTTTGTCAAAGGTTTTTTATAACCAATAATGATACCAATGATGTGGAAACAACTGGGGAGTCAGGACTTCGATTGTGTGGACTTACACTTTAATTAACCAACCAAACATTGAGCAGTCAACGACATTTTCACATTAACACCCAGGTAGGGACTTATGTAGTCTGAAACGGGGACCAGAGTTATCTATTTTGTACAAAAAAGAAAACTGAAACATTATTTGCCCACAAAGAATTTCGAACCTAGAAGTTGGCCCTCATACTTATATTTTGTCAACGGTTTTTTATAACCAATAATGATACCAATGATGTGGAAACAATTGGGGAGTCAGGACTTCGAATATGTGGACTTACACTGTAATTAACCAACCCAAACATTAAGCAGTCAACGACATTACCCACATTAACTCCCAGGTAGGGACTTATGTCGTCTGAAACGGGGACCAGAGTTATCTATTTTGTACAAAAAAGAAAACTGAAACATTATTTGCCAACAAAGAATTTCGAACCTAGAAGTTGGCCCTCACACTTATATTTTGTCAACGGTTTTTTATAACCAATAATGATACCAATGATGTGGAAACAACTGGGGAGTCAGGACTTCGATTGTGTGGACTTACACTTTAATTAACCAACCAAACATTGAGCAGTCAACGACATTTTCACATTAACACCCAGGTAGGGACTTATGTAGTCTGAAACGGGGACCAGAGTTATCTATTTTGTACAAAAAAGAAAACTGAAACATTATTTGCCCACAAAGAATTTCGAACCTAGAAGTTGGCCCTCATACTTATATTTTGTCAACGGTTTTTTATAACCAATAATGATACCAATGATGTGGAAACAATTGGGGAGTCAGGACTTCGAATATGTGGACTTACACTGTAATTAACCAACCCAAACATTAAGCAGTCAACGACATTACCCACATTAACTCCCAGGTAGGGACTTATGTCGTCTGAAACGGGGACCAGAGTTATCTATTTTGTACAAAAAAGAAAACTGAAACATTATTTGCCAACAAAGAATTTTGAACCTAGAAGTTGGCCCTCATACTTATATTTTGTCAACGGTTTTTTATAACCAATAACGATACCAATGATGTGGAAACAACTGGGAGTCAGGACTTCGAATGTGTGGACTTACACTTTAATTAACCAACCAAACATTAAGCAGTCAACGACATTATCCGCATTAACACCCAGGTAGGGACTTATGTAGTCTGAAACGGGGACCAGAGTTATCTATTTTGTACAAAAAAGAAAACTAAAACATTATTTGCCCACAAAGAATTTCGAACCTAGAAGTTGGCCCTCATACTTATATTTTGTCAACGGTTTTTTATAACCAATAATGATACCAATGATGTGGAAACAATTGGGGAGTCAGGACTTCGAATATGTGGACTTACACTGTAATTACCCAACCAAACATTAAGCAGTCAACGACATTACCCACATTAACTCCCAGGTAGGGACTTATGTCGTCTGAAACGGGGACCAGAGTTATCTATTTTGTACAAAAAAGAAAACTGAAACATTATTTGCCAACAAAGAATTTCGAACCTAGAAGTTGGCCCTCACACTTATATTTTGTCAACGGTTTTTTATAACCAATAATGATACCAATGATGTGGAAACAACTGGGGAGTCAGGACTTCGATTGTGTGGACTTACACTTTAATTAACCAACCAAACATTAAGCAGTCAACGACATTATCCACATTAACACCCAGGTAGGGACTTATGTAGTCTGAAACGGGGACCAGAGTTATCTATTTTGTACAAAAAAGAAAACTGAAACATTATTTGCCCACAAAGAATTTCGAACCTAGAAGTTGGCCCTCATACTTATATTTTGTCAACGGTTTTTTATAACCAATAATGATACCAATGATGTGGAAACAACTAGGGAGTCAGAACTTCGAATGTGTGGACTTACACTGTAATTACCCAACCAAACATTAAGCAGTCAACGACATTACCCACATTAACTCCCAGGTAGGGACTTATGTCGTCTGAAACGGGGACCAGAGTTATCTATTTTGTACAAAAAAGAAAACTGAAACATTATTTGCCAACAAAGAATTTCGAACCTAGAAGTTGGCCCTCACACTTATATTTTGTCAACGGTTTTTTATAACCAATAATGATACCAATGATGTGGAAACAACTGGGGAGTCAGAACTTCGAATGTGTGGACTTACACTGTAATTAACCAACGAAATGTTAAGCAGTCAACGACATTACCCACATTAACACCCAGGTAGGGACTTATGTAGTCTGAAACGGGAACCAGAGTTATCTATTTTGTACAAAAAAGAAAACTGAAACATTATTTGCCCACAAAGAATTTCGAACCTAGAAGTTGGCCCTCATACTTATATTTTGTCAACGGTTTTTTATAACCAATAATGATACCAATGATGTGGAAACAACTGGGGAGTCAGAACTTCGAATGTGTGGACTTACAATGTAATTAACCAACGAAACGTTAAGCAGTCAACGACATTACCCACATTAACACCCAGGTGGGGACTTATGTGGTCTGAAACGGGGACCAGAGTTATCTATTTTGTACAAAAAAGAAAACTGAAACATTATTTGCCCACAAAGAATTTCGAACCTAGAAGTTGGCCCTCTAACTTATATTTTGTCAACGGTTTTTTATAACCAATAATGATACCAATGATGTGGAAACAACTGGGGAGTCAGAACTTCGAATGTGTGGACTTACACTGTAATTAACCAACGAAACGTTAAGCAGTCAACGACATTACCCACATTAACACCCAGGTGGGGACTTATGTGGTCTGAAACGGGGACCAGAGTTATCTATTTTGTACAAAAAAGAAAACTGAAACATTATTTGTCTACAAAGAATTTCGAACCTAGAAGTTGGCCCTCACACTTATATTTTGTCAAAGGTTTTTTATAACCAATAATGATACCAATGATGTGGAAACAACTGGGGAGTCAGAACTTCGAATGTGTGGACTTACACTGTAATTAACCAACGAAACGTTAAGCAGTCAACGACATTACCCACATTAACACCCAGGTGGGGACTTATGTGGTCTGAAACGGGGACCAGAGTTATCTATTTTGTACAAAAAAGAAAACTGAAACATTATTTGTCTACAAAGAATTTCGAACCTAGAAGTTGGCCCTCACACTTATATTTTGTCAACGGTTTTTTATAACCAATAATGATACCAATGATGTGGAAACAACTGGGGAGTCAGGACTTCGAATATGTGGACTTACACTGTAATTAACCAACGAAACGTTAAGCAGTCAACGACATTACCCACATTAACACCCAGGTGGGGACTTATGTGGTCTGAAACGGGGACCAGAGTTATCTATTTTGTACAAAAAAGAAAACTGAAACATTATTTATCTACAAAGAATTTCGAACCTAGAAGTTGGCCCTCACACTTATATTTTGTCAAAGGTTTTTTATAACCAATAATGATACCAATGATGTGGAAACAACTGGGGAGTCAGAACTTCGAATGTGTGGACTTACACTGTAATTAACCAACGAAACGTTAAGCAGTCAACGACATTACCCACATTAACACCCAGGTGGGGACTTATGTGGTCTGAAACGGGGACCAGAGTTATCTATTTTGTACAAAAAAGAAAACTGAAACATTATTTGTCTACAAAGAATTTCGAACCTAGAAGTTGGCCCTCACACTTATATTTTGTCAACGGTTTTTTATAACCAATAATGATACCAATGATGTGGAAACAACTGGGGAGTCAGGACTTCGATTGTGTGGACTTACACTTTAATTAACCAACCAAACATTAAGCAGTCAACGACATTATCCACATTAACACCCAGGTAGGGACTTATGTAGTCTGAAACGGGAACCAGAGTTATCTATTTTGTACAAAAAAGAAAACTGAAACATTATTTGCCCACAAAGAATTTCGAACCTAGAAGTTGGCCCTCATACTTATATTTTGTCAACGGTTTTTTATAACCAATAATGATACCAATGATGTGGAAACAACTGGGGAGTCAGAACTTCGAATGTGTGGACTTACACTGTAATTAACCAACGAAACGTTAAGCAGTCAACGACATTACCCACATTAACACCCAGGTGGGGACTTATGTGGTCTGAAACGGGGACCAGAGTTATCTATTTTGTACAAAAAAGAAAACTGAAACATTATTTGTCTACAAAGAATTTCGAACCTAGAAGTTGGCCCTCACACTTATATTTTGTCAACGGTTTTTTATAACCAATAATGATACCAATGATGTGGAAACAACTGGGGAGTCAGGACTTCGATTGTGTGGACTTACACTTTAATTAACCAACCAAACATTAAGCAGTCAACGACATTATCCACATTAACACCTAGGTAGGGACTTATGTAGTCTGAAACGGGAACCAGAGTTATCTATTTTGTACAAAAAAGAAAACTGAAACATTATTTGCCCACAAAGAATTTCGAACCTAGAAGTTGGCCCTCATACTTATATTTTGTCAACGGTTTTTTATAACCAATAATGATACCAATGATGTGGAAACAACTGGGGAGTCAGAACTTCGAATGTGTGGACTTACACTGTAATTAACCAACGAAACGTTAAGCAGTCAACGACATTACCCACATTAACACCCAGGTAGGGACTTATGTAGTCTGAAACGGGAACCAGAGTTATCTATTTTGTACAAAAAAGAAAACTGAAACATTATTTGCCCACAAAGAATTTCGAACCTAGAAGTTGGCCCTCATACTTATATTTTGTCAACGATTTTTTATAACCAATAATGATACCAATGATGTGGAAACAACTGGGGAGTCAGAACTTCGAATGTGTGGACTTACAATGTAATTAACCAACGAAACGTTAAGCAGTCAACGACATTACCCACATTAACACCCAGGTGGGGACTTATGTGGTCTGAAACGGGGACCAGAGTTATCTATTTTGTACAAAAAAGAAAACTGAAACATTATTTGCCCACAAAGAATTTCGAACCTAGAAGTTGGCCCTCATACTTATATTTTGTCAACGGTTTTTTATAACCAATAATGATACCAATGATGTGGAAACAACTGGGGAGTCAGAACTTCGAATGTGTGGACTTACACTGTAATTAACCAACGAAACGTTAAGCAGTCAACGACATTACCCACATTAACACCCAGGTGGGGACTTATGTGGTCTGAAACGGGGACCAGAGTTATCTATTTTGTACAAAAAAGAAAACTGAAACATTATTTGTCTACAAAGAATTTCGAACCTAGAAGTTGGCCCTCACACTTATATTTTGTCAAAGGTTTTTTATAACCAATAATGATACCAATGATGTGGAAACAACTGGGGAGTCAGAACTTCGAATGTGTGGACTTACACTGTAATTAACCAACGAAACGTTAAGCAGTCAACGACATTACCCACATTAACACCCAGGTGGGGACTTATGTGGTCTGAAACGGGGACCAGAGTTATCTATTTTGTACAAAAAAGAAAACTGAAACATTATTTGTCTACAAAGAATTTCGAACCTAGAAGTTGGCCCTCACACTTATATTTTGTCAACGGTTTTTTATAACCAATAATGATACCAATGATGTGGAAACAACTGGGGAGTCAGGACTTCGAATATGTGGACTTACACTGTAATTAACCAACCAAACATTAAGCAGTCAACGACATTACCCACATTAACTCCCAGGTAGGGACTTATGTCGTCTGAAACGGGGACCAGAGTTATCTATTTTGTACAAAAAAGAAAACTGAAACATTATTTGTCTACAAAGAATTTCGAACCTAGAAGTTGGCCCTCACACTTATATTTTGTCAACGGTTTTTTATAACCAATAATGATACCAATGATGTGGAAACAACTGGGGAGTCAGGACTTCGATTGTGTGGACTTACACTTTAATTAACCAACCAAACATTAAGCAGTCAACGACATTATCCACATTAACACCCAGGTAGGGACTTATGTAGTCTGAAACGGGAACCAGAGTTATCTATTTTGTACAAAAAAGAAAACTGAAACATTATTTGCCCACAAAGAATTTCGAACCTAGAAGTTGGCCCTCATACTTATATTTTGTCAACGGTTTTTTATAACCAATAATGATACCAATGATGTGGAAACAACTGGGGAGTCAGAACTTCGAATGTGTGGACTTACACTGTAATTAACCAACGAAACGTTAAGCAGTCAACGACATTACCCACATTAACACCCAGGTGGGGACTTATGTGGTCTGAAACGGGGACCAGAGTTATCTATTTTGTACAAAAAAGAAAACTGAAACATTATTTGTCTACAAAGAATTTCGAACCTAGAAGTTGGCCCTCACACTTATATTTTGTCAAAGGTTTTTTATAACCAATAATGATACCAATGATGTGGAAACAACTGGGGAGTCAGAACTTCGAATGTGTGGACTTACACTGTAATTAACCAACGAAACGTTAAGCAGTCAACGACATTACCCACATTAACACCCAGGTGGGGACTTATGTGGTCTGAAACGGGGACCAGAGTTATCTATTTTGTACAAAAAAGAAAACTGAAACATTATTTGTCTACAAAGAATTTCGAACCTAGAAGTTGGCCCTCACACTTATATTTTGTCAACGGTTTTTTATAACCAATAATGATACCAATGATGTGGAAACAACTGGGGAGTCAGGACTTCGATTGTGTGGACTTACACTTTAATTAACCAACCAAACATTAAGCAGTCAACGACATTATCCACATTAACACCCAGGTAGGGACTTATGTAGTCTGAAACGGGAACCAGAGTTATCTATTTTGTACAAAAAAGAAAACTGAAACATTATTTGCCCACAAAGAATTTCGAACCTAGAAGTTGGCCCTCATACTTATATTTTGTCAACGGTTTTTTATAACCAATAATGATACCAATGATGTGGAAACAACTGGGGAGTCAGAACTTCGAATGTGTGGACTTACACTGTAATTAACCAACGAAACGTTAAGCAGTCAACGACATTACCCACATTAACACCCAGGTGGGGACTTATGTGGTCTGAAACGGGGACCAGAGTTATCTATTTTGTACAAAAAAGAAAACTGAAACATTATTTGTCTACAAAGAATTTCGAACCTAGAAGTTGGCCCTCACACTTATATTTTGTCAAAGGTTTTTTATAACCAATAATGATACCAATGATGTGGAAACAACTGGGGAGTCAGAACTTCGAATGTGTGGACTTACACTGTAATTAACCAACGAAACGTTAAGCAGTCAACGACATTACCCACATTAACACCCAGGTGGGGACTTATGTGGTCTGAAACGGGGACCAGAGTTATCTATTTTGTACAAAAAAGAAAACTGAAACATTATTTGTCTACAAAGAATTTCGAACCTAGAAGTTGGCCCTCACACTTATATTTTGTCAACGGTTTTTTATAACCAATAATGATACCAATGATGTGGAAACAACTGGGGAGTCAGGACTTCGAATATGTGGACTTACACTGTAATTAACCAACCAAACATTAAGCAGTCAACGACATTACCCACATTAACTCCCAGGTAGGGACTTATGTCGTCTGAAACGGGGACCAGAGTTATCTATTTTGTACAAAAAAGAAAACTGAAACATTATTTGTCTACAAAGAATTTCGAACCTAGAAGTTGGCCCTCACACTTATATTTTGTCAACGGTTTTTTATAACCAATAATGATACCAATGATGTGGAAACAACTGGGGAGTCAGGACTTCGATTGTGTGGACTTACACTTTAATTAACCAACCAAACATTAAGCAGTCAACGACATTATCCACATTAACACCCAGGTAGGGACTTATGTAGTCTGAAACGGGAACCAGAGTTATCTATTTTGTACAAAAAAGAAAACTGAAACATTATTTGCCCACAAAGAATTTCGAACCTAGAAGTTGGCCCTCATACTTATATTTTGTCAACGGTTTTTTATAACCAATAATGATACCAATGATGTGGAAACAACTGGGGAGTCAGAACTTCGAATGTGTGGACTTACACTGTAATTAACCAACGAAACGTTAAGCAGTCAACGACATTACCCACATTAACACCCAGGTGGGGACTTATGTGGTCTGAAACGGGGACCAGAGTTATCTATTTTGTACAAAAAAGAAAACTGAAACATTATTTGTCTACAAAGAATTTCGAACCTAGAAGTTGGCCCTCACACTTATATTTTGTCAACGGTTTTTTATAACCAATAATGATACCAATGATGTGGAAACAACTGGGGAGTCAGGACTTCGAATATGTGGACTTACACTGTAATTAACCAACCAAACATTAAGCAGTCAACGACATTACCCACATTAACTCCCAGGTAGGGACTTATGTCGTCTGAAACGGGGACCAGAGTTATCTATTTTGTACAAAAAAGAAAACTGAAACATTATTTGTCTACAAAGAATTTCGAACCTAGAAGTTGGCCCTCACACTTATATTTTGTCAACGGTTTTTTATAACCAATAATGATACCAATGATGTGGAAACAACTGGGGAGTCAGGACTTCGATTGTGTGGACTTACACTTTAATTAACCAACCAAACATTAAGCAGTCAACGACATTATCCACATTAACACCCAGGTAGGGACTTATGTAGTCTGAAACGGGAACCAGAGTTATCTATTTTGTACAAAAAAGAAAACTGAAACATTATTTGCCCACAAAGAATTTCGAACCTAGAAGTTGGCCCTCATACTTATATTTTGTCAACGGTTTTTTATAACCAATAATGATACCAATGATGTGGAAACAACTGGGGAGTCAGAACTTCGAATGTGTGGACTTACACTGTAATTAACCAACGAAACGTTAAGCAGTCAACGACATTACCCACATTAACACCCAGGTGGGGACTTATGTGGTCTGAAACGGGGACCAGAGTTATCTATTTTGTACAAAAAAGAAAACTGAAACATTATTTGTCTACAAAGAATTTCGAACCTAGAAGTTGGCCCTCACACTTATATTTTGTCAAAGGTTTTTTATAACCAATAATGATACCAATGATGTGGAAACAACTGGGGAGTCAGAACTTCGAATGTGTGGACTTACACTGTAATTAACCAACGAAACGTTAAGCAGTCAACGACATTACCCACATTAACACCCAGGTGGGGACTTATGTGGTCTGAAACGGGGACCAGAGTTATCTATTTTGTACAAAAAAGAAAACTGAAACATTATTTGTCTACAAAGAATTTCGAACCTAGAAGTTGGCCCTCACACTTATATTTTGTCAACGGTTTTTTATAACCAATAATGATACCAATGATGTGGAAACAACTGGGGAGTCAGGACTTCGATTGTGTGGACTTACACTTTAATTAACCAACCAAACATTAAGCAGTCAACGACATTATCCACATTAACACCCAGGTAGGGACTTATGTAGTCTGAAACGGGAACCAGAGTTATCTATTTTGTACAAAAAAGAAAACTGAAACATTATTTGCCCACAAAGAATTTCGAACCTAGAAGTTGGCCCTCATACTTATATTTTGTCAACGGTTTTTTATAACCAATAATGATACCAATGATGTGGAAACAACTGGGGAGTCAGAACTTCGAATGTGTGGACTTACACTGTAATTAACCAACGAAACGTTAAGCAGTCAACGACATTACCCACATTAACACCCAGGTGGGGACTTATGTGGTCTGAAACGGGGACCAGAGTTATCTATTTTGTACAAAAAAGAAAACTGAAACATTATTTGTCTACAAAGAATTTCGAACCTAGAAGTTGGCCCTCACACTTATATTTTGTCAACGGTTTTTTATAACCAATAATGATACCAGTGATGTGGAAACAACTGGGGAGTCAGGACTTCGAATGTGTGGACTTACACTGTAATTAACCAACGAAACGTTAAGCAGTCAACGACATTATCCACATTAACACCCAGGTAGGGACTTATGTAGTCTGCAACGGGGACCAGAGTTATCTATTTTGTACAAAAAAGAAAACTGAAACATTATTTGCCCACAAAGAATTTCAAACCTAGAAGTTGGCCCTCATACTTATATTTTGTCAACGGTTTTTTATAACCAATAATGATACCAATAATGTGGAAACAACTGGGGAGTCAGGACTTCGAATGTGTGGACTTACACTGTAATTAACCAACGAAACATTAAGCAGTCAACGACATTACCCACATTAACACCCAAGTGGGGACTTATGTGGTCTGAAACGGGGACCAGAATTATCTATTTTGTACAAAAAAGAAAACTGAAACATTATTTGCCCACAAAGAATTTCAAACCTAGAAGTTGGCCCTCATACTTATATTTTGTCAACGGTTTTTTATAACCAATAATGATACCAATGATGTGGAAACAACTGGGGAGTCAGGACTTCGAATGTGTGGACTTACACTGTAATTAACCAACGAAACATTAAGCAGTCAACGACATTACCCACATTAACACCCAAGTGGGGACTTATGTGGTCTGAAACGGGGACCAGAATTATCTATTTTGTACAAAAAAGAAAACTGAAACATTATTTGCCCACAAAGAATTTCGAACCTAGAAGTTGGCCCTCATACTTATATTTTGTCAACGGTTTTTTATAACCAATAATGATACCAATGATGTGGAAACAACTGGGGAGTCAGGACTTCGAATGTGTGGACTTACATTGTAATTAACCAACCAAACATTAAGCAGTCAACGACATTACCCACATTAACACCCAGGTAGGGACTTATGTCGTCTGAAACGGGGACCAGAGTTATCTATTTTGTACAAAAAAGAAAACTGAAACATTATTTGCCCACAAAGAATTTCGAATCTAGAAGTTGGCCCTCATACTTATATTTTGTCAACGGTTTTTTATAACCAATAATGATACCAATGATGTGGAAACAACTGGGGAGTCAGGACTTCGAATGTGTGGACTTACATTGTAATTAACCAACCAAACATTAAGCAGTCAACGACATTACCCACATTAACACCCAGGTAGGGACTTATGTCGTCTGAAACGGGGACCAGAGTTATCTATTTTGTACAAAAAAGAAAACTGAAACATTATTTGCCCACAAAGAATTTCGAATCTAGAAGGTTGCCCTCATACTTATATTTTGTCAACGGTTTTTTATAACCAATAATGATACCAATGATGTGGAAACAACTGGGGAGTCAGGACTTCGAATGTGTGGACTTACACTGTAATTAACCAACGAAACATTAAGCAGTCAACGACATTACCCACATTAACACCCAAGTGGGGACTTATGTGGTCTGAAACGGGGACCAGAATTATCTATTTTGTACAAAAAAGAAAACTGAAACATTATTTGCCCACAAAGAATTTCGAACCTAGAAGTTGGCCCTCATACTTATATTTTGTCAACGGTTTTTTATAACCAATAATGATACCAATGATGTGGAAACAACTGGGGAGTCAGGACTTCGAATGTGTGGACTTACATTGTAATTAACCAACCAAACATTAAGCAGTCAACGACATTACCCACATTAACACCCAGGTAGGGACTTATGTGGTCTGAAACGGGGACTAGAGTTATCTATTTTGTACAAAAAAGAAAACTGAAACATTATTTGCCCACAAAGAATTTCGAACCTAGAAGTTGGCCCTCATACTTATATTTTGTCAACGGTTTTTTATAACCAATAATGATACCAATGATGTGGAAACAACTGGGGAGTCAGTACTTCGAATGTGTGGACTTACACTGTAATTAACCAACCAAACGTTAAGCAGTCAACGACATTACCCACATTAACACCCAGGTGGGGACTTATGTGGTCTGAAAAGGGGACCAGAATTATCTATTTTGTACAAAAAAGAAAACTGAAACATTATTTGCCCACAAAGATTTTCGAACCTAGAAGTTGGCCCTCATACTTATATTTTGTGAACGGTTTTTATAACCAATAATGATACCAATGATGTGGAAACAACTGGGGAGTCAGGACTTCGAATGTGTGGACTTACACTGTAATTAACCAACAAAACGTTAAGCAGTCAACGACATTACCGACATTAACACCCAGGTGGGGACTTATGTGGTCTGAAACGGGGACCAGAGTTATCTATTTTGTACAAAAAAGAAAACTGAAACATTATTTGCCCACAAAGAATTTCAAACCTAAAAGTTGGCCCTCATACTTATATTTTGTCAACGGTTTTTTATAACCAATAATGATACCAATGATGTGGAAACAACTGGTGAGTCAGAACTTCGAATGTGTGGACTTACACTGTAATTAACCAACGAAACGTTAAGCAGTCAACGAAATTACCCACATTAACACCCAGGTGGGGACTTATGTGGTCTGAAACGGGGACTAGAGTTATCTATTTTGTACAAAAAAGAAAACTGAAACATTATTTGCCCACAAAGAATTTCGAACCTAGAAATTGGCCCTCATACTTATATTTTGTCAACGGTTTTTTATAACCAATAATGATACCAATGATGTGGAAACAACTGGGGAGTCAGGACTTCGAATGTGTGGACTTACACTGTAATTAACCAACCAAACATTAAGCAGTCAACGACATTATCCACATTAACACCCAGGTAGGGACTTATGTAGTCTGCAACGGGGACCAGAGTTATCTATTTTGTACAAAAAAGAAAACTGAAACATTATTTGCCCACAAAGAATTTCGAACCTAGAAGTTGGCCCTCATACTTATATTTTGTCAACGGTTTTTTATAACCAATAATGATACCAATGATGTGGAAACAACTGGGGAGTCAGGACTTCGAATGTGTGGACTTACACTGTAATTAACCAACAAAACGTTAAGCAGTCAACGACATTACCGACATTAACACCCAGGTGGGGACTTATGTGGTCTGAAACGGGGACCAGAGTTATCTATTTTGTACAAAAAAGAAAACTGAAACATTATTTGCCCACAAAGAATTTCAAACCTAAAAGTTGGCCCTCATACTTATATTTTGTCAACGGTTTTTTATAACCAATAATCATACCAATGATGTGGAAACAACTGGTGAGTCAGAACTTCGAATGTGTGGACTTCCACTGTAATTAACCAACGAAACGTTAAGCAGTCAACGAAATTACCGACATTAACACCCAGGTGGGGACTTATGTGGTCTGAAACGGGGACCAGAGTTATCTATTTTGTACAAAAAAGAAAACTGAAACATTATTTGCCCACAAAGATTTTCGAACCTAGAAGTTGGCCCTCATACTTATATTTTGTGAACGGTTTTTATAACCAATAATGATACCAATGATGTGGAAACAACTGGGGAGTCAGGACTTCGAATGTGTGGACTTACACTGTAATTAACCAACCAAACGTTAAGCAGTCAACGACATTACCCACATTAACACCCAGGTGGGGACTTATGTGGTCTGAAAAGGGGACCAGAATTATCTATTTTGTACAAAAAAGAAAACTGAAACATTATTTGCCCACAAAGATTTTCGAACCTAGAAGTTGGCCCTCATACTTATATTTTGTGAACGGTTTTTATAACCAATAATGATACCAATGATGTGGAAACAACTGGGGAGTCAGGACTTCGAATGTGTGGACTTACACTGTAATTAACCAACAAAACGTTAAGCAGTCAACGACATTACCGACATTAACACCCAGGTGGGGACTTATGTGGTCTGAAACGGGGACCAGAGTTATCTATTTTGTACAAAAAAGAAAACTGAAACATTATTTGCCCACAAAGAATTTCAAACCTAAAAGTTGGCCCTCATACTTATATTTTGTCAACGGTTTTTTATAACCAATAATGATACCAATGATGTGGAAACAACTGGTGAGTCAGAACTTCGAATGTGTGGACTTACACTGTAATTAACCAACGAAACGTTAAGCAGTCAACGAAATTACCCACATTAACACCCAGGTGGGGACTTATGTGGTCTGAAACGGGGACTAGAGTTATCTATTTTGTACAAAAAAGAAAACTGAAACATTATTTGCCCACAAAGAATTTCGAACCTAGAAATTGGCCCTCATACTTATATTTTGTCAACGGTTTTTTATAACCAATAATGATACCAATGATGTGGAAACAACTGGGGAGTCAGGACTTCGAATGTGTGGACTTACACTGTAATTAACCAACCAAACATTAAGCAGTCAACGACATTATCCACATTAACACCCAGGTAGGGACTTATGTAGTCTGCAACGGGGACCAGAGTTATCTATTTTGTACAAAAAAGAAAACTGAAACATTATTTGCCCACAAAGAATTTCAAACCTAAAAGTTGGCCCTCATACTTATATTTTGTCAACGGTTTTTTATAACCAATAATCATACCAATGATGTGGAAACAACTGGTGAGTCAGAACTTCGAATGTGTGGACTTCCACTGTAATTAACCAACGAAACGTTAAGCAGTCAACGAAATTACCGACATTAACACCCAGGTGGGGACTTATGTGGTCTGAAACGGGGACCAGAGTTATCTATTTTGTACAAAAAAGAAAACTGAAACATTATTTGCCCACAAAGATTTTCGAACCTAGAAGTTGGCCCTCATACTTATATTTTGTGAACGGTTTTTATAACCAATAATGATACCAATGATGTGGAAACAACTGGGGAGTCAGGACTTCGAATGTGTGGACTTACACTGTAATTAACCAACAAAACGTTAAGCAGTCAACGACATTACCGACATTAACACCCAGGTGGGGACTTATGTGGTCTGAAACGGGGACCAGAGTTATCTATTTTGTACAAAAAAGAAAACTGAAACATTATTTGCCCACAAAGAATTTCAAACCTAAAAGTTGGCCCTCATACTTATATTTTGTCAACGGTTTTTTATAACCAATAAGGATACCAATGATGTGGAAACAACTGGTGAGTCAGAACTTCGAATGTGTGGACTTACACTGTAATTAACCAACGAAACGTTAAGCAGTCAACGAAATTACCCACATTAACACCCAGGTGGGGACTTATGTGGTCTGAAACGGGGACTAGAGTTATCTATTTTGTACAAAAAAGAAAACTGAAACATTATTTGCCCACAAAGAATTTCGAACCTAGAAATTGGCCCTCATACTTATATTTTGTTAACGGTTTTTTATAACCAATAATGATACCAATGATGTGGAAACAACTGGGGAGTCAGGACTTCGAATGTGTGGACTTACACTGTAATTAACCAACCAAACATTAAGCAGTCAACGACATTATCCACATTAACACCCAGGTAGGGACTTATGTGGTCTGAAACGGGGACCAGAGTTATCTATTTTGTACAAAAAAGAAAACTGAAACATTATTTGCCCACAAAGATTTTCGAACCTAGAAGTTGGCCCTCATACTTATATTTTGTGAACGGTTTTTATAACCAATAATGATACCAATGATGTGGAAACAACTGGGGAGTCAGGACTTCGAATGTGTGGACTTACACTGTAATTAACAAACGAAACGTTAAGCAGTCAACGAAATTACCCACATTAACACCCAGGTGGGGACTTATGTGGTCTGAAAAGGGGACCAGAGTTATCTATTTTGTACAAAAAAGAAAACTGAAACATTATTTGCCCACAAAGAATTTCGAACCTAGAAGTTGGCCCTCATACTTCTATTTTGTCAACGGTTTTTTATATCCAATAATGATACCAATGATGTGGAAACAACTGGGGAGTCAGGACTTGGAATGTGTGGACTTACACTGTAATTAACCAACAAAACATTAAGCAGTCAACGACATTACCCACATTAACACCCAGGTAGGGACTTATGTGGTCTGAAACGGGGACCAGAGTTATCTATTTTGTACAAAAAAGAAAACTGAAACATTATTTGCCCACAAAGAATTTCGAACCTAGAAGTTGGCCCTCACACTTATATTTTGTCAACGGTTTTTTATAACCAATAATGATACCAATGATGTGGAAACAACTGGGGAGTCAGTACTTCGAATGTGTGGACTTACACTGTAATTAACCAACCAAACGTTAAGCAGTCAACGACATTACCCACATTAACACCCAGGTGGGGACTTATGTGGTCTGAAAAGGGGACCAGAATTATCTATTTTGTACAAAAACGAAAACTGAAACATTATTTGCCCACAAAGAATTTCGAAACTAGATGTTGGCCCTGATACTTATATTTTGTCAACGGTTTTTTATATCCAATAATGATACCAATGATGTGGAAACAACTGGGGAGTCAGGACTTCGAATGTGTGGACTTACACTGTAATTAACCAACCAAACATTAAGCAGTCAACGACATTATCCACATTAACACCCAGGTTGGGACTTATGTAGTCTGCAACGGGGACCAGAGTTATCTATTTTGTACAAAAAAGAAAACTGAAACATTATTTGCCCACAAAGAATTTCAAATCTAAAAGTTGGCCCTCATACTTATATTTTGTCAACGATTTTTTATAACCAATAATGATACCAATGATGTGGAAACAACTGGTGAGTCAGAACTTCGAATGTGTGGACTTCCACTGTAATTAACCAACGAAACGTTAAGCAGTCAACGAAATTACCCACATTAACACCCAGGTGGGGACTTATGTGGTTTGAAACGGGGACCAGAGTTATCTATTTTGTACAAAAAAGAAAACTGAAACATTATTTGCCCACAAAGAATTTCGAACCTAGAAATTGGCCCTCATACTTATATTTTGTTAACGGTTTCTTATAACCAATAATGATACCAATGATGTGGAAACAACTGGGGAGTCAGGACTTCGAATGTGTGGACTTACACTGTAATTAACCAACCAAACATTAAGCAGTCAACGACATTATCCACATTAACACCCAGGTAGGGACTTATGTGGTCTGAAACGGGGACCAGAGTTATCTATTTTGTACAAAAAAGAAAACTGAAACATTATTTGCCCACAAAGATTTTCGAACCTAGAAGTTGGCCCTCATACTTATATTTTGTGAACGGTTTTTATAACCAATAATGATACCAGTGATGTGGAAACAACTGGGGAGTCAGGACTTCGAATGTGTGGACTTACACTGTAATTAACCAACGAAACGTTAAGCAGTCAACGACATTACCCACATTAACACCCAGGTGGGGACTTATGTGGTCTGAAAAGGGGACCAGAATTATCTATTTTGTACAAAAAAGAAAACTGAAACATTATTTGCCGACAAAGAATTTCGAACCTAGATGTTGGCCCTGATACTTATATTTTGTCAACGGTTTTTTATATCCAATAATGATACCAATGATGTGGAAACAACTGGGGAGTCAGGACTTCGAATGTGTGGACTTACACTGTAATTAACCAACAAAACATTAAGCAGTCAACGACATTACCCACATTAATACCCAGGTAGGGACTTAGGTCGTCTGAAACGGGGACCAGAGTTATCTATTTTGTAAAAAAAAGAAAACTGAAACATTATTTGCCCACAAAGAATTCCGAACTTAGAAGTTGGCCCTCATAATTATATTTTGTCAACGATTTTTTATAACCAATAATGATACCAATGATGTGGAAACAACTGGTGAGTCAGGACTTCGAATGTGTGGACTTACACTGTAATTAACCAACGAAACGTTAAGCAGTCAACGATATTACCCACATTAACACCCAGGTGGGGACTTATGTGGTCTGAAACGGGGACCAGAGTTATCTATTTTGTACAAAAAAGAAAACTGAAACATTATTTGCCCACAAAGAATTTCGAACCTAGAAGTTGGCCCTCATACTTATATTTTGTCAACGGTTTTTTATAACCAATAATGATACCAATGATGTGGAAACAACTGGGAAGTCAGGACTTCGAATGTGTGGACTTACACTGTAATTAACCAACGAAACATTAAGCAGTCAACGACATTACCCACATTAACACCCAGGTGGGGACTTATGTGGTCTGAAACGGGGACCAGAGTTATCTATTTTGTACAAAAAAGAAAACTGAAACATTATTTGCCCACAAAGAATTTCGAACCTAGAAGTTGACCCTCATACTTATATTTTGTCAACGGTTTTTTATAACCAATAATGATACCAATGATGTGGAAACAACTAGGGAGTCAGGACTTCGAATGTGTGGACTTACACTGTAATTAACCAACGAAACGTTAAGCCGTCAACGACATTACCCACATTAACACCCAGGTGGGGACTTATGTGGTCTAAAACGGGGACCAGAGTTATCTATTTTGTACAAACAAGAAAACTGAAACATTATTTGCCCACAAAGAATTTCGAACCTAGAAGTTGGCCCTCATACTTATATTTTGTGAACGGTTTTTTATAACCAATAATGATACCAATGATGTGGAAACAACTGGGGAGTCAGGACTTCGAATGTGTGGACTTACACTGTAATTAACCAACCAAACATTAAGCAGTCGACCACAATACCCACATTAACACCCAGGTAGGGACTTATGTCGTCTGAAACGGGGATCAGAGTTATCTATTTTGTACAAAAAAGAAAACTGAAACATTATTTGCCCACAAAGAATTTCGAACCGAGAAGTTAGCCCTCATACTTATATTTTGTCAACGGTTTTTTATAACCAATAATGATACCAATGATGTGGAAACAACTTGGGAGTCAGGACTTCGAATGTGTGGACTTACACTGTAATTAACCAACCAAACATTAAGCAGTCAACGACATTATCCACATTAACACCCAGGTAGGGACTTATGTAGTCTGAAACGGGGACCAGAGTTATCTATTTTGTACAAAAAAGAAAACTGAAACATTATTTGCCCACAAAGAATTTCGAACCGAGAAGTTAGCCCTCATACTTATATTTTGTCAACGGTTTTTTATAACCAATAATGATACCAATGATGTGGAAACAACTGGTGAGTCAGGACTTCGAATGTGTGGACTTACACTGTAATTAACCAACGAAACGTTAAGCAGTCAACGATATTACCCACATTAACACCCAGGTGGGGACTTATGTGGTCTGAAACGGGGACCAGAGTTATCTATTTTGTACAAAAAAGAAAACTGAAACATTATTTGCCCACAAAGAATTTCGAACCTAGAAGTTGGCCCTCATACTTATATTTTGTCAACGGTTTTTTATAACCAATAATGATACCAATGATGTGGAAACAACTGGGGAGTCAGTACTTCGAATGTGTGGACTTACACTGTAATTAACCAACGAAACGTTAAGCAGTCAACGACATTACCCACATTAACACCCAGGTAGGGACTTATGTGGTCTGAAACGGGGACCAGAGTTATCTATTTTGTACAAAAAAGAAAACTGAAACATTATTTGCCCACAAAGAATTTCGAACCTAGAAGTTGGCCCTCATACTTATATTTTGTCAACGGTTTTTTATATCCAATAATGATACCAATGATGTGTAAACAACTGGGGAGTCTGGACTTCGAATGTGTGGACTTACACTGTAATTAACCAACAAAACATTAAGCAGTCAACGACATTACCCACATTAACACCCAGGTAGGGACTTATATGGTCTGAAAAGGGGACCAGAGTTATCTATTTTGTAAAAAAAAGAAAACTGAAACATTATTTGCCCACAAAGAATTTCGAACTTAGAAGTTGGCCCTCATACTTATATTTTGTCAACGGTTTTTTATAACCAATAATGATACCAATGATGTGGAAACAACTGCGGAGTCAGGACTTCGAATGTGTGGACTTACACTGTAATTAACCAACAAAACGTTAAGCAGTCAACGACATTACCGACATTAACAACCAGGTGGGGACTTATGTGGTCTGAAACGGGGACCAGAGTTATCTATTTTGTACAAAAAAGAAAACTGAAACATTATTTGCCCACAAAGAATTTCGAACCTAAAAGTTGGCCCTCATACTTATATTTTGTCAACGGTTTTTTATAACCAATAATGATACCAATGATGTGGAAACAACTGGTGAGTCAGGACTTCGAATGTGTGGACTTACACTGTAATTAACCAACGAAACGTTAAGTAGTCAACGATATTACCCACATTAACACCCAGGTGGGGACTTATGTGGTCTGAAACGGGGACCAGAGTTATCTATTTTGTACAAAAAAGAAAACTGAAACATTATTTGCCCACAAAGAATTTCGAACCTAGAAGTTGGCCCTCATACTTATATTTTGTCAACGGTTTTTTATAACCAATAATGATACCAATGATGTGGAAACAACTGGGGAGTCAGGACTTCGAATGTGTGGACTTACACTGTAATTAACCAACGAAACGTTAAGCAGTCAACGACATTACCCACATTAACACCCAGGTGGGGACTTATGTGGTCTGAAACGGGGACCAGAGTTATCTATTTTGTACAAAAAAGAAAACTGAAACATTATTTGCCCACAAAGATTTTCGAACCTAGAAGTTGGCCCTCATACTTATATTTTGGGAAGGTTATTTAAAACCAATAATGATACCAATGATGTGGAAACAACTGGGGAGTCAGGACTTCGAATGTGTGGACTTACACTGTAATTAACCAACGAAACGTTAAGCAGTCAACGACATTACCCACATTAACACCCAGGTGGGGACTTATGTGGTCTGAAAAGGGGACCAGAGTTATCTATTTTGTACAAAAAAGAAAACTGAAACATTATTTGCCCACAAAGAATTTTGAACCTAGATGTTGGCCCTCATACTTATATTTTGTCAACGGTTTTTTATATCCAATAATGATACCAATGATGTGGAAACAACTGGGGAGTCTGGACTTCGAATGTGTGGACTTACACTGTAATTAACCAACAAAACATTAAGCAGTCAACGACATTACCCACATTAACACCCAGGTAGGGACTTATGTGGTCTGAAAAGGGGACCAGAGTTATCTATTTTGTAAAAAAAAGAAAACTGAAACATTATTTGCCCACAAAGAATTTCGAACTTAGAAGTTGGCCCTCATACTTATATTTTGTCAACGGTTTTTTATAACCAATAATGATACCAATGATGTGGAAACAACTGGGGAGTCAGGACTTCAAATGTGTGGACTTACACTGTAATTAACCAACGAAACATTAAGCAGTCGACGACATTAACCACATTAACACCCAGGTAGGGACTTATGTCATCTGAAACGGGGATCAGAGTTATCTATTTTGTACAAAAAAGAAAACTGAAACATTATTTGCCCACAAAGAATTTCGACCCGAGAAGTTGGCCCTCATACTTATATTTTGTCAACGGTTTTTTATAACCAATAATGATACCAATGATGTGGAAACAACTGGGGAGTCTGGACTTCGAATGTGTGGACTTACACTGTAATTAACCAACAAAACATTAAGCAGTCAACGACATTACCCACATTAACACCCAGGTAGGGACTTATGTGGTCTGAAAAGGGGACCAGAGTTATCTATTTTGTAAAAAAAAGAAAACTGAAACATTATTTGCCCACAAAGAATTTCGAACTTAGAAGTTGGCCCTCAAACTTATATTTTGTCAACGGTTTTTTATAACCAATAATGATACCAATGATGTGGAAACAACTGGGAAGTCAGGACTTCGAGTGTGTGGACTTACACTGTAATTAACCAACGAAACGTTAAGCAGTCAACGACATTACCCACATTAACACCCAGGTGGGGACTTATGTGGTCTGAAACGGGGACCAGAGTTATCTATTTTGTACAAAAAAGAAAACTGAAACATTATTTGCCCAAAAAGATTTTCGAACCTAGAAGTTGGCCCTCATACTTATATTTTGTGAAGGTTATTTAAAACCAATAATGATACCAATGATGTGGAAACAACTGGGGAGTCAGGACTTCGAATGTGTGGACTTACACTGTAATTAACCAACGAAACGTTAAGCAGTCAACGACATTACCCCCATTAACACCCAGGTGGGGACTTATGTGGTCTAAAAAGGGGACCAGAGTTATCTATTTTGTACAAACAAGAAAACTGAAACATTATTTGCCCACAAAGAATTTCGAACCTAAAAGTTGGCCCTCATACTTATATTTTGTCAACGGTTTTTTATAACCAATAATGATACCAATGATGTGGAAACAACTGGTGAGTCAGGACTTCGAATGTGTGGACTTACACTGTAATTAACCAACGAAACGTTAAGCAGTCAACGATATTACCCACATTAGCACCCAGGTGGGGACTTATGTGGTCTGAAACGGGGACCAGAGTTATCTATTTTGTACAAAAAAGAAAACTGAAACATTATTTGCCCACAAAGAATTTCGAACCTAGAAGTTGGCCCTCATACTTATATTTTGTCAACGGTTTTTTATAACCAATAATGATACCAATGATGTGGAAACAACTGGGGAGTCAGGACTTCGAATGTGTGGACTTACACTGTAATTAACCAACGAAACGTTAAGCAGTCAACGACATTACCCACATTAACACCCAGGTGGGGACTTATGTGGTCTGAAAAGGGGACCAGAGTTATCTATTTTGTACAAAAAAGAAAACTGAAACATTATTTGCCCACAAAGAATTTCGAACCTAGAAGTTGGCCCTCATACTTATATTTTGTCAACGGTTTTTTATAACCAATAATGATACCAATGATGTGGAAACAACTGGGGAGTCAGGACTTCGAATGTGTGGACTTACACTGTAATTAACCAACGAAACATTAAGCAGTCAACGACATTACCCACATTAACACCCAAGTGGGGACTTATGTGGTTTGAAATGGAGACCAGAGTTATCTATTTTGTACAAAAAAGAAAACTGAAACATTATTTGCCTACAAAGAATTTCGAACCTAGAAGTTGGCCCTCATACTTATATTTTGTCAACGGTTTTTTATAACCAATAATGATACCAATGATGTGGAAACAACTGGGGAGTCAGGACTTCGAATGTGTGGACTTACACTGTAATTAACCAACCAAACCTTAAGCAGTCAACGACATTATCCACATTAACACCCAGGTAGGGACTTATGTAGTCTGAAACGGGGACCAGAGTTATCTATTTTGTACAAAGAAAAAACTGAAACATTATTTGCCCACAAAGAATTTCGAACCTAGAAGTTGGCCCTCATACTTATATTTTGTTAACGGTTTTTTATAACCAATAATGATACCAATGATGTGGAAACAACTGGGGAGTCAGGACTTCGAATGTGTGGACTTACACTGTAATTAACCAACGAAACGTTAAGCAGTCAACGACATTACCCACATTAACACCCAGGTGGGGACTTATGTGGTCTGAAACGGGGACCAGAGTTATCTATTTTGTACAAAAAAGAAAACTGAAACATTATTTGCCCACAAAGATTTTCGAACCTAGAAGTTGGCCCTCATACTTATATTTTGGGAAGGTTATTTAAAACCAATAATGATACCAATGATGTGGAAACAACTGGGGAGTCAGGACTTCGAATGTGTGGACTTACACTGTAATTAACCAACGAAACGTTAAGCAGTCAACGACATTACCCACATTAACACCCAGGTGGGGACTTATGTGGTCTGAAAAGGGGACCAGAGTTATCTATTTTGTACAAAAAAGAAAACTGAAACATTATTTGCCCACAAAGAATTTTGAACCTAGATGTTGGCCCTCATACTTATATTTTGTCAACGGTTTTTTATATCCAATAATGATACCAATGATGTGGAAACAACTGGGGAGTCTGGACTTCGAATGTGTGGACTTACACTGTAATTAACCAACAAAACATTAAGCAGTCAACGACATTACCCACATTAACACCCAGGTAGGGACTTATGTGGTCTGAAAAGGGGACCAGAGTTATCTATTTTGTAAAAAAAAGAAAACTGAAACATTATTTGCCCACAAAGAATTTCGAACTTAGAAGTTGGCCCTCATACTTATATTTTGTCAACGGTTTTTTATAACCAATAATGATACCAATGATGTGGAAACAACTGGGGAGTCAGGACTTCAAATGTGTGGACTTACACTGTAATTAACCAACGAAACATTAAGCAGTCGACGACATTAACCACATTAACACCCAGGTAGGGACTTATGTCATCTGAAACGGGGATCAGAGTTATCTATTTTGTACAAAAAAGAAAACTGAAACATTATTTGCCCACAAAGAATTTCGACCCGAGAAGTTGGCCCTCATACTTATATTTTGTCAACGGTTTTTTATAACCAATAATGATACCAATGATGTGGAAACAACTGGGGAGTCTGGACTTCGAATGTGTGGACTTACACTGTAATTAACCAACAAAACATTAAGCAGTCAACGACATTACCCACATTAACACCCAGGTAGGGACTTATGTGGTCTGAAAAGGGGACCAGAGTTATCTATTTTGTAAAAAAAAGAAAACTGAAACATTATTTGCCCACAAAGAATTTCGAACTTAGAAGTTGGCCCTCAAACTTATATTTTGTCAACGGTTTTTTATAACCAATAATAATACCAATGATGTGGAAACAACTGGGAAGTCAGGACTTCGAGTGTGTGGACTTACACTGTAATTAACCAACGAAACGTTAAGCAGTCAACGACATTACCCACATTAAAACCCAGGTGGGGACTTATGTGGTCTGAAACGGGGACCAGAGTTATCTATTTTGTACAAAAAAGAAAACTGAAACATTATTTGCCCAAAAAGATTTTCGAACCTAGAAGTTGGCCCTCATACTTATATTTTGTGAAGGTTATTTAAAACCAATAATGATACCAATGATGTGGAAACAACTGGGGAGTCAGGACTTCGAATGTGTGGACTTACACTATAATTAACCAACGAAACGTTAAGCAGTCAACGACATTACCCACATTAACACCCAGGTGGGGACTTATGTGGTCTAAAAAGGGGACCAGAGTTATCTATTTTGTACAAACAAGAAAACTGAAACATTATTTGCCCACAAAGAATTTCGAACCTAAAAGTTGGCCCTCATACTTATATTTTGTCAACGGTTTTTTATAACCAATAATGATACCAATGATGAGGAAACAACTGGGGAGTCAGGACTTCGAATGTGTGGATTTACACTGTAATTAACAAACGAAACGTTAAGCAGTCAACGACATTACCCACATTAACACCCAGGTGGGGACTTATGTGGTCTGAAACGGGGACCAGAGTTATCTATTTTGTACAAAAAAGAAAACTGAAACATTATTTGCCCACAAAGATTTTCGAACCTAGAAGTTGGCCCTCATACTTATATTTTGTGAAGGTTATTTAAAACCAATAATGATACCAATGATGTGGAAACAACTGGGGAGTCAGGACTTCGAATGTGTGGACTTACACTGTAATTAACCAACGAAACGTTAAGCAGTCAACGACATTACCCACATTAACACCCAGGTGGGGACTTATGTGGTCTGAAAAGGGGACCAGAGTTATCTATTTTGTACAAAAAAGAAAACTGAAACATTATTTGCCCACAAAGAATTTCGAACCTAGATGTTGGCCCTCATACTTATATTTTGTCAACGGTTTTTTATATCCAATAATGATACCAATGATGTGGAAACAACTGGGGAGTCTGGACTTCGAATGTGTGGACTTACACTGTAATTAACCAACAAAACATTAAGCAGTCATCGACATTACCCACATTAACACCCAGGTAGGGACTTATGTGGTCTGAAAAGGGGACCAGAGTTATCTATTTTGTAAAAAAAAGAAAACTGAAACATTATTTGCCCACAAAGAATTTCGAACTTAGAAGTTGGCCCTCATACTTATATTTTGTCAACGGTTTTTTATAACCAATAATGATACCAATGATGTGGAAACAACTGGGAAGTCAGGACTTCGAGTGTGTGGACTTACATTGTAATTAACCAACGAAACGTTAAGCAGTCAACGACATTACCCACATTAACACCCAGGTGGGGACTTATGTGGTCTGAAACGGGGACCAGAGTTATCTATTTTGTACAAAAAAGAAAACTGAAACATTATTTGCCCAAAAAGATTTTCGAACCTAGAAGTTGGCCCTCATACTTATATTTTGTGAAGGTTATTTAAAACCAATAATGATACCAATGATGTGGAAACAACTGGGGAGTCAGGACTTCGAATGTGTGGACTTACACTGTAATTAACCAACGAAACGTTAAGCAGTCAACGACATTACCCACATTAACACCCAGGTGGGGACTTATGTGGTCTAAAACGGGGACCAGAGTTATCTATTTTGTACTAACAAGAAAACTGAAACATTATTTGCCCACAAAGAATTTCGAACCTAGAAGTTGGCCCTCATACTTATATTTTGTCAACAGTTTTTTATAACCAATAATGATACCAATGATGTGGAAACAACTGTGGAGTCTGGACTTCGAATGTGTGGACTTACACTGTAATTAACCAACAAAACATTAAGCAGTCAACGACATTACCCACATTAACACCCAGGTAGGGACTTATGTTGCCTGAAAAGGGGACCAGAGTTATCTATTTTGTAAAAAAAAGAAAACTGAAACATTATTTGCCCACAAAGAATTTCGAACTTAGAAGTTGGCCCTCATACTTATATTTTGTCAACGGTTTTTTATAACCAATAATGATACCAATGATGTGGAAACAACTGGGGAGTCAGGACTTCGAATGTGTGGACTTACACTGTAATTAACCAACGAAACGTTAAGCAGTCAACGACATTACCCACATTAACACCCAAGTGGGGACTTATGTGGTCTGAAACGGGGACCAGAGTTATCTATTTTGTACAAAAAAGAAAACTGAAACATTATTTGCCCACAAAGAATTTCGAACCTAGAATTTGCTCTCATACTTATATTTTGTCAACGGTTTTTTATAACCAATAATGATACCAATGATGTGGAAACAACTGGGGAGTCAGGACTTCGAATGTGTGGACTTACACTGTAATTAACCAACCAAACATTAAGCAGTCAACGACATTACCCACATTAAAACCCAGGTAGGGACTTATGTGGTCTGAAACGGGGACCAGAGTTATCTATTTTATACAAAAAAGAAAACTGAAACATTATTTGCCCACAAAGAATTTCGAACCTAGAAGTTGGCACTCATACTTATATTTTGTCAACGGTTTTTTATAACCAATAATGATACCAATGATGTGGAAACAACTGGGGAGTCAGGACTTCGAATGTTTGGACTTACACTGTAATTAACCAACGAAACATTAAGCAGTCAACGACATTACCCACATTAACACCCATGTGGGGACTTATGTGGTCTGAAACGGGGACCAGAGTTATCTATTTTGTACAAAAAAGAAAACTGAAACATTATTTGTCCACAAAGAATTTCGAACCTAGAAGTTGGCCCTCAAACTTATAATTTGTCAACGGTTTTTTATAACCAATAATGATACCAATGATGTGGAAACAACTAAGGAGTCAGGACTTCAAATGTGTGGACTTACACTGTAATTAACCAACCAAACATTAAGCAGTCAACGACATTACCCACATTAACACCCAGGTAGGGACTTATGTAGTCTGAAACGGGGACCAGAGTTATCTATTTTGAACAAATACATATATTTTTCTGGATGCTTAATTGAACGCCAAGTGCAACGCAAGGTATTGCACGTTGTAGGGAGTCATGAATTCAAAGCTGGGGACCTACACTGTCCTTTATGAACGATACAGTCCCATTAACTTCATAACTCAGCACCAAAGACAAGTGGGTACTCATGTGGTCGGACAGGGGAGCATATTTACTTTTTTTGGTAAAATATAAAAAATTTACATTTCTTTCGCACATCAATTTTTGAAACCAAAAATTGTGATGACAGTAACATATTTTGTCAACGCCTTCAAAATTAAAAAATGTAACACAGGTCTTGCACCTTCAGGGGAGTCACAACTAAATAGGTGGGGACTTACACTGTCCTTTATCAACTAAAGTATAACATATGAACTTCATTACTCACCATTAAAGACAAGTGGGATTAATGTAATATCACGTTACACCACTATTAAATGTGTCAAACCAATACACACAATTCAATATTAATTGCAGAAACAAAAAACTACAACCAACTACTGGGATGACATGTACAACTTACATTCCAATGAGGATAATAACAATTTTTCAAAACATTACAGTCATCCTTTGATGACATCAAAATATATGCAGCATCCTATTTACATATCCAGTTATGTACATGGCAGAGAAGTCTGTTAGGCAACGTTTAACTTGTCATCATCAATTCAAAGTGGTCAACAACTTTTTGTCTTTCAATGTTATCTACATCTAGAACCCATTGACAGATGTAGTCATGCCTTATCAGTTGAAGTTGTTCCTACAAAATATATTATGGCCAACTCAATCATTTATAACAAACATTAAAACAATATTTTTAAACATCAATGACAGTTCTGCACAGAGTAACAGTATGCAACTTGCAACTTACATGCGTAAATGCGGGCATGCTATTCCCATCAAATTTTTTTGAACCATCCCAAATCTCCATCATCTTTAAAACAATGACACCACAATCATATCTACAAACACCATTGAAAACCAATGATTGCACAATAAATATTAAATCAATTATCTCTAAATAAAAATGATAATGTCAACAACTTACAAGTTTGGCTGAATTGGAGTCATTTCGTGTTGCACTTCAAACTTTGGCATTGACTTATCATTACAATTCATCAACATCCCAAATAACATTGCCAAATTATGTGCCTATAATGTCCAACAAAAACAATTTATTACATTCCCAAAGAAATTATTTATGTACTAAATGCATGATCACTGAAAAATACTTACAACATCATTGTCTATTCTTTTGCGGTCCTTTCTAAAATGGCCAAGCGAATCTAACACAAAAAATTGTTTTGTATCACACTTCACAACATAGCACCACCAATGATTCTCGTGAACAATTGGGACAAACAACTACATCAAAATTAAAATCAAAATCAGCAACTCTAAAGAGCAACAAATTTAATCATATTAAAACACATGTAAGTCCATCAATCTCACAAAATCTGCAGTCAATATGTCTTGTAAAACAAAAAGTCCAGGACAACAGTAGCTCTGATAATCATTCAACGTCCACTATCGTCTGTTAACCTTAATCATGCGAGAGTCGTAAAGGACATGGGTCTACAAAAACAAAAGGGTATACCATTAGCTTTTGTAAAAAATGTTAACAAATTAATGTACAATGTTTACCGCATATAAAGGATTGAAAGCAATTCTCTTAACATGCCCAAACAAATGTTGTTCAAAATACATCATCATGCATACAGCAAAAAGGATAGCCTGCATAAACATGTACAACTTCCTTCAAACTCAAATCAACACAAGCAAAAGAAACGTTGTAAGTGTAAGTAAAATTACCAAGTTGTCAACTTTCTTCCCTGGACCAAAACCATAACATTCAGAGGTTCCCAATATCTGACCATTTATATTAGAAACAACCCTACCATTAACAAAAAATAATTAGTATTATATAAAAACAAATAGTAATATTTCACAAATAAATTACCAACTTAAGTAAAAGTACCTATATGGGACACCATAATAAGTAACACTATTGTACAGCTTCAATAAGTCCACTTTCATGGCAGCAGAAGGTGGCTGGAATGAAACGCATGGGATGACAAGTGCAACCGCAGACATGTCGTTGTTGGCACCAAAATCTGCTGCACAATTCAAGTCAATCCCTTTCGCCATTTCTTCTTCCTTAACTGACACACCACCTATTAAATCAGCCTTTTCAACACCTTCTTCACTTTGCTCATCAGCACCTTCTCCATCTTCAGCTACATCACATCTTGCGTCAGCATCTTCACCATTATCTTCCTCCGCAATATTACTTGTGGACATTATCTTTTCATGCAGGAATGATATGCGCTTCTTCATCTTGCATATGCTTTTTCCATGTCTTTTCAACATTTTCAACAAATCTTTCTTACAAATTAACCTTTCATCTTCATCTTCATCTTTAGCATCATTATCCTCACCAAAAGTCAAAGCTGCACGAATTAATTCATTGCCATAATCCTCTGCTTTCAAACTCCAATCCCAAATTATCTTAATCACAAAACACATTAGACAATAATGTTAATCAATCATAACCATATCCTAACATTAAATTCAAACAACACTTCATTTTCATTACTTAGGTATCTACAAAATGCATCTCAATCCTTCTTGTCTTCAAGGTTACATCCGGCCAGCTAAGAATTCTTGGAAAAACAAACTCTCTATGTGGGCCACATAAACCGAGTTGCTCAACAGCCCATAGTTGCAACAAAACACAAACTCCATTAAATGATTATATATACAACGAAAAGTTAACTTAAAGATATATAATACAAATGCTTGAATAGGACTTGGCAGGCCAAGGTGACGGCCATCACGGAGTCACAAAATCTTGCAACAATGAACATGGCGGCTCTCTTTGGAAAACTGAGAGAACACGAGCTTGAACTGGGAAGATTGAATGATGAAGAAGATCAAGGAAGAAAGAAGAATATTGCTTTCAAAACTGAAGTTGTCAACGGAAAAAAGCAAAAAGAGGAGGAAGATTCTGATGATGATGAGAATCTTAGTCTCATGATAAAGAAGTTCACAAAGTTCATGAAGGCCAAAGGCAGAAATCAATTCAAAGGCAATAAGAAGGAGAATCAAGGATCCTCCTCAAACTTTAAATGTTATGGATGTGGAGAAACTGGTCATGTAAAAGCAGACTGCCCAAATTCAAAAAGGAGTGATGAAAAGGAAAGCAAGAAATATTATAAGAAAAAGACATACATAGCGTGGGAAGATAATGCCTCAAGTTCATCCAACTCTGAAGGATCCGATGAGGAAGAAGCAAACTTTTGCTTAATGGCCAATAATGATCACTCTGACAGTGAGGTAAGCTCCTCTGACAATGAAAATGAAAATGATTATGGTTCACTTTATGATGCCTTTCAAGAATTGCTTGCTAAATCTAGTAAACTAGATATTGCTCACAAAAAATTAAAAAGTGATTTTAAAGAATTACAGAGGAATTTTGAAAAATCTCTTGAAGAAGAAAATGCTTTAAAAAATAAAATCTTAAGTTTGGAAAATAGAGAAATTGAGACAGTTGAATGTGCATCTTGCAAAAGCTATATGTTTGATTTAATGATTTTAGAAAATCAACTTAAAAATGCTTTAGAAAATAAATCTTTTGAAAAAAATGTTTGTGAGAAAAAGAATTTAAGTAGAAACAAATATGTTCCTAAAAATAAAATCAAAAAGACTCGTAGAGTGTGGGTAGAAAAAGGAACTGCTCACTTTAAAAATACTTGTATAACTACTTGTTTTGTTGCATGAAAAAGGGGCATGCATCAAATAAATGCAATATTAAACATTATGATGTTCCAAATGGGAAGTATACTTGGATGCCTATTGTTAGATAATTAGTATATCTCTCTAACCCCAAGGACCCAATAAAGTTAATGGGGATCTAAAGAAATTATTTTTCTTATTTTGTAGTTAACTTCCAAATCCAAAAAATCAATGTGGTACCTTGACAGTGAATGCTCAAGACACATGACGGGTGATAAAAGGAAAATCAAGAATCTCAAAAGAAAGGATCAAGGATTTGTTACATATAGAGATAACAATAAACGGAAAATAATTGGAATTGGAGATGTTGGTGGAGGGGATACCTTGGAAATCAAGGATGTGTTACTTGTAGAAGGACTGAAGCACAATCTCTTCAGTATCAGTCAGCTATGCAATAAAGGTCTCAAAGTTATCTTTGAAAGTGACTACTACACTATCCATCAAAAGAATTCTAAGGAAATTTCTCTGAAAGGTATGAGACATAACAATATCTATTTAATTGATCTTGATTATGCATCATCTAGTAATATAACATGTCTTGTTGCAAAAGAAGAAAATCCTTTGTTATGGCATAAAATGGATGCTCATATTCACATGAAACAATTAAATAAGTTGATTTCTAAGGATTTAGTAATTGGTTTACCAAAAATTAAATTTGAAAAAGATAAAATATGTGTTGCTTGTCAAAAAGGAAAACAAGTAAGATCACCCTTTCATTCAAAAAATATTTTATCTACTTCAAAGCCATTAGAGCTTTTGCTTATGGATTTATTTGGTCCCTCTAGGATTAAGAGTTATGGAGGAAATTATTATACTCTTGTTATTGTGGATGACTACTCTAGGTTTACTTGGACATTCTTTCTTACTTTAAAAAGTGAAGCTTTTAAAGCATTTAAAAAGTTTGCAAAATTAGTTCAAAATGAAAAAGATTTGAAAATTAAGATTATAAGAAGTGATCATGGTAGGGAATTTCAAAATGAGTCATTTGAAAATTTTTGTGATGAAAATGGAATTTTGCATAACTTCTCCGCACCTAGGACACCTCAACAAAATGGAGTTGTAAAAAGGAAAAATAGGTCCTTAGAGGAACTAGCTAGAACAATGCTAAATGAACATAATGTTCCTAAGTATTTTTGGGCTGATGTTGTGAGTACTGCATGTTATGTTTTAAATAGAATGCTTATTAGACCTATTTTAAAAATTACTCCTCATGAATTATTTAAAGGTAGAAAGCCAAATGTTGCCCATCTTAAAATTTTTGGATGCATATGTTTTGTTTTAAATAATGGAAAATAAAATTTAGGAATATTTGATTCTAAAGCTGATGAGGCAATATTTCTAGGATATTCTCTCACGAGTAAAGTATATAGAGTTTTTAATCGAAGAACTTTGAATGTTGAAGAATCCATGCATGTTGTCTTTGATGAAGTTGTAGACCTTGAGGAGAACCCTCTTGAGTCAAATAAGCAAATTACAGGTGATGAAGAATATATTCAGGAGGCCCTTGATGAAATGTATTTAAATGAGAATCCACCTCCTCAATCTGAAGATAATGAAAAGTGCTGGAAGTCACCAAGAGGACTATCTCTGGACAATATCATTGGTGATATTTTAAAAGGGGTAATCACTAAAAATATGAATAATTTATGTATGAATGTTGACTTTGTTTCACAGATTGAACCAAAGAATGTTCAAGAAGCTCTTCAAGATGATCAATGGTGCATTGCAATGCAAGAGGAGCTCAATCAATTTGAAAGAAATAAAGTATGGGAGTTGATTCTAAGAGATGAATCACTTCAAGTGATTGACACAAGATGGGTTTTCAGAAATAAGATGGATGAGGATGGAAATATTACTAAGAATAAAGCTAGGCTTGTGGCAAAGGAATATCGACAAGAAGAAGGTATAGACTATGATGAAACATATGCCCCTATTGCAAGGTTAGAAGCTATACGCTTACTTCTTGCTTATGCTTCTATTATGAAATTTAAATTATATCAAATGGATGTCAAAAGTGCCTTTCTAAATGGTTTTATCAAAGAAGATGTGTACGTTGAACAACCTCCTGGTTTTGAGGATTATAAATTTCCAAATCACATTTATGAATTGAAAAAGGAACTTTATGGTTTAAAGCAAGCACCTAGATCTTGGTATGAATGCTTAAGCACATTTTTGCTCAAAAATGATTTTGAAAGAGGTAAAATAGACTCAACTCTGTTTATTAAAAGGGTAGGTGAACACATTTTATTGGTTCAAGTTTATGTTGATGATATAATTTTTGGATCAACTAATAAATCTCTATGTGAAGGTTTTGCAAGCATAATGCAAGGTGAGTTTGAAATGTCAATGATGGGAGAATTAACCTTCTTCCTTGGTTTGCAAATTAAGCAAATGGAAGAAGGGACATTCATATCTCAATCTAAATACCGTAAGGAAGTACTTAAAAAATTTGAAATGGATAATGCTAAAGCAGCAAGTACTCCTATGGCAACTTCCTACCATTTGGATAAAGACGAATCAGGTATTGAGGTAAATCAAACTATGTTTAGAGGTATGATAGGGTCTCTTTTATATCTTACTGCAAGTAGACCTGATATTATGCAATCTGTATGTGTTTGTGCTAGATATCAAGCCAGTCCTAAGGAATCACATCTTATAGCAATAAAAAGAATTTTAAAATATCTTAAAGGAACTATATCTTTTGGACTTTGGTATCCTTCTGGGGCCTCACTTAGTTTAATAAGGTACTCTGATGCTGATTATGGTGGCTGTAAAATAGATAGAAAAAGTACCAGTGGTACTTGTCACCTCTTAGGAAGCTCATTAGTTTCTTGGCACTCCAAGAAACAAGCTTGTGTGACTTTGTCAACTACAGAGGCTGAATACATAGTTGCTGGAAATTGTTGTGCTCAAATTCTCTGGATGAAACAACAGTTAGAAGATTATAATATTTTTCTAAATCATATACCTTTGAAATGTGATAATACCAGTGCTATTAATTTAACCAAAAATCTCATCATGCACTCTAGGACAAAACACATTAAAATTAGACATTATTTTTTAAGGGATCACATAAGTAAAGGCAATTGTGAGATAGAATATGTAGATACCAATCACCAATTAGCTGATATTATTACCAAACCTTTAGCTAAAGATAGATTTTATGAACTTAGAAGAGATCTGGGAATTTTAGAAGTGTCTTAAAAATGCACCAAATTGAACAAAAATGCACCAAATTGAACAAAAATGCACAAATTCGCACTTTATAAAAAAAATTCGAAAAACAGTGTTAATAATCGATTACCATTTATGGTAATCAATTACCAAGTCCTCTTTCTATTTTTGGGTTCTCAGATTATGAGCAAATAATCGATTACCACTTACGGTAATCGATTACCCACCTTCGTTGCCCCATTCTGGACTTTGCAATATGAGCAAATAATTGATTACCACATTTGGTAATCAATTATCCTTCGTCGTTGCGCGTTAACCTTTCCTCAATTAGCCGTTGTAACGGCGAGATTCTCCAACAAATCACCAAATCAAACCGTTTTTCCCTCTCTCAGTTATAAAATCCTTCTTCCACAAATCACTATTCACTCACAAACATCCAAAATCACTTTTCCCTTTTCCAAAACCCTAAAACCCTAAAACCCCTTTTCTGCAAATCAATGGCAGAACGATGCAGGAAGATTCCCACTTGTCGACGAGGTGCTCAACCTTCATCCTTTGTTAATCTTCCTCCAAGAGATGCCTCCATTGATGGTTAGATCTCTGATGAAAGCAGACGCCCATAGTTTCTCACCCTCTTCAAAGAAAAACCACTACAAACGCCCAAGTTCATCAATAATAGCTAGTTCCGAAACCAAGGATTCTCCTTCCCTAATCTTTTCGAAGAACAAGGCATTGATTCTTCATAGAAATGCAAGGTGTTTACTATTCCGATCTTGTTCGCGTTTTCCATTACAACCTCAAATTTAGGGGAAACATTGGGTATACAAAAGTCAAGGGAGTAGAGATCATTCTTGATGATAATATCTGGACCAATGTAGCACAAATTCCTCCTTCTGCTGACCGCACATCCATCTTGTCTACTCACATCGATGGATTCAATAGAATTCTTACATACCAGTCTCTTTTACGGCAGCCTGATTTGCACATCAGCAAAAAGTTATTGGCTGGCCCTCTCACAATTAAGGCAAGGTTGTTGTATTGTCTCATTGTCTGGATTTTGTGCCCACGTGGCACCAATCATGCTCAATGCAGTGAAGCTGACCTACTGATCATCTATTGTTTAATGAAGCATATTATGATTGATTGGTCAATGTTGTTTATGGAGACTATGCTTAAGGCAAGGAAGCTTACCCAATATCATCTTCCATATTCTCTTCTCATATCTTGCATCTGTGAGTACAAACAGGTTCCAACCGAGAGGGAACTTTGTCAAAGCACCTCACCTTCAAATGAAATCTCTGACTCTTCCCTCAGGCAAATGAAGATTGTGCAATTTGGAGGTGGATATGTTCATAAAGATGATGTTCCTAACTATGAAGATGATGAAGGAACTCCCTCCCCAGATCCTGTCCCTCCTCAAACCAATGTTCGTTCTTCAAGCAATGCTACAACAGGATCATCCATCTCCTTAGAAGACCATATTCTTGGCCTGAATCAAAGACTTGAAGACTTCTTTCTTCTATCTACATCTCGCCATGAAGAAGTCCTTAGGTCCATTGGAGAAGTCAATACTAGACTCTCCAATTTAGAAACAAAATTTGATGCATTCACTCATGATGATGACATGAGTGAAGAATTTTAGGAGATCTAGTTGTTTAATTTAATGTTATTGTTTCTTGTGTAATGACTTTCTCTTTGAAATAACAAATTCTCTATGTTATATTTGTCTGGTGTTTTTTTTCTTTTCTTACCCTCCTTCATGACCCGTTTTTATCTTCTGATCAAAATAGGGGGAGAAAAAGTTTAAAGGGTTGTCTCACTGTTTCTTTCCCATAAGTTGTTTAAATTGCAGGAAGTTTAGAAACTTTAAACATATATTTGATCATCATCAAAAAGGGGGAGATTATTGACAAAGATTGATTAAAAGATTTTGATGATGATAAAGATGCTGAAGAAAACACTTGAAGATATTGAAGACAATATAGTTTATGTTTAAAGATTCTTATTGTAATAGACTTAAACTTTTTCTAGTTAGGTGCTTTTTCTAGTTAAGTGCAAAATTGTTAGAACAACAGCCAACTCGCAACTCCTCTGAGAGAAACTCATTTTTTGAAAATATCAGTATGGTAATCGATTACCAACTTATAATAATCGATTACCAACTCAAAAAATTATATTTTTCAAAACCTACTTAAGATAATCGATTACCACGAATGGTAATCCATTATCACTGGCAGTTATAACTTGGGTCTTGAAAAACGACTTGAAATAATCGATTATCATTTCTGGTAATCGATTACCACTAGCAGTTATAAAAATATTTGTTCAAATTTGTACATGCGATAATCGATTACCATTTTGGGTAATCGATTATCCTTGGCAGTTTCAGCTAAACTCTTCATTTCTAACTCAGCCTGCGGAAACCTCTTTAAATAGAACTCAATTTACAAACTTCAAACTACCTTTTTAAGATTCAGAGTTCTTGTGCTATGACTGCAAAGTGTTGCTCTATGAGATTCTTAAAAAATAGCTTTGAAAAGCCTAGTGTGAGTGAGTGATAACTTTTTCTATGTGAGTTTTTATAAGATTGAGTGATGTGTTGTTACTAGGAAAGCTGGTCATCCTCTGTGTGATTCAGGGGGAGCTTTTTGTTCATCTCTTGTGGTTGTTCAAGAGAGGTGTTTTCTAATCCTTACTCTTTTATAATCTATTGTAATTTGATTATTATAGTGATTGAGTTAATCTCTTTGTTTAAGAGATTAACAACTGGACGTACGGTCTTTTGATCTGAACCAGTATAAATATCAGTGTGCATCTTTCTCCCTTAACCTCTTTATTTATCTGCGGTTGCATTTAAAGTAACTGTGATTTTAAGTTAATCATTTAAATTTTGAGAAAAATTTTAAAACCTGTTAAGACTTATAAAAATCCAATTCACCCACCCCTCTTGGTTTTTAACCAAAGATTAAATATTCTGCTGCGCGATACCAACACTTGGTTAAACTCAAACTAAGCTTTCTTTTTGCTAAACTTATTTTCGGCAAAAATGAGAAGGGTTGGAAACCCTAACAACCACGTGAAGGCAGCCTAAGGGGCTAGAAAAAAACCTAATGATGGACTTTGAATGGCAATTATATCACTTTTAATGCCTAAGACACCATTATAAGGGAAAATTTACGTGAGAGGAGAGGTTTGCTACATTTGCTATTGCTGTATAGGGAGAGGAGTACGAAAATTGAGAGTTTTGTGAGGATTGAGTGAGGAAAGGAGCTGCATTGAGAGAGTCAAAGGAAGATCATTGGTGATCAAGGGGAAACTCACAACAATTCCAAAATAAGCTAAGGAGACCAGGTTAGGGGAGCTGGAGTCCGTTATTATGTTTCGTGCAATTATTTTTGGTTGATGATTAATTCTAAAATAAGCTAAGGAGACCATGTATGGTGATAATTCTGTGAAATTACATTTTCTAGAAAATTTTCAGAAACCGCCTGGCAGGCCTTCAAAGCTGCCAGACAGTTTCCCTTCGAACCCAGAAATGTAGTTAAAATGGTATGAGTCGCCTGACGGCTTTGAAGACCCGCTAGGCGGTTTTTGGAAATTTTCCAGAAAATACAATTTCACAGAATTATCACCATACATGCTGTATTTATTCAATCATCAACTAAGAATAATTGCATGAAACATAATAACGAAGTCCAGCTCCCCTAACCTGGTCTCCTTACCTTATTTTGGAATTGTTGTGAGTTCCCCCTTGATCACCAATGATCTTCCTTTAACTCTCTCAATGCAGCTCATTTCCTCACTCAATCCTCACAACAATTCCAAAATAAGCTAAGGAGACCAGGTTAGGGGAGCTGGAGTCCGTTATTATGTTTCGTGCAATTATTTTTGGTTGATGATTAATTCTAAAATAAGCTAAGGAGACCATGTATGGTGATAATTCTGTGAAATTACATTTTCTAGAAAATTTTCAGAAACCGCCTGGCTGGCCTTCAAAGCCGCCAGACAGTTTCCCTTCGAACCCAAAAATGTAGTTGAAATAGTATGAGTCGCCTGACGGCTTTGAAGACCCGCTAGGCGCTTTTTGGAAATTTTCCAGAAAATACAATTTCACAGAATTATCACCATACATGCTGTATTTATTCAATCATCAACTAAGAATAATTGCACGAAACATAATAACGAAGTCCAGCTCCCCTAACCTGGTCTCCTTACCTTATTTTGGAATTGTTGTGAGTTCCCCCTTGATCACCAATGATCTTCCTTTAACTCTCTCAATGCAGCTCATTTCCTCACTCAATCCTCACAACAATTCCAAAATAAGCTAAGGAGACTAGGTTAGGGGAGCTGGACTCCGTTATTATGTTTCGTGCAATTATTTTTGGTTGATGATTGAATAAATACAACATGTATGGTGATAATTATGTGAACTTGCATTTTCTGGAAAATTTCCAGAAATCGTCTGATGGGCCTTCAAAGCCGTCAGGTGACTCATACCATTTCAACTGCATTTCTAGGTTCGAAGGGAAACCGCCTGGCGGCACGAACGAGACCGTCAGGCGACGCTTGTTGTTCAACCCAATTATGGGTTCTTTGATGAAGGGCCTAGCGGTAGTGGGCGACCTGCCAGGCGATGCAAGCCATCTGGGCTTGATTTTTATGTTTTCTAGGTTCTAGGCAGAATCTAATCGGTGGAAATGTTGTTTAGATTATTAATTGATTAAATGGGAGCGAATGATCATGAACTTATATGGTAATGCAAGGAAAATTGAAAGGGATTGGACATGAACTTGTTTAGGGTTTTTCAAATTGGGGATTTGAGGGTTATGAAAGTGGGATATTGGAAGTGTATGAAATTATGTGAATTTGATTCTGGTTAAAGAATAGGTACCTTGAGTAGCAATGAATTGCGGCTGTAATTGAGTAACAGATCAATGTAGGGTATTTTGGGAGTTTTTGGCATTCGCAGATACAGTGAAAAAGTTGGGATTTTCCCAGGATTTCATGTGCCGCCTGGCGGCACTTGTGTCATCGCTAGGCGCCAACGCAGTAGATTCCTTACTGCGTGGCTGTGATGGTAGGTGCTAGGGTTGGGTTTCGTTGTAGTCCTAATTGGAATTGGAAGGACAAATTTGAGGATGTTTTTGAATGATTAATGGAAGAAAAATAATGTGTGAATTAAGGTGTTGACTTAAACTTAGAATTTAGTGAATATCATATACTTTGAGTTAACTTGGAGGAGCTGGAACTATGGGCAGAGGACATGAGTTGTTTAATGGTAGTGTAAAGGTAAGACTAGTAGGAGTTGTGTGAAAAACAAAGTAATAGCACTTTGGAATATTGGAGAGGGGATCAAATTAATGAGACATGGAACTAACTAATGGTGGAATTAGTTTAATAGTTGAAGTAATTCGTATGGGTTGATCTGTGTACTGTGCATTGTGTCTAAAGTATAAGAGAGGGAGACTCGGTACATATAAGTGATGCATTTCCTGGTTGTAATCTAGTACATATAAACATAAAAAGAAAGTCTTAGCGTGAATATTTAGATATTAAAATCTGTGAGAGAGCATGTGAGGACAAGTCTCAATTGTGTTGAATGAATCTTGTGGGCTTCAGCACAGGGTGATGCATTAAGGAGCTTGGATTACTTGGAAAGACCGACTGTAGTGGAAAAACAGCATGTCTCGCAATATTGGTGCATCGCTTGGCGGTGGTTTAGAGCCGCCAGGCGATAGTTGTGGGTTCAGAGGGCTTCTATGACGCGTGCGCCTGGCGGTGAGGGGAGTCCGCCAGGCGATGTCTGCAGCGTTGGATTTTCTAAGGCGCTTGGCGGTACGCGTCACACGCTAGGCGGTTTGGAGGTCTGATGCGCCTGGCACCTAAGGAGTTGCGCCAAGCGATACCGTGAAGAAATTGTGGTTGATTGTTTTGGGTGTGCGAGATCTACAAGGCTTCTAGGATATCTTAAAGGTCGGTTTGCTGGTGTTCTTTGAGTTGTGGCTCAGAACGTATCCCTAGAGTTGAGCACGGGATGGCATATGAACACAAGGAACCCTTGAGTTGAGCTCGGGTTGGCGAGTGTTACCGATGTGAGTGTGCTGGTTGTGGCTAGTACGAATGGGTTCAGATAGATTGTCCTCCTTAGTAATTAGCTGACGAGTTTGGTAGTCTTGGGACGTTACGACTATGTTTGTATTTGGGAACTCCACCTGGCGTTACAGTGTGTGATCCGTAGCATGGTTTCCCGCACGTGCTCTATCAGTTGTGGCTGATAGGTATGACAACAAGACATCTTGAGGTACTCACTAGAAGACGTAAAACACGATTAACATGGTTGTGGCCATGTGGTATGGAATCAAAGAAAGGAATTCTTTGATGTGATTTTGTGATATATATATATATATATATATATATATATATATATATATAAATGTGCTATATATATATGTTTATTTTGTTAGCTCACCCTATCTACTTGTGTTTGGCGATGATCATGTATGCGATACACAGGAGCAGATGATGTTGCAGGTGGATCCGGTGAGGCTTAGCGACGAAGCGGGGATAGACTTGGGAAGAGTTTTTATCAGATTTTTATTATGTCATGGAATAAATTGTAAACTGTTTCACTACTAAACTTTGATCTTGTAATGGAGTTTTATACTTATAAATTGGAGGTTGCTTTTAATGATGTAATAAGTTTTAAATTTCCCATGTTTTTAGGAAATGAATTTTATAATTAATGAGATTTTATTTTTCTTATTTTAATTTATTATTTAAATCTGAAATATCTGGTCGGGATGTTACAGTATCCAATTGCCCAATCACATTAATTAGGCTTATACTAAAATTTCAAAGTTTTTACAAGCACACAATCTAAAGAATTCAAGAAGACAAATTTTGAATCCCAGAAGACTTGATTACTCACCTAGTAACACCCTATTACTAAACTATACCTATAAACCCTATCCTAAAACAATCTAAAAACTAAAATTGAATTGAAAAAATGAAAATAATATTTCCTTGAACAAGATTAACACAACAAAAAAGAAATAACCAAGTGAACCTCTATGTTTTCTTTAAACCATGGTATTGATGACAAAACTTACACGAAAAAAGCTTCAAGAACATTTTTCACCTTAGTTTGGCCTTAAGTTAAGAACATTTTAATAGACTGATACATCTTTTAATCAATTAAAAAGTCTTTTATTAATAACACAAGCTCTAAGGCATTTGGAACAACTTTTTAATTTCAATTTTAGGATTAAATCATGAATGAAAAAAAACCTACAAAAATAATTAATCACATATATAGTACGCTCTAAAACACTTCTAGATATTCATGATCATGGTTAAACTTCAAATTCTTCAAAGAAAGGTTGGATTCGTTAAATATGTGAACCATAGCTTTAACATCAAATGTTCCTAAAATTCGTGCATCGCTGCCAAGACTCAATGCTTGAGCAACCATGATGTCTTAAGCATAATCTACTCTAAAGAAGAGATTTGACTCAACATCTCTCTTGGTCATGCATAAGCATTCACTTAAGGTATACATTCTCACTTCAATGTCCATGTTGTTGTTCAAATGGTAATTAGTGGTGCAAGTAGCTTGAGTGGTATCTCATTACTTGAATAATGTCATCATATTAACCTCTTTAGTCGCATAGAGATTTACAAAAAATTTAAATTCTTTTTCTAATGTAGTAAAGTGGTAAGCAAGGTGTCAATCTAGGGAACTCCAAATTTAGTATATATTTTATGTTGGTTTAACCATGGAAACTAAGAAAATTATGAAGGAAATTGTAAAATATGCTAACTAATATAAAATGATGAATGAAACTAATGCAAATAAGCTAAGAATGACAATAGAAAATATGTACAATTGTAATAGTGTATGGTGTAAAATATGAATAAAATGCTCAAATGAATGTGTAAATGAGGTTAAAATGATGTATGATGATGAATGAATAGGAAAAACACGAAGGAAATATGAATGAAATGTGATCTGGATCCTAAAACTACCTAAAACAATGTATAAACATGATTTACAAAACTGTTTGTGAAAAGTCCTAAGTGGAAACAAAAAGGTGTTTGATGAAATATCCCTAAGAATTGAAATTGTGATTTATGCAAAACTAATGCATGGAACATATTTCAATGATTATTAACATGCAATGAATGTGTTCAAAACTGAAAAAATACCCAAAAATCTCAATTTCAAACCAAGATTTGGCAACAAATAAGCTAAAGTAGTATACCAATATTTTTTACAACAAATGTGATATGCATAAAATGGGTCTAACTGATATGTGATGCATGAATTCAGGATATGAACATCTAAACAAATCTTAAAAAATGTAAAAATATGAATTACAAATTGTTTAATAAAAAATATATAAGAAACCTTACTATGCAAAATGTGTTTGACAGAATGTCTGAGAAAATTAACAATCTAAATTATGAAAAATGAATTATTGGAATAAGTTTAAATCACTAAAACAATGTATGATATGAATGTAAGACCATAAAACAATGAAAAAATCACTAAATCACCTTTAAAACCAAAATTGGCAACAAGGTCTGAGTGTATTAATATGTCAGGTTCTATTATGCAAAGATGAGTTATATGTAATCAAATGAATGAGACTAATTAGAATTCCTAAAACTAAGCATTAGATGCATGTAGAACTAGTAAACAACATGGAATGGTCATATTTGCAATAAAAAACTAGAACTGACCAACACTAGTCAACCACCAACGTGACAACTTTGACATCAAAGTGTATTTCCTAGTTTGTGATGCAAAATGTGTTATATAAAATGCTATGGATGGAATGATGATATGATCATGCAAAAAGTTGTAAAAAAATGCTAATTGAACAAATAATCCGAGAATTAACAAAAAGAACCGGTACAAACCAAAAAAATTCCTAAAATTAACAAACTACTTAACTAGAAAAACTAACTAAACTGTAAAAAGTGAAAAACTGAGAAATAAATATGTAATTGAATGCACAAGCATGAATCTAATACTATCAACATTCAAACCCAAAACTATTAAATAACTTAATGGTGAACAAAAAATCCAATATTCTTAATCTAATCTACTTTTACTCCAATCCAATCCATTTAAGATTCATTTTATTAAAAACTAAATCCATTTAAAATCTATTTTATTGAATCTACATTTTATATATATATATATATATATATATATATATATATGATTGAATTTTCATTCTCTAAATCCAAATTTTCAAATATGGATTATCCAAAAAAATCCAATCAAAATTTTTAATTTAATTTTTTAATTATGTTAGAATAAATGTTAAGATGGACTAGCCCAGACCAAAGATCGAGAATGGTCAACCCAAATTCGACAGAGTTGACTCTGGTTGAAATTCAACTAAGCTAGTCCCGATAAAAAATCAGCAAAATTTGGTCGATGGTCGAATTCAATCTAATCGACCTAAAAAAACTATTCAATTAAGTTATTAATAACCATCATGTTTTTTTTGTATGAACAAGTATTCATGAAATTTTAATATTTTTCTCCTAAATAAAGAAAATTATTTGTAGGTGTAGGGACACTTGTAACATCTTACAACTAATGCTTAACACATCAATCACATTGCTTTATCACACATCTTACATATTGTTTTTCAAAAGTTGCTTTCAAATTTGATAAATTCAATGCGCTTTGCTTGTTGATACTAACACTAATATAAGGAGGAACATGGTCAAAGTTAAAGCTATTGACTATATGTTAATATGATTTTTTCTTTATCTTGTTAACATGAATTTTATTTTATTTTCCTAAACCACAACTTTCCTTTTTATTTTAACATTAACATTCATGCAATTGTATTGTTTCTGTCACAGTAAACAGAACATCATGATGATTGAAGGACATTAGTTAAAAGGTGTTAAGAGTAAATCAACACCAATGTCTCAATTTGAACAGTTAAATTAAAGCTACTTATTTAAAAAAAAAATAACGTGTTCACATAAAAAATAAAATGTATAGATGGAAAGACATAGAAAAATCAAAATTGGATTTTAATTTTTTTTGTTGTCAATTGCAATTCTGATCAATAAATTAATTGCAGTGGGAAAGAAAAAGCAACGCCCTCAACTTTAGATAACAATAATTAAAAATATAATTTTAGTATATTAAAAATTTATCACTTTTATAACAAAAAATCTAGTTATGTCGGTACAATAATAAATCTCCCCTCACTATTTAGAAAAAAAATAAAAATTATATTCTAACTTTCTACACTGCATTTCAACTTAGGACATTATTTCCGTAATGTACTACGGTCTGCACAAGTAAATTTTGAATAAAATTAATTTCCAATACATTAATTAGTTATATACCTTATATTAAAATATTTTAATAAGTTCAAGGTTTCAGGTATAAAATACATTTAAATTTATGTCACATTTAATAATTAATTTCTTCATTTTTACATTTTCATTATATTTGTAACCATTTCCCTATTACTTTTTTCTCTATACCAGTAAACATATAAAATGAAATATACATTTAATATTACTAACAATAATAACTAATTTTCTTTTAAATTGTTAGGTTTATTTGTTTCTCTTAAATTACGTTACAAAAGAAAAATTAAAATAATAAATATATATAAGAAATAGAGGTTAATCATACTGATGTAAAAAAAAAAAAGAAAAGTTAAATGGCTAACTTGCTTGAACTTGCAGTAGCTATATTTAGAGATGACCATTAAAAAATTATAAATTTCATGTAATTTACAAGTGAACGATAATAAGATTCTTACTTTCGGCCCCAAAAGTTATTTCTGAGTCATCACTGAGTAAGTTACTTTTACATTTACTAATATTAAGATAAGATAAGATAATGATTTGGCTAGAATTTGACATCTGAACACCAATCTCAAAACTCATACATCAGAAAACAGAGCAGGATATTTTTCCTGTCACTATTGTGTTGTTTGGCCTTTTATTGACACTAAATAATACAATCATAGCATAACATACTTTAAAAAAACCAACACCCACAAAATGGTACAGCAACATAGGAAAGATATGGAAACAAATTGGAAAGTAATGGTAAAGGAAATTTGCATGTTTTTAAAGTCAATGGAAAAGCAACAGCTTCAACTTTTGACAGGTGTAGGGTAATATAGATATGCAGATATAGCTGAACTTTATAAATATCAGTGAATATCTATAACTGTTTAATAAAATTCAAACTGAAAAACTAAAGGTATATAGTAAACAAAATTTACTTAAAATATATTTGCACTAAACAAGTAATTACAAAATAAATGTCTACAAAAAGAATATTCTGTTTATAATCAAGCACATTAAGCAATTTAAACTGCAGATATGTCCAAGTATCATGATACCTGTCAGTCATTGTTAGTTAAGAAGTATACATAAGCAATCATGTGGCTTCTATACTTGGAAACTTTAGTAAGAGGTCCTTCATTACGCTCATTCAACTTCAAATTTGATGTTGAGCAAGAATTAACGCAGATTAATAATATCTTTACACTATTTGGTAATCTCTAGGCCAAAAAACAACAAAGATCACTAGTGACTTTAATTTTGCTTCAAAGCATTGTAGTGGTCTTAGTCTTGATTACTAAGAAAGCATTCAAATTGATAATGATAGTGTTTTCAATGTAATCAATGAGATTAGAGACAGTCTAATAAGCTTGAGTTATCTTATCATCCTGCAATAGAAAAGAAAATAGCATTCAAACACATATAATAATTCATTATTTGAAGATACATGTTTAACAATGTACAACTCACCACTCCTAGTTCCTATACATAAAACTAATAATAGCTAGCTACCACCCTATCTAGTGTTGGACTGCTGCAATTACCTTACAGTTCACAAACATACTTCGATCCTTATGACACAACAATGACTTCCTTCGTATATCTGTTACTCAAACAAATTACTCACATTGTCTACCACTACCATGGTCCTGTCAGTGTCCTTCTCAAGCATTGTATTTTACTTATCCTTGGCTGGCATGCAGGGTCCGAATCCTGATAAGATAAACAAATAAATAAAGTTTATTTGGCTTTCAAACTGTGAAAATAAATTCAAAAATAATCTGTGTCGGTAAATTTCTATATTGGTGTTAACCAGTAGAAAAAAGTGAGGAAAAAAGAGGCATTTGATGAAGAGAACATTGGCAGAGAATCATATGCAAAACAGATTATACCTTGTTCTTCTGCATTTCCTTAATTTCTGCCTGTAACAAACCAATTGTAATCAGAGAAAGCCAAAACCTTTGTACACATTTTACTGATAAGTGATAAGGATGTTTGGCGCAGAATGACAGCATACCTGTTTTTTTTGCAATTCTCTGTTTATTTCCTTAAGTTTTGCAACTTCAGCTTCCAGTTCGAAAGTGTAGGCCTGCCATTCACAAGAGATAGAATATTATAGTTACGTGACTTACAGAAGATCCACCCACACAGTAAATCACTAGATTGTTGTTGACAAGAACGCATAATGACCAGATAGAAACAGTGAACATTTTTTTTTTTCTGTAAAAATCTTTAGAATAAAACTAACATTTTTGTATGAGTGAGAAACAAAAGAATGTTTTCTCAAAATGGTTTATCTTTTCAAAAGAAATTAAAGTCACATAATTTTGTATAAATATAAAATTAAAAATTTATTAATACTGCTTGAGCTGAAACTTAATTCTGAGATGGTTTAAAAAATAAAAACATGTTTTACCCTTACTTCTCTCTAAGTATATGTTAGAACAGTGGAACTAATGCAGTGATGAGTACTAACCTGCTTACGAGCCCGTGACCTGGCAGCTGATTCTCTATTTTTTATCATTCTCCTTTGTCTTCTCTCAACCACTTTCTCTATAGCGCTGCATTTTCTTCCCCTGTTGATTGCATAAGGAACTGGAGACAGTGAAGAGTTGTCTACATTAGTTCTTGTAATTACATCTGATGATATTTTCCTTGAGGGAGAAGCCTCTGGATTACCCGAGGCTAAACCAACCATTCCAACATTCAATGAATGCTCAATCAACCCTCCTCTTCTGCCAGGGCTAGCAAGTGGAGCACTATTCAACAAATGCATAGGAGCAGCAAAAGCTACATTTGCAGGCTTTGGAAAAAGTGGTGGTGGATGTTGTGTCGGTCGGTGAGAGTGGTTTGAGTTTAGAGGTAAAGGAGGAGGTTGTTTGGGAGCTAAGTTATTGTTGGTCTCCACCACCCTCTCACCCATATTCCCATTACTTCTATTAGGTTGTTGGAAACCAAGAAGTAGGCCATTGTTATTGTTTGGTCTAGGAAAGTTACCAAACCATCCACTGTTATTTGGTTTTCCAATTTGTTGTTGTTGAGGCACATCTTCTCTCACCACCCCAGCTCTCACCAAAAACTCCTCTAAGGTCATTTCTCCCAATGTTGGTTGCCTTTGAGGAATGGATGAACCACCATTGCCATTGCCATTGCCATTCCCATCATTGGTCCCACCACTATCTTTGATCAAGTCCCTCCAAACCTCATCTACTGTTTTCTGACTAAGAGTCCTTGGCAATGTCAAAGAACCCTGTCTTTGCAAACCACCACTGACTGAGTTAAGGTTGTGGCCTTCTCCTATACCAGCTGAAAATGCCAGGGCCTGAGTCTCTTCAGCTGTCCAAATGTTCTTCAAGAGTTCATCCATGTTCATGGACCCAAATTCCTTCCCAACCCCACCCATGGTGCTCTGAAACTCATCAAATGTAAGGGAGTATACTGATGATGGCTGTCTCAGCAGAGAACCAACATTTGCCGACGGTGTCTTCCCATGCATGGCATCCCAAGTGGGGTTATTATCATCGTAGTTCCTGAAGTTCATCTTTGCTTTCACTTTCCAAACCTTGAAGCAGACGTTAGAGCTTTACTTAAGCAAGCTTTGTCTTAGGTAGCAATCATGCCTCAGTAGATCGTGGGGTGTTTTCAGACACTGATTTGGAATGGTTTCCTTGGATTCAGAACAACTATAAAGAATAAAAAACATTGGGACAATTAAAGCAATTCACTGATAAAGTTACTAAAAGAGATCATTATTAATCCCACCCCACAATCCTTAAAAACAAAACATTCAGGCAGAACGCTGTTCCATCTTTTTTAAGGATCAGTAGCAAAACAGCTAGGAAAAAATTTCATCTAAAGCGCAAAAATCCAAAGCAGTGCACATGGTGAAACACTGAAGCCTACTATGATTGAATTGTAGAGAGAAGTCAGATCTAAACGTTGTGCTGTCTGTTATTTATGTATTTTGACCAGGTGAAAATATCTTAGTAGTTTTGTAAGTTAGATTAAATTAACCTAACACAAAATCTGATGATGTAGATAGAACTTAATTTTTCAAATGCTTCAAATTAAAAAGTTAAGTAATTTCTGCGAGATACCAACACCCTTTTTAAGAGTTTAACAGAACCCAACTTCCTTTTTCGGGCGAAATCACAAAAAATCTCTCAGACGCGTCACCATCTCCTACCCAATTTTCTTTTATCTTAAAAAAGTAATTGTCAATATTATACAAATTTCACATCCAATTATGGATACGAAACTCCCTTGCTCCACACACCCGAAAAAAAAAAAAAAAAACTACCGCAACAACTAAGCCTTATCCAATTCCGCTGATTCTCCACGCCACAGAGCCTCGCGGCGATCGGAAAAACCCAAAAGGCCCATATCGATTAAACTAAAATTAGTTGGGAGGAAAGAACCATATAAAGAAAGAGGACCGGAGAAACAAAAGGAAATGGAAAGCGAACTAAAAGAGCGTGGGAATGGCTCAGATATGGATATGAAGAGGAAAACAATGGAGGTGACTGTGAGGACGAAAGGGAAATTAAAATTAAAGTTACCTCGGGTGAGTGTTTTTGTTCATTCACTGATCAAACGCGTTGTTGGACTCTCTAGGAGTAAGGAGTGTCGTGTCGCAGCGATCTTGAAATTGGGGAGTGTGGTGGTGTCGACAAGTGTCTTGTGTAGTGCCGCCTCGACACGGGTCCGAATTTAAGAACACACTCTCTCTCACTGCTGCGTATTATTGGACTTTTCTCTCAATTATAATATTTCCAAAATATAAATTTGGAACCACACTCGTCTCAAAACGTGGCCCAATCGTTCCCAGTTGAATCTGTGACGTGACCTTCACCCAATCATGTATCGAAATGTGTGAGGATCATAGCACTTGATGATGCTGCTTTCCGACAACATTTTACATTTGTGATTATCACGCCTTTGGATTTTTTTCTCCCCATTTTTTTCTTTTCATATTTTCTCGTTTTTGCATTATCTTTTCCATTTTCAGCTGTGGTAGGAGTTTGTAGAAATAGTATGTTCTGCAAGGTAAGGTAGATAGATGTTTGAATCTATTCCCTTGGTTTTGTCTATACATAAGTCCCTTAAATAACTCCTCACACCTAATTTAGTTGTAAGTCAAGTCACTATATTAATATAAGAATATTTATCTTCACCCTAAATGCACTTTTTGTTTTGGATAAATGAATATTTAAAATTCTTTTTTTATTAATTAAATTAAATATCTAAAATTTAAACTGTTAAGGACAGGTTAAACAGATGTAAGGGACTCAAGACTCTTACTAACTCTAATAGAAATTGGGTATTGGTGAAATTATTGTAACTGTGTATGAAATTTGTTGTATTATGTATCACCAACTAAAACAAGTGAAATAATTTGCATGATAAAGATAAAAATGTCCTGTGTATCTTAAGAATATTCTCAATTATAAGTTCAAAATATGCTTAATGCAGGTAAAATAATCAGTGAATATGCAATTTAAATTACTAAATTAATTTTTGATAAAAATTTGCTAGGGGTTAATTCTACCAACACCGAATGATATTGCAGCTTACTTGTGTAATTATAATGCTCGTAAGCACTCCATAACTTTGATGTGACTTTAATTATTAAAAGAGTTTGATATTTTAAAAAGTTCACACCTATATTTCTTTTATGATTTTATATACTAACAAAATAATAAATATGAAAGTAGTTAGGTGACTAAGTTTTTCTTTTTTTCTATTTTCAATTTTTTTCCATGAAAATAAAATGCATTTATAATAAAGAATTATTACACTATATTTTATAAAGGCTTTTTTTTTAATATGTTATTATTATTATTATTAATTTATCAAATTAGATAAATTCATATGTAAAACTCGTCTATTATTATTATTATAAAAAAAGATTATTTTTCCTTTATTAGCTTTTTTAAGTAACAAATATCGCTAAATATAGTGTAATATGTTGGTAGTTAGTTTTTCTCTAAAGTATATCAAGAGTTGATCTTCCAACATATTTGTATGAAAAATATTTATCAAAAATATTCCAGTTATTCAAGTACTTTAAAATAATAGTTTTTAATGTTATATATATATATATATATATATATATATATATATATATATATATATATATATATATATATATATATATATATATATATATATATGAATGATGCTACATGAAAAATTGTAACACCCCATTTAATTTATAATCATGATCAAAGGAAGAGTCACACAGGATAATACAGAAACATAGTCCTGGAGTTTAAACACTACTCCATACAATAACCAAGGCACACAACTATGCCACAACTAAATCAGATACAATGTTCATCACTAATCAAAATAGGAAATTAAAAGTCAGACTAATACATGGGCCATAGCCCCAAAAAGAAAGTCCAAAGCAGTAGAATCCAGCCCAGATAGCTAAGCAGCGAAATCATCTCTTCCTTGTTGACCTCGAGTACCTCTCACATCTGCTCCCATCAATAAATTGATGATTATCGCAAAAGTAGAAGAACAACATACAAAGAAATCAAACAAACAAAGGGTAAGCTAGAGTAGAAACAGTTTATCAAGTAATCACATGCTATTACACAATCCAAACAGTATTCATCAACCAATCATGTTATGACTTCTCAAACAATACACTAGACTTAGACTCGACTCATCCGGATTACATATAATATGGTCGGATTCAGCGGATACTTGCACTTGTGGTGGATTACCCTGCTCACCCCCGAGCTGCTCACCCTTGAGCTAAGTGTTACAAATGTTACAATGTTTCAATCCCCCACACACAAGGTTAGCCCTTAATAAGTTTCAGGCCAACTGCTACTCTCACCACAAGAGTCAGTCTGCTCTAAGTGAGACTAACTAACTCCTTAGAGTGTCAGGATGCAACCTTACCTTGAATCCTTACCAAATTATATAGATGGGGCACCACCATGGACTCCCACTAACAGGGGTCATGGAATTACGTCCCGACCACTAAAGCACCACTAGGAAGTCTCACCTAGAGACTCGTGGATTTACGTACTGACAACATACCAATCACATTCCAAACAAACAAATAATATTGATCATGCATTTAACATCTCAGGCCATCCTTTGTAACCCATCCTCATTCATATTCCATGTTGATTTCATACCCTCTCATTCTTCCCAATTCAGGGATATAGAACTTCACCTCATACCAATACCATGCCATCAATGTAATATTATTGCTCATATCGCATTCATGACCACATATATAACCAACCATTTCATTGAAATCGCATGCCAAGATTTATCCAATTCATCATTCACAATCTATGAATCCCATCACTCATGTAAATTCTTTCATCTCATACTTTATAAATGCATACAAAGATATACATATATCGCAAAATAGTATTCATCCCAAATAAATGATTGCCAACATTTAAGTACCTACAATTGCATACAATCAAGCACAACACACAACCATAATTCTTACACCAAAATTCCTAAGAAAATTTATTATCACAAAACAAAAATCACTATAGTAATGCGTGACACATTTCTCAAGCTACAGACATCTAATCGACGATCCAACCATTCAAACCATAAAATAGCATGTTATTAACCAAATGTCAAAATTTGAGCTCAATCCAACAGTTAATGAGTCGGGAAAGTATATTTTACTAAAACTGCGCATATCAGAAAAATACACAGTCGCCCAATGACCAAGTCAACTCGCCGAGCGACGGAGCGACGCATCCAGAATACAAGAATAACGTCAAATATCACAGTTTCATGAATATTTGAACCCCTAACTTAGAAATATACAAAAAAAACTAACGTTTTTCCTAATCTTTCCTCATATTTCACAAAACATTAATCGCATAAAATAGAAATAACGTGAAATCCTAGCTTCCCTTACCTGGAAAGAGCTAGTCCAATTGACTCGTATACCCAACAGTGAGCACCATAGCTCCGGGGACAACTTAGTGAGCTGGAAAAATAGCAGAACGGAACAAAACAAGGTTATTGAGGTGAGTCCTAAGGAAATACGAAAAAGCTAGAAGGGAACTACTACGAGCCTAGAAGCAACTTACATGGAGTGGAAGAGCTTGAGCTTGCTTGGAGAGGATGGGGAACCAAACCCTAACAGAGCTTTCTGTTGGGAAGTAAGGAGAGCGTGAGAACGAATGTTTTCTGAAAGTGAGTGAAACTAGAGTGTTACAACAAATTAGGGTCTTTGGTTCCCTATGGGCCAGCCCTAGGCCCAACTGATTTGGGGCAACCTTTTTTAAATTAGAGCAGAGATAAAAAGAGGGTTTTACATTGTCCCTAACAACAAAAATTTTCGTCCTCGAAAATTCACCGATGGGATAGAAAGAAAATCGTGTTTTCCTCACGTCCTTCGACAACCACCATCTAAACATGACCGATTTGATGACCCCAACACCTATAGTCACTGGAAACTTTACCTTTGTGCTATGCGATATGTGTCCAACAATGTAAATTGGTTTAGTCACTACACTCGAACTAACTTCCAACTTGCAACCTTAACACTAGAATTGCTCCCTCATACTTGCCCAACTAACTTGTATCTGATATACTAACTCACCCACCATATGCTCTCCCCTACCTCTTGTAGGTTTTTTTCTTGGAAGTCTTATACCACTTTAAGTCTCAAACTAAAACATGTTCGTTATCACTTCCCGTCACCTTGTTCACTCCTTTATGCATCACTCCACTGACTTGATCACTATTGAGTTTTGGCCTACTACCTCACCATCAACACTCTTGACCACTTTTGTGCATAATGACACTCATTACATCTTGCCTCCTGTACTAATTTCAACCAATGGTAACAAAATTCACAACCAAGTCATTCCATTTCCAAATTAAACTTCCCTCTTTTACAACCACCAAATTCATTTTGGCATCTCACCTTCATTTCTGATCTACTAACTTGTAACCATCCTTCCACAAAAGCCTTAGAACCATGTCTTTCCTTGACTTGAAATTTTTAGTTTGATTTATACCTATCAACTCTAAGATACTTCTCAACTAAGATTTTTCTGAATTGCTTCTTCCCCAACCTTGTTGAGAGACTCACTAGTTCTAGTCGGATGACTAAACTAATGAAATCTCCTCACACATTCTCTTTCCAACCCAACCACTTATGTTTCACAATCAAACCTTACTCTTAACTCGTCGAATCACAGATCTTGAATTCCATTCCCTAGCTAAACATCTACTCTCACTTTCTGAATTCCAAGTTGGCACTCTAACTTGAAATCATAACTCAGACCATCTCCTGCTACTCTTGCACAACTTTCTCTAAGTAACCCCATAATTCCAACTCTAAATGATTCTCTGAACATCTTCAATTGATACTCATAAGAACGACACTTTTGCTGTTCAACAAGAATTGGTTGTCGTAGAATACTCTAGGTCGTGAGTAAGATAGTTCTTTTCACGCACCTCTTACCCTTCATAAGTATCACTTGTCGTCATCCCGTTGCGCTACTCTGATCAACACACAAAGTCACTTATTTGTTTACTCAAAATGATGCTCCTTTCATGTCTGTCGTGACAAGGAATCAATCATCGTTGAGAAACCTTCCTCCAAAACTTCTATGGAACTTGCAAAGCCCTTTTGACTCCCCTGTTCATAGCTTTAACATCCTATTTTCTCAACATCGCATCCACCCTTTTTAAACCATATGTCTTACTAGTCACTTTGACCTTTGTCAATAATCCTCTTGAACATTCGAAGGAGTCTCTTCACACTTGGAAAACTCGCTGCTAAACCTTGATGATACCGCTAACCTGTTTGAAATTTCTTACCTTCATCATGTTTCCACCCTTTAAAACCATAAGCCAAAAAGTATATCCTCCCTTATCCAACATTTACCCTTGAACAATCCATCCTCCCACTACCTCTCCTTTAAGATTCACCAAACTCGTAGTCATCCTTGTCGTTATATTTAATATACGCCACTACTTCTCCAAAATCTCCTCCACTTCCGTATTTACTTCAAATTCTCAGTAGGAACCATCCAATTAGAAATTATTGGCACAAGTCCTCCTTCAGACACCAATGCGAAAGTGAACTCCATCACACCAAGGTTAAAATGCTAGTACTTGCTTCAGAACACATCTACAAACTCTTCTGCTATCGGGATCCTTTGCGTCTATTATTCACTTTCCTTTGTCAGATGACTCTGACTCACGTGACACTATGCCCCCCACTATTTAGTTTGATTCGTACTTCATTCGCAATCACTGACTTATCCCCTTTTAATCAAAGAACACCACCTTGTTGGTCGTCTCAGCTCATTGGAATGAGATTGAGAAAATAACCAATTCACCCTTGAGACTATGTCCCAACCTTGCAAAGGAAACAATTTGAATTGGGTTTGAATTTAAACACTTTGATCACCACGAAGGCACCACACACCCGAGCGAATCTTCACTTGGCCGCTATTGTAACAAAACCACCTCCTCAAACTCAGCTCCTTCTTGCAAACAACCATGACTCCTATACCATACTAACAACATCAAAGAGTGTACGACCCTAAGTGAGGCCAAAACCCATAATCCAACCACCACCTTTGTAACATGTATCTTTTAAATTAGATCACTTGTGCTGGCCACTTTAGTGTCAATCATCGCAAACACTCTCATAGTTACTCAAAACTTTTGTTTTCCTTCCCCCTTTCCTCGTGCTGTGGCATTACTAATTGTCCTTCCCTACAAGAACAAACTTAACTATGTGATTCTCCTTCTGATGCTTGAAATCGTCCATCTCATATCCAATGTCAATCCTTCCTCTTTTGTGGGCCACTTTACTTAGAACATCCTTTTTCCTCCTAACTTGGGTAACTACTACCGCTGAGGAGACCCGACTACTCCTTACTTAATTGATCTGGTATATAACTCCTTGTATACTCCCTTCTCCTATAACATCATCACACTTGGCTGATCTTCAAAGCTCTGCCTCCCATAAGCTTCCAACTCCATGTCTGATTTCCCTATATAGTTCACGGCCTCCACCCTCAACCTCAAACCTCCCACACTGTTACACTTCGAACCTTAGACATTGTCAAGGTGTAAAACCAAGTTGATTTCTCAAACCTTGCCACATGTGCACACACCGATATCTTCTCATATACTAATCTCTGAACTCAACTCTTCTTCTAAAACTTGTGGTGTACGATCTTAGAACTTGATCTTGTACCTCTCTCTCTCAGCCCAAAGCATTGCTTCTTAACTTTCAACATCATTTCTCAGCCCTCTAATCCAAGACTCAACTATCATCATCTATCAATATATAATCCTCTACATCTTCGCACCTTTGAGACAAGAGATTTCCTCACAGACTCCACTAATCCTAATAAGGGTGAGTAGGTCAAGTTGAGCTTCAATCTGCATTCCCTCATCGCTACATACACGAGACACGAAACACAGAGGCATAACAGGACAACTGGAACATAAAGGCAACACTCCATCATCTATAGACAACCAAACCTTTCGTCTGTCACCCTTCCTCCCCCAAACCATTAGAATTAAGAAAGGAAAAACAACCTTTGATCTAGTCATGAGTGTGCACCCTCATCACTTTATCAAGACGTTTTCTGTTCTTAAAACTTTTGGTTTCATTGACAAACTCGACTAGACTTGACAACTTACGCCCGCGAGACATGACAAACCCACAACCTCAAGTCATCCTAAGGACGAACTGCTTTGATACCATAAATGTAACACCCCATTTAGTTTATAATCAGAATTAAAGGAAGTGTCACACAGGATAATACAGAAACACAGTCCTGGAGTTTAAACACTATTCCATTCAATAACCAAGGCACACAACTATGCCACAACTAAACCAGATACAATGTTCATCAGTAATCAAAATAGGAAATCAAAAGACAGACTAGTACATGGGCCATAGCCCCAAAAAGAAAGTCCAAAGCAGTAGAATCCAGCCCAGATGGCTAAGCTGCGGAATCATCTCTTCCTTGTTGACCAAGAGTACCTCTCACATCTGCTCCCATCAATAAATTGATGATCATCGCAAAAGTAGAAGAACAACATACAAAGCAATCAAATAAACAAAGGGTAAGCTAGAGTAGAAACAATTTATCAAGTAATCACATGCTATTACACAATCCAAACAGTATTCATCAACCAATCATGTTATGACTTCTCAAGCAATACACTAGACTCAGACTCGACTTATCTGGATTACATATAATATGGTCAGATTCAACGGATACTTGGACTTGTGGTGGATTACCCTACTCACTGTAACATCCCTGGCTACCCCTCCGCGGGCCCCAGAGGCTGTCAGGTTACTACAGCCCAATGCACCCCAACCCATCTTAATGCAAAACATCCAAATTGTTATCTTTTGAAATAAGTATACATGTTGTTTCAAATAATACTCGAAAAACCTTTTTAAGGAAATATTTGATACTGAAATAAATTGTTAAACATGAACGTGATGTATATATGAATAAAGTTAATGGAAATATTAAGTCAAATGGTCTTGCTTGTTTTGATATATACAACTCAAAACATGGTCTTGTATAATACAACTCTGAAAGGTTCAAAAAGAAAATGTAACCTTCTATACATGGACATTGATCCACAAGCTAAGTTATATCAAGCTTGTATATTGTTTAAAAGATTTAAATTATTGTGTTATCAAGCATAAAATGATTTTATCTCTATAATTACACAATTAAAAACCATATTTTTGAAAGTCTATATAAACACGAAGACATTAGATAATAAAAAACACAAGAGACAACATACTTTCTTGAGCTATATTTATTTGCTTTGACCTTTATGTGTAATGAAATATTTAGTGGTAGTGTGTTGAACCATTGTATTCTTCACTTTAAGGAGTTCCCCACATATGAGGAACATCTTGCCATCTTCTCTTACTAAGAGTGATCTTTTCTCCAATCTATATATTGTGATTGTAGCCAGCTGGAATTAAAGAACACCTAAGTTCTTAGTTTCAGCAGGAGATCGAGAGGGATAATTAAAAGTAATTGGTGTACTCGTTGCAATCAAGTTTGATTAGTGGAACCCTTTAAGATTTTATTAAAGGAGAACTAGACATAGTCCTAATTGTGGGTCAACCAATATAAAGTGTTTTCTTATCTGTTAGAAGATCTAACATTTTTTAAGAAAATTTTTGTAACTCTATCCAACACCTCCTCCCCCCTTCTAAAGCATGCCTAGTATTCAGTTGGCTCTTAATGTTTCTTCCAACCAAGGTGCATTTGCTTTCTTTTACACATTTCTAATCAAGATTGACTAAACCTCTTCGTTATTAATAAGAGGTCCACCTCATTTAGAAAGCAAACTTGAAATCAAGTTAAATAAGCTTTTATGAGAAATTTAAGTGTCTTAAGAGTATGAAACTTTTCTCTATGAGTTTTTATCTTGGAGAGCTTCAAGACACTCAAAATTCTAACAATTATTTATGTCCATTTTCTTAATCCATATTGTTTTTCAACTTTATGTTGTCTTGTTTTTTGCTTTTAACCTTAGCTAAAGGCTTTTCGGATCTCCCATGGAGGTTACTTTGCTTTAAATTTTTCTTTGACTTATATATAATATGCATGTCATGTGAATACTACATCTAATTTATTTTTTCCTACTCTTTTTTTTCTTTTCTTCACATATTACATTATGCTTAATGTGTCCTTGTGGTTCTCATAATTTCCTTATCTTTTGAAAGGCTAAGTCAAAGGAAGTACTTGAGAAACTCAAAAGACTGGGAAAAGACGATGGTTATAAGGCTACCATCCTTAAGAAAACAATGCCTCCCATGGCTAGTAAGAGGAAGAATCCTCCCACTTAGAAAGCTTCAAATGTTCCAATTGTAAAAGTATGAAAAGTTTTAAAATAATTTCAATCCAAAAACTTGTAGTTGGGAAATAAATTTTGATATTAATTGATCCTCTAATTAATTCTCCTATCACTATCAATCTAGCATGTAACTTACAAATATCCTTTCCTCTTATCAATTCATCATTATTCTATTTTTATTTCAAGTTTTCTTAATATATAATGATAAAATCTTCTATCAAAGGAAAAAGTTCTAGTTAATTTCAAAGAATCATCAACATATATTGATGATGTCTTTTTAACAAAATGTTCATGAAAGAGACCTAAAGTTAAAAAAGTTTATCAATGTAATCCTACCATTTCTAAAGGTTTCAATTGAGTCTCACTTTTCTTTAAAAATAAAGAATGTAGTCTCTTAAATTAAATTAGAATTAACAATATTTAACAATCACAATGTAGCATAATAAATTGATTATTTGGAAAAGTAAGTTAGCATAAAGAAAACTTTCACTAACATAAATACTTTACTATGTGGCAGATACACTCCATGACAATAATAATAAGAAGATGAGCTAAGTTTTTCTTCAACACCTTCATTGTGTAGAGCAACATAACAACCTAATTGTTAATAGAGGAAAGAATAAAAGTTTTATGTAAGGGAAAGGAGCACTACTGGGTGCAAGATTTTCGATTTTAGTTCTACAACACTTTCTATGATGGTTATTTAGGCGTCGTAGTTACAGGTGATGTAGAAAATACAACCTTTATATGATGCCGAGAAAGACCTGACATGACAAGTTGAACTTACTATGCGAGGAATTGACTACTAACTAGTGCAAACGTTAATTATCAAGTTCACGTAAACAATGATCCTCATTGACCCCAAATAGCGAAAGCGTTTCAACAAACTCTAGAAATTACATATAAAATTCAATTAAGGAAACAAACAAATGCTCCAACTTTAGTGCAAACTTATGTGATTTCATCAACTTTGCTTGCTTATTCAAAAACTGAGTGTCCTAGTCCGTAGATGTGCCTTGAATACAAAATTAAACAAACATAAGTATTTAAGATAACAATTAATGGGAAATCAGACAAGACATGAAAAATGTTGACATAAATTAGGTAGGATTGAAGAGGGGAAAAAGTTATTTGCATGCTCAAAGGTGTCGCTGGACTAACTCGAAAGAAACTTCTCGACACCTTCTGATGCTAATCTTTCTATATAGAGATAAGAATGTGTGACGAAGATTGCGAATGAGAACTCACACACGACGAAAGGTGCATTGGAGCAAAACTTAGGTTTTGGAGCACAATTAAAACAAATTGCTTTTTTTGTCCCAAACTTTAAGCAAATCTCAATATAAAATTTTAGGGTTAGGAGAGTACTTACTTGATACAATCCTATCTAGGAAAGAGTATGATCACTTATGAATTTGAATCCTCAAGAGACAAAAAAAAAAATCAGAGAAGAATGTGGAATAAAACATAAATTGAGATGCCACAATCTTGTAGATTGATAAGTCAATGAAGATTCACCACAAATATTGCCATCTTTGATAAGAATCAAAGTTCGAGACACCATAATCTAACGAATTACATTGATTAGTCAATAAATATTTGCCACAAAAACTTCAATCTTTTATAAGAATTAGAGTTCTAATCCAAGAACTAAGAGAATCCACTCTCAATGAAAAAATCAATTTTCATATAATGACCATCCAAGGTGTCTACAAATGTATTTGGTGCCCCTATATATAGGGACAAATGTTTAAGCCACCTAAGGGACCCTAAAATAAGCCTAAAGACATCTATTCCAAAATAACTTAAAATTCAAAAATAGAAATGAGCTGTTAAAAAATTTAAAAGAAAATTAAAAATACTTATTTTCTTAAACTATTCTATAAATAAATGTGTTCCAAGCCATGATCTTCACGTCTTCATGTCCTTTGAATTGCAAAGGCTCCTCCTCAAGTTATTCTTGTATTGAATAATGAAGCTTGAATTCTCAAGTGGTATGACTTTCAGGACAAATTCTCTTTAAGAAGGAAGATATGATAGAAGAACCTGAGGAGATGTGAACTGGTTGAGACAAATCACAATGTCAAATGAAAAAGATTCAAACATACTATGTTAGGTATTAAATTAACACCAGTGCAATAAAGGCTTTCTGCCTCGGTTATTTTTCACATTTTGCCTCGGGTCTGGAACCGAAGCATATTGGGGCGAGGCCAAAAGGTACACATTTTGGTCTCGGTTGTTTTGAAACCGGTGCCATATACACCGTTTTCTGCCTCGGGTCAGTTACGACCGAGGCCATAAGTGATAAATATTTTACCCACCACAGGATTTCTATCGCACAGCTTCTGCACCAGAATCATCAATGTCACCTAACCGCGACGGCACCAGTGCCAGAAGATTACGTGTGTGTCCCTTAAAGAATGAAAGTGACAGAAAGAAAAAATGCAGAGTTGGAAGGTGAAAATGGTGTGGTTATGGTGGAGTCCCCTGTAGCCAAATTCGCTATCCATGAAGTAGTAGCTACTGCTGCCTGTTCCACTGATGATCCTGGCCCCGATTCCATCAAAGACTTCAAACTGCAAAATCCCAAATTTCATTTTTCATAACTCGCTTTTTAAACTTTTTTTCGATTGTGAGAGGAGTGTGAAATAGTAGTAGTACCTTGGAGAAGAAGAGGCACGCCGCCAGTGAATCAAACGCGCCGCTGTAGCAAAACTCCGGTTTCCCGAACGTTGAGAGGGTTCAAGATGCTGACGCAGGATTGCAGAAGGTTGTGGCGGTGGAGGAGGAGGTGGAGTACTCGGAGGCGATGGCGACGGTGCTGCGGAGGTCGCGGAGGAGGAGGGAGAGGTCGAGGGCGAAGGCGATGCGGTCGTCGTTGTTGCTGGAGATGCGGTTGACGCCGTTGTCGGTGACGAAAGAAAGCGAGAGAGAGAGAGAGAGAGACCGCGCGAGAGAGAGCGACAGAGAGAGGAACCCTATGGAGGCACTGGCGCGGGGAGGAAGAAGGGTTCAAGAATTTCAAACCCTAAATAAATCCTATGGCTTCGGTTGTTAGAGGAACCGAAGCCATTAACCCCCTTTTGGCACCGGATCTCCTTGGACCGAGGCCTATACCCTGATTTCCAACCACTTTTTGGATTCGGGTCCTACTGGACCGTGGCCTATACCCCTCTTTGGCACCGGTTTTGAGCGAACCGGAGCCTATACCCTTCTTTGGCTCCGGGTATTTAGAGAACCGAGGCCTAAAACTTGGCTCTAATTGCAAAAATGCCACCGCGCCATTATATGCTTCGGTTCCTGGCCAACCGAGGCATATAAGGCGAGGTAAAATGAGAATTCTGCACTAGTGTAATATACATGGTAAATATATACTATGAAGGTCTTTCAATAATTGAGATAATAACTTTTCCTATAATTATTACTATGTCAGCGTATTTCACTTATTAAGCGTATTTCACTTATTATGACAGAACTATCTACACCAATAATTTATTACAAAAAATGTTACCGGTCAATTTATTATGATAGGTCCACCTACACTTATCATAATAAGTTTAACCTTTATTAGAAAAATGCCACCGATCAATTAATTTATTATGACATGTCACTACCCCCATTTTAATAAATTGTTGATTACTATATTTCCATTAGTAGAGCCATTGTAAGAAAAGAGGGAAAAGATTTTGATGCTGACATCCATGACATCCACAGCCTACAAATATTTTGAACTTTGGTTTTTACCTTCTAGTTTGTGTAGGACATTGAGTTAAAGTAAACAATTGTACAAAGAATTTGATGCAGATAATTGTTTGAGTTCACTTATATTATCATACAAGAATCTCTCCTCAAAAAATGTTGCACTTGAAATGCTTTTAATTATGAGCTTTTGTATCTAGAAAGATAACACCATAGGAAGATGGAATCTTGAACATTCACTCCAAGAAATCTTTTTGAACATAATTTATTTACATATTATAATTTGAATTGTATTATGATATATTTTTGGAAAATGATTATTTAATAGTGAAGTGAAAGGAGAAAGACATGAGGAGAGAGAGTGTGGTGGTGGAAGATAATGGATAGCATATTGTTGCAGAGATGAGGAATAAAGAGAGTGTATTGGTGAATAGTAGAAGGAAATGGTGGTGCATGCTCTGTTAGTGGAAAAAAAGAACACTTGAAATCAGAATCTTTTATAAGATGGCACAGAACCGTCCAAAATGCCCAAAGAAATTCAACAACATTTCTCATGCTTAATGCTGTAGACCTGCGCTTTGTACCTTGAGTGCCATTTATGTTCCAACATCATCATATCACTTATAATAGCAAAATAGCATACCATACTTCTTATCACATTTATATACATCAACTTTTCCCTTCCTGGTTAAGTTCATTGTATTGTAAAAATAATTCATCTTCACCAATCAATTCTTTTTTTTTTTTTTTATAAAATTTCATTTAGTCAATAACCACCATAATACTATGAGGGGAATTGATATCCAGCTAATAAACTTTAATAATTTATGATGGGATAAAAAATCTATGGACCTCAACTTTACATGAAACATTTACGCAATATTTTATATATTATTATACAGATACGTCTATGAAAGAAATTTTTATTATATATATATGTTTTTTTTGTCAGTCTATATATTAAATTATATTCTTTCAAGAATAAAAACATCTTAAACGAGACGTAAATGAGCGATTTTTTTTTTCGAAAAGTTTTTTTTGAACTTATTAAGGATGGATTCTTATTAGTTGTTAAAATCAAATAGAAGTTTATCTAAAAAACTCTTTCAAACTTAAGTTTGTACTATAATTTATTGAATGAGTATTTCCTTTGATATCACTGAGTATTATAGCGTTTTTGGATGTTTGATATATAATAAAATTAAATAACAAAAAATACGTTATTTGTGAATAGGTACTTAAATATCAACTTTCAATTCTTAATTCATTACTCTACTATTTGGATTTATGAGTAACAAACAATTATATTCATTTTTTATATAATAATAATAATATATACAAATTTGAGTATCTCGTCGTAAGTGGGTAGACATATGAATCCCTCAAACTCAAAAGTAGTTATTTTAAATAATTTCGGTAAGTAATAGTTGTATATTTTAAGGATGAATGAGGTTGACAATGTTGATTTATTAGAGATGACTTATTGAATGCTTAAATTTTATGACTATTTTAGTGAATGAATGGCCGTTTTAGTTAGATTGAGCTTTCACGACCCTTTTAATGAGGTATAGTTGGTACAACCATAATGGTCTTATTTATAAATAATGATTTGAAGGAGTGTTTTTAATAATCATTAATGAAGGATTTTGGAGTCTTTAAAAGATCATAACATTTGGGTGACAATAGTCTCATTTCTTGCAATATGTTACTTTTGGGAATAGTTCAAGTGAGTCAAAAGTTTCACATTAAATATAATAGATAAAGTTAAATACTATATAAAAATAAAGATCTATAACACCCTTACCTTAAGATTTTGGGGTAAAAGTTGTGTCAAATGACTTATATGTGTAGACCAATGTCATATATATATAGAACCACAATCTCTCAATATGACTATAACCATAACCAAAAGGACTCACCCTTGAGGGGAGATTAAAAGTTCCACATTAGATATAATAGACAAAGTTAAACACTATATAAGAATAAAGACCCATAACACCATTGCATTACCTTGTGTTTGGATGAAGCATTCCAACAATGCTAAGAAATTGAAATGCATTGTATTTGAATTGCTTGCAATTAAATTCCCTTCATTTTCTAAATAACTTGTTTGGATAAAAAAATTAAAATATCTTACATTTCAATTTCTTATTTAAATAAATAATTGAATTTCTTATGAGATAAAATTTTATTTTAACAATATTTATTTTAGGCTTAATTATGTTTTGAACTTATGATAAATTTGGAAACGGGCTCGAGGACTCAAATGGGTATGGCCGACTCAATTACCCACCTGAGCTGGTTTGACCCGACGACCCAAACGGGCCAGGTCGGCTGGGAAACCCTGACGGGCTAGGTCGACCCAACGATCCAGACAGGCCTAACCAGCCCGACGACACATACGAGTTGGTCATGCCCGTCAAGTTCGTCAATCTGATCGACAAGTTGGTCAGGCATGTAAGAGTTGTTGGGTCGGTCAAGCCGTACGAATCGTTAGGCCTACTTGACACGTTTAAGTCTCCAAGCTTGCCCGACACCCCTAGGTCGCCCAACCCTGTGTGGGTTGTCGAGCCCGCCTGTTTTATTTGGCTCATTAGGCCTATTTGGGTCGCGCGACCCGTTTGTGTTGTCGAGCCGCCCAGTACATCTGGGTCGTGGGACCCGCCCAACTGATGTGGGTCGTCAACCTCGCCCGGCCTGTTTTAGTCGTCAGGCCCGCTAGACCTATTTGTGTCGTTGGGCCCGTCTGACCCATCTTAGTCGTTAGGCCTCTCCGACCTGTCTTGGTCGTCGAGATCGTCCGACCCGTCTTGGTCGATGGGTCCGTCCGACCCATCTTAATCATCGAGCAAGCTCATCCCATTTGTGTCGTCAGGCCTATTTGGGTCGTTGGGCTCGTCCGACCCATTTGTGTCTTCGGGCAACCCGATACTTTTGATTGTCGGGGCCACACGACACGTGTGGGTGGTTGGGCCCGTTCGACCTCTTCTAGTCATCGAGTTCGTCCAGCCCGTCTTGGTCGTCCGACCTATTTGTCATCATGCCCATCAAGTTTGTCTTGGTCATCATGTCCATCCGGCCTGTCTTGGTCGTCGTATTCGTCTTATCTGTCTTGATCGTCATACCCATTGGGTCCATCTTGGTCATTGGCCTCGTCTAACCCGTCTTGATTATTGCACCCATGTTGGTCTTCGGGTCCATCCGACCCGTTTGGGTCATCAGTCATGTTCAGCCCGTCTTGGTCGTTGAGCCCGTTTCGCTCATCTTGGTCGTCAGACCCACCCAACCTATTTGTGTTGTCAGGCTCGTCCGACCCGTCTTGGTCGTCGGGCCCTCCCGCCCTGTCTTGGTCGTCGGGCCCTCCCGGCTTGTCTTGGTCGTCAGGCCCGACCGACCCGTCATGGCCGTCTTGTCTAGGTCATCGGGCTCGGCTAACCAGTTTGTATCGTCAATCATGTGGGTCGTCGGGCCTGCCCGACCCGTTTGTGTCGTTAGGCTTGTCTGACCTATCTGGGTTGTCGGGCTTGCCCGGTCCGTCTGGGTTGTCGGGTACACCCGACTCGTCTAGGTTTTTGAGTCGTCAGCCCGGCTCGTCGAGTCCACCTATGGACTGGGCCAAATTGACAACTCTACCAGAGATGTCTAAAGTGTGAGGTTGAGTGAGAAGAATTTCAAATTCCACCTATTTTGAGGGTATTTAAATTTCTACTAATTTAGTTAATTGAAATACTTCAAAAAAATGCTTGCATTTTAAATGCTTGTTTTTTAAATGCTTTTTAATTTCTTTATCCAAACTAAGGATTTCATCACAAAGAAATCTAAATTCTGCAAAAAAAATGAATTGCTTCATTAAAATGCTCTATCCAAACACACCAATAAGTTTTTGGGGATAAAAGTGGTGTCAAATGACTTATATGTGTAAAACCAATGTCATATATATAGAACCACAATCTGTCAATATCAATAACCCATATGTGATAAAATATATAACCCACTTTTACTTTTACATTTCTTCGTATCAAATTTCTCTTAGAAAGTGGATTATGTGGAGGAAATATCTCTTTTGTATTCCTCTGATGTGATGTGAATGTGAAGTAGGTATTGTTAATACCTTAAACGATTTAATCCTCATACAATGCCTTTAAATAGATTTTTTATGATAATAAAAACATTAGATTAGCTAGTAATAATGTGAGTTATAATTATACAAGCTTTCAAAATGTGTTTTATGCAACTTATAGCCTACCATCTGGACGAGTTTACATGTTTTTTAAGGATAAATATCTTAATCAAGTCATAATCATAAATGGTTTTTGAAAGATAAAATGAAACCTAGATTGGTAAGGTTATATTTGGTCCTAATAGGTAACACGAAATTATTTTATATATAAATTTATACATCACAACGTTCATTAGAACATCAAAAAGGAAATAAGTTGTGCTTCGCAATATAACATCATTTACTACATGTGCTTGAATTGTTTCCGTAAAGAGAAAAGATATCACACACATACACAACTTCAACTTACTAAGACAGTTTTGTATGGTTTAGTTAGACTTACATTATACGACCTTAAAAGGTATAAAAGTCATCAAGAGGTCCATCCAAGGTGTTGGGTCTTGTCTCACTCATTATTGGGTTACCTCCTAGTTTTAGGTGTTATTTGTGGATGAGCTAAACCTTTGTATTTCTTCACTAAGTGAAGTAACCCTGCAAACTTAAATTATCCTCTGTTTGAGAGCTCTTTGCTTCTTGTTTTTGAGGTCTTAATCTTAGCGAGATTAAGAAGGGATAACAAGGAGTGGTTTGTGTATTTTTTGTAATCAAGAGTGGTTGTGATCATTCATTTGATTAGTGGAACCTTTTAAGCAATCGTCTTAAAGGAGAATTAGACATGACCTGTGTATTTGGGTGAATCAATAACAAGGAGTGGTTTGTGTACTTTTTGTAATCAAGAGTGGTTGTGATCATTCATTTGATTAGTGAAACCTCTTAATCAATCGTCTTAAGGGAGAATTAGACATGGTTTATGTATTTGGGTGAACCAATATAAATATGCTTTGTGTTTTTTTGTATTGCTTGCTTGCTAGTCAATCTAGAGCCAATTATTCTAATAATTATTGATCCCCAAATTGAGGTTTCCATTTTAGAGTTTTCCTAATAGTATAATTGCAAATCTCCTACCCAAGAACAAGTTGAGAGGGTTGGGTTAAGCTTGGTTAGGGGGAAATTAATAGGTTTTCCTCCATCTTAGATCCTGATTACTTTTGGATACTTATGTCAGTTGCACAGTACATTTTTTAGTACCTATGATGGGATTATGTTGAAGAGTTCATTGCTTCCTTCAGTGTTTATGCTAGTGATGTGGTAAAGTGTATCATGGTTGAGACTTGTAATGTTAAAAGAAGAGTCCACATGAAACCTTTTATGAATGGAGAGGGCTTTACCATTTTATGCAATTTATTTTAAGGAACTCATTGTTATTTTTCCTTTGTCTCCCTTTAAGTGTGATATGTCAATTGTCATGAATGTGCCTCTTCGTAAGTTATATGCTAATAGTCGAGTTTTCTTGAAATCCTTCCACATCTTTTGTCAATATTTTCTTATAACTCCCACAATAAATAAATTCATCTATCTTTACCTACTAAAATACAACTCCAAAGTTGGTTGGACATTTTTGAATGTTGCCCAATATGGTCTCTCTTTTACTTTATATCTCTTCATTAAAGTTTTTTAAAAATAGATTCAAGCTAAAAACCTCGTTTTATAGTTCAAGAAAAAAAGTTTACTTTTTCACCCAAATTTAACGCTTCAGTTTTCGTTATATTGGTAAAGGCCTAATAAATTTAAGTTAATAATTGAGTATATTATTGGCGTTCACGATAAGGTAAATATAGAAATCATTAAAAACTTTCCCTATCTAATAAGCTACAAGGGTCTACTTAGTGTGTGACCAATGTAAAAAGGTTTTGTAGCTTGATTTAAGGGTAAAAACTTAGTTTCTTAGCATTCTTTGTCAGACTTGAAGACAAGACTCAAGTCTCAATTGAAGATATGTTTATGAAGATCACCGAAAGAAAATGCCTAAGATGTGTTTCAAAGTTCTAACTTTCTTTGAGTGTTGTTTGGTGTCATTCACACAAGATATTCAAATAATCTGTTTAATTCAACATACAATCTATAATGAAAGTAGTCAAAGAAAATGTTTTTACAAAAATGAAATTAAATATAAAATTCTTTTCATCGTTTTTAATAGTTCAAATTTGTTTGTAATTGATTAAATATTTATTGGGAGATTTCAAAATTGTATACTTGATTATCTATTCTTTTACTAAATTAAACTAGAGAAAAATTTAATTATTTTCGAAGTTATCAGAATTAGAGTTGATTATAATATTTTATAATCAATTCAACGAATTAACTCATTAAATGAAGAACATATTTAATGATTAAGCATGCTCCTTAATCGATTAAAACAAAAAATGTTTGTAATAGTTCTTCAAAATTCAATTGGGATAGTCGATTAAGTACTTGAGGGTAATCAATTAAAAATGTTAGTTCTTGTTTTAAATCATTGTTTTCAAAATCAGATAATCTCAAGATTTCAAACAAATTTTGCAATCATTTTAAGCTAATTATATTGAGATTAACAAAGTAGTTTTATACTTTCTAAAATGCTTTCAAGCTTCCCAAATTTAAAGGTGGTGTTGAGTTCTAATAAGGTCGTGATTGGTTTTATTTTGGTAAGCTCTAAGACATCGATGTCAAGTTAGAAGATAAAGACACCACAATGATTTTATTACCTTTTTTCCTCACGAGAACTCGGTAATCTTTTTTAGTATAAGGAAGACTTGCATAACATTTGAGAAGGTTATGTGTAGTTTTTATATAAGGGAGCTTCAATTCAAAGTATTTGAGAGTGTTGATAATACATCATCTTTGGGGTTTGTGATCTTTAAGAAAGACAACAAACTGAAGAAGTTAAATGAGATGAAGGATGATCCTAAAGATGTGAATAGATATTGCAAGCAACCAAAACATTGGAGGGGTATTGTTTAAGATTAAGGAAGCCAAATTATATGAGAACAAAAGTTAAGAAGGTGGAGTTTGATGTAAATTATGATTGTAAGAGAAGAATCATCAGGTAGGAACATACCAGATTTCAGATACCCTTATCACATATGATGAGTTTGATGTCAATAATGTTTTTAATGGGAAATTGTGTTGTTTTCAAGATGGTTGGTATAAACACTATACAAATAAGGATGCATAACAATATTGTTCGTACATAGACCAAAGTCGAGTATTTCTGAAGTTGAGGAAGAACATGATATCAATTAAAGCCTTTGCTATGAAGGGGTAAAAGTGTTGTGTGAAGGGTGAAGTGATGTAGGTCAAGGGGAGGAGTGGTGTTATGGTGAGACAAACCAAAAAAGTGGTGTTATGGCGATGCAAAGATCAATGGAAGAGAATATTAATTTTATTTAAGGGGTTGTTTGTTATTATTGAGGCTTTTGATGACACAATGTCTAGTAGTGTAGTTTGGCATATGCATTTAAGACACATGAGAGTACACATATAAATAAAGGGGGTAGGAGACTAAAAAATGCAGAATTTTATGTTTTGTTGTGTTTGGAAAGTAGCACAAGAAAAGCTTTCCTATAGGGTTGCACAAGATGAAGGTCATAGTAAAAGATGTCCATTTAGATTATTAGAGACCAACAAAATTTCCAACCTTGAAAGGTTCAAGGTTGTAACTATTGGTTTAGTAAAATTTGATCAAAGGTTCCTAAACTGTTTAACTACATCTAATCTTGTATCATCTATTGTTTATTATTTCTAAAAGGAGTCTTAATGGTAATTTACTACTTATTGTCCTATAAACTTATAAATATAAACATTTTATAAGAAATTGAAGAGATATATGAATTTAAAAAATAATTGATTTTCTTTTGTGATAGAGTTTTGAGTTACTAGAACCTAAAGTTGCTCTTACAAGGATACTTATGGAAACTAACTCCATCACTTATCCCTCACTCTTTTATCTTTCTTGAGTGTGATGTCAATATTTTTCTCCCAACTAAATATGAAAATGTTCTCCCATTCATTTTCTCATAGTTGGTAGTATTGCTAAAGTTACTCTTCAACTTAGTTAAGTGAGATAAACTTCTGTGCTAGGGTTTTTTCATGAACAATTTCATTTTATCAAGAATTTCTTAATTCTTGTGGTGATCCTCAAGGCTTATCAACTCTCATTGTTTGTGACACCTACCTTTATATTCTTTTTCTGTCTAATTGTAGTTCTACATGTCAAAATCTCTATTTTCCAATTCTACAAATTTTAGGGTTCATTAGTGATAATACCACCCATAAATTCTGCATTTGTTCATCAAATTTATTAATTGAGTGATACAAAACCTTTTCAGTTATTTTTGTTTCTAAACCACAAGCCAAATTGTGAATTTTCACCTCAATTTGGAATTACCCGATTCTAAGTTTTGTAGCATGAGTTATGTCCATGCCTTAGTTATGTCCAAAATTCATTAAGGCTAAGAAGATTCCTCGTTAAGTTTTTTATATAAATAGGAAGCTATGTCATTAGTTGTTGTTGTTCAACCATACACAAAATTGTGAAAACATAAAAGTTCACTAAGAGAGAAACTTTGTGATGGAAGAGGACTTAAAAAGGACTAAACTCTTCTCAAGTTTTTTGATGAGAACTCAGTACTTGGGCTCCTCATCCATAGAAGGTACCTTGGAGAAACCCTTAGGGTAAATAGTCCCATTTAAAGACTTCAAAGAACAAGAAGAGTGTCACACAAAAGGGTTGTAAATTTGAATTCAATTGAAAGTGTCATTACTGTTGGGATTTTTAGGGCTTTTGAAAATATGAAAGATATGAAATATATGAGAGATATATGTGATATGTTATACGGAGGAACATATTTCTGTATTTTATTGATATACCCTATATATAGAGCAAAATATAACAAAATATCAAGTATAAAATATTTAGAATATCTTACTCCTAATCTAAAATAATAACTAATTTCTAAAACTGAAACACATATTTAAAACTGAAATATTCTCTAAAAACTAATTTAAATAAAAAAGATATTAAGTAATATTCTCAACAATTATAAGAGGGAGATACCTCTTATTTATAGAGTGAAGAACCTCTTGGACTTAATAAACTAGGGGATGTGAGACTAAAAGACACAAAGTGCAACTACACAAGAGGAGTTTGACATATAGCTTTTTCAAGTACCATATCTCCAAAACGTGTTTTCTTCAAGCCTTTATAAGTGTTTTGGTTTGTAGACTTGTTGCATAATTGTCTAGGTGTGTTTAGGGTGGTGCATTGTCCTTTATTGACTTTCTCATTTAGGGTGTTTTTGACTTTCTAGTGAGTATGGTTGAAGATTGACTTACAAATTAGGATAATTAACTCCTTATTCAATCCCTAATTGAGTTCTAATTGTAGTCTACTTATGTCTATACTTTTTACAAAAGAAATGTGCTAGTTCCTTTCAAAATATTCAAATCCTATTTACATTTTTACAAGACTAAGATGAGGGAAGAAAATTCTTGTATATATTCTTTTCAAATGTAGAGTCTTTCATATTCTTTTATCTTAGTCAAAAGTGTGGTGGTTGGATGGTCCTCCACCACTTTGAGTTGTGATCTATGACCATAGTGCATTATGTGGTATTAAAGTTTGTAGCACTTCAATTGAACTACATTACTTTTGTGTGTAGTTCTTTGTTGTTCCTTCATTTACCTTCTACTTGTTTTTTTTTTAGATTTTCTCTTTTTCATTTATCTTTTGTGATAGATGCTTTTGTAAGTTTGAACGAGCTATCCACACCACAAGTAATAATGCCACTTTAGATGGAAATGCATCACTTCTTCATAATCAACTAACCTTTGAATACTTTTGATAGTCACCTATATTAGTCAAAGACCTTGCTCCTTCCCTTTTCTCCTTTGCTCTTCTTGGTCAAAACGTCCTCGACTTTCATGTGAGATTCCACTTGATATCTAAATTTCTATCACATTGCAGAAAGGCCACGAATATTCTTTCAAGGGCTATTTGGAGATTTGATTGACACTAAAAATATCTCACACTTTTAATAGTTTATGAGTATTTTGTCACAAATTGGGCTTGGAAAGAAGGTGTAGAATCGTCAAATAAGTTGCTGAACCAGTCCAAAATCATTCGTGCAAATGGACCCACAAACTTCTTGACATTTTCTAAGCCCTTATTCTTTTTTCCTAGGATTTTCTAAGTCGTTTTCCACTACAGTATGGTTTCTTCATTTTTATTGTAAATCATTCGTGGTATCGATAACTTGCTACAACGTAGAACCATTATCCTTTCGACAATTTTTTGGATGTCGTGTTTCAAGTTGTGGCGTCACTGTGTTGGTCTACTTCCATTTTTAAGTCCATGTTGTCCTCTTCAAAACCTCTTCAAACTAATTCACTCAATAAATCAACATTTCTATTATACTATTTTTGTTCATATTTTTTTTTTTAATATTTGTGCTTAGATATTATATCCAGTTAAGTTCAAATTCAACATCTCCTTAATCTTCCCTCTTTAAATCCTTAGTGGAAAATCAATATATAACAACAAAATTGACAATGGTGGAGAATTTTCTAAACTTAGATATTTCTTTCAGTGTCACCAAATCTTTTAACTACCCTCCATACACTTCACAACGTAATGGATTATTCCACCACAAAATCTCAATCTAAATGAAACCACAAGCTTGGGGTGGGCAAAAAATTTAATTTTCTTGATCCAATCCACTTTTGCTCCGATCCACTCCATTTATAATCCATTTTATTAAAAATCTAATCCATTTAAAATCCATTTAATGGATATGGATTCCAATCTAATTTACATTTTATATATCTTATGGATTGGATATCCATTTTATAAATCAAGATTTTTAAATATGGATAATCCAAAAAATCCAATCCAAATTTTCAATTTAAATTTTTAGTTGGGTTAGACTAAAGGTTGAGATGAACTGTGCTAAATTCAGACTTGGATGGGCCTTGCTCGACGACCTATACGGATCAAACAGGCCCGACAACCATAAGAGGTTGGGCGGGCCTAAACATATGAACGAGATAGGCGGGCCCGACAAACCGAACGAGTCGATCAGGCCCAATGACCTGATGAGTCACGCGGACCCGAAAACCCGAACGGACCAGGCAGAACCAATGACGAAAACAGGTTAGGCAGCCCAAAGACCCGAACGAGTCGGGCAGGCCCAAAAACCTGAACAGGCCTGACAACCCGAACGGGCCCGAAGACCTGAATGGGCTGGACGACCTGACAACCCGAACGGGCCCGACGACCCGGATGGGTCTGACGACCCGGATGGGCCTGACGACCCAAACGGGCCCGACGACCCGGACGGGCCCGACGACCCGGATGGGCCTGACGACCCAAACGAGCCCGACGACCCGGACGGGCCGAAGACCCGTACGGGCCCGACGACCCGGATGGGTCTGATGACCTACACGGGCCTTACGACCCGGATGGGCACGACGACAAGAACGGGCCGGACGACCCGAATAGGCTCGACGATCCGGACGGACATGACAACTTGGACGACCCTAACGGGCCTGGCGACCCGGATGAGCCTGACGACCTACACGGGCCTTACGACCCGGATGGCACGATGACACGAACGAGCCCTACGACCCGGACAGGCCCTACGACCTAGACGGGCTCGTCGTCCCGGACGGGCCCTACGACCCGGATGGGCCCGACGACTCAGACGGGCCTGATGACCTTGACGTACCTGACGACCCAGACGGGCCCCACGATTTGAACGTGCCCGACTACCCGATTGGGCCCGACTATTTGGACTTTTCCGTCTAGTCCGTCCGGATCGTCGATCTCATCCGAGTCATTCGGGCCTTAATGACACAGGTTTTAAGAAATTCAATTTAAATTTCTTTTATTAAAAATGGATTCTAGATTTTAAACTTGATCCAAATATTTGGATTGGATTTAAATCTTGATCCAAATATTTGGATCTGGATTCTAAAAAAATCCACACTACTTTTGCTAAAAAAATTGATTTTGGTCAAAAATCTAATCCAATTATTTATTTAGATATAAAATAGATGTGGATTGGATCATTAAATATCCAATCCATGCCCACCCCTACCACAAGCTATTATGATTTGTTAAGTTGTTGTACCAACTTCTATCAAATTTAAATTATTAAAACCAGTGAAAAACGATGTTTCATATAACTATCTATGTAACAATTATTTTAACAGGCCAAAAATTTAATATGTATATTATATATATATATATATATATATATATATATAATTTTATGTGATTATACTTATTTTAACTCAATAACATATATCTTTATCAATCATTATACCTCATTTATAACAATTAACGAAGAGATACACTTTCATTATACATCTTCTTAGGATCTTATCTCAAAAATAGTTATAAATATTTTTATTTACTAAAATAAATAACAAATAGCAATGATAGTTATGAATAATAACTATATATAATGGATACTACATTTTAGTTTCCAAATTTTTATTCCCAATTTTATTCTTTAATAAATAATATTTTTAATTAAGACATTTATTTTACCACTTTTGTAAGGCCCATTTATTTTCTGCCTTTTATTTTAAGGACTGCCCCAATCGATTTGGACCTAAGGACTGGCCCAAAAAGAGGATTCAGACCTAATCTGCCCTAGTCTCACCCATTTCCTTCACTCTACAGAAAACACAGTCGTCACGCTCCCTATTCTCTCCAGAGCTTTGCTAGGGTTTAACCCCAATCTCGATCCAGTGAGCCCAGCTTCGTCTTCTTGATTCGTGTAAGTATTCTAGGACTTCCACATTCCTTTTCCGTTCGTATGCTCGTGTTCCTAGCTAGGGTTTCGTTGTGAACCATTTTAAAAACTCGCTCCATTCTTTTATTCCAGCTCGTTCGTCTGTCCCTGGAACTGTTGCGTCCCCACTGTTGGAGTCGAACCCTTCCTCTAGCTATTTCCAGGTAAGGGAAGCTAGGGTCCATGTGTCTAGTTCGTTTTCTGCTTGCACTAATGCTATTGTATGATTCTGTGGATTATATGCTACTATGATTTGATGAAAATGTCGTTTAGCTTTTGGGTTTTGTGTTTGCGTGACTGTTGTGTGAAGGAACAATGGCGGGCACTGGTTTTCTCGCCCAAGCGAGCAGCCTCGCCTAGGCGAGACTAACAGAGGCTCACCCAAGCTTTTCTGCGCGAATAGTCGCTCAGGCGACTCATTTGCATTTTTGAGCGAAGTGTAATCTCGCTTAGGCGAGAGGGGACTCACTTGAGCGAGAATCCGCAGGAGCAACTATTTCACTGCTCGAGCTCTCGCCTAGGCGAGAAGGGGCTCGCCTGAGCGAGAGGATCTCTCGCCTAAGCGAGGTCTTCTAGCCTGAGCGAGACTAGGTTAGATTTTGTCCTATAACGTGAATGGCCAATGTTGTGGTTGATTGTTTACCTGACTTGAATGCTTTACTAGAAAAGTTTGAGGGATGATGTCTTGATTAACATATGAGGTTGAGATATAAATGATATGTTATTTCATTGTGTATGAATTGGAAAGCATGAATTGTACGATTGGTTGTTATACATGATATTGGTATTATGAGAACTTTCTGTTGGGTTGGTGAAACATGTACGAAGTATGAGTAGGGCATAATTTCATGACTCTTGTTGTGAGAGCTCTTGGTGGCGCCTCATCTGTTGGACGTAATCCCATGGACCTTCCTAATGGGAGTCCTTGGTGGTGTCTCACCTATTGGACATAATTCCATGAACCTCGTGGTGAGAGTTCATGGTGGTGCCTTAACAAAAGGATGTAATTCCACGCGAGTATCGTGGTGGTGCCTCAAGGCCAGGACATAATTCCATGAAGGCCACGTGGTGGTGCCTCTTGTAAGGGTGTAATTCCGCGAAGGCCTCGTGGTGACACCTCATTGCTAGGATGTAATTCCACTGTCTTGTGGAGGTGCCTCATTTTACGTATCCGGATAGTCAAGTCTTAGGGTCTCAAATGATTTGGAAATCTATGGGTGAATGTCTGTTATTTGTGTCTGACTTTGAAACTGCATGTTGACTGTTATGATATAAGATTCATTTACACTAGCTTACCCTTTTCCTTGCTTGTATGTTGTGTGTGGTTTTCTCTATTGTGATGATCATCAATTTCATTGATGTGAGCAGATGTGAGAATTCCTGGCAGTGGTAATGATGGTAGAGATGCTGCAACTTGATGAATCTTGGACGGGTATTGGGCTCACTTTGGGCCCACAGCTTTTGGAGTTTAGTAGTTTAAGTTTCTCTCGCTCTTGACGAGACTCTATATCTTTTTTTAGGCCATGTGGAGCCTCTTTCTTTTGTTATGAATACGTTAGGGGTACTGTGTACTTCATATCCCAAATCTTCGTACTCTCTGGATATTTATGTATGTGGCGTTTTATTAAATTGGATTTATCTATTTAATTGGGACGTTATAACTTTTACCTTTTTTAATAACCTCTTTGTTAAATTTAATGTTTGTTCATTTATTTTTTCTTTTAAATTAATAATTTTGAAACTAAAATAAATATCTTTAATGAAAATAGTTTTCTAAAAAAATTTAAAAACTTATAATAAAATTTAAAAATTATTTATATTTACTTTTAAAATGTAAAAAAGTGAGAACAACTTGATGTATTTTCACTAGTGTTATATATATATATATATATTTATATTTAAAGGATTCCTATTATTTGTGTTTATAATATTTTATAATTTTATACTTTAAATAAAAGTGTTTTAAATTAAAATGATTATTTTTTCAATTTTATTCTTTAAGTAACCGTTTCTTTAAATTTTTTTTTTGATTTAACCGTTTTTTAAAACTTAATATTTTTTAATTATAAAATACATATAAAATGAATAAAATTTATTTACAATAAAATTATAAAAATATTTATTTTTTTCATTATAATAATAATAAAAATAATTTTTTTATTTTTTATTCTCATAAAAAAAAAGTAAACACATATGTGTTTCACGGGTATTAATAAAGAATATACACTTTTATAAATGTATTTTTATACACATTTTCTTATGATTTTTCTCTTAAAATTATAATTATTTTTTGTTTATTAAAATAAATAATGAATAATAAAAAGAATATAAAAAATGATGAAAATTAAACTCTTATTTTATATAGTACTATATATATATATATATATATATATATATATATTTGTTTGAAAATTTAAAAAATAAGATAAATAAGAAAAAGACATGCTTTGCTAAATATAAATGAAAAAATTCTTTTAATTTACGTTTTCGCATTATTTTACCTTTAATAGTTTCAAATTTTCTTCCTAGTAATACTTTTTACTAGAATGTAATCACATATAAACGTGTGAGATATTAGTAATAGTTTGTTTGTCTATTACTACATTTTTTTAATAAATGAAGTAAAGAATGAGAATGTGAAATTTTGAAAGAAAAAAATTAATTATTCAATAAAAAAAGAAATCATTGCTATCAGGAAACATTAAGCTTCAAATTGGAAGGTGAGTATAAAAGGAAAATATTTGTGGTATAGGAAACCTCCATTGTAGATCACCAACGTGTTGCCTAAGCTCGGAAGAAAACTCACTCATGAAGGAAACCTCTATAGCTAATCTTCAAGAATGGAAGCGAGAGCAGCACTTGATTTTCTATAAATATACATGTCCATGGGATTCCTATGTTGATTTTGTAAACCAATTTTAGAGAAAGAAACTCCCTAGTTAGCTATAGATCTTATTGTATATCTTTGTAAAGTTATGGAAGGAGGGAAGCTACTCCATGTTCTTATTGTATTTATCATCATGATAATCTAATTTCTTCCTATTTGTGATTGAATGTAACTTCTAAACTCTCTCTTTAACTGCACTTGATAGCATAATTATTGTGTTCTTGTTTTACATTTGGTTACTTGATTTGTATTTATTACTTTGGTGACTTGGCCAATCATCATACCTCATCAACACTATATGTAGAGACATATGGTCTAGTGTTTAGATCCAATCAAGTCTCCTAATGCTTGGCATGTATCAGACATGGATATGCGGCTTTAGTTCGTTTAAAGAGTCTTGTGCTCAGTGCAAGGGTTCCTCTGTTAAAATGAGAAGCCAAGGTGGTTTGCTTCTTGAAGATTTGATGAAGATTTAATAAAACTCTTTTGAACTATCTTGAAGTCATTACCATTGGAATGAAGTCTACATTGATGAAAGAAAGGAGATTTGATGTTATTCATGTTGATCAAGGCTGGAACGTGTGCTCTCCACATAGTTACATCATTAAGAAAGTGTATTTGAAGTTTGTAATTCATATTGTAGACCTTGTAGCATTAATTAGATGTATTTGGTCTTAGGTGTGTCTTTTAATTTGTTGAATGGTTTTTCAATAGGTTAAAATGCCTCTTTTAATCTGTTGAATTGTTTTTTAACAGGTTAAAAGGTTGGCTGCAGTAGTCTTAAACTGCAACAAATTCAATTAGTTGATTTATTTTTTAATCGACTGATTTCACTTAAGTCAAGTGAAATCAACCGATTGATTTGGAAATCAACCTGTTGAATTTCGTAACAGTTTGACTATAAAGGCTGTGATTTTCGAAAGAGAGGTCTGTTGACCATTTTTTAGTGCAGATTTCTTCTGGAAACTTGCGGAAACTCTCTCCTTCGTGATCATACAGTTTGCAGCACTTGAACATTGATCTTGGATCAATTCTTGGAGCTTTTGGCTTGGTTTGAAGCTTGGAGAAAGTGGTTTGTGGTAGGTTGGCTTGTGCTACCACTGAGGTTTGATCTTTCTCAAGCTTTGTGTGTGCCTGGTGGTTTTCCAAGTCTGCAAGAGGATTCTTGCTGTGCTTGTGTGATTCTTGTGTGATTCAAGAGTCTTTTGTGGTGTTTTTTCATATTTTGAAAGTGTAAGGGTGGATACTTTGTAAATCTTTTGAAATAGTGCAAAGTTAAGTTCCTTTTGCCTTGACAAACTAGATGTAGCTCAGGTTTGAGTGAACCAGTATAAAAATCTCGTGGTCTCCTCTCTCCTCTAACCTTTCTCTCTTGCATTTTCATTTTAAAGTTTCAAGAACTTGTGTTTTAATCATCTTTTTCATGTTCTTGCATGTTTTCATGACATCTGCAGTATTGAGCATGTTTGCATAATCATTTAGAACCTGTCTTGATCATTCTTGTGCATTGTTTCTGGTTTAAAACTCAAATCTGCACTTTTGCATATTTCCTAGTATTTTAGTCTATTGTTTTCCTGTTTCAATCGGTTGATTATACAGAACAAAGTTTGTTTAGTAAAATCAATCGATTAACTCTGTTTTTGACCGATAGAAAGTGTACAATTCAATACTGTTTGCATCCTAACTTGGTGATCTAAATGATTCAATTAAAGGTGATTTTTAGCTTTCAAAGATAGCCTAAATTTTTAACTAGCCAATTCAACCCCCCACTTCTTGGCATTTCAACCATTTCAAAACTAACATCCTCCACTTCGATGGGGACATCGTGCGTTTGACAACTTTAGGTTCTAACTCTCAAACATGAGGTTAGATATAAAAGTAAAGCGTACTTCCAGAAACACCAAAGAACACAATTTGTAGATAATTAAGGGAACTACAATTGAGTTAAGAAGCCAATTTCAATCCCAACACCTTAATCAACATCACCTCTCTTAAAATAGTTTTAATATTTTTTTAACAATACCAAACCAAACTTTTCATTACTGTTTTATTGCCAAACTTGGGTTAGAATGTAGATTACTAATTTAATTACCAAATTCATGTGGATACAACCTTATTGTACTACAACTGATCTAATGCACTTGTTGGAAAAGTTACACCCTTAACTGGGCCACAACACTGGGCTTGCAACTTTGTACTTGATCTGGTATTGGCATGAATGTGAAAGGGCATAGAAACCCTAGCTGACAATGGGCAGCTAAGGGAGGCTGGAAAAACAACCACTAATGGATTTTGAATGGCAATTAAGCCAGCTTAATGCCAATTCTCGTTTTCCTTTTCATCATTGCTAATTAAGACAATTTTTAGTGAGAATTAAGGGTGAAAGAAAGAGTTTTGGTGCCTACCATTGGAGAGCATTGTGAGGAGTGAAATTCCAGAGAGAAACTGTGGTTCTTGCATGAAAAGAAGAGTTGAATTGAGGTAGCACTAAGGAGACCATTGGTGATCAAAAATGGAAGCTCTAAATTATCAAACTTTAAGCAAGGAATCTAGGTTAGGGGAGTTGGAACCGTACCTTTAATTTGTTTTGTTTAATTGCATGAAATATATGATTTTTTGGTGCATAAACTCTATACAAACTGTATAAAATTCATGTTTCTGGAATTTTTCCAAAAACCGCCTGGCGGGTGATGAACTGCCACCAGGTAACACATCACTATTGGGTTATTTCTGGGTTCCTGAAGAGGAACCGCCTGGTGGCATGGTCCTGGCCGCCAGGCAACGCGTGCCTACAACCCAGTTTATTGGGTTTTGTTTGAACTGACTGGCGGTGATGAACTATCGCTAGGCGACGCGGGCTATTTTGGTTCGATTCTCGGGTTTTCTGTGTTCTGGGCGCTTTTTGATCGGTGGAAAGGGTGTTTAGATCATTAACTGACTAAATGGAAGTGAATAATTGTGAAATCATGAGGTGATAAGGGGAAATTGGATGATTGTGGTATGTTCTCGTTTTAGAGTTGAACATTTGGGGATTTTGGGTCTTAGAGGGAATTGTGTGAGCACAAGTAATATAATTTAGTGTATTGAAAGCATAATGTATTAATAATACTTATAAGCGTATGATAAGAGTATATTGGGTGGAAAATTTGAGAGACTAGTATGAAATGAGGAGGTTGGAGTTCTCGTAGGTGCATGACAAAACTTTGGGTTTCCTAGAATTGATGCACTGCCTGGTGGCAGACTCGGTGCCGCCAGGCGCCAGCGCAGAGGAAAGAAATTTTGTGTTGCTATTAGATGTGGTTCTGAGTTTGGCTCTCGGTTGGGAGTTGAATTAGTTAAGAAATGAATTATGGGTCATTGGATAGAGGTTTAGGGTGCTACTTGTGAGTTAGAAGTATAAATTGGAGTTAAATTTGAGCTGGAAGAATTTTGAGGGCTTATACAGTGCAGGATGAGTTGGTATATACAAAAATTGGATATGGGATTGTGAGGGAGTAAGACTGGAAGTTTAGAAGTTATGGGTAATTGATCAAATTAAAAGGTGTGAAAGGTAAGTAATCTAAGATTGGTATTACTATTGATATGGTAAAATTAATAAATGGGAGGATTGATTCTAGTTAGTCCGGCTACCAAGGCTATGGGTTATAATTGAGAATAGTGCAATTATACTGAAAGTTGGGGCATTTATGGACACATGATGCTAGCATGAGATTCACATATGTGCAAGTCCATAAGAAATTGGTATGAGTGTCTTGGCAAAAGTATGCAGTAGCTTGTGTAGGTGAATTGTGAGCATACACTACAATAGGACTACTTAACTTAGAGAGTTTAAGGCAAGGTTTCAATAAGTGGTCAATGCGTAAACAGATTTTGGATGGTTAAGAAACCAGTATTGCGTGAGTACTGTGTGGCGCCTGATGACGGAGTATGATCGCTAGACGAAAGGTATGAAAGTAGGGGAAAACTGGAATGTGTGGCGCCTGGCGGTAAAGGTTGTTCCGCCAGGCAACACCTGCAGACAATGGCTTCAGCGGCGCTTGGCGCTTGGCGGCACGTGTCCCCCGCCAAGTGGTTTGTGTAAAAACCGTGAAAATTAATTAATTAAATAATTAATTAATTAATAAATGCAGGTAGTGGGAGCCTTTATGGCATTAAATATTGTTTGATGAGACGTGGAAAAGTACAAGCTTAAGTGGTTGAGAGTACTTGAGTGTGTGAGAGGACTTGGGTTCAATTCCTATGTATGCCATGTATGTGTTGTTTGTTTTATTATTAATTTTAATGATATATTGAGCGTGAGGAGTGATAATATAACTCTATATTTATAGGAATTATCACTGAACATAAACTGGTTGAGTGGTTGTGCATTGCTTGATGATAAACATGGTCATGGGTTCGAACCTTAGTGACCCATATTTAACTCTCTTTTTATTAAAAATTAGCATGAAGGGGTAGAGAAAACCTTAGCAGAAGAGCCCCCAAGGAAAAATCCGTCATAGACACTAATATAATTAGTTTTGTTCTTCATAGACAAACTTGGGATTTCCGATCTCAGGTAAGATCGATTCAAAGTAATTGCTCCATAGATCCTATATCTATCTATATGAAGAAGAAATCATGTGTCTATAAAAGGTAAAATTTGAGAGATAAGAAAGAAAGGTGTTGGAGGCTAGTTTTTTAAGAACTGGTAAGGTGCACGAATTCAAGTTAAAATAGAGAATTATGAGTGAATTAGAGAGGGGAAATTGAAGTGGTGATAAAGCAAGTCATTGGCGATTAAAGGAACCCAAATTCAAGTTTTAAGCAAGGAAATTTCAGGTTAGGGGAGCTGAACCCGTAATAGTATGCCTTGGTCTTATTGCATTAATTTGATGATTATATGCTATGGATTTCGTGTTGTATATGTGATGAATTTGGGGTTTGGTTGGTTTGGTACTGTTTCATTGAGACTCTTACCTAATTGCATGAACATGATGGGTTTTCTGCGCTGAGTATGCTGCTATTGTGCAAATTTGGGGTTGGGGGCCTATATTGCGTCTAAATTATGCTTGTAATGTTGGTATAATGTTGTTAAATTGAATTGGTATGATTGGGAGTGTGTTTTGGGTACAATTGCTGATGTTGCGTGCGTAAAATAGTGCCAGAGTCTGCAATTCTCGCTCAAGCGAGCCAGGCTCGCCTAGGCAAGATATGTAGAGACTCGACCATTGTTTTTGCCTGAGCATCTCGCTCGGGCGGAGGATTCTGGTCTTAGGCGACAGGCCATCTTGCTTAAGCATCTCGCTCAAACTGGAAACTCCATGGTGAATGAAGAGTGTCTCGCTCAGGCGAGAGCCCCTCGCCTAAGCGAGAATACGAGAGAGTAAATGGTGTTTTGTTTAACTCGTCGCCTAGACGAGGCATTTTAGTTCTGGGCGAAGAAGGGTCTCGCCCAAGCGAGAAGGAGCTCGCTCAAACGAGACTTCGTGGGCTACAACTGTACTAGGGGCTCGCTCAGGCTAGTGGGCCTAGCTTAAGCGAGATAGATGGATTGTTTGGACAAGGGTTTTTAGCCTAAGCGACCTATGGTGCTTTTGTGTGTTCAAAACAAATGTTACTGCTCTGTCAGATTACATGTGTTGGAATTGTAATACGTGGTCTACTAGGCTAATAATATATCTCAATGGTGAGCTTGCTGGTGTTTCTTGGGTTGTGGCCAAGAGCGTATCTTTTAGTTGTGGCTCGGGATAGCGGTTAAGCATGTGGCATTCTATGGGTTGTGGCCCGGAATGACTTCCCTTGACTTGTGGCTTGGGATAGCGGATGAACATGAGGAACTCTTGAGTTGGGGCTCGGGTTGCCTAGTGTTGCTGGTGTGAGTGTGCTGGTTGTGGCCAGTACGGATGGGTCCAAATGGATTGCCTTCCTCAGTAATTTGCTGACGAGTTTGGTAGTCCTGGGATGGTATGGACTATGTTCGTATTTGGGAACTCCACTTGGCGTTACGGTGTGTGATCCGTGGCATGGTTTCCCGAACGTACTTTATCGGTTGTGGCCGATAGGTGTGGCAACAAGACATCTTGAGGTACTCTCTAGAAGAGGTAGAACACAGGTAACATGGTTGTGGCCATGTGAAAGAAAAGGATGAGGTTCCTTTGTGGTGAAATGATATCATACATGGTTGTGGTCATGTAGGATGAAAGAAGGGATTTACTTTTGATGTATTTGATTATATGTTTATTGATATATATATATATATATATATATATATATATATATATATATATATGTGTGTGTGTGTGTGTGTTGATTATATTAGCTCACCCTATCTGCTTGTGCTTGGAGATGATCGTGTACTCGGTACACATGAGCAGATGATGTGGATGCAGGTGGTCTTGGTGAGGCTTAGACTCGGAGCGTGGGCTAGCTTGGGAGTTTTATGATTTATTTCTTGAAAATTAAATTGTAAACACTATGGATGTTTATGTTATTTTGTGTTTTATAAATTATGGAATTTTGGACTATTGTCGGTGTAATAAAAGTTTTAAATTTCCCGCGTTTTTGTGAAATGGTGTTTTAATAAATGAAGCTGACGTAATATTTCTTTACTTTTTATTTAAAATCCGTAATATCCTGATGGGATGTTACAATCTGGAAGCGTTATGCACCTTGCGGCCCAAGAGTAGCGTTAGACGATATTGCTACAACATAAATGAAGTTTGCTTGCTTTGGATGTGTGTGGTCTACAAGGCTTTGAAGATATCTCGAAGGTCGGCTTGCTGGTGTTCCTTGAGTTGTGGCTCGGAACGTATCCTTTGAGTTGTGGCTCAGGATAGGGGTTAAGCACGTGACATTTCTTGAGTTGTGGCTCGAAATGGCATCTCTTAAGTTGTGGCTCGGGATGGCGGATGAACACGAGGAACTCTTGTGTTGCGGCTCGGGTTGACAAGTGTTGCCGGTGTGAGTGCGCGTGTTGGCGTGTACGGATAGGTCTAGTTAGATTGCCCTCCTCAGTATTAAGATAACGAGTTTGGTAGTCTTGAGACGTTATGAATGTTCTTCGTATTGGGAACTCCACCTGACGTTACAGAGTGTGGTCCGTAGCATGGTTTCTCGCACGTGTTCTACCAGTTGTGGCTAGTAGGTGTGACAGCAAGACATCTTGAGGTACTCATCGAAAGATGTAGAACACAGGTAACATGGTGGTGGCCATGTGATAGAAGGGTTTTTCTCTCTACTATTTTTTCTTATCTTTCTTATTTTTCTCTATTTCCATCTTCATACTCTATTTATTTTCTTTGTTTTTTTCTTTTTTCTCACTTAATTCTTCTTTTTTCACTCAATGCTTCTTTTTGTGGTTTATTGTTATTTTCTGGTTTCTTAACCTCCTTTTCTACTTCTCTTCTAAAAATATCACATATTCCTTTACCTATCATAGTGCCATGCCTAGTAGTAATGGATTGGCACTATTCCTTTGTGTTTACCTTGGTGTTTGGTGAGAATTTACCTTCATGTTGCTCAGCCAACTGCTTAGCGAGTTGTCCAACCTGCACTTCCAGGTTTCTAATTGATGTTTTAGTGCTCTTTTTATTGGTTGTTGATACTTGAATGATTTGTGCTAAAACATCCTACATTTTGGTCAAATTGTCAGATTGGATAGGTTATGGTTGTCTTTGGGAGGGTCCAACATCTTGTCTCCAATTGGGAAATTGATTCTGACCACTTTTCCACCCATAATTTTGATTGTAGTGGTTGCTAATTTTTTTTTTATCTTCTTTGATTGTTCATGTAGTTGATTTGCTCTTCTTGAATTGGATTTGCAACTGTACAATGGCCATTAGGATGGTTTCTTGCACAGAAAACGCAGCCCAATACCTGCGAAGATGAGGATTGAGTAGGTGCTCCAATATGCATTTTTTCATTTGCTTCTTTAATTCCTCCATTTGTTGTTATGTAAGCTTATTTTGTGCCAATATAGTTGAATGTGTATTCTAACACCCCAATTTTGGGATGTCATGGAAAGCTAGAAATTGAACACATTTGCTGAAAAAGGGTTATCATTGAAAATGTACTAATAAAATAAACTTTTTAATTTGATTTAAATTACATAGTTCAAAACGTCAATTTGTCTAGAAAAATACAAATAACAATTGCGAACAAAAGAAAATTTCATAGTCTGCAGTATCTGATTTAAAACAACTAATAAATTATAAAAACTCCCGAGTTCACCCCATCCTCTCGTCAATCTACTCCATGCCAAAATTATTTGCAATATCATTTGCTCCCGTATAACACACGTTATACGATCATCGCACATATAACAAACACACAAACAAACAAATAGGGGTAAGCTAACCATAAACAATGATATATAAAAGAATTTCATAAATAAAACACGACAAATAATACTCAACATCTCATTCAAGTAACACTTAAGCATTAAGATCACAATCAAACTTTATTTTGAACACACAACCCCTAACATCCAAACAACCATATCAAACCAATAGACCATCACATTCATCTAGAATCCTTAATCATAATCTAGCCTTGGTTTTTTGCGGCCTTTCACCCCACAACAACATCTAGTTTCCCATAAATAGATGGTTTGATGTATCCCACTATCGCAACCAGACTGTCTCCCTTATTCCTCAAGTAATTATGAGTAATAACATCGATGCATCGCACACCGGGCACTATACTCGCAACGAGCCAAAATAAGGGGAAACATCTTTTTTAGTTTGAAAATATCACAATTTATATTTGAAATATTATAAAGTGAGAAACTACAAATTTTAAAAACACATGCTCATCATCATAATTTGAGACTATAACAAATGTCATGTTTTATCATTATAAACATGTCTTAATTAATGATTCTAGTGACATAAGAATTGTTTATTGGCTAAAGTCTTATTCAATTCACTACAAAAATGTTAGTATTTGCTTCCAAAAATAGTGTCGATTGTCATGGGGACGCAAAGGGCGTCGGCTTAACCAAAGCACAACAGACTCTACAAACATTTATGTGAATTTATTAAAAGGAAATTAGTCCTATAAATTCGTTTGACCTTCTCGTCGGCTTGGCCGACGCATCACTCAAAAATTAAAAACGTCAAATAGCCGATGCATACTACACTCAATTAAAAGAAGAAAAAAAGTTATTAGGTTACGTTATCAGGTGGTTTTTACTTCTGCCAATTCCCCCATTTCCCAATTTCACTTTTGCCTCCTTTTGTTTCTGCCAATTGAGGGTTTCTTTCCCTTCTCCACGAGTGTCAGAGCGGGCCTCCCTTTTGTGTTTATGCGAAGTTAGGGTTTTTGTTTTCCCCCTTTTTCCACGAGTTGGAGTTCGTTTTCCCCAATTCTACCACATTTCCTTGAGCAAGTGAGCTTCAATGGCGGCAACGAAGTTAGCAAGTGAGCAAGAAATTTGTTTCCCCTTTCTCTGCGTCAAGCTTCAATGGCACAAGTTATCTCCTTCTCCTTCCTCTGCGCATGCAAAGAGTTCCTATAAAGTAGCACTCTGAGTGAACAACGTTGTGATTCTATATTGATTCTATGCGACATGAGAGGTGATTATGAGGCTCGATTGGGAGGCGATTGAAAAGCTTGCGAGATGAAGGGGTTCACGATTTCGTTCGCAGTAATATGAGGATGAAATTATTGATTTTGTAATGTTTTTCATCGCTAAGAAATATCTCTATTAAAGGATAAATATCATGTGTATTGTTGTTAGTCGCATAATCCATCTTCTTCTAACTTCCCATATCAACAACAAGAGCCTTTCCCTGACCAAATCTCAAACTCTTTATGTTTTCATGTAAGCAGAAATATCTATTGAGTAATGATGTAGTTGAATGAGGCACAATATATGCTCAATCTCAGACATAAAATATTTAATTGATTCAAGGTATATTTATCGATTTCTTTTCAATAAATGCTTTTTTTCTCTATTATGGTTTGTGACCCCTTTGATAAGAGATGATGATGACTACACACTCCATATATACATTGAATTCATTGTCAACATTAATTGAATTGACTTGAGTGCAATTATCTTTTTTCTTTTCCCATTGGTTTGTTTCTTCTTTTTTATCCATGTCTCTTTTTATATCCCTTTCCCTGAATTCATAAGTTTTAAAATTGTTCCCCATCTTTTTCAGAAAGAAATCCAATCAATTAGAAATAGCTAGAGTATAATTGGAAATTGTAAGCAATATATTTTAGGGATATTGGAAATTGTAATTTAGATTGATCATAAAAGTAAAAACAATGAAATGGATGAGTAATTAGTAATTTATTATTTAGTTTTTGCTTTGGGTTGATTACGTTATTGATTAGTTTTTGCTTTGGACCAAATGTGATACTTAAATGCTTGGCATTACTTTGATAGAGTGTGATATGCATTGTAAAAAAGAGAGGAAAATGTTGACTATAATGTGGCTTGACAGAGTGTGATATGCATTGTAAAAAAAAAAAAGAGGAAAATATTGACTGTAATGTGGCTATAGTGACAATAACAGTAGACTTGTCTTATTTTGATCTTACATTTATGGACTTTGTATAACTTGTAATTTGATCTCATTTAAGTCATAATGTTCTTAACTTTGTTTGCAAATTCTTGGATGTGCTTGGATGCAACCTTTAAGATGCTTGAAAAATGATACTGGATTTCAGGATTGTTGTTTGAATGCAGGTTTTTGAATTGGATGTAGTCTCTGGGATGTGCCTGGAAACAAATATTTCTTTTCCAAATTTGTAGACATTTGCGTCAGCTGAGCCCACACCACACTCACTCAAAGCTATTTTAAACATTTTTTATTTCCATTTTGTGTGGGCTTAGCCCACGCATAAAAAATGATTATTATATTCTGATGTGTTTTCTTCGGTTAAGCCAACGCGAATTGAGCCACAAATCTTCATTCGCTCTTAATCGATGCAAATAGCTTTTGAATCTAGGAAAATGGCATGGTGCACCACACTGTCACTAGGCCGATGCGAACTTCCTCGTAGCGTCGGTTTTGGCTTCATAGCGTCCTTTTTGGGCCGACGCCAAAATGCTACATTCTTGTAGTGATTAGACTCAAATGATAAAACTATTAGACTATGTTTCTTTTCTTAATTCCTTTGGATAATTTGAGAAATATAATCTAATATTTCATCATAATCAATCATATAGATGTAAGAAAAGTCTTGTGGGTAAAATTTATCACATCACATATAATTAATTACAATTAATGTTTATTATGTGATTATAAATATTAATCAATCAGAGGTGTTATGGCTACTTTCTAATTCTTTACAATTATATCAACCACTCAATCCCTTAAAATAAATATTTGCATCAACATTAACTATAATTTAATCAAAATAAACAATAATATTCATATTTAAAACTTTGAATACATAACTTATGTAATATGCATAAAAAAACTACTACAAGGAATCAAATCCGTACACCAATCTAGCAAGACTTATTACTAGGGATGGCAATTAGGGCCCGGCCCGCGAGCCCGTAGAAAAAACGCGGGGCGGGCCAGGATAGTGAGCCTGCAGGCCCGTGCGGGCCGGCCCGCAAGCCCGCATAAAATAAAAAAAAAAAAACTTGCACTTGTGTATATTAATTACTTCTTTTATGGACTCTTGCATTAACATTTCAAATTCTTATATAACTGGAAAAGACAAGTATTATGTAATTTTGAATGTGCTAAAATTTAAAGAATACATTGTGTATGTCATAGTATGAATATGATGAAAATGTTGAATTATCAATTTATCATCTAATTCCCCAAAGTCTTTACTTAATTTTGTGAACTTTTTAAAGTTTCCCAATTTTTAAACATTGAAAGTTTTATCACAAAAAAAAATAAATAAAAAAATTTTTAAAAAAAAGCGGGCCGGCCCGCAGGCCCGCGGGCCAACGTATGTGCGGGGCGGGCCAGAGTATGCGGCCCGCATAAAATGTGCGGGGCGGGGCGGGCCGGCCCGCGGTGTGCGGGCCTTATGCGGGGCGGGCTGGCTCGCATTGCCACCCCTACTTATTACACAATAAATACATGTTAAATATATTCATTTCACATGCATATAAAACAAACTATATGCTCTTCATTATTTTAACAAAATAAAGTGTGCAGTTTGATTCATCTTCAATCTCAAAATAATCAGCACTCTCATTGTCTGAAAAAATGGCACTGCTATCACAAGCATGCAACAGTGTTCCACGTCATGCTTCAAGACCTTCTGCACCTAACACAACAAGATTTGTTAGCTTTAGTAACATTTTTTTATTACATATATTAAAAAAATGTTACCATAAGTAATATTAATAATAGTATTGCAACATTTTCAAATAAATGTTACTATAGATAATTGTTATGGGATTGACAAGTGTATCAAATCGCACAAGTAATAAAGTGGAAAGTTCAAGTATCATTTCCCAATAGACTTGTGCAACACTTGACAACTCTTGAAATTCATAACTCAATTAGACAACAAATTTCACAAAAAAAAATAAAATTGTTTTTGTATTTTTATCAAACATATGATGTGCAACAATATATGATAAAGAATTCACTGTGATTGGATTTCATAATTCAATTCATAGCAAAAACACCAAGTATTTACAACTTTTGTAACAAGCCGTAATGTCTTATTGACAAGTATAAACTTGAATAATAAAAACCCTATGTCTAGCAATTTTTATTATAAGTTCGCATTATTCATCAAGATTCTGATGCTATGAATGACTAAATGTTTCACATATATGTCTAGCATATGAAATGTATTAGTTGTTCTATCCTAATCAGTGTTTCCTAAACTATCTTTCAATTAGTAAGTACTCCCACATATGCAATAAATTTAAAATATGCAGTTAAAACAAAAGTGGAACATAAGAGAGATGGAAAAGAATTATATTGAATAATGAAATTCATAAAGAGTTAAGAATACATTATACCCAAACCCCATGAATAAGGGAGTTAGCTACTCCTTAACATTCTGAATACTAGAATAAGAATAAAGATGAATGTCCTCAACCTTTAAAATGTACCTCTACCTTCTTTCCTCTTAGGTTAAATGTCCTTCTCCTCAAAAGAATTATTTTTTTCTCTCTCCCCCAAAAAGGGGGTTTCCCCAAAAGGAGTGACAATTTTTCAGAATGATTGTTCATTTTTATCTCTGACAAACCCTCTATTTATAGATTTTTCAAAATTGGACCAAGCCTGCAGCTTTCAACATGATTTTATATTGGAGTAACCAACTTTATCAACATATCATCTTATTGATAACTTTGATAATCAAATTATGTTGATATTCTTCTTAATTTCTTTGATATTTTCACTTATCTACAAAATATTAAATATGTAAACCAAATACTTATCTTTTCCAATTTTATTAAATAAAATCTAAAATATCTAAAAAGATAATAATAAAATAACAATAAAAGATAAAAATAAACAAAAAATAAAACATGATAATTTCAATTATCAAAAATTAAGTTTTCACTTTTTTTCTCAATTGTAAATTTATAAAATATTTTAAAATAGTAATAATAAATTTATTAATTAATTAATTTTAATATAGCACTGTAATAGTTAATATGAATTTAAAAACTAACATTTTAAAGTGATATTTTAATTTATTTAAAAATAAATTTAAATTTACCGTAGTTGCCAAAAGTAACAACACATATATACTTTATTACGAAGAGTAACACACTTCTCTATCATTAAAACGTTGTCTACAAACTTTCATAGTGTCTTTTTCTTCAAACCTTGTCATCGTTGAGTTATCCTCTCGAAACTACGTCTTAGTGTTGCTCGCCCTTCACATCCTACTTAAAAGACATTCACTTCCATTACTATCTTTTGACTATATCATTATGTGTGCCAAAATCATCTTCCCATACACATTTTTTTCGTAAAACCTAACTCTTCTTCTTCCTAACTTTCTCTTAGATTTCTTCCATTTAATTTCAATATATCTCTTTATAACTAACATATTACTGATTCATTGGTTTTTAATTTTGTATTAGTGCAAATCGATGAAGGCATTGCAAACTAGGAAGGCGTTCTCTGTGTTTTTTAAGATATTGTGAAGTTGAGTTATTAAATATCGTTTTGTGTATTTTATGGTGTGTTTGCTTGTAATAGTTTGTTGTTATTATGAATTTGATTAAGATTTGTCTTATTAACAATTTGGAGTTCATTCTGGTGTAGGTGAGGTTTGTCTAATACTATAAGCATGGTTAAGGATCCATTTCATAATTACTGCTATGATCTTGCTTAATTTGTTGGTAGACAGATTTTCTACATTGTTAAATGAATTTCACTGCGATAAGCATGGTGCATACATTTCTTTATGTCTTGTGAGTAGAATAGATGTTGATCAATTGTTTATCCTACAAATTATCTTGTATTTTACATTTATTGAGCATGCATTCATGGATTTCATAACTACAAATTCTATGTCAAGGTGTGCTACTTTTTGCTATTTTTTATTTAGCAAAAAATGCAACAAGAATTCTTGATGTAGAAGAGGTTTCTTGACCTAAGGGAACAAAGCTTTTAAAAACTCTCACTTAATTGAAAAATGGTTAGTGAGATCTTAAAGCTGTTCATTGGATTGGGGGTAGGATAATCTTCGTGACACGCATTCCTTCAGACACGTTAATAATCATTTGTAATATATTAATTTTGTTTTTTAAATGATTTGAAGGTACGAGTAACTTGTATTTGTTAAATGGTACTATGATGAAATAATGTAATATTGTTTATAATATGCACTATAATGTTCATTACAATAAACAATCTACTTTTAGGAACATAATGGCTCCATAGTATAATTGAGGTCCATAGTTACTTGTGCTAAAATGAAACATTTTATATTAGAAAAAGGATACCATGTCATATCATGACTTACAATACAAAAGCTTGAGTTCTTAGGTGAAGACATAATAATGGTTTTATATGATATTTTTGACATAATATGTTTAAAATTTATTAATATTCATTAATAATCCAAATTCAAACGTTCACATTGATTGATAAAGTATACTAAAAAGCATTATTTTCTTTTAATACATATTCCATGTGATTAATATCCTACTATGTATATGTAATCTATATCGTTTTGAATGTTTGTATTTGATTCTAATTGAATTATTTATGGATTGTGAATAATTTTTTTATATCTTTATCTTTCGTTTGAAATTTATTTTCAATAACTTACTTTAATATTTGTATATGATCTACTATTATGTATATGATGAATCACATTGTTTGCTTCATTAAACAAGGATGTTTCTAATTTAAAGTTGCTTTCAGAATCTGCCACCCCGCCCCCCCATTTCTCTTTTTTGTGTTGTGTTTACATTTAGAACCTTTGAATGAAAGTATTGGTCATTAGGAGATGACCTTGGATTGATTCCTAAATACTGCATTTAAACTGTTTAATTTGGTTGGGTACAATCTCAATCATGTATTTAAATATTACAAAAAAATAAAATTCACAATATTTATATAATAATAATAAATATGCTAATTGATAACAATTTTAAAAATGATACTAATACTACATAAAAATGTTGCTAAAACATTTTAGTAACAGACACTATACACAACATGTGTAAAAGTGTTACCTTTGCAAATGACAACATCTTTTTAGACTTTAGTAACATTTTTCTAAATATTACTAAACCTAATATATAAAGTAGTGTAAAAGAGCAACATATAACCCACCTCACCAATGACCTCACCTTTTCCTATGTCAATTTGACATCAAAATATAAGAAAACACACATAAATAATCCAAAAGAATAATCACAATAGATTAAATCAAGGCAAAGGTATTTAATATGACTCTAATAACAAATATAAATTTAAAGCGAAAATAAAAATAATTACTAACATTCAATCATAATCGTTGTCACAACAACTTTTAATGTGTTTTTCAATTTCAAATCATGATCCCCTTAAACTCTGATGGTTGAGTGTACCATAAAAGATAACAAATTTAATGAGCCAAGCACATAGCATAAATTTATAAAACTGTATTCATTATATAGTAATTAATATAATAAATAGTTGCACATTGAAAATTACATTATCAAAATTCACGCAATCACCTTGAAAATTAATCGACGAAAAGGATCATAATTTTAAAAATAATTGATTCAACATTAATATTTTATATTATCTCATATATTTGGGAAACTACAAACACACAATTCAAAATTTTATATTAATGCTAATAGTAAATACTTTGAGATTCATTCATATATTCAATATTAGATTTTTTTCAAGGAGAATCTTTCATATAAATAATTAATATATTTTCAACTAAGATCTTACCATAATAAGTTTATGAATTTTATAATGTGACATTTAGACTCTCTAATAAATTTCCAGTAAATTTAATCACACATTATATTCCCTTGAATGATCAACTTTATTTTTTATTTTTACTATGGATAAAATAGCTGAGAAATCAACTGTAAGATACATATAATTTTTATTAGTAAATTCTAAAACATGATTTTTCTAATATACGTTAAAAATAAATTAAAATAAATTTTATTATTTTGTGTCAATGAATTGGATTAATCACTTAATCAATAATATTTAAATTTAGACATAATATTGTAACTATAGTAATAACATTTTGAATATGAAATTAATACATTACATATGGTAAGAGTAAAATATTTAAATTTAAGTTCAAAAAATAATTTTTACTACTATAATTTAAATAAAATATAATTTATCTTTGACTCTGAATATAATAAAAAAGGGAAGATTCTGGGATCGTAAAAGAATCTTTCATCATCGTTTCAAAACGCCATCACAAAGATGTCGCTCCACCGTGAGAAATGTAAAGGTTGCTTCGTAATCCCGCAGATCTTCGACCACCGTAATCTTTGAGAAGATTCCTTTAATAAAATATTAAAATGATAGAAAATGTGAGTTAATTAAAAGAGTAAAATATTACGAAGTGAGTACTTAAATTTATAATACTTCTTCTAAATATATATATATATATATATATATATATATATATATATATAAAGATTTAAATAAATAACATAATATATATTTGTTTATAAAAAAAGAACTTTATAATTACATTTACATTTTTTTTCTTCTGATATTTGAATTAGATAATATACTTATGTATAAATTATTTTCATTAATTAAGACAGAATATTGTTATGAGTGCATATGCTTTTATAATTGCACATGATTTTCATTTTTAAGGATGATTTTTTGACATTCATTTTTTTCATCTTTTTATGTAATATTTTATAATTTTGACGTTGTACAGAAACTATTTGAATTACTTACGAACACAATATTTCAAACAAAATTAATCTATGATTTGGTGAATTGGAGGATACTTTAACAAAGATAACTAAAAAATATATAAATATTTGAAAATTATATTATCTACTTACTTTTATATTTAAAAATCTAAATATTTAGAAAAAGAAAACAATTCTGATCGACAAAGAATTATATGAATTTGGTTTTTCTTTTCTTTGAAATAGAGGCAGCCAAGACGATTTTCTCAATTATTATACTAAGAATAAGTTTAGAGGTTTCTTTAGACGTATCTTGGTTGCATCGGTAGAAGTACGAAGGGAAGGGGGAGCCACGGCTCCCCCAACCATTTTTTTTTTAATTTTTTTTTCTATATATTTAAAAAATAATTTTTATAAATTATTATTTTATTTATATTAATTGATTTTTATTTTATTTTATTTTCTATATATTTTAAAAGAAATATTTATATATTATTACTTTATTTATATATTATTACTTATTTATATTAATTTAGTTTGAAAAATCTTTTTTAAAATTTAAAAATTATGTTTTTTTTCTAATATAATTTAAAAAAAAAATTATTTGGTTTCTCTCTTCCGTGCTTTCATCTCTTTCTCCCATTTTATTTTCATCTCAATTTTCACCATCAATTTCTTATTATTTTCAAAATCAAATTGCACTACGACAAAATTGAAGAGTTAAGAAACATTTTGAACCGAACAATTTCTTCTTTTGAGTAAGTTCATCTTTTCCTTTTTATTTTTGAAGCAATATGTTTCTCTCTTGTATGTGGCTTTTCTACGCTCTAGGCATATCTCTATCTGTTAGAGATCATAAAATCATGCTTTAATTGTTGATCAAACTCTTCTTTGTGTAGATAGAGCTATTTTAGGCTTTGAAGTTGTGTAAGGGAAGAACAAGATTAGGAATCTACTCTAAGGTAAGGGAAGCTAATCATTTAGAAGTTATTAATTTTCTTAAAATATTGAGTCTTGCTTTTAAGATTTAATTATTCATAATTTTATCTTTTTGTAAATAGGTGAGAGGTGAAAATTTTATATTAGAAAAATTATGATAAAGAGTAAAAGAATTGATTCTTTTTTCAAGAGGAAGGCTTGTGATGAAGATGAAAAAAATGCATCTACGTCATCTAAAATTGAGAAACTTCATGAGAATCCAAATATTGAAGAAAACGAAAAACAACTCTCTAAGGTTCCTAAAGTTACATATAATGAATTTGAAAATACTTTAGAACGTAATCCGGGAGAGCGTCTTCAAATTTGGCAATACCCACCAAATTAAAATGATGAGGTACGAAGGACTTATCTAAAATGGGATCCATATCAAATGTGTCTAGAAAATTATCCATTGTTATATTGTTTAGATTCTATTGTCATGAGTGCTTATTTTGAATAAAAAAATAATGTAAAGAAATTGATTTTTTTTAATTAAAAGAAATTAATTTTTTTTAATTAAAAAAATAATTTATATATAACAAATATAATTTGGCCCCCCTAGAATTTTTGGTCAAGTTCCGCCACTGCTTGGTTGATGTTGATCTATCTAATATGTTTAATCAAATTTCGATTGAAAGGATGGGCTTTGCATTTATTTTTGATGTGGAGTATAAGAAATTGCCTATATTTTATTCAAATGTTAAATTGATTGGTCATGATCTATGTAATTGTACACGGTTACAATAAGATGCCAATGCTTTTTCTGGTGGGGAGAAAACAATTCACGCAAAAATACAACAACATTATCACCCTAAGGGTGCTCTGGATGGAAATAAAGGTTCTCTAGGTTATTAAAGCCTGGGGTTAAACCTGTTGTGGAGCCTATGGTGGATCCTATGTTGAGTCTTGTGGTAGAGCCTATTATGATGCAATCTATTGAGGTATTGTCGGTTGCTCAGTCACAACCTGAGGTAGTGGTGTTAAATCAAGATAATATTTGTGTTGTGAATGAATATTCTCTTCTTAAGACTACATATATTTCTATTGGTGTTAAATTAGGATAATATTTGGGTTGCGAATGGATCTTCTCTTAAGACTCTAGATGTTTTTGTTGGTGTCTTAGTGGAGTATGATTCCTTGGTTGGTATGCCTTCGTTGGAGGATATCATTCTCATTGTCAATAGTTTGATGTCTAAGGAAGCTTGTTTTGTAGAGGAATTGAAAATATATTTTAAATAGGCTAATATGCTTGATGAGAGGGATAATTCTAATATTGAAGAGGATGATGAGCCTTACCACTCATGAAGCTTGAACTTGCCAAGATGGGGAAGCCAAAGCCAAAATGGTTCAAGACTTGCATGCACAAGGCAAGGCAACCATTGAGAAAAAGGTGAAGAAATATCAAAAGGATGGTAATTAGGGTAGGAAGTAAGTCCTCTTCAAGGAAGGGGATTGGGTTTAGCTTCACTTAAGAAAGTAAAGGTTTCCTATTCAAAGGAATTCTCCCACGAGGGGATGGACCCTTCCAAATCCTTAGACAGTTAATAATGCATATGAGTTAGATTTACCTTCACATTATAACATAAGTAACTCATTCAATGTAAGTGATCTTTCTCCTTTTTACGTAGGGATTAAGAATTTGTGGTTGAATTCTCTTCAAAAAGGGAAGGATGATGATGGCATGACCACCTCATCTAGCACCATGGAAGCCAACCCAAGAAGGATTACAAGAAGCATGTCAAAAGGAGAGGCTTTTCCATCCTTTTCCTTACTTAGCATTTCATTAATTTGAATTCCATGAAGTTGGCTTGGTTGACTATTTTATGTTGACTTGTTGACTCCAAGATTAGCTTAACCTAAGCCAACATGCTAATCTATTTTCCCTTACTTTGTAGGATGTTCAGGAGTGGACTGCATAAGGAGATAAGTGACATTTTTGGATGACTCATGGAGAGCACATGTGGAGGAGAGAGAAGTAGCAAAGATTTCTAGAACCATCTAGAAAGGATAACCACATGCCTTGGCCACCAAGACGTCTAGAAGCATCTAGAACATGGGCTCACCATTGCCTTGGCTGAGAAGGCTTCTAGATGGTATCTATGTGCTCCTTTGTTGACCTACCTTCTAGATGCTAGTTTTGTTATTTGTTATGGAATCCTTTTTAGCTTATTTTTTTTTTCGCTAAAAGGCCCCTAGACACTCTTATTTCAGGGGACCTTTAACACTTGTACAAGGGTTAAACATTTTGGATAATTAAACACCTTTGTGTATCAACCATTGTGAAAGTTTCCTCCCTTGAAAATGAATACTTTTAAGCTTTACCTTGAGCCTAGACTCAAGTAGCGACACCATCACTTATCTTCAAAGGAATCCATGCTTTGGCCTATTCTTTGTAGTGGCATGCTTCAAACACTCATCCATATATAGGTGTTGGTGGTAGGGTTTCTTTAGTTTCATTGACACTTTTGGTGTAGGTGGTAAGGTGTTTGTGTTTAGATGAATAATATCTTTGGTTTTGGGGTTCACATGATCACGAAATGGATGCAAGAAATGGAATAAGAGAATGAATGATAGTGTAAGTAGAAAATGGAAATGGAAAAGGAGTAAGGAAGAGTGTACAATTTGCTTACCAACGGTGTACACATCCTAAGGTTGCAATTGCGGCCTTTCATCTTCTTGTAAAGCCACAACTACCATATGTTTTGGACCTCAATTATCGCTAATGATTCTCGTGACACCCTAACTGCAATACCACCAACAATGCACCACCACACCTTTGTTTTTGCACAATGTCACCACACCTCTACTCATTGCACCCCAAACAGTGTCATTGCGGTTTGAGCAAGATTTTAAGCTTGATATATTCTTGTAATATACATATTTTTTTCATTAACCTAACACATATTACACCGGTTGTTAACAATCAATATAATATGTCCTTCAACATTTTTTTAATACTTTTAATGGACATATACTATATCGATTATGCCAATACACATTCCAATATTGCTCCATGTTACATTGGTTTCACAACTATCATAAAAAAGTGTTCAACTTATTATATCGATGACATTTACATGTATAAAATCTACGTAATTATACATAAACAACTTATATAAAAGGTCACTCTTGAAGTTGTGAAAGAGAGGTTTGTTGTTAAAAAAGATAAAGAATATTCTAATAGAAAGTTTAGAAAGAGGAAAAAGATAATATAAAAGAAAATTTTTGAGAGACGATGAACTTAGAAAATGAATAATTAAATAGATAATTTCTATTCGCTACATAAATATCTGCTCTGTACCCGTTTCCATATTTGTGCGGGTATTCGTTATATGAATATTCATTGTGCAAGTACCCACATATTTTTTTAATATCCATGGATATCCACGGGTATTTACTAAAAAAAATTAAAATATTTAACTATAAATTCAAATAAACTACAATATATAATATTCATATATTTCAAATAAAAGCTAAATAACTCATTTAAATAGTGTTGAATGATAGTTTACAAAGAAATGTAATTTTTTTAAAACCAATTGACAAAAAATAACTCATTCAAAATCAATGTGTTAATATTTTAATCATTTTCTTTATTTCTTAATTTAAGTTAGAGTATAGTGTAAGACCCGAGAAAATTAAATAGTAGTTAAATAATTATTTAATAAATGCGGGTAATAGAAGTTTTTAAGGCATTCAATGCAGAGAGCTATGATGTGAAAAAGTACTAGCTCAAGTGGTTCAGAGTACTTAATTGTGTGAGAGAACTTGGGTTCAAGTCCTTTGTATGTCAATTGTATGTTATTTTAATTTATGTGTTATTTTGATGATATACTTGAATGCTTGGCGTGATAATAGAATCCTAAAATTGTACGAATTATTCCAAATATAAATTGATTAATTTGGTGGTGCATTGAGTTGGTAATTGATGGGTTGTGGGTTCAAACCTTGTTGAGAACTAATTAACTCTGTTTTTGCCAAATTTTCCTTTTGGCATGAATATGAAAGGGTTTAGAAACCCTAGTGGCCAATAGAGAGGTAACTTAAGGGCTGGAAAACACTGGGTTATTTACCATTAATCAGCCTTAATCTCCATTTTAAAGTAAAATTCGTTTTAATGACTTAAGGGGTAATTAAGAAAGAGTTAATTTTGAGAGAGAAAGGAATTAGAGAAAAATTAATCAGCCTTAATCTCCATTTTAAAGTAAAATTCGTTTTAATGACTTAAGGGGTAATTAAGAAAGAGTTAATTTTGAGAGAGAAAGGAATTAGAGAAAAGAGGGCTGGAATGTGCGTGTGAGGGTTGGCAGAGTTTTTCCAGAAGAAATTAGTACTGTGGGGAGCAAAGAATTGGAGTGTAAATCATTGTTAGAGTGCAAGCAAAGGACAAGGGTGATTTTGGGTCAAGAACACATCAATTTTGAATTTGGAGCAAGGAATCCAGGTAAGGGGAGTTATTTATGTGTGTTTTTAATTGTAATCATTGTATTATGCTTTGGGATGATCATAATTGCATGAACTCTCGTCTAATTGCGTTGTTTCTGCAAATTATGGGGTTCTGCCCAGAAACCGCCTGGCGAGAATGCATATGCTGCCAAGCGGCACAACAACATTTCACCCAAATTCTGGGTTTTGGCACGAGTTGCCTAGCAATGGGCTAAAATCCGCTAGGCGGAGCACGAAGTCTGACACTGTTTTGTTGTTTTGGTCAATTTTTGTAATATGTTGATGTTTCTGTTCGTCTTTGGTTCGGCTGTTTGATTGGGTTATGCTATGATATTGTTCGTATGGTCTGACTATTATTAACAATGGAGATGGGGACATGAGAGCTCCATGTTAAGAATAGGTAATCCCTCTACCAAGTCGAATTAATGATCCTTGAGTATGATTGGAAGTGTTGGACTGTAGAAATATTGCATTGTAAAATGTTGGATTGTAGTGCTCGAGACAGCAGAACCATGGAATCAGGAAAGGGAACGCAGGTGCAAAAAATTTGGGTCTATACCCATAATCTGGTATGCCGCCTGGCGGCATCTTATTGGTCGTCAGGCGGTAGCAGCGTAACAGGGCCGTTTGGTAGATTTGTGTGTCTGTTTTGGGAAGAAATTATCTGTGAATGAGTAGTGATGGAATTGGGCATGAAAAGACGATTAAAATAGGGATTTTGGAATGATTGATTAATAATAATTGGTTGAGGTAAGAAATAGAGGTGAGACATTAGAAATTGGTTATGAGTTAAACAAGAATTCTGCAGGTATAGAGTGTGAATCACGAGTTCTTTGGTGAGGCAGTGATATGGGGATTGGAAAATAAATAAGTGTTGGTTATTATGAAAGTGGACGAACCATTAAGCATAAAATAAAGATGGACAATTTTGTTGGGGTTGGTATGTAGTAATAAGTTAGCAATGTCTATCTATAGAAGGGAGCTTACACTAAGAGGAGGAAAGATGTTGTTACGCATGGTTATCCACGAAGAATGATAGGTAAGATATCTTAAGACTATTGAAATGAAAGTTCTGGTTCTTACAATGTAGTACATTTTGGGGTGTGATTAAAGGTATTGAAATGTTAGCTGTTGTCATGGGTATGGATGGAGTTGCTATACTTTGATGATGCTCTTGTTAATTGAGAAAACTTGAATGGCTGGATTGACCATTATAAAGTATAGGTACTTGATACATATGATAGTTGTAGATTAACCATAATGTGGATTTGATAGCGGAGTCCTTATATGGGCGTTTGGAATTGGGTTATACTTCGAATCAGACTAATTGAGGTGCTAAAAACCAGTAAAGTTCTGCTACTGACTTGGCGCCTGGTCACACGGGTGTGCGCGCCAGGCGATAAGCGTACCTTGGGAGGGACACTGTCACGAGTGCGCCTGGCGGTAGAGTGTGACCCGGATCTCGATCACAGCCACCGTCTTCGGATAGGCCGAGAGCAGCAGGCCGGGTTTTCGCCATGACCAACACTAAGGCTACCCGGTCAGGTAATCTCATCCTAGATTATTGTTTATTGTTTGGTAATAGTGTGTTAGTGCTTTTTGACTCAGGAGCTTCACACTCCTTCATATCCCATGATTGTGTGGAGAAACTGGGGTTATCTACTCGTGACCTAGGATGTGAGTTGATAGTCTCGACACCAGCATCTGGACCGGTTTCAACAAATTCAGCTTGTGTTGGATGCTTGATGGAGGTAGAGGGCAGACGCTTCTAGGTGAATCTCGTTTGGTTGCCTTTGGAGGGATTGGAGGTTATATTGGAAATGGACTGGCTATCTATCAACCATGTGGTGATTGATTGTGGACGGCGCATAATTGTATTTCCAGAAACTGAGGGAAAAGAGTTGGTGAAATCACAAGAGGCAGTAAAAGAGATGAAGCAAGGATCTACTTGCTTTGTGATAATGGCCCAAGAGAAGAAGATAAGCATTAAAGAGCAGATTAGTAGAATACCAGTGGTAGATGAACATGCCGACGTATTTCCATACGAGATACCCGAGTTGCCACCCTGCAAGAACATAGATTTCTCAATTGATCTAATCCCTGGAGCGGGTCCAGTGTCGGCAGCAACGTACATAATGGCACCAACAGAACTAGCAGAGTTGAAAAAGCAGATCGAGGATTTGCTAGAGAAGAAATTCATCCGACCTAGTGCATCACCGTGGGGAGCTCTGGTGTTATTAGTAAAGAAGAAGGATGGGAGTTCTCGATTGTGCGTTGATTATCGGCTGTTGAATAAATTGACGATAAAGAACAAGTGCCCACTACCGAGGATTGATGATTTGCTCGATCAACTGAGAGGGGGCAGGTGTGTTCTCTAAGATCGACTTAAGGTCTGGCTATCATCAGATCTTAGTCAAGCTAGAGGACGTTCAGAAGACACCCTTCCGATCGAGATATGAGCATTATGAATATGTTGTGATGCCATTTGGAGTGACCAATGCTTCAGCTGTCTTCATGGATTATATGAACCAAATTTTCTGCCCTTATTTGGACAAGTTTATGGTGGTGTTTATAGATGATATTCTCATATACTCTCAGAATAAGGAGGAGCATGCAGGTCATTTGAGGGTTGTACTAGAAGTGCTTAGAGAACATCAGCTCTACGATAAACTGTCCAAATGTGAATTCTGGTTAGGAGAGGTACAATTTCTGGGGCATGTTATCTCTTCCCAGGGTATTGCAGTAGACCCGAGTAAGATTGAGACAGTTCTGAAGTGGGAGAGACCTCAGACAGTAACAGAAGTCAGAAGCTTTTTGGGGCTAGCAGGGTACTATAGAAGGTATTTAGAGGGGTTCTCTAAAATGGTGAGTCCATTAACTCAGCTCACTAGAAAAGATCAACCCTTCTCCTGGACTGATAAATGCGAAGAGTGCTTCGGAGAGATGAAGAGGAGGTTGACCACAACTCCAATACTTGTTATTCTAGATACCAGTAAGAAGTTTGAGATATACTGCAATGCATCCTACTAGGGTTTGGGCTATGTACTGATGCAGGAGAAGAGGCCAGTAGCCTATGCTTTTAGACAGTTAAAGGTGCACGAGAAAAACTACCCTACCCATGACTTAGAGTTGGCCGTTTTAGTGTTTGCTCTCAAGACATGGAGACACTACTTGTATGGCTCCCAGTTCCAGGTTTTCAGTGATCACAAAAGCCTGAAATACATGTTTAATCAGAAGGAGTTGAATATGAGACAGCGGTGCTGGATGGAGTATCTCAAGGACTATGATTTTGAGTTGCTTTACCATCCTGGTAAAGCAAATGTTGTTGCAGACGCCTTGAGTCAGAAAAGGATGCATATCTCGGGTATGATGGTGAAATAGCTGGAATTGATTGAGAAGCTCAGGGATATGAACCTGGGTATACAGTTGGGTGAGGATTCCATCAAATGTAGTGTTCTGACACTGACCGGGATCGGCAAAAGAATGATGCTGAGCTACAACAGTTTGTGCGCGAGATAGGGACTGAGAAAGGAAAAGATTACAGGATGGGATCAAATGGTATCCTGCGATTCCACGACAAAGTATGTGTACCTAGGAATTGGAGATTGAGAAAACAGATCATGGAAGAAAGACATAAAAGTCGTCTTAGCATACACCCAAGTATGACTAAGATGTATCAGGATCTAAAACAGTCCTTTTGGTGGAATGGGATGAAAACCGATATTGCTGACTTCATAGCATTGTGCTTGGTATGTCAGAAGGCCAAGATTGAACATCAGCAACCAGGGGGTACCCTAGAGTCGTTGGACATCCCTCAATGGAAATGGGATAGTATTGTCATGGACTTCGTGACTCATTTGTCGAGGTCTGTTAAAGCGCATGACTCAATCTGGGTAATAGTGGGCAGGTTGAGAAAGTGTACCCATTTTCTCGCCATTAATCAGAAGTGGTCATTGGATAAATTGGTCGAGTTGTATGTGTGAGAAGTGGTCAGGTTGCATGGTGTGCCAGCTAGCATAGTATCGAACAGAGACCCGAGATTCACGTCTCGTTTTTTGCAGTCTCTACAGGCAGCGTTAGGGACCCAGTTGAGGATGAGTTCCGCATATCATCCATAGACTGATGGGCAATCAGAGCGAATGATCCAGTCTTTGGAGGATTTATTACAAGCTTGTGTGTTGGATGATATAGGAGGCTGGAGTGAGATGCTTCCATTGGTGGAGTTCATGTACAATAACAACTACCACTCCAGTATAGGCATGGCACCATATGAGACCTTGTATGGGCGATGATGTAGGACACCACTATGTTGGAACTAGGATGGTGAATCCCTGGTATTGGGTCCAGAATTTCTGCAGCAGACTTCTGAGAAAGTCAAGATAATTCAGGAGAGAATGAGAGCTACTCAGAGCAGACAAAAGTCATACACAGATAAGAGGAGGCGACCATTAGAGTTTGAAGCTGGGGATCATGTATTCCTTAGAGTGACACCGATGGCAGGTATTGGAAGGGCCATCAAATCAAGGAAGTTAACTCCGAGGTTTGTTGAGCCTTATCAAATTTTGAGGAGAATTGGCGCTGCAGCTTATGAGATCGCCATGCCACTGCACTTGGCGAATCTGCATAATGTATTTCACGTTTCTCAATTGAGGAAATACATAGCAGATCCATCTCATGTACTGGGATCAGACGATATCCAGATCCGGGAAGACTTGACGGTGAACACCAGACCGATGCGGATTCTAAACTCGTAAGTGAAGAAGCTGCGAGGGAAGGAGATCAGGACTGTGAAAGTGCTATGGGATGAGGCTACTCAGGAGATGACCTGGGAGATGGAGGATCTCATGAGGCAACCCTATCCGCACTTATTTCCTATTAAGTCCTATTTTCGAGGACGAAAATCTTTAAAGGTGGGGGGAATGTAAAACCCGAGAAAATTAAATAGTAGTTAAATAATTGTTTAATAAATGCAGGTAATAGAAGTTTTTAAGGCATTTAATGCAGAGAGCTATGACGTGGAAAAGTACTAGCTCAAGTGGTTCAGAGTACTTAATTGTGTGAGAGAACTTGGGTTCAAGTCCTTTGTATGCCAATTGTATGTTATTTTAATTTATGTATTATTTTGATGATATACTTGAATGCTTGGCGTGATAATAGAATCCTAAAATTGTACGAATTATCATAAATATAAATTGATTAATTTGGTGGTGCATTGAGTTGGTAATTGATGGGTTGTGGGTTCAAACCTTGTTGAGAACTAATTAACTCTGTTTTTGCCAAATTTTCCTTTTGGCATGAATATGAAAGGGTTTAAAAACCCTAGCGGCCAATAGAGAGGTAACTTAAGGGCTGGAAAACACTGGGTTATTTACCATTAATCAACCTTAATCTCCATTTTAAAGTAAAATTCGTTTTAATGACTTAAGGGGTAATTAAGAGAGAGTTAATTTTGAGAGAGAAAGGAATTAGAGAAAAGAGGGCTGGAATGTGCGTGTGAGGGTTGGTAGAGTTTTTCCAGAAGAAATTAGTACCGTGGGGAGCAAAGAATTGGAGTGCAAATCATTGTTAGAGTGCAAGCAAAGGACAAGGGTGATTTTGGGTTAGGAACACATCAATTTCGAATTTGGAGCAAGAAATCCAGGTAAGGGGAGTTGTTTATGTGTGTTTTTAATTGTAATCACTGTATTATGCTTTGGGATGATCATAATTGAATGAATTATCGTCTAATTGCGTTGTTTCTACAAATTATGGGGTTCTGCCCAGAAACCGCCTGGCGGGCATGCATGCCCGCCAGGCGGCATAATATTTCACCCAAATTCTGGGTTTTGGCACGAGTTGCCTGGCAATGGGCTAAAATCCACCAGGCGGAGCATGAGGTCTGATACTGTTTTGTTGTTTTGGTGAATTTTTGTAATATGTTGATGTTTCTGTTCGTCTTTGATTCGGCTGTTTGATTGAGTTATGCTATGATATTGTTCGTATGGTCTGACTATTATTAACAATGGAGACGGGAACATGAGGGGTCCATGTTAAGAACAGGTAATCCCTCTACCGAGTCAAATTAATGATCCTTGAGTATTATTGGAAGTGTTGGACTGTAGAAATATTGCATTGTAAAATGTTGGGTTGTAGTGCTCGAGACAACAGAACCATGGAATCAGGAAGGGAAACGTAGGTGAAAAAAAATTTGGGTCTATACCCATAATCTGGTATGCCGCCTAGCGACATCTTATTGGCCGCCAGGCGGTAGCAGCGTAACAGGGCTGTTTGGTAGATTTGTGAGTCTGTTTTGGGAATTCCTTATTTGGGCGCTTGGAATTGGGTTATACTTCGAATCAGACTAATTGAGGTGTTAAAAACCAGTAAAGTTCTGCTATTGACATGGCGCCTAGTCGCACGGGTGTGCGCGCCAGGCGATAAGCGTACCTTGGGAGGGACACTGTCACGAGTGCGCCTGGCGGCAGAGTGTGGCCGCCCAAGCGGTACACACCACAACAGTGGGTCTGTGTGAGAACGGCGTCTGGCGACAAAGAGGTAACCCACCAAGCTATAACGACGAGAACAGAGGCTTTGCGTGCAAATCGGGCGCCTGGCGAAGGGGACTGTCCCGCCAGGCAGTCTGGACCTGTTCCGCCTGGCGTCGTTTGATGCTGCGCCGGGCGAAAATCCTGCAGACGTTGACTTGTGTTGTGTTGCGTTTAAGCAATGATGTTGTACTTGGATCGGGAGATGTTGTGCCATGAGTGGGTAGGTTCATGGATGGTGGATAACATGTGATGATATGAGCGGGGAGGTTCATATCCAGTTACTCTCGCGTGGGGATACAAGCGAGGTAGGTTCGTATGTTCCGTGCTCACGTTTGAGAGATGCCACGTGCGGGGAGGTACGGGGTTTGTGGATCACATGTGTTGGACTACGGACGGGTAGATCTGTAGAACAGGACTACGAGCGGGGAGGTTCGTAGAGCAAGACTACGAACGGGGAGGTTCGTAGAGGCAGGACCACGAGCGGGCAGGTTAATGTGAGCATCATACTCCCGAGTCCAAGGCTAACCATTTTGTGTGATTTTAAGATTGTAAAGTCTTGGGGTTAAGGTCTTGGCCAAGAACTAAGTAGAGTGAATAAGATGGGTGTATGATTTATCTTGCATATTTTATATATGTTATTTTTATATTCTCAGCTCACCATTTTTGTTTGTGTATGACGATGATCGTGTGATTCGTTACACGGGGCAGATGTTGATACAGGTGATGCTCAGGCGACGGAGTGAGGGCTAGCTTGGGGATTAGAGCTAGGAGATTTTCATATATATTTTATTATGTCTTCATTTATGAATAAGAATTTTGGAACTTGTAACATTTTTGTTATTTATGTTATAAGTTTTGGCGTGTGTTTTAATATTTTAAATTTTCCCCGCGTTTGGGAATAATTATATTTCGACTTTTGATATTCAATATTTTCTTTTATTATTTATTTAAGTAATATTCCTTAGGGATGTTACATATAGCGTGTACGAGTATCTAGGGGTACGGATACTATGATACCCTTACTCGTAACATGCAGGTATAAAAAATACATGTACCCATTATCCACGGGTATCTATTTGCTATCCAAATTTTATTCGCAAAAGATACGGACTTTTTTTACAGCCATATATATATGGATGTCAAAAAATCCGTATCCGCGAATAAAATTCGGATAGCAAATGAATACTTGTGGGTAATGAGTATATATATATATATATATATATATATATATATATATATATATATATATTCTAAACTCATTTTTTTGTTTAAATGTTATATTTATACTGTAATCATAGGACAAGGAGAGATAATCTTTCCATATAGGAATCGAGACAAACTTAGAAATATTATTTTAAATAGCTTTATATTTTTTGTTGCGTTACCTTCAAGCTAGTATTGTTCTAGGTAGCAAAACGGGTAAAACCACTTCAAAAATAGTTTCTTTTAGCATTCATAAAAGTTGTTTACAACTAATCACATCCCTTCCATTGATAGTATTGGAGTTTGAAAAACTGCTAAATAAAAGTGTGAAAATTTGATTCTATTGTAGACTTCTCAATATTCACCTCTCAAAAGATATCGAAATGAAATCCTGCTTCTTTATCAAAGTGTTAGTGTCATTGATCAAATTTAATGCTGAATTATATTGCAGGTGTCATTGTCTTCTCCCTCACTATTTTATTGTCTCCTCCTTCATTATTTTATTATTCTCAAGTTTATTTCCTACCAACTTCATCTTGATATGATAGGATGAGTTTAAGCAAGTGTATCCAGAATAGTTTTATACAAACCTATATCTATTATTCGTTAAAAATAATAGATTCTAACTTAAGAGTCTCGTAAGACAACATAGATTCTTAAGGTTACAAATGTTCGGCAAAAGTACAAACAAATATTCAAATTAAAAATATTTGTTTACACAGAAAAGTCTCTTTTTTTTTAACCAATATAGGTTTCATATAGAATGTACAATTGCGATTGGTAAATAGAAACCAAAATGCATTATCTACATTGAATAAATCTATTACCCAGGATCATATAATTACATAGGTATCTCGACCTTATGAAAAACGCAACACAACACAACCAAGAAACCAGTGGTCGTTTTCAGAGAAACTGTCCCTCTTCACATAGCGACATTGTTAGCCCCACCACCATATCCAACCCAGGTAACTCCACTCCCACCTTTATTCAATTCAAAATATCTTAGCTTATACTGTTACTATATTTTCTCATTAATTTAATAATAGAACATCACAATTATAATTTTGCAACTTCAAAATAAATTACATGATTATGTCTGTAAGGAAAACAGAGAACATGGATCATAAAGTAACGATAAAGAAAACAGATAATTGAATATACATATTTTGTATTTATAAAGAAAACAAATAAAAGTGCAGCGAAAACGTAATTACAATAAATATATATATATATATATATATATATATATATATATAAGAAAACTATCCTAATAAATTTATTTGTAGTGGCAAATTCTACGATATAATATAAAGACATTTAAAGAACAAGTCATCTTTATTAATTTACCAGCTGGAATCATAAACATCTATCTATGGTAGAGTTATTTATTGTTATTTTCGATATTCTGACAACCATAACAGATGTTAATCCATTATATTTTATTAGTTGATCAAATTTTTTAAATAATGTGTAATTAAAATGTAGAATTTTGTAAATGTTAAAAACAGATCTGTCTAATTATCTTAACCACAACTGTCTAATTATCTTAACTACAAAGGGATCTGAATTTATTAACAAGCTTTTATATGGTTTAAGATGAATCTTGAATAAATCTTTAGGTTTTAAAGCTCAATTAATCAATTTCGCAGTTTTGGGTTAATGGACTGTTTAAATCAATCAAGAAAGATTATGAGAGAGAAGAAAGAAGCAAGACACACAATTTATACTGGTTCGATTCAAAAAGAATCTACATCCAGTCTTCACCTAAGTAACACACTTAGGAGGATTCCACTAAACAAAAAGGTTCCAAGAATTACAAGCACACCTATGTAATTCTAACCCCCAAAACCCAAGAACTTGATTCAACAATCAAGAACTCCCCCTAGGAGCAATGCATCCACACAATTGCACTTAGGTCCACACTTCAAACACTGAAGCTACTGTAATCAGAAATACAGAAAACAAAACAAGAAATGAAAACACCTAAGCTGTGCAGATTTGACTTGATGCTCCTTGAATCAAGCAAGATCCATCATGGTAGAATCAACCATCAATTCTTCTTGGATCTGTACTTAAGTTATCTTGCAGAATCTTCTGAAACTTTGTGTCTCTCAGATGGCTCTATCTTAGATGAAAACTGCATGATCTTTCTGATTTTTTTTCAGACCCAAAACAGATTCCAAAACAGCTTTTATACAAAGGCTTTTGCTGTCACTAATTCGATTAGCAATTTACCTAATCGATTATCGTAAGTATATTTTCACTTACTTTGTACCATACTCACAGCTAATCCATTAGTTAAAAAACTAATCATATGCAGAATTACACAGCAGGCCTGAAATACATTTGATAAAGAGAAGCTAATTGCCTAATGCATATCCTAACTGGACCAAGCTATGTTTTATCCTAGATCAGTAGACATCATCAAAACTGTTCTTCATTTATGGATGAAAGGCTCCCCCTTCCAACAGTAAATGTTAGTATTATGGTGTTTGATTTAGTCTCACATCATTTAGGACGGTGAGATATGGTTCTCTATTTTTTTAGGGTGGCCAAAATGAACTAAACTGCATTGTACTATTAAAAACTACACTGAACTAGAAATAGTTCGTATGAACTGAACTGAAAAATAGTTCAGATGAACTAAATTGAAAAATAGTTCAGATGAACTAAATTGAAAAATAGTTCAGATGAACTGAACTGTTTTTTATTCTAACAAACTGAACTGCACTGAACTTAATTGAACTGAACTGAATTGAACTGCAATATAAACTGAACTAAACTATTCAGAATTAAACTCTTTTCAAACTGCACTATATTTAAAAAGCATCTTCTATTTCTATTTCATGCTTAATTTATTGAATTGTGCAAAGTATGTGCTACAACAAAAAAACTAAAAAGCATAAAATATATATATATATATATATATATATATATATATATATATAATATAAACATATGTTTTCATGAGACCATACCTATTTTATTATTTCAAGATTAAAAGTGTTTTAGTTGAATTAATATAACTATTGATTTATTATATATCTAAAAAATATGTCAATGGTATCACATTCAAATAGTACATAATATATTGTTAAATATATATAATCATTATTATTTTCAATTTTGTGATGAAGTGAAAATAATTATTAATTAATTATGATGAAAAAATATAATATCAATTTTATTTTTAAATCACAGCACCTTAATTAAATTAATGCAAGTTAAATTAGTATAATTTTAGTAGTATACATTTATCAACCGTTAAAAAATATAGAGATATAACAAGAGATATATCCTATGTAAATAATAACTACATACACCATATACTATATAATTTGAAAAACATTACAGTAAAAATAAGTCAAAGAGGGTGAATGTAAATAGAGAAAAATCCATTGAAGTTCTAATTTACTCTTTTGTTGTAGGTTTCACACAGTTTGTGAAGTTTCTGGTTGCATTAACTACTAGGAAAGAATTATTTGATACCAATACATCTTTTACAGGATGAAATGGTTTAAATAAAAGTGAATATTTGTATATCTAAAAAATAATAAAAAATAAAGGATAACAAAGAAATAGGTGTAAAAAAAATTGTTTCAACTACCCTAATTAAACGAAACATGAAAGAGTTTATTGGTTAAGACGAGACACCTTCCTTTCATATCATCATGCCTTCTAATAATATCAATAGTTTAGGAGCTCTCAGTTAATCACCACCGGTCCTTGGCGCATTGCAGCGTGAGCATGGCCAATTGAGCGAATCTCAGGAGTTTTGGAGCACTCAAATCAATTCACACTCAAAGTAGTTTAAGTTACCATAGTAGTTAATTGAACTGCACTTTCAATGGTTTAGTTTTTTAAAACTAAACTATTAAATAATTTAGTTCAATTTTTACTTTAAATAGTTCAATAAATTTAGTTTAATATAGTATAGTTAATTGGCAATTTGGATCAGTTTAATTAATTTTGCCCAGCCCTAATTTTACTATATAGGAGACCATTTGTAAAGCTTGAGATACAGAGAAATAAAAATACTTTCTACTGTAATTGTAGACGTAGGCATATACATTGTACGCCGAACCACATTACACTCTTGTGTCGTTTATTTTTTCTCTCATTTATTCTTTCTTTTATTGCCTTGCTCCTAACAATTGGTATCAAGAATCATTTTTGTCATTTTTCTTAGTATGCTCTATGGTTGGAGCATTGTCTAATCTTCCACATCAGAAAAGATTTGATTTCTTTTTCTTCTTGTGAATCTCAGTTTAGAGAAGTAGTGGGGGCTTTCTTCAAAAGTAACAAAAGTTGTCGTCAAAGCAGTACGAGCTTTCTTCAAAGCAGCAGGAGCAATGGCATTAGAAGAAAGGGAGGTGAGGATTGAGAAGTTTGATGGCAATGACTTCGGGTTCTGAAAGATGTAGATAAAGGACTACCTGTATCAGAAGAAGTTATATCTACCCTTAACAAGGCAGAAGCCAACCGACATGGAGCAGTCAGAATGAGAGTTGTTACATCGGCAGGCACTTGGTGTGATCTGATTGACATTAGCCAAGAATGTTGCGTTCAATATCATGAACGAGAAAACAACCGTAGATTTGATGCAGGCATTGTCAAATATGTATGAGAAGGCATCTACAGACTAGTCAACCTACAAATTGGTGAAGGTAACTCGGTTACTAAACATATTAGTGAATTTAATACAATTATTGCGCAGTTGACATCAGTGCAGATAACATCTGATGATGAGGTGAAAACATGAATTTTATTATCATCTCTTCCAGAAAGTTAGAGTGCAACTGTTACTACAGTTAGTAATTCTGCAAGTAATAGCAAGTTGAAGCTTGATAACATCTGTATCTTGATCTTAAGCGAAGATGTTCGTAGGAAAAGTTCAGGGGAATCTTCCAGTTCTAGTTCTAGTTCAACATTGAGTACTAAAACTAGAGGAAAAAGTAGCCAGAAAGGTCGTAATCAAGGCCGAGGCAGATCAAAGTCTAGAGGGAGATCACAACCAAAATTCTGAAATAATATCACTTGTTGGAATTGTCAAAAAAAGGGTCACTTTACAAATCAATGTAGGGCTCCAAGGTAAATACTTAATATACTAAGATATTTGAAGATATATTTATAATTAATTATAGATAACAAAATATCCTAACAACTCAAATAATAAACAATAACAACAATCAATTATAATTGACTTATTATCTTATCTATCAAACTATATATACTTAGCAATTAACTTTATCTTTTAATTATCTTTATTCAAAGACCTAACAAGTTAGAAAATACGTATCAACTATATAGAGTGTACATACTCAATTTTCCTCACTCATTTCAATACTTGTATATTCTATAAATTTCTAACATTTTTACTTGTTAGAGAATCTTCTGCAATAGATCTCCCTCTAGTTATTATTGTCTCATAAACAAATTTCATCTATTACGATCTAAAATATTTATTAAGTGAATAAGCTTGACTCATGGAATTATTATGAACATCTTAAGAACTTTTTGACAAACTTGTGTTATATTACTTTGTGAGAAGGAACAAGAGAGAACTTTGCATTTGTTGTTGATAAATCGTGGTTGAATAAAGGTGTTTTTTACTAAAATGAACAAATAATGAGATAGTAAATACTTTTACCTCAATCTAATGAATTATGGTGTCATTTTATTAAAATATTTTACTTTCATTTTCGGAATAATCGTTAACGCCATTAACCTATGTAATCTCCCAAGAAGATAGAAAACTTGATATGGACTTCATGTCAAGAGAAATAGATGCATAGTTTTCATCATAATAACTTGTGATGTTGAGGGTATAAGATGATTGAAAGAGTAAGCCACAATATTAGTTTGGCCAAAGTGATCTTTTTCCATGGCCATCATTTTTCATATCGCACATTTTCTCCTACGTGACCTCTTTCAAACTTTCACATGATAACTTTCTTACCTAGATGCAACATGTAGAATCAATGATCAAAGGGTTTCTCAAGAAACATATTCAACATACTGGCCAATTTTTTAACAAAAAGATTTTTTTGAATCCATAATATGAAAACTAAGAATAACAAGACAATCTGCTAAAATCGTGGTTACTAGAGTTAATGGATGCCAAATTCAAGGTTCGTGTGGTTGGATGTATCTGATCTTTCAAAATTTTGCAAATCTAGCACTCATATTTTGCATCTCAAACAAAATTTAGAACCAAACAATTAAAATTTTAACTATAGCTCAATCAAAAATTATCTCATTAAAATCAAGCATATTATTGAGACACTCACAACAATTGAATCAGTGAAGGATGTGATTGTCAAAGAGAAAGTCATGGTGGCAGATCCAACTTTGGTTAAGGTTCCCAATAGCATCGGAGAGGGTCACAATGCTTTTAATTATTGACACCATTTTGATGAGAATCTTATTGAACCAAGTCTAAATCAACCTTTTGTACCCACATTTAGCACTAATTAGATCATTGTTCAAGTTATTCTTACCTACCACCAACTTAAATACAATGGATGGTTCTTACTACCAACTTAAATACATTAGATAATTCTTGGTACCTAGACATAGGGGCTACCAATAATTTTTGACTCCTAATGTTACTAATTTGGTTGTTAAGAAAGATTATAATGGATTAGATTGTGTGCATACGGAAAATGATAAAAGCCTTAGCATATTAGATATAGGACATTCTACCATCACTCAAATTGATTCTAATATGAATTTTTCTTAGCATAATCACGTTCATGTTCCTTTAATTGAAAAGAAAAATATTTTGTGTATCTCAAATTTCAAAGGATAATCATGATTTATTTGAATTCCATTTTGGCTTTTGTATTGTTAAATCTCAAGCAAAAAAAATGGAGTTTCTTCGAGATAAGATTAAAGATGCTCTATATGTTCATGAAAAACTAAAAATGCTCTAATAGCATATAAGGAAGAATAGAGAACATGGATTAGAAAGAGATGAAGGAAACATGTATGACTGAATATATATCTTTCATATTAAAGAAAAAAGAACATACCTTATTGTAGAAAAAAAATACTTACAAAGATGGAATGTATGAAAAGAAAACTATTTTAGCAAACTTGTGTTAAAAAGCTAAAGATAAACAAAACCATGAAACAAAATGGTTAAAATACAATCAACAATTTTCACTAATCGTGGGTTTATCATTTTTTATATGAAAAAATTACTTTCTTTTTCTTTAATTATTTGCATTTGGTTGTCCTGATGATTGGGTTGAAACAATAGGCGCAACTAAGTTCTTTGAGCATTGCAATCTTCTTCCCCTTCAAGTTCATACCTTCTAGAAAGTAAATTAATGGTTCAATACCTTCTACATGCTTTTGAAGTCTCCAAGTACACAAGATCAGCGTTTGAATCAAATTGGATTCTAATTTTTTTAGTATACAAATTCTTCATTTACATCATTACATGTTTAAATAATCATTAACAAGTTTCATTATTTACACAACCCATATCTTTATCTTAGTTTTTTATCTTCAATTTTTATATTAACTGTTACATTTTACTTACCCACACATATACATAATTTAGTTAATTTAGTTGTAACTTATTTATGGTAGACTTGCAAACCAAATTATTTCAAATATATGAAAGAATATATACATATATGTAAACACATAATATAATATATATATATATATATATGATGAAATCATTTAAGCTAATCTATTATTATCTCTTGAATATGTAGTGTCATTTTCCCATGTACTTATAACAACTATAACAAAAAAAGTCATACAAAGAACCCCTAAGAAGCATAACCTAAAAAAAAAAAAGATCAATATACAAACAAATCATAACACAAATATATCACAAAACAAGGTTCAACAAGTTCTATTTGATCCATTCTAAAACACTTTAGATCTACGACTTAAGCATCCAATGGATACAATTTATACCATATAAAATATATTTTTCAAAATACTTGTATTAAATAGTTTGCACTAGATACTGACACTTGACTCAAACTAAGTACTTCTTACCTACATGCAGACCTTCACTCCAAATGTTAAGGTAAGGTAAGTTCATTGTACAAATAATTTTACATCCACAAATGTGTATCAATAGTACAAAAACTCTCCGTGAGATTTTCACCACCTGATGTCCTAATCTATATAATTTAGACTATCGATGAAGCAAAATTATATCCTTTTAGTAATGGATTCTTATATTTAATATTACAAATCACAAATTGGCTCGGGATAACCATCCTAGGTATATATTAGCTTAAACAATTCAATCTAATTTAAAATACATCAATTAAATACATTCTACATAAGTATTGAAATACAAGCTCAAGTATCTCAATTATGACATTCTCAAAAAATTACGCACTCATATATTAGTTATTTGAACATACATATGCATTAGCTTTCCTTTAGGCCACTTGACACTATAAAACAAAAAGTTATTCTGTAGAAGTTTTTATTTCAATTTACGGGTGGTTTTACCCTTTGCAAATTAATTTGCAACAGTTTTTACCCTCTGCAAATTAATTTGTGGGGTTTTTAAGACCTCCACATATATATTCTCCACACCCTTCTTGTGAAGGTTTTTGATGACCTCTCGTATCTATTTTATATTGTGGAGGGTTTTAACCTCTCATATTGGTGACTATTGTAAGATCTGGAGAATTTAAATAATTATTTAATAAATGCGGCTAATGGAAGTATTTATGACATTAATTATTAGTCTTTATGATGTGGAAAAGTACTAGCTCAAGTGGTTGAGAGTACTTAGTTATGTTGAGAGGACATAAGTTTAAGTCTTATGTATGCCAAAATTGTTTGTTGTTTTAGTAATATATTTTACCTTGGTGCGTGGTATTAAATTCCTAAAGGTGTAGGAATTATCACGAAACATGAATTAGTTGAATTGATTGTGCACCTTGTAATTGAGTGGTTGTGTGTTCAAACCTTGCTAAGAATGAATTAAGCTTTCTTTTTTTGCCAAATTCTTTTTGGCGTGAATATGAAATGACAGAGGAACCCTAGCTGCCAAGAAGGGCAGCCTAGTGGGCTGAGAAACACCTTGTTAATGACTAATGAATAGCCATCTCCTTTAATTAACTTTTCATTTTAGAGAGTAAATGGAGATTATTACTCTAGTAATTATGATAGAAAGGAGTGGTAGGAGTGTGTAAACTGCCATTTTGAGTGCACTCTGAAAGGAGATGATCAGAACAACCATCTATAACATAGACATAGAGAATGCAGACTAAATTGGTGGGGGAACAAAGGAGGACTCTTGTGGATCACAGAATAAGCTTGGGATTTCAAATTTGAGCAAGGATTAACAAGTAAGGGGAGCTGCTTTCGTATGTTTTATTCGTGTATAATATACTGTGCTTTGTTGTGATCAAAATTGCATGAAATCCCTTTTTGTATACGCTGTTTTCGTGAATTTCTGAGTTTCCGCCCAGAAACCGTTTGGCGGTCATAAATATGATGCCAGGCGACGCATCAAATTTTCTTGTTTTCTGGGTTTTGATATGAACCGCCTGGCGGCGCGACATTGACAATGATGGTTTTGGTGTGTTGTTTGGTGAAGGAGTCTTTGCGACTTCTGAAATATAATCCTATGAATTTTGTATGTGATAAATGTATAAAAATTATGAAATTGGAGTTATGAAGGTGCTTTGGAGTAGTTAAGTATGAGTAACCAAGAGTAGAGGTTAGGTTTGGAAGTGCAAAAGCTGTAATTTGTCTTTTCATAGCTCAAGGGTTGTATGATGTGTAAAGAATAATATTATTGGGTGTTGGTTTGATAAATTATGTGCGAATTGTTGTGTTTTGGTGCAATTAGTATCTAGATCAAATTCTGGAAATTTCTAGTTCTTCGTAGGTACAGAAACTTGGGGTTTTTACCCAGGTGTTAACATACCGCTTGGTAGCACCCTGCTTGCCGCCAGGCAATGACTGGTATAGAGGTAGTTTGTGTGCCTTGAATTGGTTGGTTGTGAGAGAGATTTAGTGGAGTGAATTGGAATAGAAATTAGGTTAATAAAACTGGAAGAATTAGTGCACAAGAATTCATTGTGATTGAGGCAATGTGAGTAGTAGGGTGGTGGGCTATGTTAGAAGTGACTTGGTAATGAGTATGGAATATGCCTTGGTGGTTTAATTAGTTGGAGATAAGAAGAGAAGATGTAGAGTATTGATTAAGAAGTGTTGAGAATTTAGATGCTTTAATGTGAGAATTTGTGACTTTGGATATATAGGTGGAAGAATGGAGTGAAATGCTAAAAAGAGGGGATAAGTGTATGATGTTTAAACAAGCTGAATTTTTTGGTAGGATTTGTGATCAAAACTGGTGCGGATTAGGTGTGGTATGTGATGATGACTTGGTGATGTTTATTTTACAGTGTCCGTCTTGAAGTAATTGGGTAAACTTGCATGGTAAATATAAAAGATTGAAATATAGGTGATGTGAGTATGGGTCTGGAGTTAAGCAATAATTTGAGAATGGTTGTTATTGCATTGGAATGAATTGGATTAAACTATGGTCTGGTTTAGGTGCTAAAAATAGTAGTTGGCGCGTTACTGATATAGCGCCTGGCGATACAGGAGGGGTCGCCAAGCGATAGGCTATCAGGGATGCTCCCTGCAACGTGTGGCGCCTGGCGGTGAGGTGTGCCCCACAGGCGATAGACCCTAAGATAATGGGTCTGATTACTACTTGGCGCCTGGCTACAGGTAGTGGGTATTCTTGTATGCGTTGGTGTGTTGTGATGTAAGACTTGGATTAAGAGATGCTATGCCATGAGCGGGTAGGTTCATGGATTGTGGTGAACACGTAATGATATGAGCGAGGAGGTTCATATCCTGATACTCTTGTGTGAGATACGAGCGGGAAGGTTCGTATGTTCCGTGCTCACACTTGAGAGATGCTGTGAGTAGGGAGGTTCGTAGCTAGTGGATCACGTGTGTTGGACTACGGGCAAGGAGGTCAGTAGAGTTGGACTATGGGCGGGGAGGTCCGTAGAGTTGGACTACGAGCGAGGAGGTTCGTAGAGGTAGGACCACGAGCGGGCAGATTTGTGGGAGCATCATATATCCTAAGTCCATGGTCAATTATTTGTGTGACCTGTAGGTTGAAAAACATTGGAGAATCAAGGTCTTGGCCAAGAACTAAATAGAATAACATTCTTGGGTGCATCTTGATTTTATTAACTTATATGTTAATTATTTCTGAGCTCACCATTTATGTTTGTGTTTGGCGATGATCATGTGACTTGTTACACGAGAACAGATGATATTGCAGGTGTTGCTGTTGATGCGTAGTGCTGAAGAGGGGACTAGCATGGGATTGCATTATAATCATTTACGATTTTTAGTTTTCATTCGGTTATTTTGAGACATTGTAAAATGATTATGGTTTTTTATGTATTTTGCTAAATTTGAATTTTAGCGTGTTGTATGAAATTCAAATTTTTCCCACGTTTGGGGATAATAAAATTATGACATCATTTTTCTATTATTAGTTATTTATTTTATTTAAGTAATGTCCAGTAGGGACGTTACAACTATTATCTTGTGAAGATTTGAAACATTCTTTATTTGTAATTATTTTATTGTAGAGATTTAAAACCTCCTCTTTTTCCAATTTTTTGTAGGGGTTAATACCCTCTTCAATTTGGCGATTATATTATAGAGATTTTAAACCTCATTTGTTTAAATTATTTATTTTGTGGGTTTACTACTTCGTTTTGCTTGTTCCTATTCTCCTAAATACAATAATTTGTTAGTAATTAAAAACTCTTATATATGACAATGTATGTCACCATTTGAGGTGCTTACGTTTTTGTTTAACAATATTTATTTGTAAACTTCCTTTAAATACTTTCATTGTGACAAAAGACATGACAAACTTTTACCACAGTGCTGAAATATATATTATTAAAACATTTCATTCTCAAAATCACCATTGTAACATAAAAGTAAGTTAAATCAAAATGTAATTACAACTTAGATCATAATTACTCAAATTTCATAATAGACTAAATATATTTTCATCCTAAAAAACATCATAAACACACTAAATGTTGCTAACACTAGATGCAAAGGAGACTCAAGCTCATTTGCGTCACCAATTTGTTGAAATGATAAAAGAAAAATATTAAGCACAAATGAAAAATACTTATATAACACCAAACAAATATGCAGTATTGTGTGTATGATGAATTTCCCAGGCCAACCACACTCTCAGTTACTATAAACGAGATTATGCTTGTGACCAAAGGAACTGGAAGACATCTATGTAAAACTAAACCAAATATTTGTTCTTGGGTGGGGTGAGCATTTCCCTGGTTCTAAAGATATTAAAAGTTTTAAAGATATTAAAACGAAAGGCCAAATAAATATTGGGATGGCGAGTAGGAAGATAAGAATGAAAATGAACTCAACAATGTCTTAACAATATGAATAAATCCTCATGATTGTGATACTAAAATTACCAAAACAGTGCAACTAAATCACTTCAGCATATGGTATCCATTATACAATTTGTTAGCCTATTTTGGAAAAAAAAAAACACAATATTCTTATCCACTTAGCCAAAGATCCTTCATGCATGAATAATTTATTCCAATGTTTGAGAAAAAAACTCATAACAAAATTGAAAGCCCATTTTATATAATTAAAAACAATGAAATGGTTTAGTGAGTCTAGAATTTGTAACAGCATCCAATACCCAACCGGTAGTCACTTAGTCAAATGGATGACAATTTCCATCTAACTCACATCGTTAAACAATGATAACGCGCTACAAATCCATTGAATAAAATAAAAAAATATTTCTGCCTTTCAAACCTTCTTATTTATAAAAAATGATAGTAGAAGAACCAAATTTGTGATAGTGAGTTAGGGAGATAAAAATGCAAACCCTAAATTCAAACAAATTAAACAAAACAAGGCAAAACCATAATTAAGATGAGGCAAAAAAAGATTAAGACTAGGACTCAATGATGGAGAGAAATAAGAAAACAAAATTCACAAGAATCATAGTTAAGAAGATTGAATAGTGAAGAACATGGAGGCGAAAGAGTGTTTAGACAAAGACGCACCGTAAGCACATGAACATCTGCACAAACAAACAAATGAAGATGAGATGGTGAAGATGCAAAGACATAAACGAAGATGGAAACACTGACTCTTATGATGCAAACCGAAGATAGAAACTCCTGACACGCAAAGGAAGATGGTAAACACAAAGTAAAATGGGAAGGAATTGCGAACTAAGATGTGGGAGGAAAATGAAATGACAAAGGTTTAGAAAAGAATAGGAGGGAACATATGAAAAAAAATAAGAGAAGGAAAATGTAAAGGTGAAAATTTTATTATGATTTGTGTAAATCATAAACCTCTCAAAAATGATAAAGCCTTTTTTAAAATCCAAAATTTGTATAAATCAATGGGCTATATCAACAACTCTCGTGGCATATCAACTCTCCTTGCTAAACAATGATAATGCCTTTTTTAAAATAACAAAACTATTTTTACCTTTCAAACCCTCTTATTTAAATATAAAAGAAAATGATAGTAGAAGAACAAAATATGTGACACTGAGTTAGGGAGAGAAAAAGTGCAAACCCTAAATTCAAACAAATTAACCAAAACAAGGCAAAACCATAATTAGGATAAGGCAAAACAAGATTAAGAGTAGGCGTCAATGATGGAGGGAAATAAGAAAACAAAATTTACAAGAATCACAATTAAGAGGACTAAATAGTGAAGAACATAGAGGCCAAAGAGTGTTTAGAGAAAGACGCATTGTAAGCACACGAACATATGCACAAACAAACGAATGAAGACGAGATGGTGTAGACGCAGTGACATAAATGAAGATGGAAACACTGACTCCTATGATGCAAACCGAAGATAGAAACTCTTGAGACGCAGAGGAAGATGGTAAACACAAAGTAAAATTGCAGGGAATTGCAAACTAAGATGCGGGAGGGAATTGGTCCATACTTAAACAAAATATGTAAAAAACAACAATTTGCAAGAAAAAAAATTATATTCCTAAACAAAACCTAGTTTCTTTTTTCTAAATCATAATGTACTGTCATTTTGAGGTTACTATGATCCTATATTGTACTATAACTTTTTGAAACATTTTGTTTTATCGCTAAAAGAATACTGAATATTATATTTAATGATTTGACTAAACTGATCACAAGATTGATTAGTGTCAATTAAGTGTTTTTGGTATTAAAATTGGTCAATATTAAGTTAACATTATCAATCTTGGTTAACATTGAGTGATATCACCATTATTTGCTGATAAAAGAAATATTACGATTAATTGACCAATCAACCGTTAGATATATAATATATATGTTTGTAACTTCGTTGAAGAGAGACTTGAAACATAATTGGCCAGAGAAATCCACTTTCAATCATTGACAGGTTAACAGGTAGTGCAAGGGACACGAGAAAGGAAACAGAAAAATGAAAATTTATTTCTCCCTTCTCTGGAAAATAAAAAATTGGGGATGAATCATATCACAATTATTTCTGTCTTTTTCATGAATAGAAGTAAAGGTAGAGAAGAGAAAAAGTTTGTTCGTTCTTTTTCATAATCGATAAGATAGTTGCAAAATATCATATGTACATGGATGCTTTTAGCAATTCCACAATTCAAATTGTGTTTATGAAAATATTTTTTTATGTTATTCAGGTTAGAAAAAGTTTAGATTGTATTATATTATATCATTTCGTTAAACTAATCCGGGCGTGTTTTTTAAGGATATAAATTAGGTTGGGCCAAGATTATATAAAGTTAATTAAAACAGTCAAATTTTAGATTATTCAAAATGTCAACAAACATACAGAAACATTTTAGTTAAAATATAGAGATTATGTATTTATTTAACTTAGTGTGTTTCACTTGCATAAAAAATTTAACTCTAAATTGATTGAAAGGTAAACTTATATTATTTCTCGAACATTTCAATTGAAGATGTCAACAAAATTCGTATCTGCAGTCATTGCAGATAAAACTCACAGTGGATAGGAAATGGATATCATAAATGAATATACTTACGGATAACAGGTACGGATATTTTTTATACCCGAATGTTAACGAGACGGGCATGGTTATTATAGTATCCGTATCCGTGGATATCTATACCCACTATACTCTAATTTAAATTAAAAAAATGATTAAAACAATAACACATTAATTTTGAATGAGTTATTTTTGATCAACTGGTCTCACAAAATCTTCATCTTTTTGTAAATTGACATTCAATACTATTTAAATGAGTTATTTACATTTTGTTTGAAATTTATAAATGATATGCATTATATTTTTATTTAAATTTATTATTAAAACATATGGTTAAATATTAATTTTTCTTTTATAAATATCTATAGGTACCTATAGATATTAGTGGTTATTAAAAATATATACAAATATCCGCATAACGAATACTCACACAAATATAAATATAAATACAAGACAAATATTTGAATATTTATTCTATGAATAAAATATGAAAGAGCTATGGCTCATATTTAAATCTTATTAGCCATGTATTCCTTTTGATTATTGTTTTTATCTTAGTCTTAATTTAACTTATACATGACAAATTCAAATATAAATTATATATATATATATATATATATATATATATATATAGGGTTAAGTATGTTTTTAGTCTCTGAACTTTGACTTAAAATTGGAATTCGTCCCTGGTTAAAACTTTGATAAATTTTGGTCCCTAAACTTTAAAAATGAATGAATATAGTCTTTTTAACCCAATTTTTGTTAATTTTTTTTACGTTTCGAACGCATATCTCAGTAAATATTGAGTCGAGAATGTGTCAAATGGCGTAAACAACTCCAATAATTATTGAGAAATGCTTTCGAAACTTAGAAAAAAGTTAACAAAATTGGGTTAAAAGAACTATATTCATTCATTTTTAAAGTTTAGGAACCAAAATTTATCAAAGTTTCGATCAGGGACGAATTCCAATTTTAGACCAAAGTTGAGAGACTAAAAACATACTTAACCCATATATATATATATATATATATATATATATATATATATATATATATATATATATATAAATGCTTATGATAACCCAATTTTTCCATATGTAGAAAAAGTGAAAATTGAGTTGATGAATGACGAGTTGGAAACAAGTTACGCGCATGGGATGCGCGGATACGATAAAATAGGGCATGAGTTGCACGCGCCAATGAATGCGCAGAATCCCCATTCTCTCTCTTCAACGACCCTTCAAAATATCTGGCTCACATTACCCCAAGATATTATCTGCCGGATGACGTGGCACCCCAACGATGGCACTGACACGTGTAAAAGCGAAGCCATGTGGAGCCTTTTTCCTTCCCCGCATACACCCTCTCTTCCCCTCAACCGAACACAGAGGGTTTCTTCTCCGCTGAAATTCCGATCACGCTCCATGGAACCGCACGATCTCCGTCGCCACCTCTCGCCGCCGCTTTTCTCCGATCCGGAACCATTGCCTGAGTACCTCACTCGCTCCACCTCTGACTCCTCTGCTGTCACCGTCGAGGACACGTCCAAGGACTTCTCGTCTCATTCCGCGCCCGCTCCGCTTCTGGTAACTTCACTCCTTTTCCAATTCCTCTTGCCAACATCGTAACGGATTTTTTTATTTCGTTTTTGTTTCTCGATTTTGTGGTCGGAGCTTGTGTTAAGGGGTTGATCTTAGAAGTTTTTAGCGTAGCTCGAACGGGAACGTGCCTGTAATTAGCTATTTGAATTCCTGGTCTTTTTGGTGCTTCTGCGTTTTTTCTTTTTGGTGTTTAAGCGCGCAGTTATGCTTCGCATGCTTTCACTGGCTAGTATCTGATATTTGTTGGTTAAATTCTGCAATTAATTAGTTGAGAATATCTGAAATCTGAAACCGGGGGAGGAGGGGGAGTAATTGTACTGATATGATGAATAGCATCAAGTAACTGAAATTGATAATCGTGTTATAAATTTGCAGACAGTTTTCTCTTCTGTAAGATTTGAGTTTGACGGTGGATGCTGACACTTTGAAATCAACTTTGTTCTTCAATCTCTTATGTTTGGCCTCTTAAAAAGTGCTTGTTTTCTCTTTTGTCCAAAATTGTTTATACCGTTTAGCATCCGTGGTTTCGCATATGATTTCAGTAGCGGCAACGGGTGTGCTTTTGGTGTGTATCTACTCTTTAAATGGAGATATTTTCTGGTGTCCCTTTTCTCCTTGGCACGTCAATTAGTATGTGCAGCAAAAACTTAAAGATAATGAGGGATTTAATTCAGATGAAGCGTCATTTAAATACTTTTTATTGGCTCTTAGTTTTCAGATTGTCTAGACATTGTTATTGGAATTATAATAAAAATTTATTAGTTGTATAGCAACTAATTTAGTTCCTACATGGACTTAAATCGCTTGGTTCTTGACATGACTTATTTTCAAAGGCTATTTATAAAAACTTATTTGTTTGCTGATAAATATGATAGTTTGAATTCACAATCTTAAATTGTATTCCATGTTCGTGATTTCTAGTGAAGGTGGAAAAATTTCTCTTCATTTAGTTGGCACGGACATACTAAGCTCAAACTTTTTTCCAGGATCAGTCAACTAGATGGACGGATCAGCAGCACAGTCTATATATTCGTTCTTTAGAAGCCTCATTTGTGAATGAATTGCATCGTTCTATTCGTTTACGTTGTTGGAGCATAAAAAATAGCACAGATGAAGCATGTCAGTATAGAATTTTGCGAAATTCACATAATATGCCTAAGCAGGTCAGACATAAATTCAAACATCATCTCTGTGGTGTGGATGTGATAACTTTTGTACATCTGCCTGCACGATTATGCTTTATTATCTTTTGTTGCTTTCAGACCGTGGCTCTACAAGATGCCTGCCAGAAGAGGATCAACCTTGAAAGAATTTCACCTTTGTTTGAGAGCACTGCTGATTCTCATGTTCTTACAGGAAGTCAATTTGAACTTACATCTGTGGATAGAGGCTGTAGTTTGGGAGAGCCTATCAACTGCAAGCATGGATTGCTTTGTGATAAGGAAATTTATGCAAGAGGAAGTTCAACATTAGAATTGGCTTGCAGTACTACAGGTACCTTCATTTTTATTTCTTTTAATTTTAATGCACATTGGCTATCCTGTAAGCTAGAATGTGATACTTTCTATCACCCCATAATTTGTTGATCCTTCAGTACATGGCTTTCATATATATACAGATTGTTTCCTTTCTCTCTCAAAATACCTGTATCAATCAGCAGTAACATTATCAAATTATTTTGGTCAGTTATTCAAGTTCATAGAACATGGAGTTTCTCAGTTTTTATGGGGTCTAAATGATCTGTCTTGTACCAAATGACAAAGGAAGCTCTGTATCAGTTAGTTTTGGGTTTACTTGCTGGAAAAACTTATCAATGATGGCTTGTAGTACTCTTGGTTGAGGATCTGTTGTTATAGACTACTAGTTATATTATGAAGTTAATATTTTTTAAAATATTTTGTTACTGGCAAAAGGGTGTTCCTTGGCAGTTGGCACAATGGTAAAGTTGCGATCTGGCTGCAGGTCATAGGTTAAAATCCTGGAAATGATCTCTCTGCTTGCAGTGGTAAGATTGTAGAAGTTTACCCTCCCTAGACTGCACTAGGTGAAAAATATTTAGCCAATGAATGTCTTTATGCTGCTGTTGATGATGACTAGGGGTGTTAAATAATCGAGTTGAGCACTTACAGTTCGGGACTGACTCATGACAATAAGAGATAACTGAAGTTTAGCTACGTTATTTAAGAATGAAAAAACTAAAGCTTGAGCTTGGCGTAGTTTAATTTGTGCATGGCTTGATTATCTTTTCAATTGGATTTAACTTTAAATAATTGTATTCGTTAATTAGTATTCAATTATCAATAGATACTTTCATGTTAGCAAGTGAAGTAAAGTTGTATCAAAATATAATTTTATATTCATAATAATGACTTAGAATCTGTAAAAGAAATTTTTGATGATGAAAATGGTATAAATAATTTTAAGAAAGTTCGTTGTTACTGTTGTAGCTAAAGTTATTATGTTCTTAAGCCAAAAGCATTCAAAGTGTTTTTTTTTTTTCCCATTCCTTTGCACAAGATGTTTCGGGTTATTCATGGATGAGATTACTGTTAAAAACGTCCTCCCTTTTCTGGTGATGGACCTTGCTAAGCAAGGTAATGCCAACTAGGAAACCTCACCCTACGTTAACATCGCAGAGAATAGCACCTGCCATATACTGTGCTTTTTGTGGTTAGTTATCTTTCATGGGTCTTTAAATATCTGAGCTCGACTGCAAGCATAGCACTACACGTAAGCCCTAAAAGTCTGAGGTTGGCCTATTGCCAATCTAAGTAAAATTTTACCATGTGGAAGGAAATGTCATCTAAGGTACGTGCCTGAATCCATCCTTGAATCATCCTTGAGGTCGGCCTATAACCAAGTCAGTGAGACCAGTGAGACCATACGGTATACAGCCCCCTCAACTCAAGCCTTGAAGGCCAAGAGCCTAAAATTAGGATCATGTTCAATTTGAGCATCACAAAGCCGGACGGCACAGTTATCCACTTAAAATTTGATTTATTGAGTTATATATAAGTTAATAATGTACAGAATTATGACTTTCCTTGTAAATACTAAATAAGAGTACAACTATTTAAGTAGTTAGGTAATACATACAAATATGAACTACTTAAAACTATTAATTCGAGTCCATAATCTTGAGTTGAGCATGACTCACTTAAATCAAGCCTTAACTTTTAAGTTTGTGTTTGTTTGTTTATGAGCCAGACTTTGAATAAACCACAAACAGTGGAACTCATTTACACCACTATTGATGACAATGGACTTCATCTATTTGCAACTGTAGCAATAATGGTACTTTGTGTTTTTTTCCCATTGTATATCCTTGTGTGAAGAAAAAAGGAAACATGTTTTCCAGATAGAAATAACTATGGATTAAAATTAAACCTATGTCATAATTCTCATATTTATGCATGATATGTATAACTTTATGTTCTATTTGTGTTTATGCATGATATATATAACTTAATGTGTTATTTGTGTATCTCTGTTACGTTCTTATCTCTGAATCAGTTCTGCAGTCAATATTCTTTTTAATTTTTAATTGCATAACCACATTGTATTTAGGATTTTTTAAGAAAATTGAAATAATTTCAAATAGTGCTTGTAATTCCTTTTAACATGTACTGAAAACGGATTAAGAGAGTCAATTTGCACATGACATTTCTTTTGGAATAATAATGTTTTAATGGCAGTTATTGAAGCCTGGGTGTGTAAAATACTCTAATTTAAACTTCAAACTATCCTTGGGTGGGGCTGGGGTAGGGGGTGAGTGAGAGAGTATATTTTGATTATGGGCCTTCATATATAGACGATGTAGTTTATTTCTATGCTGAGATTTGGACATTTAGAGTAGATGATTTATGTACTTAGCCTTTGTTCCTCGTACATACAATGGGTTTACAGAGTACCTCGGCCCTTGTTCTGATGTTCTAATTATGTACTTATAAAATCCTGTCACATCTTGTACAAACCACTAGTTTCACTTAATGTTCTTATGATGCTTGCTTTCAGTCCTGTAAAATTCAATGTAAGCACTGGCAGAATTTATTATGTTAACTTTTGTGAGAAGTAAATTAATAATCTGTCCAACATAAACAGGGAGCTATTGGGTCAACCATGGACAGAACGATCAGTGCTTAGTAATACAGTGCATGTAGTTCTTAAAGAGCAGTATATTGTAAAATAGAGCATATCAAAATTTGAATTTTGAATCAAATAAGAGCTATTTTAACTGAGTGGGAGCAAATATTTGTTTTTTCACAGTATCTTTTTAGATACTTTTTGTGAGACTACGTGATAGGGAATAAAGTTGTTCAATAGATTCTTCTGTAGTCTTTCTTTTTGGGATTAATTCAATCATTCTATATTTCTATGTATTTTCAATAGAGGTCACCGATCAAAACTTCAAGGATGAAGAAGCCAAGTCATGCTGCATGCCTTTGGTGAAAAGGTTGAAGAAAGGTGCAGCTGATGGTTCAAGCAGTGATCAAGTAGAGTGGAATCTTTATTCTTTGTCTGATAAAAGTCCCAAATAACTTGGATTGTCTTGCATATCTTTTCAAATTCCTTTAACCTGCAGAGTGTGCCGTTTGGAAAACTTCACACACCAGATATTTCAATTAGTAGTAATGGAACCTCAGAAAATAGAGGACATGAATTGGTATCAGAACTCCCAGAGTCCATTTCCCAAAGTCTGATCTGCCATACTTTCTAAGGGAAAGGTAAGAAAGAATATGCAACACATTGAACCATCAGCTTTTACAGTGGATGCTGATACAAATTGAGAGAACTGACAATTTGCATGGTGCTCTTTCAAGAATTTGTTGAGACTTCTGTAAAGGAAAATCAAACGTTACAACAACTCTATTCTTGTGGAATTTTGCGCTGGTTAGGTTATCCATGGGTGTTTGATGTAACATAGTGTAACGGAGAAACTATTAATAGCAACTTGCGTACACATAGTAAAAATTGTGATTTTATATGATTTTTTGTCAGCGAATTTTTGGATACTTAACGAACCGTTTAGGTATTCCAAAATTAGTATTACATTTCTTTATGTAGCTTCATCAAGTTTCATTACAATAATTGTACCTAAAGTAGTTGAAAAGATAAAGTTGGAGTTGTATTTTTATCAATGATTATTATGACTTTCTTTTCTTAGCAATGAGATTTATTATTTAGGTTCTGGCATCTGTTTATGTGAGTTGAACTATGGTTCGCGAACATTTTTTCTCCCCATTGTGTCCCGTAGTTTTTGGGCAGTGGTGCAATTAAATTGTCCCATATGTTTTCTGTTTAATTTGACTTGTTGGAAGTACTTGGTTAGATTTCTTGTGAACTTGTAATTGTAGATCTTCTACGTGAATGTAGCGTGTGAACGAGTCCTCCTATTTTTTTTAATGGTCTGATTTTTTAACCATTTTTAAAACTTTATTTAACTGTTATTTTTAAAATTTTAAATAATATTAATTACTTTTTTTGTTATTTATGCTTTTATTAGTCATCTAATTTTTATTTACTTTTCATATATGCATTTACAATAATATAGAAATGAAAAAAAAAGATAAAAAAATTATAAATACTTGATTAAAATAAGAAAATTTATTCCATTTCTTAATTTATTTTAGAGAAATTTAAAATAGCACTTATAAAACATCAAAACCCTTTCCATTAAAAAAAAGCGACAAATATGTGAACGCGATGCTGATTATTTTCTTAGGTTAATTATAGTGCAGCATAATCCACCAGAAAATTGGAAGATTCTTTACCATATTTGCTTGCTGCATAAAAAATTCGAGGATAGCTAGTAATCTTATTTATATAGTAAGGCCTTGATATCCTACACTATGTGGTAATGAAAGTGATTTGTGCAAATAAAATCAAGGCTTTGAGACTCTTCTTTTAAATTAGTCTGTCAGCTTGATTTGAACCGGTGGGAAGTGTGATCTCATTGTTTGATCTTTTAGAATAATAATGAAAATAAAATGTTGATTTGTTCATTCAAAATGACATGTTATTATATTATTTTTTTTATCAAATTAGTTTAATAAAAAAATATATCAACAAATCATTGGTTGATATGTTATATATATTATTTTCTTTAATGATATGTTTAGTTAGAAATAGGGATGACGAGTTTCGCTATCCATACACATTCTAATAAAAAAATTCATCTTCATTCTCATTCACAAACTCAACGAGTATCAAACTTTTGTCTCATCCTCATCTGTATCGGGTAACGTGTATAATCTCGTACTCATATCCGTACTCGTTTTCTTACTACTTTAATATTAATTTCAATTGATTTTTATAAAATAATAAAAAATTACGGTAAAGAAAACATAATATTATCAAATATTAAATTTTAGGAGGATGGTTGTTTTTTCGATATCAAATACTTTGAAATAAATTATAATTATTTACATTTTAGATTAGAATACTAAATAAAATTTCATAAGAACCAAAATATTTATTAAATTTGCAAACATTAATGAAACCTAGTTGATAAAATTCAAAATTATTTTATAAAAATGTAAAAGGAAAAAATATTCAAATTAAAATATATTTTAAACGTTTGTTTACTTCAATTTTTTAAATTATAATGAATCTCTTTTTTATGCACTAATAAAAGTTATAATACATCACTTGATTAAAATGACGCAAAGAACAAATAATAAAATTTTAACATAGATCTTGTATCTTTTGAACTTCAATATATGTTGGATGGTGATAAAAAAATATTCATGACAATTACATTAAATTTTTATATTGTAGTAAATAAAAATTATGTATACAATTACAGTGAAAAAACTAAAGTATGATTGTAATGAGTTAGAAAATAAAAAATAATTAGATAAAATATATCGAAATAGTATTTTACATGATGAAAATAAACAAAAAATAAAAATATTAAAATTTTAACAAATATGTGTCTTATAAACAATTTGGAGACTATTGAAAGTAATCGCACAAAGGAAAACAAATGTATAATTAAGGGTATGATAATATGAAAATCTTAGAGATCTAAGAAAACTTTTCAAATATCAACATATATACTCAATTGTTGAGAAATAACAAAAATTGTTTTAGCAAAACAAAAAAGTTCTTCAAATGAAATAAAAATTAATAATAATAAGTATTTTTTTTATATTACCTAGTAAATGAAATGTTTATGTTATTAAACACTTAAATTGAGAGTATTAAACATTTTCATGTGAAAGGAAAATATACAATAAATAGAAATATTAAAAAATAATAAAAATATTCAAATGTTAGAAATAAAAAATATATTGGAGATGCGAATGAGTTTCATAACAAACCAAATAATTAAAAAAAATAAAAAATAGAAAATATATATAGGGTTACTTAATTAATTGTGAATATTTTAATAATTTAAACGATGATGGAGATATCGTGGGGACGGGTATTATGGCAGGGATATGTATATCCCTATCCCCACCCCCGTACCCAATTGAAAATATCGGAGATTCCCCATACCCATACCTAGGGATGGCAACGGGTCGGGTCGGGCATGGATAGTGCCTACCCGTAACCCGATCTGCTAAAAAAAAATTCGCTCGCTACCCGCTTGTTTACCCGTCGGGTATCCACTTAAAAAATACCCGCAAATATTTTTAAACTTGCGGGTACCCGTGGATACCCGATACCCGCAAATATTTAAAAAAAATATTTTATAAATTTTTTAATATAAAATTATAAAAATAAAATATAAATTAAATTAAATTGTAATTATAATTATAATTAAATTTGACATAATAAAATATACTATTAATTTTAATTTTAATTAAATTTAACTTAATAAAATATAAATTAAATTTTAATTTTAATTTTTTGTGGGTACGGATACTATGATACTCGTACCCGACCCATTTATAAGCGGGTATTAAAATTCCCGCTACTCGGGTAGTAACTATCCGCCACGGATTTTATCCGCAGATATCCGCGGGTGTGAGTATTTTTACCATCCCTATCCATACCCATACCTAGTCAATATGGGGATTCTCCGTCAAAATAGGAACGGGTTCAGGCAATACCACGAGGACGGGTTTATTTGCCATCTCTAGTTAGAAAGAACAAGAAAGGAAAGAGAATATTAAAATAAGGAGTGTCGGAAAGATGTAAACTCTATCAAAGGTGAAAACTCATGAAAGGGTGTAACGAAGAATCGAAAAAGTACTCTTTATTAGTTCTATCTCCTCTTTCTTATGAAGAGAATAAATCTTTTTATCAAATGGTCATAAATAAATGGGTCTAGACCTTTGTTGTAAACAAATGTTATTATTCCATTTCAAAAGTTGTGAAACGGCAATTTTAATGTTAGGTTGTTGCACTCATAAAATTTGCATTTTTTAGTTTGGATTAGGCCATAATGTTAAGAACTGTTTTGATTGTGGTTTTAAAAGATTACTGTTGCTTTCTCAGTTGGCCATGGGTTTGCATGCTCCTCCCCCATCTATAAATAGATGTCATTTGCCTCCTCTAGAAAGACACCACTTGAGCTTTCTTTCTTTTCTTCTATATCTTCTACTAGTTCTTCTTTCCTCTCCTTATTTTGGGTTTAATTATTCACTCTTCTAAGAGTACCTTATTAGTTCTGAGATCCTCGAAAGATCCAAAAAGTTCTTGTTGTATCTTGAGGGGCATGCGCAACACACTGCGGATAAGTCCTTAAGGGTAGTGAATATACACGCCTCAGGAAGTGCTTTATTGTTCGTGTTTTGTTATTTATTTACAACAATCTTAAGGACTTATGGCTGACAACAACAACAACAACTTTACTATTCTCGAGAATCAAAATAGTTTCGGAACTCAAACCGTCTTCGCGAAACCATTTCCGGATGTATCAAAAATTGAGGTATTCTCTGGGCAGAACTTTTGACACTGGCAAGAACGTGTGTCTACTCTTCTAGACATGTATGGAGTAGCTATGACTCTCTCATCTTCAAAACCTAACAAATCCAGTGGCAAACAAGTTGAACATTGGACTTATGAAAACAAGGTATGTCGACACACCTTACTTAGCACCCTGTCTAATGATTTGTTCGATGTGTATTGCTCATATAAGGAAGCGAAAGAAATTTGGGATTCATTGATTCTCAAATATACTGTTGAGGATGTCGTCTGACAAAGGTTCGTCATAGGGAATTACTGCCATTGGGAGATGATCGAAGATAAAGACATAAAGATTCAAATCAACGAATATCACAACTTACTTGAAGATATCAAAGTAGAGAACATACTCCTGCCTAATGAGTTTGTTTCAGAACTTTTGATTGAGAAATTACCGTCATCCTGGACTGACTATATACAACAGCTGAAACATAGACACAAGCAAATGATGCTTCAAGAGCTCATTACACACATCATAATAGAAGACACCAACAGGAAGGAGAGTGCTACTGCAAGGGCCAAAGCATTATCCGCAAAGGCAAATGTGGTAGAAGGCAAACCTGTTTTAAAAAGGTACGAGAATAAACCTAATCACAAAAGGAAAAATAACTTTCGGAATTCTCGTCCCAATGGATAACCTCGTCTTTAAGAAAAAGGGTAATTGCTTCGTATGTGGGAAGCCAAACCATCATGCACCTCAGTGCAGGCGCAGAGCAAGAAACGAAAATCCTCCTAGGGCAAATATAGCCCAAGGGGAAGATACTATAGTTGCAGTCGTTTCTCAAGTAAATCTGATGACCAATATGAGCAAATGGGTGGTAGACTCTGGTGCTACCAGGCACATCTGTGCAAATAGGAGTGCTTTTACCTTCTACACTAGTGTAGAAGATGGAGAAGAACATGTTTATCTTGGTGATTCCAGGACAACTCCAGTCCTTGGAAAATGAAAGGTTCTTCTAAAACTCACATCTGGGAAGACTCTGGCCTTGAGTGATGTGCTACATGTGCCCTCTATCAGAGTTAATCTAATTTCTATAGCACTACTGGGAAAAGTGGGGGTTAAAGTGTCATTCGAATATGACAAGATTGTAATGACAAAAAATAATTTTTTTGTGGGGAAGAGATATTGTGATCAATGTCTCTTTGTACTCAATATTTCAGAAATTATAAATGAATCATGTTCTTATGCTTATATCGTTGACTCATATGATATGTGGCATGCTAGATTAGGACATGTGAATTCCTCGTATGTTATGAAATTGCAACGACTAGGATTAATTAATATGCATGATAAACAAAGTGGTAAATGTGATGTATGTGTAGAATCCAAAATAACTAAGAAAACATGTTATCATGTAAAACGTCAAACATAATTGTTAGGGTCAATTCATACTGATCTAGCTGATTTAAAATAAACCATGTATAAAGGTGGTAAAAATTATTTCGTAACCTTTATAGATGATTATTCTAGATACACCAAAGTATTCTTAATCAAACGTAAGATGAAGCCTTTGATGTGTTTTTAACTTATAAAGCGGAAGTAGAAAATCAATTGAATAAGAAAATTAAGAGGATTATGTCCGATAAAGGTGGTGAATATGCGTTGTTTAATGACTTTTGTGTAAAAGAAGGTATTATCCATGAAGTAATCCCACCATATTCACTTGAGTCTAATGGAGTAGCTGAAAGGAAAAATAGAACTCTTAAGGAAATGATGAATGTCATGCTTATTAGTTCTAATGCACCTGATAACCTTTGGGGAGAAACCTTTTTTACTGCATGTTTTTTACAAAATAGGATACCTCATAAGAAAACGGGTAAAACTCCCTATGAGTTATGGAGAGGGTATCAACCTAATCTTAAATATCTGTGAGTGTGGGGGTGCCTAGCTAAAGTAATGTTACATGATCCTAAGAAAAGGAAAATAGGTTTTAAAACCTTTGATTGTATGTTCTTGGGTTATGCTGAACATAATGCTGCCTATAGGTTTCTTATTCTTAAAAGTGATGTGATTGAACATAATATTATTGTGGAGACAAAAAATGTTGAGTTTTTTGAACATATATTTCCTTTAAAGGTTAGTGATACATCTGAACAACCTATAGATACTTATAGTGATGCCATGAGTGAGGGTTTAAGAAGAAGTAAAAGGCAAAGGAAAGAAACTTCTTTTGGAGATGACTTTTGTACTTATCTAGTTGAAAATGATCCAACAAGTTTTTTAGAGGCTACTAGTGCTTTTGATGCAAAATAATGGGATAAGGCTATTAAGACTGAAATTGAATCAATTGAGAAAAATAATACTTGACCTTAGTAGATTTGCCCAAATAAGCAAAACCCATTGGTTGTAAGTGGATCTTTAAGATAAAGTATCACCTTGATGGATCCATAGATAAATATAAGGCAAGATTAGTAGCGAAAGGTTTTACTCAAAAGCCCAACATATATTACTTTGATACCTTTGCCCCTATGACTAGGATTTTCTCTATTCGAGTTTTGTTAGCTCTAACGGCTACCCATAAGCTAGTGATACATCATATGGATGTTGAGACTACTTTTCTGAATGGTGAATTAGAGGAGGAAATTTATATGACTCAACTTGAAGGGTGTGTTGTCCCTGGTCAAGAAAATAAGGTGTGCAAACTTTTAAAATCTTTGTATGGTTTAAAACAAGCACCAAAACAGTGACATGAAAAACTAGATAATGTGTTACTTTGTGATGGTTTTTCACCTAATGATGCTGATAAATGTGTGTACTCTAAATCTAAAAAAGGTGAATGTGTCATTATATGTTTGTATGTGGATGACATGTTAATTTTTGGTACATGCATTGATATAGTCTCTAGAACTAAATTGTTTCTAATATCTAAATTTGAAATGAAAGACATGGGTGAAGCCAATGTGTTTTTAGGTGTTAGAATCATAAGGAAAGGAGATAGTATATTACTATCCTAGGAACAGTACATTGAGAAACTTCTTAGGAGGTTTGGATATTATGACTTTAAACTAGTGAGTACCCCTTATGATGCTAACTCTAAATTAATGAAAAATAGAGGAGAATTTATTTCTCAAGACCTGATATTGCTTATGCAGTAGGTAGACTGAGTAGATACACTCAATGTCCTAATCAAGGACATTGGGATGCACTAGTAAGACTTATGAGATACTTAAGAGGTTCAATGGATTATGCCATTGAATATAATGGATTTTCCGTTGTACTAGAAGAGTACAATGATGCTAACTGGATCTCTGATTCAAATGAGACAAAGTCCACTGGTGGTTATACATTCACACTTGGGGGTGGTGCGATTACATGGAGATCAGTCAGGCAAACAATTATTGCAAGATCATCAATTGAATATGAGTTTGTTGCTCTCGAAATGGCTGGTAGTGAGGCTGAGTGGTTGAAAAACTTCTTAGCAAACATTCCTCTAGGAATAAAACCAACCCCATCTGTATCTATACATTGTGATTGTCAATCGGCAATAGCTATAGCTAAAAACAAAAACTATAATGGAAAGAATAGACATATATAATTGAGACATAATCTGGTTAAGCAACTGCTAAAGAGTGGAACTATTTCCATTGATTATGTGAAGTCAAAACGGAATCTAGCAGATCCCCTAACAAAACCCCTAGGAAGAAATATGATTTTAGAAACATTGAGGGGAATGAGACTTAAGCCACTTGCACACAAACAAGTAATGGTAACCCAACCTTTGTGATTGGAGATCCCATGAATAAGATTCATATGGGTTAAAACAAGTCACTTGTTAGTTCTGATAGCACTAAATTGGTTTTTAAATCAATTATGTCCATTTCTGTGATGTATGTGAAAGTGATAGAGACTGCATTATTGAGAGATTAAACTTTGTAAATTAAAATTCGTTGTGGTATAAGAATTTTAGTTTAAACAAAGTTTTATTAATTTTCAAATCCCTTACGGGTGGTGTATGATTTGCAACATACACTTGATGAAATCACCTATATGAGTGTCAAGTGGCGGCCACTTGTATGAGATCTTGGCATGATCTCTAGAGCACTCATGAATATCAGGCACGCGCATGGCCTAATAAGCGCAACACAGCGTTAACAGCAAGGATTGTGAAGGTGTATTGTGATTAATAAACCACTAACACACATCAAGTGACTTTGGTTCATATAGCTTGATATACCATTTACACTATGTGTTAAGTTTATATGTCTAGGACTAGTTCATATAGCTTGCTATACCAGCTCTAATGCATTACATCTTATGAGACCCAAAATTTTCTTCTTTCAATCTTTCTTTTCTTATATTTTGCAATGTGTGGGGGATTGTTGTAAACAAACGTTATTATTCCATTTCAAAAGATGTGAAATGGTAATTTTAATGTGACGTTGCTGCACTCATAAAATTTGCGTTTTTCAGTTTGGATTTGGCCATAATGTTAAGAACCGTTTTGATCGTGGTTTTAAAAGATTACCGTTGCTTTCTCAGCTAGCCATGGGTTTGCATGCTCCTCCCCCATCTATAAATAGATGTCATTTGCCTCCTCTAGAGAGACACCACTTGAGCTTTCTTTCTTCTCTTCTATATCTTCTACTAGTTCTTCTTTCCTCTCTTTATTCTGGGTCTAATTATTCACTCTTTTAAGAGTACCTTGTTAGTTCTGAGATCTTCGAAAGATCCGAGAAGTTCCTGTTGTATCCTGGGGGGCTTACATAACACATCGCAGATAAGTCCTTAAGGGTAGTGAATATACACGCCTCAGGAAGTGCTTTATTGTTCGTGTTTTGTCAATTATTTACAACAACCTCTTGCGGAAATAATGTGGAAGATTCAAAATCTAAAATAGTTGTATTTGTTAGGAGCAACATAATGGAGGCAATCAATCAATATAGATTGATCCAAAATCTGATTCAAATCCAATATAGTACCCATGATTACATAAGAAATGTATTGAAGTAGTGTGGGTTAATGTCTTTACCTGAAACTATGTGTTGAATTGGTATGAGATCAAAAGTGGTTGCATTGTTACTTTGATAATGTGTTTTGAGTTGTTTTGTAAGACAACATGTGTTATGAACGGTAGGATATGATCATTGGTATGGTTAGAATATTGGTTGAGGGACATGATGTGATTTTTACATTGTTTTGTTGTGAATTGTGATTGTAGGGTTGGTTGTTTGTATGTTTTATCACATTTGTTTGTGTGTGACTACAATGATCATATTTTTATACGGGAGCAGATGGTGATAAAGATGTAGTTGGAGGTGCAAAATGATTAGGAAACGTGCTTGAGTTCTAGCAGAGAAAATTTTATTTTGGCAATTTGTAGAATAATATATTAGAGATATTTAATATTTTTTCTATAGTTGGTTTATTGGACAAGTTACATTTTTTGGACTTTGAATTTGATTTTGAGAATTTAATTTAGAAGACTAAGTTAGTGATTTTGAGAAATTTAAATTGATGACTTGTTATAACTAGTGCAGATTATTGTTTTTAACTCGCCTTATATGCCTTGGTTAACCAAAAACTGAAGCATATAATGGTGCAGTGACATTTTTGCAATTCCACCAAACTTTAATGCCTCGGTTCACAGAACACCCGAAACAAAAAATTGTTTTATGCTTCAGTTGATAAAAAACTGGTGCCAAAAGATAGTATATGCCTCGGTTGCAGAGACCTAAAGCCAAAAACTCACATATTTGGCCTCTGGTGACAGAGGACTGGTGCCAAAACCAATTATAAGCCTAAGTTATTAATTGAACTGAGGCAATATAGTTTATTTAGGGTTCAAAACGCATTAGACCAGCCACCATTCACGAAGCCATTGCAGCACCTCACCCACGAAAAACGTAGCAGGTCCATTGTGCCTTGAATGAGAAGAACGAAACCTCCACTGTAGCGTCGTCAATCATGTTCAACAGCGATGAAACTACTGCACCTAAACACGCATAAATGCACCTGCAATGGAGCTCCACGCAAATGTAGCAACGCCGGTGGACCAAAAGCGCAAACACATCCAACACGCAAAACGTGGCCATCATCATTCTCCACCCATTGCGAACCAGATTCGCGCATTCCACCATTGCGCCTAGAGTCGAACACCTTTGACGGAGCACTCGTCCACGTTCACACGAAGCCAAATCGTCGGAGAGCATACTCTTGCAACTACATCATCAACACAGATCTGCAGAAAATGATGTTCACGCAGCCAACAGAAACGCGCATCTGGCAGATCTGGAACGCTGGGAAGCAGATCTGGAACAGTTGGAAAGCAGATCTATGACTTCGGTTTAGGCGTGACCAGAGCAAAAAAGCGTCTCTATGGCTTCGATTGACACCCGAGACAAAAAATCATCCCCTTTTAACCTCGTCCCTATATGTCTCGATTCTAAAATTGAAACAGAATATCAAAAATCGGAGTCAAAAGCCCTTGGTGCAGTAATATCAATTCATGATGCCAGCTTTTATACCCGAAAGAAAAATTTACTCTACTGTAAATATGGGTAATGGAAATGAAAAGTACATATATTTTTTCTCTTTAGTTGTTTTGATTGTAACAATTACAATCGCTTTTATTATAGTTTTTTTTAATATAGTTTTTTTTTTCTTGGTATTCGTTGACCTCTATATAACTTTGTCTTTCAATTCGATACGAAGACAAATTCTTTAAAATTTGAAAACTAAGATTGTTTCATATCAAACTTATCACATATAATTTACAGTACAAACTACACGACCCAATCATAATCTTTATAGAATGACGCATGAATCAAAATCAAAAGATATTATTTTTGAGAGAAAAATCATTGTACAAAAACTTTACTCTATTATCACTTGGAAAATATTTCAGTTTAGAATTAAATTGTACCAAATGTTCTCCTGTTTCATATTTGTTTTTCATGAGTTTGATTCAAATAAACTTAGAGTAATCATCAACTAATGTAAGAAAATATCTATGACCAAATAAAGAAGGTACAAAATACGGTCCTAAATATCTTGACGAAGAATGTCAAAAGCTTTATTAGAACATGTTTCACTATTATAATGTGATAGCTATAGATTATATGTGATAATTAATTTTTCTCTAATAATTTTAGTGTTCAATGGCTCATTATTTCTTTCTTCTTATTCATTGATTTTATTTTATTTTTCACCCGTTTCTACCAGTGACCTATAGTTGTTACGATTTTTACACAAACCCTTCAAACATTTTCTTTCTTTATTCCAATGGCAATATGGTCATAGTTTTGATTTCTCCTCTGTAAATGATAAGAATTGTCACGTTTGGGTTTGAACTATGAAACTTGCGCTTAAATAAAAAAAAATGTAATTATATACATTTAAGTCAAAACCCTTACAATAAAACAAAGTAATTGGAAGAACCGTTTTACCTAAATGACGTAATAGATTTTAACATTGAGTATTACAAACTAAAATTTCTGTTAAAACCATTTTTTTCATATAATAAATATGTTTTTAAACACTTCCCATTTATAAACTTATGTCAAAATACATCTAAATTACTTTTAAATCAACTCAAACATACCAAACAATTAACTACATCATAGTATAATGATTATTCTATCATACTAAATCTTGATCATGATATATGTTTTTTTTTTTATCAATGCATGACCTCAACATCAATCCAATTCAGACTAGATAAAAGATGAGAAACAACCTTCAACGACTAAGACACTGTCATATTATAAACTATTTGTCTATTGACTATTGAAGTTAGTTTTTTTATTTCTTTTAATATTCAATACTTTTATAAAAATATGTATATTTAGTTTTATATTCATTTATTCTTAATCAACAACATCACATATTAATTACTATATCTACTAATATCATACTATAATTAATACTAGAATAATCACATTTTTTTAACTTCATTTATTAAAAAAAAAAATACTCTGAAGATTAACCTTTTATGGTTATTAAATTTTACGCATTAAAAATGCTGGCATTTTCTTGAAGATATCAAGTTGAACAAGAAAGAGATTCGAAAAACTTATTTAACCTAAAATATAGAAAAAATAATTCCCACGTCCACATGAATATGAATAGAGTAGTTACAGTGCAGCTTTAAGGTAGCAAATTCCAAAATTTATAGGTGAAACACTAATACTATAATAATAACTCGAAAACACACTGAACTGCTCCACTACCTACCTTAACATGTTTATTATGGTGTTCACAGTTCTTCCGTTACCATCTCCCAACATATAAAATTGTTGAAAGAGGAACAAGTTGAGAGAAATAATGCATCACCAAGATAACATTTCAATTTTCATCATCAGAAAATAGAGATTAAGGATTATAAAAAAGAACTTTCACTTCCACCATGATGGCAGCGATAATTTTATTAATTATTACTTATCATTATCTTAGTGTATTCTTTGTGCTTACTTCAAACCAAAGCAAAGAGGAACAGACAAATCATGTTTATAAATTTTAAGAATTATCTTTAAAATTACAGAATCTCATTCTCTTAATCTCTTCTTTCCTAATTAGTTCAGGAATCTCTATTTAAAAGTAGTTTTTTTACAAAAGAGGAAATATACAACAGACAATGAGATGCACAAAACAAAAATTCTCTTAGAAAAAGTACTACAAATAATATACAACTTAAATTGGAGGATAATGGTATAAAAATCTTTTTTTATTAGTAAATAACACTATGAAATTGCATTTAAGTTTAATGGTCATGTATTGTGGGAATAAAAAATTGTGAATCAATTAAAAACCAGCATTGGTATAAATTTTTTAAATAAGCATTGAAAAATCAGTAAATCTATAATACATCATGGATGTAAAATAGTCCGGATAATCGGAGATTGATTAATTGAACTTTAATTATCATTTTAATCTCATTAGTAATTTTAGTCTTGTACTTCGACTAGATTGAATTAGTATTATAGTTAATGTTATCTATACCTATATATAATAAAATATCTCATTTAAATTTTACTCTTTAATAAATAACTATTTTTTAAATTAAAATATTAATTTTATTTTGTTAGATTTAATGTTTCATTCATTTAATTACTTTTAAATTAAAATAAGTATCTTTAAAAGAAATTATTTATAAAAAATAAAAAATATTTAAAATAAAATTTTAAAATTATTTATATTTACTTTAAAATTTAAAGAAAGTGAACAAATATGAACCATACTTTTTACTAGTTACAATAAAACATGTTATATTGATTTAAAAAAATAAAGAATTAAATTAAATCACGTTTGAAAGATAAGAGGAAATAAATAAGTAAACAAATAATAGGTAAAAAAAACAATTAAGCCCAAAATTATTGATGAAAATAAAAATATGGACTCGGTAGAACTCAAGTGGAAGCCCAAAAATAAATTATATACCGTTAATAAAAGCCGTTTGGTCATATTCAGAAATTTAGGAGCAGTATTTTAGGAGGCCTTTGTTGTCGTGTTTTTTCAGGTTCTTTTGATTTTTCGTTGATCATTGGTTCCACTAAGTTTCACCATATCCCGTAGACTTTGAAAATTGAAAATCCTAGCCACTTCCGTGACTAAACTCAACCGCTGCATTTTCTTCTTTTCTTTCAGGGAACCATCCACCCATAACAACAAAAAAACAGCAAGCTGTGTTTTTTATCATTCTTTCTCTTTAAACAAGCACCCCCATCATGGAATCGTGCTCATAAAGCCAAAATTTCCTGTTCCCCTTTCATTTTTAGATTATTTTGCGGAATTGGGAGTTGGGGGCACAATTGAATGATGGGTCTCTTGACGAATCTTCGAGGCTTGAGAACAGAGGGCACCCAACAAGAGAGCTTACCCGTTTTGGCTACGGGTGGCAACCCAAAGAGGAAATGGAACAATCTAATGCCTCTTGTGGTTGCCCTTGTGGTCATCGCGGAGATCGCGTTTCTGGGTAGGTTGGATATGGCAAAAAACGCCGCCATGGTTGACTCCCTCGCTGACTTCTTTTACCGCTCTCGAGCGGTCGTTGAAGGTGAAGATTTGGGGTTGGGTTTGGTGGCTTCTGATCGGACTTCTGAATTGGATAGTTGTGAGGAATGGTTGGAGAGGGAGGATGCTGTCACATATTCCAGGGACTTCTCCAAAGAGCCTATTTTTGTTTCTGGAGCTGACCAGGTTTGGTTAATTCTGTTTTTCTTGTCTTCTCTTTGTTGTCGCTTTTTTCTTAATTATAAGTATAGTTGGTTTAAGCATCTTCTGGTAGATTTTTTTTTTTTTTTTTAGTTTTGAAGCTTAGGACTTTTAGTTGATTCTCACTAGGTTGGTATTTAGCTCAAAAGGAGGAGATATTGGTGTTGGAGGAAAAGATGATCGAAAATTGGTTAAAGTGGTTTGAATACGTGCATAGAAGGCCATCAGAGCTCTCATCAGGAGATAAGATTCGTGAATGAGGGGAGGAAGAGACCAAGAAGGATAATGGGGGAAGTTGTTAACTCTGAAAATTTGATCTTTACACGAGTTGAATGATGTTGGGTGACCATGTTGCCGACTTCACCTAGTGTAAAGACTTTTTGTTTTTGCTGTAGTGGTGGATGTGTGTCGATCATGGTCATGGATGAACACATGGTCACATTGTACTTGAGAGTGGCGTTGAAGAATTACTGTTTTCTGCTATTTAGGTCTTTGCGTGGGGGATTTGTTTCCTCTCCTGCTAGTTGTTGAATGACAGGATCCTCCAACTCATTGTGGTGGATATTTATTTTTGTGAAGTTCGTTGTTTCTCTCTTTAACAACACCTTATCTTGTTATTCAATCCAAATCTCTTTGTTGGCATGTTTGCTTGATGCTGATAATTGGTCAAGATGTAATTCATGAACCTCCTTATAATTACGAAGTCCCAGATATTGTTCTTGTTGATCTTAAATTGTAGTTCATTCAAATGCAGGAGTGGAAGTCGTGTTCGGTTGGATGTAAATTTGGGTTTAGTGGGGATAAGAAGCCAGATGCCGCATTTGGGTTACCTCAACCAAGTGGGACAGCTAGTGTTCTGCGATCAATGGAATCAGCAGAATACTATGCTGAGAACAATATTGCCATGGCAAGACGGTGGGTAAGCACTGTTGTAAAGTGTTATTTCATTAGATGCCTACATTTTTTTGAATGTGATATCATTGCAATTCTAGCTACTTTTGTTCTTTGATTTTTTTTTTTCTTTTTGTTCTCTGTTAAAGTGGACACAGTAATTCGTTCCAATTGTGTTTTTCTTTTTTTTTTCAAATGTCAATAATTGAACTAATATTACAATGTCTTTGTGTACTAGGAGGGGATATAACATTGTAATGACAACTAGTCTATCTTCGGATGTTCCTGTTGGATATTTCTCATGGGCTGAGTATGATATAATGGCACCTGTGCAGCCTAAAACTGAAGCTGCTCTTGCAGCTGCATTCATTTCCAATTGTGGTGCTCGAAATTTCCGGTTGCAAGCTCTTGAGGGCCTTGAAAAATCAAACATCAAGATTGATTCTTATGGTGGTTGTCACAGGAACCGTGATGGAAGAGGTACATTGTGATTTTTTTTCTAGATTCAACTTCAATAATTATTAGTAATCTTTTATCCGTGTTAATATTATTATAGATGTTTTCTACTTTTGAAATTGCACTTTGTTTTGTACATTAATGTTTGCTTCTTATTTTGCTCTGAAAAAGAGCGAGAAAGCAATTTAATTGCAGAATTTAGACACTAAAAGATTGTAACATGTCTGCAATGTGCCTGCAAATGCTTCTGGATTTCTGGGATAACTTTGTTTTTTTTGGGTCAAAAGCTTTTCTAATTTTCACTGACCTGATAGCATTGTCAGAGCACTTGTTTTTCTAATGTTCTTTTATATTTTTAGAAGGAACAAACTTAGGTTCCGAACTTTAGGTGCTTTTAGTGTTGTAATCTAATTAATTGAAGTTTGATCTTCATAACTCACATCATAAAGGTTAGATTAATGGTCAAAACTGGCTACTGAGATCAAAGTCTTATTTTAATTAGAGCATAGGGTAAAGTATGTGTTTGGTCCCTCTAAACTTTTCAAATTTGGTTTTAGTTCCTCTAGAAATTTGTCTATTTTCAAATGCCACTAATTTTGAAATGCATCACTATTTGTCTAAAAGCATTGTCTAATGTTTTAGAAAGAACTATCTAAACGGCTTTGAGGATATAGTGCATTTTTAAATTAGAAGGGTGAAAAATGAAAAAGAAGAAGGAAATATGAATTCAGATCAGGGTTTTGAGTAATACTATCAGTTTGTTCTCCAACTTCTCCACCCTATTTCCAATTCTCTCCTTTCCACCTTTTTGTTCCTTGTTGACACTGAAGAGTAATTTTTCTTATTGAATCTTCCCATAGAAAGGATGGAGGAGTGTGAAACATGGAAGTGTTCTATCTTTTTCTTGCACTTATTATTAGTTTAAAATGAATTCGTTTCTAGTTTCTGCACATGATCAGGAAGGGAAAACATACAAAATTATCCTTGATGCTTGATATGTTGTTGGACATGAACAAATTATGTTCACAACTCAACATTGCGAATCTCAATTATAATTGTTATGTAAAATCCAAGAATAGTTTGACTGTGGTATGACTAATTGATTTTAAAGTTTAAGGAAATTACTCCTCTGCTTGAGTCAATGACTTCCGAAGTTCCAAAGATTACGCGATGCTGTTGTTATTTGTTAATGAATACAATTATGGTTATTATCTTACTCTATTGCAGTGAACAAAGTGGAAGCCCTGAAGCACTACAAATTTAGCTTAGCATTTGAAAATTCGAATGAGGAAGATTATGTAACTGAAAAATTCTTCCAATCCCTTGTTGCTGGTATGGATATGTATATATTTTATCTCTATTCTCTTGCATTTTCTATATATACTACATTTATTAATATAACACTAGTTTTCCGTGGGCTACACAAACATTTTAGTTTGGCTCTTATATCCCATCTGATTTTCTTTTACATCTAAGATTTTCTGTTGAAATGGAATTGAATGCTCAACTTTAAGTAAGTTCAGCAAAATTAAGGATGATAAAAAGTTCACGACTAAATTCAGGAAAATATTTCTTGAACATAAAATTTAGACAACAAACCTTGTTCCTTTGATTTTATGGCGAATTTTCAAGATGTATGTATATGGAAAAGATAAAATTAAAAAACTTATACTGTCAAATTTTTATGTTCAAATAATGAAATTCTTAAATTTATTGATCAACTAGTCCTTTTTATGGTTGTAGGCTGGAGTAGACATTCTTTAGTTGAAATTAATCATCTTAACTCTTACACAATGCTCCTTGAATTTTTCACACTTGAATATGATCCACTATCAGTTTCTTGAGTTCGTTGCTTCAAACTATTTGCCAACAATGTACCAGTATTTCGATCTGCTTCGGGTATCCAAATACATAGTTGGTACCGATGTACTGATTCTTATATGTATTTATGAAGTATCCAAGCCTTTAAAAAATTACAAAAAATTAATAGAAATACATACAAGACATAGACGCAATTATGATATTCATAATATAGGAACATTGAAGCTTTGTCTCTTGACGGATTTAAGAAGGGAAGACAAAAGAGAGTGATTTATGATAACAAAGGTTTATAGTTTTTTAGTTTTGTTAGTAATTTCCTAGAATTGCAATTTTATATTTTATGATTTTTTTTATATATTTTTAGATATACATAATGCATTGGTGTAGTGTATGAGATACACATATTGTGTCTGTGTGCATCATAAACCGGCAATATACTCAGCATTTGTGAATGAACTTTGAAATGATGAACCGAACTTAAAATAGTGTGCAAGATACACTTGGTGATAGTGTACTGTTGGCATAAATTCAAGAAATCATACTGAGTGAAGTGGAAATTTACAATAATTTCCTGAAAGACAAATTTTTCTCTAATACTTGATAATATATTAATGTGCAATCAAGTCATATTCTTGTATTCTGGGACGCTTCAACATGAAAAATGCATTTCCATATAAACAGAATGGGGTCTGGTTTCTTAAATTTTGCACAATTGAAATATCATATGAACTCACTTTTAATGCTGGTTCTCAATATTAATCTCTTTAATTGTAGGAACTGTCCCTGTGGTTGTTGGTGCTCCAAATATTCAGGACTTTGCTCCTTCTCCTGGTTCAATTTTACATATTAAAGAGATAGAGGATATTGAGTCGGTTGCAAAGACCATGAGATACCTAGCAGAAAATCCCGAAGCATATAATCAATCATTGAGGTAAATTAAATGCTGAAGAGAAGGAAGTTGTTTGATTAACTTCCCTTTTTCTGGTTTAAAAATGTGAATGGATTTTGTGTTGTTCTTTATTTTGTGATTATTAGGATGCACCCTGAATTATCTTACTAATATAGGTGGAAGTATGAGGGTCCATCTGATTCCTTCAAGGCCCTTGTGGATATGGCAGCAGTGCATTCATCCTGCCGCCTCTGCATTCACTTGGCCACAGTGAGTAGAGAGAAGGAAGAAAATAGTCCAAGCTTTAAGAGACGTCCTTGCAAGTGCACTAGAGGGCCAGAAACTGTATATCATATCTATGTCAGAGAAAGGGGAAGGTTTGAGATGGAGTCCATTTACCTGAGGTATCTATTACCATCTTAGAATATCTTATGATTCTGTTTCATCAGACTCAGACCATCTGTGACTATTACCATTATGGCTCTTGAAATAACGCAAAGACAATTCATGATTTTAATTCCAAATGGCAGGTCTAGCAATTTAACTCTGGATGCTGTGAAGGCTGCTGTTGTTTTGAAGTTCACATCCTTGAATCATGTGCCTGTATGGAAGTCTGAAAGGCCTGAAGTTATAAGAGGGGGGAGTGATTTAAAACTCTACAAAATATACCCAGTTGGCTTGACACAGAGACAAGCTCTTTATACCTTCAGCTTCAAAGGTGATGCAGATTTCAGGAGTCACTTGGAGAACAATCCTTGTGCCAAGTTTGAAGTCATTTTTGTGTAGCATGCTATAAATGGTATCTCTGCTCTTCCTGAATTAGCTTCACTTAGGTGAGCACTAGCTAGAGTTTTAGGAATGAGTATGGCAGTGAATATGGCATGGCTTTATTTATGCCTAGTTTCTTGGCCAACTCATTGATGTTTTATATGAGAAAGACATCACACTTTAAATTTAAACTCGTTTCTGTAGAAGTGCAAATCCATATTTAATGCTTAGTTTTAGTGCTCTTATCTGATCATCTAGAAATCACAGTTCTTGTATATTGTGAGTGAAAAACTGAAAATCTAATACAAGCATAATATGTTTCACTCAAGAATATATTATGACTTCTTGTTGTTTTTTGATGATCTCGAGCTTTTTTAGTGTCTGGAAATTGTGAAATATTAGATGAAATATTGGAGGATCTATCTCAGATGAAAACTGCGTGATCTTTCTGATTTTTTCCAGACCCAAAACAGATTCCAAAATAGCTTTTATACAAAGGTTTTTGCTGTCACTAATTCGATTAACAATTTACCTAATCGATTATCGTGAGTATATTTTCACTTACTTTGTACCATACTCACAGCTAATCCATTAGTTAAAAAACTAATCATATGCAGAATTACACAGCAGGCCTGAAATACATTTGATAAAGAGAAGCTAATTTCCTAATGCATATCCTAACTGGACCAAGCTATGTTTTATCCTAGATCAGTAGACATCATCAAAACTGTTCTTCATTTATGGATGAAAGGCTCCCCCTTCCAACAATCTCCCCCTTTTTGATGATGTCCAAAACATGGACTGTGATAAGCCTACCTGCAGCACATTAAGCAAACAACAACAGCAGTACACAGTACAGGCGCACAAGGCAAACAACAGCACAGGCATATAACAGATATCACTTTCATTTTATGTTCCCCCTATCAGTATAGCTTATCAATGCAGTGGCAAAATAATTCTCCCCCTTTTTGGACAGTAGCAAAAAGACATATTCAAGATGGGACAGGGAAAAAAAACTAAATAGCGCAACAAAGTAAAAGATGCAGCAGTAGATAATGCATAACAACCAGGATAACAACCAGAATGCATAACAATTTCGCATAATGGATTAGCGGGCTCCTTTTGAGAAATTAAGTAGCAACTATGTGATGTAGAACTTAACACAGACTAAGCTTCAGACAAAACACGATAATGGATTAAGGCCAAGGTTAGGCAAGCAGCTACACAGTTTGAACACAGTAGGCATACAATGTATGACAATACTAACAACGCAACAGGTGAAATCAGTAGCGCAGGTTTACATCAGAGTGCAGACAGCCATAAATCAAATCAGCAATTAAGTATTGCAACATCAGTTTAAATCAGTTGCAATATCACAATAGAAGAGGAACTTTTCACCTTGGCAATGCCTAAAATTTGACCTTTGTTATTAACACCTCTTGTAACATGACCAATAATTGGCTTTGTAAGATATGTTGCAGAACTTCTTCACATCTCCTTTCATGTGTCTTGAGCATCCATTATATAAAAGCTACATTGTTTTCCTTGCATCAAGACACACCTGAAACAAAGATTAAAGAGAAGATGCAAGTACCCAATTGAACTTGGGTCCTTTCATGTTAGTGGTTTGAGGTGTTCCTTTAGGTACCCATTTGTACTCTCCTTTAGGAACCCCACAATTTTTAAAGTAGCAGGAATTAGAAAAATGGCCAGGTTCAGAACAGTAAGTGCAGATAATAAAGGATGGTTTGCTGATGTTGAGGAAATTTCTACACGATAATCGATTAGAGTTGCCACTGTAACCAATTCCTTCTTTATTCAGCACACTCCTTTGAGATCCTAGTACAGCATCTAGGTTGGATCTTCCTAGGGTAAATTTTGAGAGAGTTTTCATCAAATACTCTATCTTTTCTAGTTGTCCTGGGCAGTGCTCACATCTGGACCTAGGATGCTTTTCAGATTTTTCTAATTTCTCCAAGCAAGTTATTAGATTCTCATTTTCCTCTTCTAACTGTTTTATCCTACCCTCAAGCCATTTAATCTCTCCTTTACACTTGCTATTTGACTTTTGCAGTTTTGTAGCTTCCTTATGCAGTTCATTAAATGCATCAAGCAGTTCATAGTAATTATTTTCCTCATGTTCAGATGTGAAGCTACTCACACTGCTTTTGGATGATTCTGCTTTAGCCATCAGACACAGATTATTTTCCTCTTCAGTACTGTCATCAGATTCACTGGATGTGCTGGAATCATTTTCTTCCCAAGCAATGTAGGCTTTCTTTTTCTTCAGGTGCTTCTCTGCCTCATTTTTCTCTTCCAGTTTCTGCTTCATCTTCAGCACATGGCAATCTGCCTTGATGTGTCCTGTCTTGCCACACTCATAGCAGGTTTGAGTTCCAGATCTGGATTGCTTCTTGTTTTCTGCATGACTGTTATTAGTTTTATTCTTATACTTCAGAAATTTTGAGAACTTTTTCACCATTAGTCTCAAGGATTCACTGTCAGAGTTGCAATCATCATTAGAGTCATCTACAGTTTCTGCTTTCTTCAGTTTTGCTGCAGATTTTACAGCACTCTTCAAGGCTATTGTGTGCCTCTTTTCTCCATCCTCTTCTTCCTTGAGTCTTCCAAGCTCTAGTTCGTGTTCTCTTAGCTTCCCAAAGAGTGTAGCTATGTTCATGCTAGTGAGGTCTTTGGATTTTAAAATTGCAGTGACTTTGGGCTGCCATGTCCTGTTTAAGCTCTTCAAGATTTTGATATTCAGTTCTTCTTTGTCAAAGATCTTGCCAAGAGTTAAAAGGTGATTTACTATGTGTGTAAATCTCTTCTGTACATCACATATGCTTTCTCCAGCCTTCATTTTGAACATTTCATACTCTTGAATGAGAGAATTCTTCCTTGCTCTTTTTACCTCATCCGTGCCCTCATGGGTGACCTCCAAAACATCCCACATCTCTTTGGCGGATTCACACACAGATACCCTGTAAAATTCATCCAAAGTTAGTGCAGAGGATATAATATTTTTGGCTCTAACATCATAGTGTGCCCTTTTATTTTCATCAAGAGTCCACTGTGAGAACTCTTTAAGAACAGTTTTGCCTTCCACAACTTTAATGGGTTGAAAAGGTCCATTAACTACAGCATCCCAGACCCCTTTGTCCACTGATTCAAGAAAAATTTTCATTCTAATTTTCCAAAAAGGGTAGTTTTCACCAGCAAACAGAGGTGGCCTGTTGATGGATGCCCCTTCAGCAAAGTTTGAGATGTATTAGACATATCAGGATCTTTCTAATCGATTATCGTGCGATTAGCTAGCTCTGATACCAATTGTTAAAAACATATCTGTCTAATTATCTTAACCACAAAGGGATCTGAATTGATTAACAAGCTTTTATATGGTTTAAGATGAATCTTAAATAAATCTTTAGGTTTTAAAGCTCAATTAATCAATTTCGCAGTTCTGGGTTAATGGACTGTTTAAATCAATCAAGAAAGATTATGAGAGAGAAGAAAGAAGCAAGACACACAATTTATACTGGTTCGATTCAAAAAGAATCTACATCCAGTCTTCTCCTAAGTAACACACTTAGGAGGATTCCACTAAACAGAAAGGTTCCAAGAATTACAAGCACACCTATGTAATTCTAACCCCCAAAACCCAAGAACTTGATTCAACAATCAAGAACTCCCCCTAGGAGCAATGCATCCACACAATTGCACCTAGGTCCACACTTCAAACACTGAAGCTACTGTAATCAGAAATACAGAAAACAAAACAAGAAACGAAAACACCTAAGCTATGCATATTTGACTTGATGCTCCTTGAATCAAGCAAGATTCATCATGGTAGAATCAACCATCAATTCTTCTTGGATCTGTACTTGAGTTATCTTGCAGAATCTTCTGAAACTTTGTGTCTCTCAGATGGCTCTATCTCAGATGAAAACTGCGTGATCTTTCTGATTTTTTCCAGACACAAGACAGATTCCAAAACAGCTTTTATACAAAGGTTTTTGCTGTCACTAATTCGATTAGCAATTTACCTAATCGATTATCGTGAGTATATTTTCACTTACTTTGTACCATACTCACAGCTAATCCATTAGTTAAAAAACTAATCATATGCAGAATTGCACAGCAGGCCTGAAATACATTTGATAAAGAGAAACTAATTTCCTAATGCATATCCTAACTGGACCAAGCAATGTTTTATCCTAGATCAGTAGACATCATCAAAATTGTTCTTCATTTATGGATGAAAGGCTCCCCCTTCCAACAATATATATATATATATATATATATATATATATATATATATATATATATATATATATATATATATTATGCAAAGACCCAAAATATAGTCTCTTTTTCTATTCTCTATCACTTGGCCACAACCAGATCATTCGTGTTCTACCTCTCCTAGTGATTACCCCAAGGTAATTTGCTGCCAAACCTATCGGCCACAATTGACAGAGTACGTGCGGGAACCATTGCCACAGATCATACACCGTAACGTCAAGTGGAGTTCCCAAATACAAACATAGTCCGTAACGTCCCAAGACTACCAAACTCGTCAGCTATCTGCTGAGGAGGGCAATCCATCTGGACCCATCTGTACTGGCCACAACCAGCACACTCACACCGGCAACACTCACCAACCCGAGCTCAACTCAAGGGTTTCTCGTGTTCATCCACCATCCCGAGCTCAACTCGAGGGATGTCATTCCGATCTCAACTCGAGGAATGTACGTACTTAACCCCTATCACAAGCTCAACTCTAGGGATACGTTCCGAGCTCAATTCAAGGAACCCAACAATCTTACCTTTTAAGCATCACCCAAAAGCCTTGTACATCACTCCTAATAAGTCCAACAACTAGGACTTACAACAGCCAAATCGCCTAGTGAGGGACACGTACCGCTAGGCGCTATCAGCATCCATACCGCCTGGCGGGGGACACGTACTGTCAGGCGCCAAGCGCCTAAAAAAACACAAAGTTTGAACCACCGCCCGGCGAGACCGTCCACACCGCCAGGCGGACGCTGCTCCAGAGCTACTGTTTCTGTCGCTATCGCCTGACGGAACCTTCCCCTCCGCCAGGCACCACCAAGTCCAGGACCCCACTGTTCCCTCACTATCGCCTGGCGGCCTAACCCCACCGCCAGGCACCATATCAGTAACGCCACTTTCACTGTACTAGTCTGAATTTAGGCACTGTTGCTTGCGTCCATCCCTTGTTACTCACTCAACTAAGTCCTAAGGTTATAACCACAGTCTATAGTGTCCACACTTGTGCTTATGATCTATCTCGTTTGACCCCAACATATTTGATTCTCCTATTTTACAATTTCCATACTTTACAATTCAGTACAACATCTGTAAATCAATTGCAAGCTATATTTTTCACTATATTCTGGTTTAACAATTTGCTTCCCAGCCCTCACACGTTTATATCAATGAGTCCATTGGATTACATAATTTCAAACCCAACCTTTCTACTAAATCCAGTGTACACAGTCTATACCTATAATCATTGCACACTCTAAGTTCTAAATTCCACAAGACTCCAACTTATTCCGCTCTCAAGTTATAAAGTCACGCTTCTTACAAGATTATCCTTACGCTAACATTTCCAACTCTCCATTTAACATCTTCCAATTCCATTTCCTTTCCTCTCTAAACATCAAAATACCCCAAAACCAGCACTACAGTTGCAGCCACGCAGACTCACTGCTTCTGCGATGGCGCCTAGTGGCAAGCCCAGTGCTGCCAGGCGGTACAAGTATTTCTGGGAAAAATCCCAAACTCTCAGCACCCGTGACGCATCCCTCACTCCCTTCCGAGGATCTCCTCTACCTACCTCAGTCGTTGCTTCCCAAGAACATGATAAATATGGCACACTAATCGCTTTGACTAACTCCAACAACCATTATACTGTAATTAATACCTATTACATTTAGTTCTACCAAAAAACCAATATGAAAACCCTAAAGTTCCATTCACACTGTTTCATCAATTTTACCTATCAATTATACTGGAATTCAATGAAATACAACATCAATGAACCCATCATCATTCTAATGCCAAATCGATGTTAAACCATCTAACCCATTCACGTTTCTTGCTAAACTAATACACTTCAAGCATTATATCATAAGAAACATGGTTAAACATATTATCAAAATAATAATAATTAAATAACACACAATTGACATACATAGGACTCGAACCCAAGTCCTCTCACACAATCAAGTACTCTCAACCATTTGAACTAGTACTCTTCCAAATCATACCAATCAAAATTAATGCCATAAATGATCTTCCCACCCACATTTATTAATTAATTATTTATTTAATTAATTAATTCCATGGGTCTTACAATCACCAAGCAACTCAACATATTCTTTGATACACCAAGACTGATCTAGGTCGTGGTCTTTTCTTCCCTGCTGAAACTATTATCCAAATTAAGGGATTCAGTGACTTTGTCTAGGCTACATGCCCAGAAGCCACATGAAGCGTTATTGGTTTTTGCATCTTCCTAAGTGATTCGTTAGTTTCCTGGAAGATTAAAAAGTAGAGCACCGTCTCCAAATCCTCCTTAGAAGCATAATATTGGGCGCTTACCACTACTACATTCAAGATTTAGTGGATCAATTATCTCCTCCACGACTTGCATATTCAGACCAATTTTCCTACTGTGTTCTATTATGATAATCAGTTCGCAAGACACATCGCCCACAACCCCACCTTCCATGAATGTACTAAGCATATAAACATTGATTGTCATGTGGTTCGCGAAAGGCTTCAACGTAACTTGTTTCGTCTTCTTCTGATTTGTTAAAACGATCAACTCGTCGATGTCTTCACCAAGATCCTTCACTGCACCAATTACAAGGAAAACATTTTCAAGATTGGGATGTTGAGCATCCATCATCCAACTTGAGGGGAGGGTATTTAAACCCTAAAGCCTTTTAAGTTTTTTTTTTCATTTTGTTATTTTCTGATAACTGATCTAGAATCAGTTACCTAGGGTTTTGCCTTTCCCTAAAAGCTATTTAAGATAGGTCTCTTCCTTTGTTACAAAGAAGTTTTTCAAACAACCAAGAGAAAAGTTTCGAAGCTTACCTTATATGCTGCCATTGTCCTTTCCTTTTACGTGCTCTATTATCTCTACTCCTCTTTTGTTTTTTCGTCTTCGTCTCCAAGGAATCATGAAACCCAATACCCAGCGGTCTCAATACTATGATTCACATTTCATTTATTAAAGTGAAGATCATAAGTGCATTAATTGACAACGTTTTCACAGTTCACAAATCTTGCAAAGAATGTAAAGAATTATGCTTTATCTCATCGAAAAGAAGCAATACATATTGCATCGATTAAATCAAATAGCGTAAATGCTCAAACTCATGCGACATTACTATTCATAGGTCACATATTCTACATAAGATTGTCGATATAATGCAAAAACAATGATTAACATTGCATCAATTTGCATAGATCTTTCTATAGTAAGTTTACTTATGGATCATGAATGTTGCATAAAATTGTCATTTAACACAAAGCATAGATTTATATACATCAAATTCAAAGTCATAAATGTTTATATTTATGTATGACTAATGTTTACAAGTCATAAAACCTACAAAGAATCATAGTTTTTCATGAAACTAAGTCTACGAGGATCAATTCACAAATCCAACAAAAAATAACACAAATTGAGCTCTACGTTAATCTTTCGTTGATTTGAATTTTTTCTTCTTTTTCTAATTTAGTTTTACTCTTTCTGATATCAAGTTACGGTTCTGAAATTATAGTTTGAATTAGAATTAATTGAATCTTAATTTGATAATTTATACAAATTAAATTAAAATATATAAAGATTTATATTGTATAAATTGATTTAGTTGATTGATTTAATCGATAAATTATTTAAACTTAACTATAATCTTTAGAAAACTATAATTTTTAAATTGTTTGGTTGTTTGAGTACATGTATTAATTTGTTTTGATTACTACTAATTTTAATTTTAATATAAAATTTTGCTTTCCAATTAACATTTTTTATTTTTAAATTCTTAAATCTCCAATTTCAATTTGTATGAAAAAAAAAATATTAAAGATGAAATATAAATTGATATTTGTCCTATGGAAATCGACCTAGACTGTATTTTTAATTACATAATATAGAAAACCCTAGTATTATTTTGATTTTATCCAGAAGGTTAATATAAATATGCTTCACCTTTTATTTTTCATTTTTAAGTTCTAGTCACTTACAATGCTAATTCTTGGTGAAACCTTCATTTTATGCTTTTCATTTCTTTTTTAATTTTTAGTCTATTTTAACCAACAGTTTTTGCTTCAATCATATCGCTGAAGTCATCTAAGACAAGTATTAGAGTAATAATTAGGGATGGCAAAGCGGGTCAATCCGGCCCGTTTTGACCCGTCCCGCGTTTTGGCGCGTAAAATACGGGCCGGATTGGCTTGTCCCGTCCTACGAGTTGGCCCACAAGCTCGCGAGCTGACCCGCATTTGTGATGAGCGAAATATTTTTTTTTTTTGAGCAAAATAATTTTTCTTTTTATTTTTTCAAAATAACTAATATTCATATTCTATCGAAATAATTCCAATTAGTTTACCTAATCAAAGACAAGAAAAATGTCACCTTACAAGACATGTACCTAAAAATGCATAAAAAGATATTTCATATTCAAGAACTAAAATCATTATCTTATATACAATGATTATACATAAACATAAACATAAACATAATAATAATAATAATAATAATAATAATAATAATAATAATAATAATAATAATAAGGTTAAAATACTCCCTTGGTCCTCGCTTTTGTACCAAAATCTTAATTTGGTACTCATATTTTTATTAGTCTCAATTAGGTCAACATTTTTGTAAATCAGTAACAATTAGGTTCTTTCCGTTAGTATGGAACTAACACCGTTAAGTAGGTGCCATGTGTCATCTCCTCGTTTTTTTGAATTTTTTATTTTATTTTTTTGAATTTTTTAATTTTTTTACAAAAATATTTATGCCACATGTCACGTCTGTAGTGTGCCATGTATCAATCTAATATGGTGACATGTGTCAAATTATTGTATGAATCTCAATTTGGTCCTCATATTTGTTAATTTGATTTGATTTAAGTCCCAATTGTTTTAAAAAAATTTCAATTTCATGCACTCCAAATTTAGACCAAATTATACTTTTATATAATGTTATGATTATTTTTATTAAAATTGATATTTTTATTAAATATTTTAATAATATTAAGTGTATTTAATATTAAAATTTTAAATATTTATTTTAATTTGTTATAAAAATGTTTTGAAATTTTACATTTGAATTTATAAAATTGTTATTTTTAAGCCAACTCTAAAAAATTGTTGATATTTAATGTTATACAAATATTTCGAATATAAATTTATTAATCTATATATTTATAATTTTAAAATGAAATTTAAATAAAATATAATGTAAAATATAAATTTAAATAAATTTAATATTGTTTAAAATATGTAATAGAAATATCACTTGTAATAAAAGTATTATAATAACATCTATATAAAAATTAAATTTGGTTGAAATTTGGAGCACATGAAATTGAATATTTTTTGAAAATATTTAGGACTGAAATCAAATCAAATTAACAAATATGAGGATCAAATTAAGATTCATACAATAATTTGACACGTGTCACCATATTAGATTGACACGTGGCACACTACAGACGTGACACGTGACATAAATATTTTTTAAAAAAATTCAAAAAAAATCAAAATTTAAAAAAATTCAAAAAAAAATGAGGAGCTGACATGTGGCATCTACTTAACGATGTTAGTTCTATACTAACGAAAAGGACCTAATTGTTACTGCTTTACACAAATGTGGACCTAATTGAGACTAACAAAAATATGAGGACCAAATTGAGATTTTGGTACAAAAACAAGAACCAAAGAAGTATTTTAACCTAATAATAATAGAAAGAACTTAAAGAAACAACGTAATGAATGATGTGAGGACTAAAAAAATGAGAACATATAATTTTATAAGCAGGTCAGTCCATCATGTCCCGCCTTTAGCTCGCGTAGACTATGGGCTTATGCGGGACTGACCATTGCAGGTCAGCAGGTTCAACATCCCAATTTATCATGCATCTTTTTGTGCGAACTTGCTGGCCAGACTGCCTGACCCGCCCCAAATTGTTATCCCTAGTAATAATCATCATTATATGTGCAATTTTTTACTTTTAACCTAAGTCAAATATAGGTAAACAGTCAATTTAGAACAATAAATATTTGACATGTTTTGATTTTAATATAATAACAAAATAGTTATAGTCTTAATACAAAATTTTAATTCTTAATTTTGTTTAAACTCCGTTAATTGTTAAAGTAACTGAGCAAATTTTTTGTTTTGGTAACGGTCACATGTGTTTATTAAAGAAAAGAAATTAACATTATTATTTAATTATTCTTGGAGAAAAGCTTTTTACTCTTTGGCTTTTGTTTTATAAGTTTAAAATTATTAGTTTCATTCAATGATAATTGTATATTAACATTAATTACTAAAGACTAAATATGTATTTAATTACTTTAACCATTAATAAAGTTCAAACAAAATTAATTAAATTAAATTTCGTATTAAAACTAGATTTTTTTTATTATACTAAAAATGAAATATATCGATACTTGTTATAATGAATCAACTATTTACCTATTAAATTACAAACAAATCACTTTCAAACACAATTAATTTAGCTTACTGTATACATCACGTCACAAACAAAATTGCAAAGAAATGGTTCAACACCATTTTAAGCAATATATAATTTGTGTATCACATAATTAAAGTCCAAAATCATTGTGATTGGATATATAAAATATGCATAAATATAAAGAGTTAAATCATAGTTAGATGGGTTCCAAAGACCAAATATTATAAAAACTATACTACTTTGTTATCCTAAAGTACTTTGTCATAGTAAAGTGTTAAAAAATATTTTGCGCACATTTTTTTTTCGTAATGTAAAGTTTCAGAGTCTAATAATCATTACTTGTTGAAAAACTATAATATTTTCATATAAGTTAACACAAATCTATAAACAAAGAAATAATATTTTTGTGTATCAATCAATTATAACATTATTTAATAATAATGATCACCATCTATTGCAATACATGGTAACGACACTTATATAGCCTCCGTTCTTCTTTATACACCAAAACTAAAAATGAACATACTTAAATTTAATTAATTAACATAAAATAATAAAAAAATAATACAATTAATATGTCATTAAGATCCACGTAAACTATCCGATATTACATTTGTTTTTTTTACTAAATATGTCATAAAAATATTAGTTAAACTATATTTAATAGTGTAGGATTAAAACAATATAAAGAATAAAGAAATTTAAGACTTTCTTTTCAATTATAATACATTATATTTGGAGATATGTAAATATTTAAGAACATATCATGAATAAGCTCACAAATGAGTTAGTTTTCTGTTTTTTTTTTTGTGTTATATTGTTATAAGTTTTTGTTTTCTTGGTCGTCTATATATTGTATGAATTATTAATACTTTAATTATTTTTGTCCATAAAAATAATCCTTTTAGTTGTCTCTTTCTCCTTTTTATGAAGATTAAGAAGAAGAAGAAATCTAAGAGTTTAGTTTTAAAAGAACAAAAATGTTAATATATTTTATTTTGTTATCTCATTCGTTAGCTTTTATAGGCCATTTCCATACACTAGTTATTTAAATAAATTTTATAAAAAATACAATAATTACAACCGAAACCAATATTAGTAACTAAATTAATCAATTTTTTAACGAGGTTAAATTCATTATAGTTTTTTATATTCACAGTTGAAATAATTATGAAACTTTCTATTTTACTTTTTTTTTCTTCACCAGTTAAAATTATTATAATTGATAAAAAAGAATTAACACGATCAAAATTTTTGAAAACAATAAATTAAAAAAGATAAAAAAAATATATATAATCTATTGGCAAAAAAACAAGTGGCGAAATGACGCATAGACATGCACAGTTGTCACTTTAGAGTTCCGTAATATTTGGATCACCTTTGTCTCTTGGCAAACTCCTAAGGTTTAAGGAGCCATCCGTCTCATATCCACAAAATTTTCCATACCCTTACCATGTGTTTCTAATAATTTACGATTAAGTGCATGTTTAAGATTTTATTCAATTCAATAAATTAATTAATTTTAATTATTTTAAAATTACTACTGATCAATAACTAACTACTCCTTAAAATAATTCAATAGATGCTACCCCAGTTGCAGACGTGACCTTTGAAAGTTGCATTTCAAATTGGCTTCTTTTTCTTTTCTCATTTTATTATAAACTATTTTCAAGTCCTCTTTTAGTGGTCTTCGTTGAAGTCACATCTCAAAACTTTGCATGCAGCCGCATACAGATTCACAGATACAATGAATGAACCTTAAAAGTCCAAAACGAAACACAAGAAAAAGAAAAGAAGAGAGAAACCGTGGGCATACATAAAATCAAGAATCTTATATTTGTTTAGTAATGATCTCCATAAAAAAAAAAAAAAAAACTACTAATCCGCAAATATACCTATAAAAACTCAATAATATTATTCATCATTTGCAACAAGTTTAATAAAAAAAATTAAACAATTATTTATAAATGCTTTAGTTAAACTTAAAAAAGAATGAAAAAACTAACCAATATTTTGTGTAAAAAGTAAAGATGGCATGGTATTGCATGGAATTTTGAGAGGGAAAATAATTTGGTAAAAGAAAGTGTTAATATGAGAAGGAAGTGACCTTTGGTGGCATTGAAGGGTCTCTTGATCCGAGGAAGATCAGCTCTTGCTTACTTGTAAGGTCCTTGTTCACTCTGCTCCTCTCATCCTACAAAAATGCAAACTCTTCTCTCAACCCGCCATTACAGTAACTCCAACTCATTCTCGACACACGTTCCTTCCCATGTCTTCTTTTGCTGTTCGTTTTCTGGCCCCTCCATGCTGCCCCACCTCTCGCTCCAAGACATTGCTCTGTGCCACGCCCACGGCGGCTCCGGCTGCCCCAGAGGCGGTGGAGGCTTCCAGGTTGGAGCCTAGAGTGGAGGAGAGAGATGGGTACTGGGTTTTGAAGGAAGAGCACAGAGGGGGCATCAGCCCTCAAGAAAAGGTGAAGCTTGAGAAAGACCCCATGAAGCTTTTCATGGAAGGTGGGATCGAGGATCTGGCTAAGATGTCCCTTGAGGAAATTGAGAGCTCCAAGCACACCAAGGATGATATTGATGTTAGACTCAAGTGGCTTGGCCTTTTTCATAGGAGAAAACATCACTGTAAGTTTCACCTTTTCAACTTCCTTTTGCTTTCGTTAGTATGTAATCCTGAAACAAAGAAAGCTTGAAACTATACCGAGTCTCAAACTGTGAGGACCACAAACTATTACAAGTGCTTGTACTTCTATATTTGAAACCAAAACCAGAGTTTAGTCTTAGTAACTCACACAGAGGACACATTAAAGGTTGGTTGGGCTAATTTCTTTTCATTTGCAAAACCAGATGGTAGATTCATGATGAGGTTGAAGCTTCCAAATGGCGTGACTACTAGTGCTCAGACTCGATATTTGGCGAGTGTGATCAGGAAGTACGGAAAAGATGGGTGTGCTGATGTAACAACGAGGCAGAATTGGCAAATCAGAGGTGTGGTGCTACCTGATGTGCCGGAAATTCTTAAGGGACTAGCAGATGTTGGTTTGACGAGTCTGCAGAGTGGCATGGATAATGTGAGAAACCCTGTGGGTAACCCTCTTGCAGGCATTGACCCTGATGAGATTGTTGACACTAGACCTTACAACAACTTGTTATCTCAATTCATCACTGCCAATTCACTTGGCAACCCAGCCATGTCAAACTTGTAAGTATACACTTTGTGGAGTATGTGTGGAAAAACTTCTTCATAAGCACTTCTGGTAGAAAAATGTAAGAAGGAAAAATGAAATTAATCTCTGCATAAGCTTATTTATTGAAGTAACATCATTTTTCCTTGTTGTTGTTCTTTTCTTAGAGAGCTTATCGAGAGTTTAATCCAAACATCCACTTATGAATCATGGTAGTTGAGCATTAAATTTTATGATCTAATGTGGGGTCCTTAGATTCAATGTTTGAAATTGTGCAGGCCCAGGAAGTGGAATGTGTGTGTGGTGGGATCCCACGATCTGTTTGAGCATCCCCACATCAATGATCTGGCTTACATGCCGGCTAATAATAAGGACGGTCGTTTTGGATTCAACTTACTGGTTGGTGGTTTCTTCAGTGCGAAGAGATGTGCTGAAGCAATTCCACTCGATGCGTGGGTCTCAGCAGATGATGTAATCCCAGTTTGTAAAGCTATCCTTGAGACATATAGGGACCTTGGCTTCAGAGGGAACAGGCAGAAAACAAGAATGATGTGGTTGATTGACGAACTCGTAAGTAGATTATGCTGTTTTTGTAAATTGTAATCAATATAAACAAAAAGTAATGCAAATTGCAATGCAATTTATAGAAGGAAAATGATAAGTGATAAAAGTGTTTGATAAAATGCAGGGGATAGAAGTATTCAGGTCAGAGGTGGAGAAAAGAATGGCAGGGAAGCAGCTGGAGAGAGCACAGGAAGATCTGGTTAAGAAACAATGGGAAAGAAGAGACTACTTAGGTGTTCATCCACAGAAACAAGAGGGTCTAAGCTATGTTGGTATTCACATTCCAGTAGGTAGAATCCAAGCAGATGAGATGGATGAATTGGCCCGTTTGGCAGATGAATATGGAAGTGGTGAGCTAAGACTCACAGTGGAGCAAAACATAATAATCCCAAATGTGGACAACTCAAAGCTTGAAGCTTTGCTGAAAGAGGCTCTATTGAAAGACAGGTTTTCACCTGAACCTTCTCTGCTAATGAAGACACTGGTGGCATGCACTGGGAACCAGTTCTGTGGGCAAGCTATAATTGAGACAAAGGAGAGGGCACTGAAAGTTACTGAGGAAGTGGAGAGGCAAGTGGCTGTGACTAGGCCTGTGAGGATGCATTGGACTGGGTGCCCCAACACCTGTGGGCAGGTGCAAGTTGCAGATATTGGTTTCATGGGGTGCATGGCCAGGGATGAGAATGGTAAAGCCACTGAAGGTGTGGATATTTTCCTTGGAGGAAGAATTGGAAGTGATTCACATTTAGCTGAGTTGTATCAGAAGGGTGTGCCTTGCAAGAATCTGGTGCCTATTGTTGTAGACATACTGGTAAAACACTTTGGAGCTGTCCAGAGGAATAGAGAGGAAGGGGAAGATTAAGTTTTAATGGTTGTTGGTAACTTTAGTTTCTTAACTGAATCTGGTATTGTCTCTGGACAAAGTTGTTAATTCCCTTTACATAGAAGAGAAAAGGATGATTATGAGAGATGCAATACAAGGTTGTTCCATGTATTATATGATATGCAAGTACACTTTCAATAAGACATGCTCATTCTTTGCTAGTCCCTGGGTTTCACTTGTTTTCTTCAGAGATGTGTGCTATATTTCTTGTTCTTCTGGAAGATGGTAAAAGTAGATCTTTTTTACCTTGTCATAAATGAGAAGTTTTTTTTTATTGTTAGAGACAAATGTTAATCTTTCAAACATTTGTTTTAGGTGTGTGACGTTTTATGTGTAGTCTTTGCTGGAAAAAACATTAGAGTTTGAGAAGAAATCTCCAAAAAATAAATGTTGAAAGTATATGATAGAAGGATTAAACTTTATTCAATTAAACTGATACTGTGTTGCAAATTGCAGCAGAGCATAATGAAATTAAGTGAGCGAAAAGGTTTCCTTTCAAGATTGTTAAGAATTTGGTCTGACCCTGAAAAGAACGGCTAAAGAAAAATGCAAACAACTAAATAAAAAATAAGAAAACGCTAAGTAATTAATAATGGGTAGAACTATTGAGTCCTAATTCAGGACCTAATATCTAGTTCTCCTCTAATAATATTTACTTAAAAAAGGAAACCGTTGCATAATGTTCCCCACGGGTTCCCATGAGGCTTCAATAAGCACCTCGACAGTTCCCTTTCGATAACATAGGTAGCAGAGGTTTCGATAACAATGATAGTGCCCTCGACAGTTCCTTAATAAGTACTCTTAGAATATTTGTTGATTGTCTAAGAAAAGAAAGCTTGTAGTGGATTTGAATGCGTAAACAAGAGGAACGACTAAGACTAAAAGTCAGAAATATTTAAAAATAGTTAAGAATGAGAGGGAATCACACAAGACAAAAGATGTAAACGCAAACTACAACAAGGTGATTAGACGAGGAAGACATTAGACAAAAGAGAAAGTAAAGACTAGACGACCCTACTTTTCTTCTAACATAACACTGATTCCTTTTCAGTTTTCGTATATAGCATACTATTAATAATATTTACTGCAGTATCATGGTTTTAGTTTGAGTTCACAATTTTATTCTTGAGAAACTGAATTTTGACCTACGTTTTTGTCCATTCAAGCTGGCATAGCAGCTAGAATTCAATTTCCCTGGAGTCGAATTCCAAGCTAGATTTTTTTTTTAATTAAAAAAAGTAAATTTTAAATAAATTAATATAATATTTTAAGATGGGGAAAATAACTTAATAATATTTGTAGTGATTCATAAAATTTTGAAAGATAAAAAAGAGTTGTATATATATAAGATGAAAACATTTTATATTTATGGTTGGATTTTGTAAAATTTAATTTTTGAAATGTTTTTTTAGTTATATTTTTTATTAAGAATAGTTATTAAAATTTAATTATTAAAAATTAATAATAACATGAATGGATATTTTGGAATTGATGAATGTATATTTACAAAATAATGTATAGTTTGGAATTGTTTATTTAAATATTGAAAATGTTAGTTGTTAATAGATATGCAGAGAAAAAAAGTATAAGAATAAATTATACCAAGTTGTAAAGATGTTTTATAATTTTTTTCATTTTAAGTAATTTATTGAAAAAATATATATTTTAAATAAGTTGCTTTTGTTTGTTATTTTTTTATAATATGTTTTTTAATTAGAGAATTTATAATAATGAAATTGAAAATGTATAAGTGAATAGGAAATATATTTATTGAATGAAAACAATTACACCTAACAAAATTAACATAATTGAAAATGAAATGAAATGAAACTGAAAAATTATAATAATGGTGGTTTATATCTTGAATTGACATAACTCCAAGGTTTCATATCTTTCTATTGTTTGTCAGACGTTTGATGGATGTATATATCTCTTCTTTGGATGAACAATTCAATGTATTTCCAAGTATAGGGATGATACACAGATGGGTCTATACGTTGAACTTTTTACCAACGATTGGTCATTTGTGCAATACTATTATCTGATTTGATTTCAACCTTATCATGGATAAGATTTTATTAACTACCCTAATTGGACGAAGGTAGTCAATTTCGATTACTATTTTACGATCCCCACAATGTATTTTTTGGGTTATTCTTTGTAGAAGCTCATTGAAGGTATATTTGTGGGGGATCGACATGGTGGTAGGAGTCTTTGATATGAAGTATATGCTAGTATCGCGCAACGAAATATTTAGGGTTTGGACAAAAACCAAGAGGGGAGTGAATTGGTTTTAAGTAATAAAGTTAATACTTTAAAATTTTTCCAAAATTTTACCGATTAAATTAAATATTAATTCCTTTAAACACAATAGTAGATGAAATAAAGAGATAGAGAAGAAGATTGAACACAAGTATTTATACTGGTTCAGATCAAAAGATCCTATGTCCAGTTGTTAATCTCTTCAAATAAAGAGATAACTAAATCACTAACAAATATCATATTACAATCAAATAAAGAATGAATAAGGAAAGAAAACACATCTCTTGAAGCCACAAGAGATGAACACCTTTCTCTGAATCACACAGAGAACCTTGACCTTAGCTTTCCTAGCAACAACAACAACACTCAATCTCCTAGAAACCCTCTCAGGAAAAGTTATCGCTCTACCCACACTAGGTTTTTCATAGCTCTTATGAGAACACTCAGAGAACTCTCTTTGTAGTCACAACACTTAGCACTCTAGCTTCTCAAAAAGGTATTTTCGAAATTGAACTGCAGTTTCTTAAATAGGGTTTTCAAAAATTAGGTTAAAAACTGAAACGTCATGTTCCAACTGCCAAGGATAATCGATTATTCTAGTAGGTTTTCTGAAAAGCAAATTTTGAACAGGATAATCGATTATTCCAAGAGATAATCGATTATTCCAGTAGGATTTCGAAAAATAAAAGTTTTGCACAGATAATCGATTATCATTATCACTGCAGTTTTTCTAAAAATAAGAATCCTTTAGAGAGACAAATGCAATGATGTTGATTCTACGTTTAATTAAACTATTCTACAACACACTTATTTTATTTTACAAGATAACATTTAAACATTTAAACATTTTGTCTTCATTCTTGCTTGATCATCATTCAAAATCAATGGGCTTCCTTCTTTTTGCCAACAGTATAAACCATAACCATATGGATTGTTTGTGATACTTGCCCGTTTGAGAGGTCTTCTATAATATAGTATTGCTAGTGAACACGAGACAAAGTTTGGATTTGTGGAAGAGGATAGGGGAGTTAAGTGTAGAAGAGAAAGTATTTCTTCAGTCGACCTTGTGAAGGTAACAAAGAATTCAATTATTGTGTTAATGGGGAAATAAGACTTACAAACAATCATCTGTGCAGCATCACCCTTTGTTGATATTTGAAAAGCATAATACGTAATGGCTCCTTGTTCATTCAATGTGGGTCTTCAAAAGTACAACTTGTTGATGGATGTGGTGGTTGGAATTTCCTTAGTTGTGCACACTTTTTTCTTCAAAAGGTTGAATGTGCAGTAGTATGGCATGCGAAAGAGTTTTGGACTTTCACATTGGAACTGCACACCATCTTGAGATTCAATGATTTGTCCATTTGAAAACAAGGTTATGAGATAGGAATTTGAATAGTTTTCTTGGTCATTGATGGCAAAGTTCTCCATCTCAAAGAAGTGGATGTGTTGATCTGTAGAGAGTGGTTGTAGTGGCTGGGTTTATTAGGCAATAAAAGATTATGATAGGTTAGGTTTGAAGTATTGGTATTTATAAGGGAAGTATTTAGGGTGTTGCTATTGATTGAAATAAGGAGTCAGCCTATGTCCCTACGAAGTTCAACCTTATGTCTTCTCTTTGTGACAAAGTGCCTGTGAGAGCATGTGAGACTATGTTAGACCATGTATTGTAAGACACGTCAGATTCAACTGTACTAAAAGTAAAGATGTGCCTTGGCACACTTACCCAATAAAGGTGGTAGGTCTTGTTTTTGTGGTAGAGTGCATGTAAGAGCATTCGTTTGAGAGGCTAAGTTAGTCCATTTATTATAAGACACGTTAGATTTTAGTGTACTAAAAGTAAAAATGTGTTTTGGCACGCTTACCTAATAAAAGTGTTAAGTTTTGTCTTTGTGGTAGAATGCATGTCAGAGCATTCATTGAGAGACTTAGTATTTGTCATGCTTACCTAATAAAGCTTAGAAGTCAAATCCTATGAAGTTCATAGTGAAGTGTAATGAAAATTGAATTGTCTGATGCGCAATTTGCAAAGAAGGGCTATAAGACTTGTGATTGTTGATAGTTCAGTGCTATAAAAGGATGGTGGTAGTATGTTTAGAAGATGCGGAGTTGTTTAATAGACTATAAAAGGATGGTGGTAGTATGTTTAGAAGATGTGGAGTTGTTTAATAGACGAAGTAGAGATGGTTTTTACTAAGGAAATGAATGTTTTAAATTCCTTTAATGTTGGTATATATTTTGAAAATGGAAGGTTTTCCTTTTGTACTTTTCCAAATGGGATTACTATAAGCCATATGTACACGATCATTAGAAGTCATTTGTTTGGACCATGGGAGCCAAAATTAATTCATTTGTGGTACCATGTCCCTCCCCAATTTGTTGAAAAAGGAACTTCTGACTTTGTTTTCTTAAGAAATGATGAAGGTGTTCAACATGTGATTCATTGGCATTTAGTGATGGTCCCCATCGAGACGATGTCTTTTTATGTCAATTTCATGAAGGTTGAGAAGTCTGACAATGTTTGTGGTCCATCATCCATCGATGATGGTAGAGTTACCGATGTTAGTCTTTGGGATGTGGTGTAAGTTTGACAATGTAATATGTTTTCTTTATGTATTATTGTTCCCTTGTAGTCGTTTAAGACAAACTAATGGAATGTTATTAGCATTTTATGTGAATTATTTATTTCCATATTTATTTTGTCAATAACCATAATGAAAAGTGAAAATTAAAACACGACTATGACTTTTGCACCTTTAATCTTGGTATTCTAAGTGTTAGAAAAATGTCATAACCAATGTTTTCTCAAGTATTTAATCCACTAAAGACAATGAAATGAGTTGGGAGGCTATAAAAAGCGAGTTAGGTGTTGTCAAAGTTAGTCAAAAACAACACTAACAACCTTAATGAAGAGTCAAATTTAAGACACGACTATGACTTTTACACCCTTAATGTTGGTGTTCTAAATGTTATAAAAATATTATAACCAATGTTTTCTGAAGTATTTTTTCCACTTAAAACAATGGAATGAATTTGGAAGCCATAATAAGTGAGTTAGGTGTTGTAAAACTTACTCAAAAACAACATCAACAACCTTAATGAAGAGTAAAATTTAAAACACGATTAAGACTTTTGCATCTTTAATCTTGGTGTTATGAATGTTATAAAAATATTATAACCAATGTTTTCTCAAGTATTTTTTTTTACACTTAAGACAATGTAATGAGTTCAGACGCCATAAAAAATAGAGTTACGTGTTTTAATGTAGGTTAACATACTCCATTGGTCCACGTTTTTGTTCAAAAACTCAATTAGGTCCTACGATTCTTTTTAGTTTCAATTAGGTCCATATTTTTGAAAATGCGAAACAAAATGCCTTTTGAAACTTATTACGATTTGGCTAATACCTTCAATCTATCACTAAACTTAGACTGATGATGATGTACCTTTAATTGAAAATAGGAAAATGATACTTTAACTCACCAAATTTAACCTCTTTTTAACCCATATATGTGTCCCATGACATGGAATTAGGATTTTGATTTTAAATTTTTTTTAACTGTTTTGTCGTGGCATTAAACTGATTCAGAAGAGGTGGGACGCGTGAGAAAGAAAGATAGGTTTAGAAACGAAGGGACGGGGAGAAAAGAAGGAGGGTTAGGGTTTCATATGCACCGTCAGTGGCCATTCTTCTTCCATTTCTTCTCCATAACGACGGGGCCAAGGGACTGAGAGACACCCATGTTCTCCTTCATCTCTTCTAGTGAGCCCAAAAAGGAATAGTCGTTGCACAACCAACCCTTGCCGCCGATGTTGGTAGCTGCGTCATCTCTCTTGCTTTCAAAGAAAACTAGGTTTTGCTTCTTCTGTCTTGCTCACAAAGAAAATTGCATCCCGCGTCCTCTCGCCGCTGCGTTGACGAGGATAGTTTTCTCCTATGGCTACAAGCACGCAAGGTCCTACTTGTTCCTCTCTGTTTCATTATTTATTAGTGTGGTTTGGATTCTAATAATATGTTCCATTCTGCATTTTCTTCCCGACTATGGTATAGTTAAATAGGAATAGCTCTATATCATAATTTTACTCATTTATTTTGGAAAATTTGTTCCTTTGTCTTCATGTATAACTCTACAAGATTTGTTTGCAATACGGTGTTTTAAATCTTTACTCTGCATTGATATCATTTTTATGATTCTCCTATACTTTTAGGATTTTGTATTAAGGAAAACATTATGATTCTTCTGTCACACGATATATGTTTTAATATGCTTAAACAAAGCATGGATTAAGTGCTTTCAGCAATTGAACTTACACTTTAAATTAGAGTCATCTACTATGATTCAATGTAAGGAAAGAAAGAATTTGATCAAGTTTATTTTGAATTTTTATTCTTTCATTGTTTTCGGGAGAGTCAATGAACTGAAATCAGAAATTGATGTTTCTGATGATATTGTTATGAAGTTTAAGTAGTTTTGGGCTCACTTCAAAGGTTCACCTCTAAAAGGTGGTATTTTGATACATACATCTGGTATTGCTTGTATCAGTTAAATTCATATCTTTTGAATCCTTTGTTTTCTACCAATATTTACGATTTAATATTATATATAAGAAATTGGAATATAAATTATTTATCACATCATTTTATTTTTTAATCCAACTATGTCCAGACTAGACATGCCAAATTTGGTTAATGCCTGTACATGTTTTCTGGCACTACGCCAAAATTGTCAATAGATAGCGTTTTTTTTGCTAATAGATAGCGCTTTTCAGGCGCTGTCTATTGGAGCGATGTCTATTAATAGACAACGCTTATAAAAAAGCGCTATCTAATGACAGTTTATAGACAGCACTTGGCTCAACAAGCGCTGTCTATGTATCCTCAAGAAGGTGTTGTCTATCATTGCTCTTATAGATAGCATTTGATTCAACAAGCGTTGTTTATGTATTTCTTATAATTTATTTATTTTTTCGTTTATTCTTGCCTATTTTATGGAGGTTTGAAACCTCCTTTATTTACAATTTTTTATAATTACTCATATGCATATATAATTTCTTAATTTAATTAAAAACAATTATAATATAAAATAAATAAAATATATAAATTAGTACACAAAATTTAACCATAATTAATTTTATTGATGATTTAAGATAAAGTACATCAATTAGAAATTACAATGTAAATAAAAAAAATACATAATGTTGAAAATATATAACTATAATCATTGTTCTGCACACTCCTTAAATGATCCTAAACATGTCTTCATCAAACCTATCATGCACAAAACAAAATCATCGGCCAACCCAATGACCTGGTGATCATCTCAAACATGTCTTCATTATACCTATCATCTCCTATGCACAGAATAAAATCAAGGTACATTCCCTTTTAAATTTGCATGGCAGAAAGTATTCGTTTGGCCATTGGTCCCTTGCTCACACCCTACATGCATCACCATATGTATTTGTTAAAGGCTACAAGTAAAATAGTAAAATGATACAAAACACTTGGAATTTCTCAAAAGCAGAACCACAAAGCGAATTTGCTCATCAATTCTACCATGGTGCCTTTACTAGACACTTCAACTACAATAATGGTTTTCAAATGCCTTGATGAAAGATAAGTTTAGCTAACTTGCAGAACAGGTTTTCATGTGGAATTAATTTATGCAAAAATATAAGTGATGAAGCTGCCTGCGAGTGATATCAATATCCCAGAAATAAAATGAATATACAAAAACAACTCATTCCTAGAGAATATTGGTGTACACACCTGTGGTTTAACATCTACGTATTCTGGCCACTCTTGACTATTACTGATTCATTTGCTAGCACACTCTCAAGGTGATTAATAAGTTCCTTAGCTTGGCATGATCCAAAGTCTGAACCTGCATCCTTATAGCAGCAAACAAGTGCAATCTCCTTGTCTTCAATGCTGGATACATCAGTTGTTTCAGTATAAAGTTTCATCACAGGTTCTACAATATGTTTCCAACTACAGTCAGTTTTCTCTTCTGAGTTCATTTTTTTCTTGCATTAGCTGCAAATTACAAAATTGATAGAGAAAATAAGTAGAAGATTGAAGTTATAAACTTGTGATAAAAATTTAAACCAATAATAACCTTACTTTGTGTGACTCTTCAAAAAGTGCTTTATGTTCAGTTTTAAGCCAATTAACTTCAGCATTTAAGTTCTTTAGCACATGGACGGTTTCAGTAAGGATAGTTGCCTTGTCATTCTTGAGTCTATCAAGATCTGTATTGAGTTCAAACAAGCATAAATATCTCAATAATGTTATGTTATAAATGCTACATCAAAATAGTAATATATGTTGAAATTGGCATAAAAACCTGCACTATAATATTAATATATATATATATATATATACACTAAATATATCTATATAAAAATAGATAAAACTAGATATGTTATCCTGTTACCATTACCACGACAAACAGTATCCTTTTGTCCACACCATCACTATCAATCAACATTCCTTTAAACTAATTTTAATACAATTGAAAATTTCAAATTAATATATTTTAAGTTAAAAAAATACGTTTAAAACAAAAGTCACCTTAAATCGAGACTAATTTAAAAAATTTCGAAACTTTGAAGAACTAAGAATTTTTTCAAACAGATCCAAAAACAATCGATTAAAGGTTCTTCGAAAATAAAATTAGTCCTAAAATTGACATCCAATACCTCACCACATATAGAACAACGACAAATAAAATTAAAAAAAAAAAGAGAAGCAAAACTAAAAAAATGAAATTGTAAAAAAAAGAAAGGAAATGTTGAATAATAACCAAAACCTAACGTGTTTCCCTACTCTTGAAGTTCACGTCGGGTTGATTCCTTCGGAGTTTTTTCGCAGTCAGCTTTCAGAACCTTTCGTGACGCACTCAAATACGATTTTTCCTCTTCATTCTTGCCTTCTTTCCCTACACAGAGCACAACACTAAGGTTCATAATTTTTTTTTTTGAAAAATCTTCCTTGTTCTAAAATTTGAATTTCAACCTACAACCATACCGATATGAAATGGACAACCACACACGACGGGTGAATTCTTTGATGGTTAACGACGTCGTTGACAGCGGCTCTGGCAGTTTCAAGTAAGACATTGATGGTGGTGATTGGTGAACGTCAAACGCCCATACGGGTTCTTTGTCGTGAACGAGGATGCACCTTAGGAACTTAGGGTTTATAGGTTTGATTTTGTATTTTAAGACTGAAAAAATCAACAGTTAAGAAGGAGAAGGGCGAAAAAATAAAGAATAAAATTAAAACCTCTTAAAAAAAATATTAAAACCCCACGAGTCTTTATACATTCTATTCTAACCCTCTAAATTAGGTTAATTACCGCGAACAAATGTTCTAGAATTGTTTTAATAAATAATAAATAGCACTAAAAAATAAGAAGCGCTTTATATTGGTCTCTCATATAATTTTTATTTATTTTTTAAATATAAATCACATATAGATAGCGTCTTTTGGATAAAGTACTATCTATGCATATGAACTTTTAAAGCGTTTATTTTATAAAGCGCTATCTTTTGATCCCTATTTTAATTTATAGCGTTTAATTAAATAAGCGCTATCTAACTAGCGTTATCTATTGTCTATTTTGGCGTAGTGTGGGATGCTATCATATATGCATATTGTGTGAGATGAAAATTCTAAAGCCTTTTGAAACCGATCTAAGGAGGAATGCTATTCTGCGAGGAATTTGCCCGTAAGTATTTGGCCTTTTCGTTGTTAAGTTGGCTAGTATGGCTCTTAGGTTTGTTAGTATGAATAAGAACAAGAGGAAGAAAGGTTAGAAAACTTTGTTCGCAAAGTAGAAAACTTGTGCGTGCTTCTTATTGTGGAAGAAACATCATTCAGAGTTTCAAAGTTTCGAAGCTTTTCCTATGTTTCATGGGCCGATATCGGCACTGAGTTATAGGTTTGTTAGTATGAATAAGAATGAGAGGGATTGTTCTTCTCAAACTGAGAATTATTTTTAAGGTTGTATGTGTCCCTGATAATAAATGAGAGGGTTTGTAAGGTTGTCTTGGTTTTTTAATAATTGATTTTTATCACTGATACATGTCAATAAGGGATATACATTGTAACTATTTGAATAAATCAAGAATAGAACTAGAGGACAAGAAATTAGATAAGTTAAGTAGCTTATTTTAAACATTGGAATGATTTTAAACATGTCTTGACAATATTTAATTAGGAGATGACAATGATCTCAAACCGTATAAATGAGAGATTTCTTACCCTTATTATAAAAAAATCCTACATGATTTTCTTGTCATTTTGCATCATTTGACAATATTGATTTGTTCAAGTGTTCAATTTTACAAGTTGAGATACTGGTATAACAAACTTAGTTCACACATAATAAAAGCATCTATACACTTGCTCTGACTCATGAGTCAACTCTAAATAACAAGCACGATGATGAGAAATAAAGAATTTCATAACATTTATGTGATTCCTTTGTATATGGCATGATTAGTGAATTTAAATATTTTTTTTTTCTATTTGGTAATCATGTTTTAAACTCTTGTTTTAATGGTGATAATGTTACTTTCACCAAAATGAGAAATGGTGCATTGTTAACGTATTATGGTATGATCTGGTGTGTACTATATTTACTTATGTGATGGTTGGTATATTTCTTTGTTGGGACATTATTAGAGAGAAGATAATGGAAGTGGTTAAAGGCTTGAAGTATGTGTAAATGCATGCAGGCACTGTGATAGGAACAACTATACTTGGAATGAGGTATTATACAATAATGTATAGGCAAGTCAAAGGAAATGAAGAAGAGACATTGTGACGATAGGTCATATATTTAAGTGTACAATTATGTGTATTTCTCGTTATAAGATTTTGTACAGATAACAAGATAACACTGCACATTGTATTTTATTAGAATAAATTGTCTTTATGTGTACAATTATATGTCTTTCTCGATATAATATTTTGTACAGATAACTAAGCACATTGTATTTTATTAGAATAAACTGTTTTTACATGTACAATTATGTGTCTTTCTTGATATGAGATTTTGTACAAATAAAATTGTACATTGAATTATTTTTTAGTTTCAGTAGCACGAGTTGATCCCAATGGGGTATAGTCATTGTTATTAAAAACTTTACCCAGTCCTAGCATTAACTGAAATCAGAAAAACATTAAAAGGCCTTATGTAGAGTAGGAAAGAAAGACGTTCAAAATAATTGTCTTGATGTTTTGTATTTACGTGTACAGATATATGTCTTTCCCGATGTGATATTTTGTACAGATAACACTGCACATTGAATTTTTTAATTACGACACAACTTAATCCTTGCACTCAATGGGTATAGATGTTGTCATTAAACTTTTGTACCAAAATGGAGTTTCGTACAGTAAATGTACAAAATGGAGTTTGTACATATTAAACTGCACATCAAAACGATCTTTACATACACAATTATGTGTCTTTCCCTGTGTAAGATTTTGTACAGGAAGTCATATGGTATGTGTTATTGAAAATGGATTTTTGTGTATAATTATTTGTTTTTTTATTTGTAAAATTTTGTACGCATGGTCAGACTCATTCAATAGTTCTCACAACAGTAAATGGTTACTCTTAATACGCTATTATTTGTTAATTAATTGGTTGACCAAGTCACCGTTCACTTATACTAGAAAAATCATTGTTTACTGCTAACACAATAACAACAACAAACTTAAATGACTTTTTGTATACAACTATATGTCTCTTTCTTTGTAAGATTTTGTACACATGGTCGTACTCATTCAATTAAGTATTTCCAATATATTTTGTACACATGGTTGTACCCATTCAATTAAGTATTTCTAATATGATTACTCCCAAAATTAATTTTCTAACTCCATGTCACAGTACCAATGAGAGACGTAACTGTTTTTTTATGTACAATTATCTATCTTTTTTCTTCATAAAATTTTGTACACATGGTCATCCTCATTCAATTAAGTATTTCCAATAACATGATTACTCCCAAAATTAATTTTCATTCGTTGTTTCCCCAACTCATCCGTTGTTTCCCCAACTCATCCGTTTAGTGCCATCACAAAAGCACATTTACAATCTTACTCTATACTAAGTACCAGGAAAAGGCGTAAGTGTTTTTTTATGTACAACTAGTATACTGACTCGTGCATACGCACGAGCATATTTGTTTTATTTTTATATTAAAATAATAAAATAGTGAAAGTATTATGTAATGAAATATTATGAAATTTAAGTTATATTGTTGTAAATGTTGTTATTGAAGTAATAAAATAGTAAATCTAAGTGATGCAATAATAATTTCAGTTTTAAATATCTATAATTTATAACAATATATAAAGGGATTCCCTTTTTGTGTCCACTTTTCAAAATACCGATTTTACCCCTTTAAATATAATAATTTATTAAATCTTTAAAAATTGACCGTTACTTTTACAAATTTTTATAAAATTCAGATGTTTCTATTTCTTCTTCTTTATTTATCAACGGTTATTCTTTTATCTGTTATGATATATTTCACTTTATTTTTAGTAAATATAATTTTAATATATATATATATATATATATATATATATATATATATATATTAACTTAATAACATTATAATATTATCACCTATTAATATAATATCACGCATATTTAAAAAATGTATACACACATGCAATAGTGCCTGTGTTACGCTAGTAATATATAAGGAGAAATCCCTCTTTTGTGTCCACATCTCATAATACTAGTTTTACCCTTAATTATTTTAAAAATTAATTATTTTATAAATAATTTACTTTTAACTGTTATTCTAAAAATCTTTTTTGTCTTAAAACATTATTTTAAATTTTTTTTGTACATATCTTATTTTTTTTAATTTTACATTTAACAACTATTTTAAAAATTAATTATATATTTGTTATTGATTTTAATTTAAATTTCTTGAAAAAAATGCGAACAAGGCGCAACAGTGCCTTTGTGTTCGCTAGTAATAAATAGATTTGATATTACAATATAATACAGTTAATTGATTCTATAAAATGATTATAACAGCCTATGATCCGTGCGAACTTTTTTTTTATTTTTTTATTTTTTTAGAATAATAATATAATTTTTATTATATTTATTTAACTATTAAAAATACAAATAATCATATTAATATAAATTATAAATTATAAAAATTTTAAATGATTAAAACTCTATTTAGAAAAAGTATTTAGTATGCGTTTTCTATAATAACACCATTATGAATAGTAATAATAATAATAAAAATAATAATGATACCAATAATAATAATAATAATAATATTTATGCTATAAATATTAATATTAATGCTAACATTAAGGCTAATTTCAATTATAATAATTTATAATTATATATGAAGATATACATTAAAAACAAAATAAATAAAAAAGACAATAAATAAAAAAGACAAGTAATTGAAATACGATCGCGTAGTAAATTAATTTAAGATGTGTGTCTAATAATAATAATAATAATAATAATAATACCATTATAATAATATCTCGTAGTGATAAAAATAAGAATACTACAACAACTACATATATAAAGAGATATACATTTGTTGTGTCCTCTTTTGTTTATACAATTTTATCATCTTAATATTATTTGTTAAATTAAAATAAATAATAAAAATTATTTTTCCATTTTATCAATTTAATAATTTTAGTAACTATTTTTTAATTCAAATAATTACATAGATATAAAAATAATATGAACAATAAAACAAATAAAAAGTGCAAGTAATTGAGATATAATCCCGTAGTAAATAAATGTAAAATGTGTGTTTAACTATAATAATAATAATAATAATAATAATAATAATAATAATAATAATAATACAACTACATATATAAAGAGATAAACATCTTTGGTGTCCTTTTTTGTTTTTTCAATTTTATCCTCTTAATTGTTATATTTTAAACTTAAATAATTATTTAAAATAAAAAAATTATTTTTCAGTTTTATTATTTTACTAATTTTAGTAACTATTTTTTTGAATTGAAATAAGGGTTAAATATGTTTTTGATCCCTTAACTTTCAGTGAATTTTAGAATTAGTCAATTTCAAAACTTTAGATCAATTTAGTCCTTCATCTTTTGAAAAATACGTGGATTTAGTCTTTTTAATCAATTTCTTTTAGGTTTATTTGATGTTTCGTACACATTTTAAGATTATATTTTAGTTGTTTATACTGTCTAACACATTTTTCTTTAATATTAAGTCATATACTATTATGAAACGCGCTTGAAATGTCAAATAAACTTAACAAAATTTGATTAAAAGGACTAAATTCACGTATTTCGAAATATGAAAGACTAAATTGGTCCAAAGTTAATTGGTCCAAAGTTTCGAAATGGACTAATTCCGAAATTCACTGAAAGTTAAGGGAACAAAAACATATTTAACTCTTGAAATAATTATTCAAATATAAAAATAAATAAGCAAAAAAACAAATAAAAGGATCAAGTAATTAAAACATGATTTATAGATACTAAGTAAAAGTAAAATGTGTATGTAACCATAATAATAAAAACAACAACAAAAATAATAATAATAATAACTATTATAATAATTATAGTTCTAATTAATAATAATAGTAGTAATAATAATAATAATAATTATAATAATAATAGCAATATAATAATAGAAATAATTGTAGTTAATAATGATAATAATAATAATACTTATAGTTGGTAATAATACTCATTATAATAATTATAGTTGATAACAACAATTATAGTTAATAATAATAATTATAATTAGAGCTGATAATAATAATAATAATAATAATAATTATTAGAGTTATAATTGATAATAATAACAATAATATAAAAATAAAATAATAAATATCATTAAAATTGATGTAAATGTTATTATTAATGAAATTAAGTTGCAAATTCAGTTTTACATATAATAAATAAAATTAATATCATAATATGCAATTAATTGATTTTATAAAATAATTATAATTTATTTATTTAAAATATATTTAGTATAATAATATAATTGTTATTATATTTATTTAACCATTAATAATAATAATAATAATAATAATATTACTATAAATTATAAATTATAAAATTTTTAAAAGATTAAAAATCTATTTAACAAAAGTATTTAGTATAATATCGCTTTTTATAATTAAAAAAAATATTTATACTATTAACATCACTATGAATAATAATAATAATAATAATAATAATAATAATAATAATAATAATAATAATAATAATAATAATAATAATAATAATAATAATAATAATAATAATAATAAAAAAAAATGATAATAACAATAATGTTTATGCTATAAATATTAATGTTAATGCAAATATCAAGGATAATGTTGACATACTAATAAACTATAATTATATATAAAGATATATACATAAGCAAAAAAATAATTAAAAATGATAACTAATTGAAATATGATCTCGTAGTAAATAAAATTAAGATGTATGTCTAACTATAATAATAATACTACCATTATAATAATATCTCGTAGTGATAATAATAATAATAATATCATTATAATAATATCTTATAGTGATAGTAATAGTAATAATAATAATAATAATAATAATAATAATAATAATAATAATACACTAACCAAATATATAAAGAGATACACATTTTTATGTCCTTTTTTATTTTTACAATTTTATTCTCTTAATTATTATTTGTTAAATTTAAATAATTATTCATAATAAAAAATTATTTGTCAGTTTTATCATTCTAATAATTTTAGTAACTATTTTTCTTCAATTCAAAAACTACCAAGATATAAAGATAAAATGATTAACAAAACAAATACAAAGAGCAAGTAATTGAAATATGATCCCGTAATAAATAAAAGTAAAATATATGTCTAACTATAATAATAATAATAATAATAATAATACCACTATGATAATATCTTGTGGTGAAAAAAAATAATACTAATACTACTACTAATAATATTAATATTAATATTAATACAACTACATATATAAAGAGATAAACATCGTTAGTGTCATTTTCATTTTATCAATTTTATCCTCTTAATTATTATATTTTAAATTTAAATAATTATTTATAATAAAAAAAATTATTTTTCAGTTTTATTATTTTACTAATTTTAGTAACTATTTTTTTTTTAAATTGAAATAATTGTTCAAATTTGAAAGATAAATGAACAACAAAACAAATAAAAATGACAAGTAATTGAAACATGATTCCTACATAGTAAGTAAAAGTAAAATGTGTATCTAACAATAATAATAAAAACATTAACAATAATAATAATAATAATTATTATAATAATTATAGTTCTTAATAATAATAATATTAATATTAATATAATATAACTTGTAATATAATAATAGAAATAATTATAATTAATAATAATGATAATAATATTTATAATTGATAGTAATAATGATTATTAATTATAGTTGATAATAATAACCTGTGACAGATCTTGACCAATAATTTTGGAGGAGCCAAAATAATTTATAGTAAAAAATTTTGAACTCATCAATAATTTATTCAGAATAAAAATCTCTAGTTATACATTTTTGAATGTAAATAACCATATTATGTTCAAGAAATTCATCTTCCATCTTATTTCGAATTTTGTTTTCAAAATCTTCGTTGTAGAAAATGAAACATTAAGAGTTAAATAAAATGAATTAGACAATCAATCAAGTAAAAAATCTTTAATTTGTTTGTTTTTGTCAAAGATTGACATAATTCAATAATGGTCAACAAATCTTTCAAATTTGAATGGGTATGAATATCAACAATGAAATGTTCGAGTGAAATTTTAAAAGTAATCATATATTTATCAATATACCTTTTTTTTAAGTTTAAGATAAAAATAATAATTTATCATAACCTAATAAAAATTGAGACATAATTACTAACAAAAATATATAATAGTAATACTATTATATATTACAAATAAGAGTAATAACTTTATTACTAATCATATTAATAATACTAATAGTAATAATATATAATAGTAATTAATATTATAGTTGAAATCATAAATAAATGAAAAAATAAAAACAAATTGACTTTTGTAGGATTTGAATCCGGATCTTTTTGTACCAGAGTTTTAAAATGACAAAAAAACTAATTTTTATGACACGTGTCAATAAAAGAAAATAGATAATGTAGTAATTTTGGTAGTATTTTTTTTTAATATGTAATAAATAATATGTAATAGATTATCTGTCTTTTTTCTTTATAATATTTTGTATATATGGTCATGGTTGTGTTTATTCGATTAAGTTGTTATCATAACAGTAAATGGTCAACATCAAGAATACAATAAAAGAAAAGCAGCTGATTTTAAATAATGTTATAAACTTCAAATACACTTTTTCTATTAAACCAAGTAGAAGTAAAACACTGTACCCAACTAACACACGTAAATATAGAAAAATATTATATTGTTAGTTGCAGATGATTTTCTTCTTTTAATTGAGGTATCAAAAACACTTGAAAAATCACTTACCTATAAAGAAAATGAACAAAAACTTATTAGTAGATACAACTAAGATGACAAAACACAGATACTCACAGTTGGAACTCACAATTGTTAATGTAACTAGGTACTAGCACATAAAAACCATTTTGCTGCAGAAAATGGAACACGAAGGCAGCAATTTGACAACAACCAAACTGTCAGTGGAACCTATAGCTAAGCATTGGAGAAGTGCAAAACTAGCATGATGCGGAATATTAAAAAATGAATACAATTCCAAAAGGCTGCAATGTGCAATGGCTTGTGCTATGATACAAATCCAGAAATTATATGGCAGCAGAAAATCAGAGTTTAATACATGACTGTGGCAGCAGAAATTATTCTGTGACAGCAATGGCTAAACGTATGCACAATCAGAATTATATATAAAACAGGGGCATCAACGTGCTGAGTACCATGCTAAATGCTGGAAGAAAATGGAGTTGCAACCAAATTGATGCAGAAGTTTAGACCAAAATGTAGACTCACATTTGCCACACCATGACAGATTCCACCCATTTATGCCGTGCAGTGCTTACACAATTACCAATCACCTCAATGGATGCTAAGCTGCCAAATTAAAATGCTAACACACGACAGATTTTAGCTCCCAACAGCAAAGTAATTAGGTTATATTCACCTCATGAATTTTGATTCAAAATTGAACTATGAATGCATAACTGAAATTTCCTAGAGAAACTATATGGCAGCAAGATTTTGATCTAACTAATCTGTAACAACAATAAGTTTTAACAGAATTGAATGCAGATGAATAGCATGGACATATTATGTATGTGAATGCTAAGATGAGCTAAATTGGTCTAAAATGAAGATGAATGCATGGACACCAAGAAAGGTAGCTGAACTTAGATGGAAATGTGCATGGAGTCATGTGGCAACAGAAACTTAAAGTTAATCACACCGCCTGCATGTTTTCTCCTTCCCTCTGCAATGAATCTGAATCCAATCTCACTCTATGTTGAACCCAACAAAAATCATAAACATTGTTAAGCCCAAATTCCTTATACCCATAGCCCATGAAACCCACTTCATCTTTTATCCTAAATTTAAAAATAAAGAAACAAAATCCATTATACTCAACTTCAATTACCCACATTTCAAAAACTCACCTCTATCAAAATCCAGTTCACATTTTTGCCAAAAGGAAAAACTTTGAGTGTTTTCAGTGGGTAAGAGTTGAATGACGACGAAGGAGGGAAAACAAATGGAGAATGGTTGGCTCTTCTTTCAAACGCACCTCTTCAAGTTCTGCAACCAAACAAAAAAGGAATGCAAACGCACCTCTAAGGAGAACAATGTTGTGGCAGCAACGGATGGTGAGGCTAAATGTTGTGGCAACAACGGATGATGAGGCTAACCACAACAAAGGACGAAAACCATTGAAGAACAAACAAGGGTTTCGAAAATAACAAGTTGCTACTTGTTGGAACAAGTCAAGACAAGAGTGCCAAAGTGAAGAGCCACATGAGTTGTTGTTAAGCTATTACAGTTGGCTAGATGACCTAGACCAACCAGTTAGGATCTCCAATGGACATAATTCAAGAGCTCTATTGACCTGTGCTAACCAGAGGAAGTTGACCTAGAAACCGGCCACCTGAAGGAGTTGTAAATTACTTTGCACTAGCTAGGGTAGACAGTAATGACTTGTGATAGGTTGTAATTTTCAGAATTTAAAAAAGAGAACGTCATTTTTGTTGTAGAGTTTGTGAAGGAGGAAGAAAGTGTGGGACAACAACTTTATTGGTGTGTTTCAAACACCCACTCCAAAGTTGTATCCTTTCTTTCATCTTCATGTACACATATTTGTATCTTTATCTTGTTCTTCCACAGTTTCTTATTCAACTTGAAATTTTCTGCAATATGAACCATAAACATTAGGTTTGGTCATTTGTTTTCAATTTTGTAACTCTCTTAATCTCAATTTCCGATTTTCATTGTGATTAATTGGTTTAAAGCACATTCTCTAACTATCAGATTTGAACAACTTAGAATCAATATTTAAAATACTTTGATTAAAAGTTGACTTTATTCAATAAGAATCTAGAAAACTCAAGTTCAACCTGTTTCTTTCAATCCAATCACTATTTGTATATCATCTTTCTTCGTTTAATCACATTTTAAACCATGAATCAGAAAATTGAAAAAGAAGTTAATTATGTTTTCATAGTTTTTATAGTTAACGTTGTTGTTTTTAGTTTTACAATGAAAATTTTCAATTCTGAATTGTTCTTGATATGTTGATTCGTTATTTTACTTTGTTTTAGTTTTAGAAACTTGCTTGAGACACAATGTGGGCATTTGATTTTATTTTTACATTCTAATTTAGTTAATTTCCATTTTTAGTAGTTAGGTTTTCTAGTTTTTTCATATTTAGGAATTTTGGTTAAATAGTGAATTTTAAGTGCAATTCTCCATTTTGTGGTTCAATTAGCATTATTCTAAGTGTGTTTGTATGATCATATTTTCATTTAATTCCATATTGAGATATTAAGTTAGATAGTTCATTTTTCTACTAAGAGTGTCATCACATGAATATTGGATGCTACTGCTAGTTATGGTTTACAATGTGGTTTTGAGAATTTAGCATAGTTTTGTGATCTTACATGTCTCTCAAGCATTTTTATAGTGTTTCAAATAGATTGTACTCCTTTCATAGCATATAATTCATTCTTGCATGTTCGATCAAGATGGCACAAGTGCTGAAAAGTTGAAAAACATAATTTGTTGTCAAGAAACTCTAAAGGAGTAAATAACCTAGGAACTAAGAGAAGAAAGAAAAATAGAAAATATGAGAATGAGAGAAGAGATGTGAATTTTCTATTTTCGAAGGAGCTTTGGCATCTATTTATAGGGAGAGGTATACCCATGGAGGAATCCACCATTCCACTATTTTCTTATGAGTAACTGCATACCTCCCGTGGACCATGGAAGGAACACACCGAAACAGAAGGAGTCGTAGCTACATAAACGAATTTCAATTTATAAGCAAAACTGCCCATGCTTTTTGCAGTAATGGTTAGGCTTTAGAATTGTGGCAACTTAAGTAAACTTCTCTATATGGATTGCAACAATGTCTCACCTAGAAAATAGGGGGAGATCAACTCCGAATTTGTATGATAATTTTTTTCACAAGGAAAATCTCAGACTAAGAATGGGCATAATTGTACTTTGTTCCAAAATAGGAGAGACACACCCTTCTACACCCTTGTTGTGTAACACTTCTTACATAATTTACTTCTTCATCCACCCAATACTCTTGTTCCTGTCAAATACAAATGTATCCGCGAACACAAGTTATGTTGGGACCAATGACTTATTAGATGCACACGTCCTCCTACTTCGCTTCAGCTTCCAAGTCCAGGAACCTAAGTATCTCCTTTTGAGAGCCTGAGTATTTTCTCCCAGGGGCCTGAGTATCACCTTTCGATGAAGAGTTCTGCTGGCGGGGGGCCTGCAAAGTCACTCTGACGCTCAAGTCAGTGTCAGGGCAATAAATGATTACAATAGTAAAAATAGCATAGCCTCTTTACCTCGTGAACAGTGCCTTTTATACTACTTTAATGGGCCAAACCCTATGGGCCTAGGGTTTTCGCTATTTGGTAGATTTAGGTCTCACTAATTGCGTTTAATTAATCTTAATAACTTACTTACCATTCCTAGTTTCTTCAACACTTATCGCAGTTCACTTGGCAGAGGTGTCCTTTGCCCAAATGTCGAGGTTATTACGGCTTATTCAAATATGCGCGTGTGCTATAGAACCTCTTGTGCTGGAGTATACCCGGACCAACATATTGGTGTACTTCCTAGGCTGGAGCATATTCGGCACTTCAAGGTGCCTACTTAAATTCAAAGTATCCCTTCCCCCCAATATGTACACCTCTCTTAAAGACAGGGATGATAAATGTATCCATTCCTAAACATATTAATACTCGAACCATTACAATTTTGATGAAAATTTCCATATTGAGTATGCACGAATATGAATATAGGTAATACTCAATAATTTAAATTGAGTATGAGAACATGGATAAATATGTACATATTTGTCTCATTTACATCTCATATCTATCCCAATATTCATAAGTCTTCATTTACCATATTTCTATATATCTTTCGCATTCTTTGGAGTCGTCCTTATTTTTATTTCAGTGCTTTCATTTCATTTTCGTTGAATTTATCTAACCACTTTTTAGAACTTTAATTCTCCTAAGAATGAATCTTAATCTCACTAAAGTCATTTGAGAGGGGCGCAGAAAGAGTGGATATGAAAATCCAATTTCTAGTCTCTACTAATTTTGGAGGAAAAAAATGTTGAAGAGAGTTTAGAACATCTCGAACTAAGATATCTACAAAAAATATTTAGAATTTGAAAAATATTGTGGATGCATTCATTATAGATTTAGACGAAGCTCATGGAGTTTAGTGTTGTTGCTTAGTTTAAATTGGACAAAATTGAAGGAACACCACCAGCAGCATAACCACTGCACTCTTAAGGAACTAAAATATAGGTAATGTGGATAATTTGCTACAATTCATAAAAGCTTTTACTTCCTATACCTCCACAATTTTTTCACGCACTCCATCAAATTTACAAAATGATATTTATTAACTAGGGCTGGGCATAGTTAATTAAATTGTACTGAACTTTAGATTATCTGTACTAAATGAAACTAAAATAATTGAACCATATGTAATAAAATCTGAACTAAATTATTATACAGTTCAGTTTTAAAAAACTGAACCCCTCAAAATTAAGTTCAGTTAACTGTTTAGAAACTGTTATCTAAAAATAGAAATTCTGTCCAATTCACAATTGACCATTGTCTCGTTGTTCACCACGTTCTCTCTAATGTCCGCTGCTGCTCTTTGTGCCATTGACGACGTAAGATTCAACTTCACTTATGTTTCTCGATCTAACTTCTTCTTCTTGCGAGAACATTTGCTTTTTCGTTTGCAGCACCAATTTAATTTTTGAAATTTCAACTTTACTTTTTTCCTTTCCATAGAAAATTTACATTTTAGGGTTTTTTTTGTTGAGATAGCAGAGACCCAATAACTGTACTTCTTTGCTTCACTACTCTACTTACTTCATCTCAAAATTGATTTCAATTGGAACCTAACAGTGTTTGGGAAATGGCTTAGACTAGTATAAGCTACATAGTCTTCCTAAACTTTTTGGAATATCTCTCGTATTTCCTTCATAAATGTTAAATATTCAAGAATAACATTTCATTTGGGAAATAACATTATTGCTTCATTTGTTTAACATGATATAACAGAGATTACTGGTGTGGTGCTTTCCTTTGACCCTAAGCCAATCAAGGTTAAAATTTACATTTTCTCTCACTTGGTGATTTGCTAGATTAAACATGTAATTTATTTTCCTAGTGGCTATTAGTTAAACATGTCATTTATTGTTTTGTATATGGGATAAAGTAAGAAGAAATAGTAGAATCACTAAATCTTAGAGGAAAGTGGAAACATATATTGTCTTTTGGCGTCTTTTGTTCACCTTTGAAAATTGATTCAAGTTTTGGCGTCTTTTGTTCTCATCACTGTACAAAATTGTCACACAAGTCAGGCCCTTCATCTAATTTATATTATTTTAATGAGTGGAAAGAGAGACCAAAGCTGAGGCTATCTCTACATTTGTTCCGAGTCATGTTTCACCACAACTAGAGACAACATCCGCATGGTTTAGTTATCACAAAAATGGGAGCACTATACTTGAACACCATAAGAAATTAATAACAAAAGTTTCTAATGAAATTTATGATGTTTCTTCATGATGGAGGCAATCTCAAATGATATGGTGTGTCTTCCTGCCACTAGATGCTCATGAATAGGGAGATAAGTTACTAGAAATGTTACACTTAAATAGGAGATTCCAAAAATTTGAATGTTACTTTTTGTGCCGAGTTAGAATGGCTTAAAGAAGTAGTAGAGTGGCAAAGCCAACATGGTTTTAACCTGTGTCAACCTCGGAAGAAGATAAGAATCTTTGTATCCATAAAAGCATTTCTCGTAGATAATCTGGCATATCTCCTGGTGTGTTTGTTTACTACAAAATGATTAGGCCCATAAATTGTCAAAGGGTGTCATGGTCAAAGGAAAGTGAGGTATGAGTGCAACCCTTTTTGTTTTTGTTGTCATCATACTATAAATTTCATAAAATTATGCAACTGAAATCTGATGCAAGCACAATAATTTCCTAGTCAATAATTAATACAACTTCTGCATCTCTATTTCGTGCAAATAGAACTTTTGCACATCATGCAACTCTAACATCTAAGTTGGGTAAAATGTATTTTAACACAATTTATTCCATAATAAATCATGCCACAATATGTTCTTTTAATACACGTACAACAACTTGAAACTAGCATCAAAATAGTCACCCCTTTTATCTACTAACTTTTCTACATCCTTTTCCATCATGAACCTATTTTCTTACACGTTATGAAGTAGTACTCTAAAAAAGCCTCAACCATTTAACTCATTTTAAACTGCATATTTATTTAACTACACTCGATTATATACTAAGTTTACTATTTTTGCATTGTAGCATACTAGTAATTTTCATTGATATGTATATGCTTAATTTAATTATCTTCACTTCACCCACCTCAAGGGAAGAAATAATGAAAGTTTCTGTAGCTCCTTAATGGCTGGCTAAAAGTCAAACATGGTTGTAAATGAAAAAGTTATGTGGCTGGCTGAACTCATTAGTAGTGCAGGGTGTTGTGTTGCTGATTTCTTCAGAACTAATTTATCTTTCTACTCAATTTGGTGTAGTGACAGTGGATCATGTCGACAATGGCAAATAATTCTGACTGTTAACCAACTAAAAGGAAAAGGTCTTTGAGGGAATTATTAAAAGGGATCTCATGGTGAAATATACTTGGTAATTTAGTACTCTACAATTTTCACAGACTTGTGCTATTAAAAGTACTGAAATGCATTTGTATATATTAACAAACAAAAGAGTACATGATGCATTAAACTAATTCAATTCACTATAGTCTTTCAGGTATTTATCACAGCTTTACAAAAGCTCACATATCTCGTTGTAAGGCACCCCAAAGTTTATTTGTAGCAGGGTAAGACAATCATCTTCTAGCTTTAGCGGTTCCCAAACCCTCAGTAATTATCACACAGATCAGATGGATTTTACATTGCCGAAAATCGTCGAAACTCTCACACCAACTACTTCTGGGATTGATCCTTTACCTCCTTGTATGGCTACATCGTCAACAGAGCATAGTAAAGGTCGGTCAGATGTGTGGGGGCATTTTACCAAACAAAAACCTTATTTTGAGAAGAAGGCTAAGTGCAATTACTGTGGTGATTTGATTAAATATTGGGCTGGAACAAGTGGGATGAGGAATCATTTGATAAGAAGCAAGGAAAATCCTAATAGAGAAGCATTCAAAAGGCAAAAATTGTCATCATCAACTGCAGAAGGGGTTAGTATTGGCCCTTCACCAACTATTTCTAAGTTTGACCAAAATGCATCTCGAATGAAGTTGGTGAAGATGTTTGTGAAGTCCGAGCTTCCTTTTCGATTTGTGGAAGATGAAGACTTCCTTGACTTTGTGCGGTCCTTGCAACCACGGTTTGAGGTTCCATCCCGCACTACATTGAGGCGTGAAATGTGGGAACTCTATTAAGAGGAAAAAGCAAAGTTGAAAATTTTTCTATCGAAGCAGTGTGGGAGGGTTTGCTTAACTACAGACACATGGACTTCAATCCAAAACCTAAACTACATGAGTTTAACAGCTCACTTTATTGATGATGATTGGAAGCTTCATAAGAAAAATTTGAATTTTTCTCAAACAACAGGTCATTCAGGGGAGCTCATTGCTAAACATGTTAAGGCTTGTTTGAATAACTGGGAGTTGAAGCGCGTCCTTAGTGTCACAGTGGATAATGCTACAGCAAATGATGTTGGGGTCCAATACCTCAAAAGAAGGATGTTATCATGGAATTGTCTTGTCTTAAAGGGAGAATATGTTCATATGCATTGTTGCACACATATATTAAGTTTGATTGTGAAGGATGGGTTAAAAGAGATAAAAGATTCAATTTCAAAAATTCGGAGTGTAGTTAAATATGTGAAATCTTTTCCAGCTAGATTTGCTAGATTCAAGGCTTGTGTTGAACAAGAGAGAATTTCTTATAAAGGTCTTGTTTGCCTTGATGTTGAAACCAGATGGAATTCAACTTATCTATGTTAGAGGCAAGCTTGAAGTACAAAGATGCCTTTGTCTTGTTAGATATGCAAGATAAGAAATTTGGTGCTGAAATGGCCAAAAGTAGTGGTGTGCCATTAGAAGAGGATTGGGAATATGCGAGGTCTGTTCTACCATTCTTAAAGATGTTTTATGACTCTACCATGCGCATTTCTGGTTCTTCTTACGTCACTAGTCATATGTATATGAAGGAAGTGTTTGGAATTGGTAAAAAGATTCGACAATATTCTTAGAGTAGTGATGTGAGCATAAGATCGATGGCAATGAGGATGAAGGGTAAGTATGACAAATATTGGGGAAATCCCAATGGAATTAATATCTTATTATTGATTGCTGTTGTGCTTGACCCTAGGAGTAAGTTGGATATTGTTAATTACTTCATTGACTATATATTTGAATCTAGCATGGCCAGTGGATTGAAATCAAAAATATTGTCATCTTTAACAACACTTTATGATCAATATCAAGAATTTGAGGAGGGTTCTCAAAGTAGCCAACAAGAATCCCAACTAGATGATGAAGATGATGATCCTCATGGCATGAGTTTCTACCTAAGAGCTACAGGACGTAGATTTGATTATATATCAGAGCTTGATAAATATTTGAGAGAGGATCCTAAACCTTATATAAAGTCGGTTGAGCTTGATGTTTTACATTGGTGGAAGGTAAACTCAACTAGATTTCCTATCCTTGCAAACATGGCTAGAGAGGTGTTAGCCATTCCCATCTCTACCGTAGCATCAGAGTGTGCATTCAGTACAGGAGGAAGGATGGTTAGTCCTTATCATAGTTGCCTAACGCCTAAAATAGTGGAAGTACTTGTTTGCACACAAGATTGGTTAAGAGGAACACCTTTCTCTATACTTTTTAATGAGGATCCTAAAGAGCTTGATGAATTTGAGCAAGGTGAGTTTATATGAAAACTTTATATACTTTTTAGTTGATACTTTATATGAAAGCCTAAAATATATATATATATATATATATATATATATATATATATATATATATATATATATATATATATATATATATAATTGTAGATATAACTTATCAAGACGAAGTGAGACCTTCAAGTGAAATTAATTTAGATGATTGAAGATGTATTAAGATGTATTAACATTTTGATATTGTTTATGGGAGAACCTACTGGAGAACCTATGTATTAAGATGTATAAATATTTTGATTTTGGCGTATTGAAGTATGAGGCTTATTTCAAGTATTATTTCCTAAGCACTTTCAAATTATAAACTTTATATTATTATTGAGTATTACAATCATATGTAATTAGTGCAATTCGGTTCAAAATAATGTAATTCAGTTCAAAAACAATGCAATTCAGTTCAAAAACAGTGCAATTCAGTTCAAAAATTGTGCAATTCAATTCAAAATCAATGCAATTCGGTTCAAAAATAGTACAATTCGATTCAAAAATAGTGAAGTTTATTCAAAATCAGTGCAATTCGATTCAAAAACGGTTCAAAATAGTGTAGTTAAGTTAAAAATTAGTGAAGTTCAATTCAAGAATAGTGCAGTTCAGTAAATAATAGTGCAATTCAGTTAAAAAATAGTGCAGTTCAGTTCTGATATAGTGCAGTTCATAAAACAGTTCAGTTTATAATAGTTCAGTACAATTCATATTATAGTGCAGTATAGTTCAGTACAGTGCAGTTCAGTGCAATTTATTTTTCAGAAAAATAATTCAGTTCAGTTCATCTAAACTGTTTTTCAGTTCAGTGCAGTTCATACGAACTGTTTTTTAGTTCAGTGCAGTGTTTGGTAGTTCAGTACAGTTATTTTTGCCCAGCCCTATATTAACCATGAAATTGACATTCTGAGAAGAAATGAAGCAAAGTGGTGAAATACCAGTGGATCCTGAACTGTAAAATTCACACTTCAGTCAGCAACAAAAGTTGTTTTACTGCAAGTGAAAGTGAAAGTAAAAAAAGAGAGAGAAATACTTGGGGTGCAGTGGTACATATACAAACACTACTATCAATTAATTCAGGCAGTCAACTACCTCTGCTACTTCATAATTATTTAACTGTTACGTTTACCTAATTAAATTTTTTTATTTATTTTATTTTTCAAGGACATAAATGGAAGAGCAAGATCTTTAGAGGTGCTGAAGAAATATTGGGGGTGCAGGAAGAAAACCCCACATTTTCATTGTTTTTTATTATTTATGTATATACGGTGATAACCATTAAAGACATGTTTCAACTAATATTAACAAAAGTAATTCTCGAAGTAAATCGATCACATTTAAGCCTAAAGTTGTTATGGCAAAAAGGCTTCAAAAACCAAATAATTTACAAACAACATAATTTAAGCAGTTTTTTCGCGCACCCTCTTCTTGCATTCCATGTGAAGACACTTTTTATTTTGCTCTTAGATTGTATAATTTAGAAGTCAACATTGATTTATGGATTATGCAATTCAAAAGTAAAAAAATATCAAATTGTGTAATCCATAAACTTTCCAGATTACACAATTCGAAAACTGTAAATGATTTCCAAATTATGCAATTTAGAAGACAAACATTACTTTCACAATTAGAATGGGTTAAAAAAATTAGTATTTGAACTGCGTAATTTGAAATTAATTTTAGGTTATGGATTACACAATTTGACAATAATTTTTACTTCTAAATTACACAATTAAAAAACACAAAATGAGATTTCTTTATATGGGAGTGCAGAAAAAATATCAATAATTAATAACAATATATAAAAGGCCTAGCCCATTTTTGGACATTCAAGTTCTATGTGACTAATTATTTGTTGGTCTTTTTAACGGTGCACCTCAGGATTTCTAACTGCACTCACAAAAACCTTTTTTTTTAATATGCACATTATTGTATTTTTTTTTTCATTTTAATATAAATGGACCTTTTATGTTTAACCTTTTTTCTCTTTTTACGACCCTCAATATTAACCAACTATTATTTAATAAGTTCTAGACTTACAAAATACAAAATGAAGTCTTAAAGTACATCGTTTCGGTGCGTACAAAGGCATCGCACCCCAAAAATTTTAAATTTCTTTTATAATAGGTATTTCAATTTTTTTATTATAGATATCATGTATTTTAATTCTTTTATTATAGATATTAAATCAAATATTTTATTTCTTTTATAAACATAATAATTAATGTTAATAAATAATAAAATATAAAATTAAACATATTAAAGAATAAAAAGAAATTATCAAGATATTTTTATTTTTCTATTTATTATGGTTTAAATTTCTCACAAATTGTTCTCATATTTCATTCTCATCTATTTTTGAAGAGAGAAAAAATCTATTAGTTTTTCTCTTATTTATCCTCTGTCCTCTTCCATTCTCGTGGAGAAAAAAAAAAGGTAATTCTTTGGTCTCAATTGATAGTGAAATATTAGTTTAATAATTTATTGAATTATCCTCTTTTGTATTAACTGTTTATTTCATGAATATAGAAGAAAAAATATAGTATTGGGTGTTCTTTTATAACCGAATTTTAATTGTGATTCTATTATATGTCTTGAGTTTCTCACAAATTGTTCCCATATCTTATTCTCAGTCATTTTCTTTTGTTTCTAAACATAAAAAATATATTATTTTTAATGCTTTGGTCTTAATTGATAGTGAAATATTAGTTTAATAATTTATTTAATGAGCATGTTTTATATTAATTTTTTATTTTATGAACATAGAAGAAAAAATATTATACTGTGAATTTTTTTATAACCGAATTTTAATTGTGGTTTCATTATATGTCTTGAGTTTCTTACAAATTGTTCTTACCTATTTTCATTTGTTTCTAAAGATAAAAATATGTATTATTTTTGTTGTCATCTCTCCACAGTTTTCTTCCATTCTCGAAAAAGGTAATTCCCTCTTGTCTCACTTGATAGTAAAATATTAGTTTAATCATTAATTCAATCAGCCTCTTGTATATTAATTTTACTTTATGAACATAGAAAAAAAAATATTGTACTGCATGTTTTTTATAACTAGATTTTAAGCGTGATTTGATTATCATTGAATTTTCAATTGACAATTTTTTAGATATGTGTGATTTTTTTTGAGTTATTGTTATACTAAATTATGTATTTATTTTTATTTTATCAGTGACACAAATTAAATGTATAAACTTTTGATGTATTATTTTGACTTCCCTAATAATTTTTGTCAATATCTGCCACTGCTTTTATATATTAAATGATAGTAGTTTTCATTATTAAGTATTTTTATTATAGTTTTAGCGTGAAATTATGAAATCGAATCCTCTAAAATACAGAAACTCACTTTAAGAAGTAAAATAGTTAATATTACTATAATAACGGGTACTGATTTTAATGTTAATGTGCTAAAATATTTTGTGTTAATTTTCCTACTAATGATTACTATTTGCTTCAAGTTATTTGTTTTCTTTACTTCTATTTATCCAATTTCTCATGTAATAACCTATTATAAAATCTTTTAGAATGATAAAAGTATAACATAATTCAACATAAATAAATATACGTTTCAAGTGAGGAAAAATTAGTCCATTTAAAATTAAGAAAATTGGAAAGTGTTTTAACCTAACTTATAATGATAATATTTTTAGGATCGATCATCTTTTTAAGATTTTGTATATTTTAAAAAAATTATATTTTTTATCAATTTTGTTTTGAAATTTTTTTCGTAAAAAATACTTATCAATTTTATAATAAAAGTATGTAAGAAATTGTTATTAATTTTTTAAAAAAAAAATTGTATGAAATACTTATAAATTTTATAATTTTATAAAAAATAATTATGCACCAAATAATTATTTATCAATTAAAATTTTTAGAAAAAAATGACAAAATATTTTTTTCTTGTAAATTGTTTTGAAAAAATTGCAAAAGAAAAAAAACTCTTGTATAATATAAAAAATTCTAATAATGAAAATCTGAAATCCAATATAATATTTAAAATGTGTATGAGATAAATGAAAAAGAAAAATGTATTTAAATTATTGTTGATTTGAACCTTTAATCTGTAATAGTTATGAGAAAAAATTAGTGATTAAAATAGAAAAAAAATGAAAGGTGATGAGGAAATGGGAACCTGGGATGTGACTAGGAAAAATCAAGTGATGGATGAGAGTTTGAAGATGAATGAGAGGAAGAAGAAGACGAAGCATTTTGGAGCATTTAATGCAATAATGAAGCACTCTCAATCACAACCACAAAGTCCAGTAACGTTTTCAGGTGGTCACCACTTTCTTTATTCAACTCAAATATTATGCATTCTTCTTAGCTTTTTATTTTGTTCAGATTCCACTACTTTTTTCTTTCTTTTTTTTTCTGTGAATGTGTATGTGACAATTTGTGATTTATGAATGTTGCACCGAAAGGTCTATAGTGATATATTTTTTCTGTATTTGTGTAGTTCCCTCATTCCTACGAAAAGATTCAGCATTTGTTGTTACTCTAGAGGATTAGTAAACTCAGAAACAAAAAGATGTTAACTAATATATATGTATTTTTTTGTTTTTTACCCTCTTATCCAATCGACCGACCTCATTCAAAGGAGATAGTTTCATTTTCTCTTTTTTTTTCTATTTTAAATCGAAGCCTCAAATATCTACACAATGTATCATGGTAGCTATCCAACTAATTTTTTGGGTTTGTGATTAGCAATTATAAGCTAATCTAAGACTTTCGTAAAAATACCAAATGAGGAGTTACTCACTAATTTGACGGTAAAAGTAACTTCTAGATTTTCCTTTATGAAAAAAAGTACTTTCTATTTCTGATCAAATTATATTAGATCCCTAATAACGAGATCTATGCATTCAATTTAAAGGAAATAAAGAGCAAACAAAAACAAAAGTTAAGAATTTTAGAAGTTCAGTGAATGCACAACAAATTTGCTTAGAGATTAGCAAATTTTACTACTTGATGGTGAATGTAAAATAGAACTAAACTAACTATACAAATTTGTAGTGCTTTCTACTAATTGAAACACTTAAGATACGTACGTGATTAGATTATGAACTAAAACAACAAAATTACATAAAAACACAAAATCACAATATTTTTGGGATTTTTAATATGCATACAATTGTGAACATGCAAGAACAACTTGGGCACTACTTACAATATGAAAAAGAATACTAATTCTTCCATATGAAATTAAAAAATAAAGTTAACTCAATGGCTCTCCGACAACGATGCCACTTTGATGAAACTTTAGTTGATAAGGTTTCCGGATAAGATTTTACGATTAGTGAAGTGTTATATACTAACATAAATCATATTCAAAAAGGATAAATGACATTTGGTTTTATTTTCAATTCAAATTTAGAATGAGATTTTTCATGATTTTGATTATTCTAAAAAAAATTATAAGATTAAGATTGAATGAAAAAATGGTTAATTCTCTAATTCTCACCTTAATTCACTATTTGCAATCATAAAAACAGAGCCTAGATTAATTCCTAAATATTCACATTTTGAAATACGCATAAGAATTGATTTATTATATTCAATTCATATTTGAGTTATGAATTCAATTCAAGAAAAACATACACATAATCTCAAACTCTATTCAATATAATTGAGAGAGTTTCACAAGAAAAAAAAATTATAATTATGCTTTAAGAACATTGAGATCTAAATATTTCAAATCATAAAATAACAAATCTAAACGAGGGGACCAATAATCAAATAAAAAATAATGTAGAATTTTAGAAATACATAAAGAAATATATTAAAGGGTAAATACCTTTTTTATCTCGATTTGGAGAGGGACAAAATCGGTTCATGTTAACAAAGATTGGAACTAAATTGAACAAAAATAATGAATATAAAGATCAAATTGAATATAAAACATTGATTCTGAGACATGGTATGTTGGTGGGTTGACACGTAGACATTTAAAAAAATGAAAAAAATAATCAAAATGAAAAAAAAATCATGAAGTGACATATGGTAGTCACTATTTATGGTTGTTAATTATTTAAACGATGTTAGCAAAAAAATGACCAAATTTATTAAAATTGACGAAAATTGGAACTTATTTGAGCACAAAAACAAAATTATGACTGATTTGACAAAACTTAATGAAAATTGGGACAAAAAAGCATTTTAACCTAGATTAAAAGTAGAAAAGTAAATTGCATTATTAGATACATAAATTATATTCCCAAGACTTCAACATAATTTCTTACAAATATTCAAGACGATTTTTACATTCCAAGTATTATTCAAGACTTAATATGTTTTTATCATAATTTATCATCATCAAAACTTCCTTTTTTTTATGATTTAATAATATTGGATATCTATCTTCATCTTAAATCAACAATTAGAACTTTCAAGTTAAAAAAAATAAAATCAAACACATCATTTTAATAATTAATAATACTTTTGGTGCATTAAGAAAACAAATAGGATGTTACATAAAACGTGAGTGAATTCTCCTTACTTAATTTGAGATGTTGAAGAGAAGACATACAAGAAAAATGAAAAAGTAGAATACCTATTATTTGGGAAGAGAATGTATCAAGTACAACAATCATCGGTGCAAGAAATGAAGAGGAAAATGTGTGCTAAATGGTTAATGTAGAATCATCTTGTAGCAATGTGATTATTTCTGATTTTAAAGTTGAGTCTAATTGTCATCAATTGTTATATGCTTTTAATTAGCTTCATGGTAAAGCTAAAAAGTTATTTTTCTTATATAAGATATTTAAGAAGAAAATAGGTAACTTGACATTAGGTTGAAACAATTAAAAAAGGAAAGTGATATATTGAAAACTAATATGGATGCTTTAGAAATAATTTTAAAAAACTCATAGTGCATTAGTATTTCAAGTTAAGACTTCACACCATGACTTGCAAAAATAAAATTAAGTATCTTTTAAAGATTCTCGTCAAGTTTACTATGAGAATATCAAACTTAGGTGTTCCACTCTCACAAAAGTGTATAATGGATACAGTTAGATTTGGATATACATACTCAAGAATTAAATGTAGTCTTAGTGATAGAGACGAATCATTAAGAACATGCACATTATTAATATTCTCAACTTTTACATAAGGGATTCTGAAAAACACATTTATTATACAATAGTTTTTTGAAAGTGAAAATGGTTTTAAGATACAATATTTGAACTTCATTTCTATTATAATTTTGGAAATCTTTTGAGAAAGATCGTATGACTTCATATGGAAACTTTGTGAAGAGAGGTAAAATCATCATTATGCATTAAATATTACTTGATAGAGGACCATTCTTAGATTCTATACAAGAAGAACTTAGAAATGAACCTTTACGATTCAAAAGACCTATGACAAGAGCAAGGAACAAGAAATTGGAAAAACAAATATATTCAAGGCTCATGATGCTACAAGCAACTAGAAATTCAAATGATATGAAGATCATGTTTCAAAACACATTTGAAGAATAGTTCTTAGGAAAAATAGTTTATTTTTCTATGTTTTTGGACTTTTAACTTTCTTTTAGAAATTAGTTTATTTTTTGTGTTTTTGGGCTTAGGTTTTGTTTTAGAGTTTTTAGGTTTTCTTAAACTTATATGTCTATATAGAGGTACTAAAAGCTTACATAGATACTTTTGAGTCATATTATATGCATTTGTATTCTTTGAGAGATGATTCTCCTGGTTCTTGGATTAGAACTTTGATACTTATCAAAGATTAACATCTTTGTAGTGAATCTTTATTTGACTTATCAATGTGCTAGATTATGACATTCTTCGTTCATGTCTTATTCCACATTCTTTTCTTATTTATTTGTTGATAACAAATTAGCCATTATGCCACGTGGAAGGAGTAAATATATAGAGACTAGATTTCATTTTTCTAAAGGGAGCAAGTAAATAATGCAAAGATGAAACTCATCTATTGTCCTACATAACTTCAAGCAACTGAATTCTAACCAAGTCTTGGAAGAAGGAAATGTTTGAGGTGTTAAGAACTGAACCAGGTGTTGTTAGTTCACATGCTTGAATTAAAAGGGGATGTTGTGTCCTTTAATCAAGTTTTTTGTTATTACATTGGTTAATTCTTTATAAACAGTTACCTCTCACTTTGTAAATATAATTGATAATTCATAAGAATGAGATAATATAAAATGTCTTGTGCACATACATATCTTTTCTTCATTCTCTTCGTTCTCTTCTTTGCCTGCCATTAAAATTAAGTGTTAGACCTACTTTTATAAGTTGTAATTAACTAAATATTAATAATTAAAATATATCATGTACTATTTTCTCTCGTTTAAAATATAATTTATAGAAGATAAAAATGTAACTTGACATAACCTCGTAAACTCGTCAAGTTAATGCAATTTTTCCATAATATCATTTATACAAGTAAAAGGAAATCATTGTTATCAAAATAAAGTGAAGTGACATTAATCGATAAATAGTATTTTTAAATCACAAATGCTGTGATTAAATATAATTTCTACTTAAACCACTTAACTAGACAGATATTTTTAAAATATAAATTAAAATTAGTTAATTTTACTATATTTATTATTTTTACAAGTATTTTTATTTTTAAATAGAAGATGAAATATTTAATTTATATTATATGTCCTCTACATTATTTTTCTTGTAAGCTCTTGTCACTTAAGTTATGACAAAGCATAACTTCAATGAGTAGTGACCCCCACTACATTTGTTCACTCTATAATTGTCCACCCAATAGATTGAGACATTTTTTTCACAACCACATATTTGAGTAGTTCCATTTATTGAAAGCAAATTCTACAATCAGTGACTGCATTTATGTGGCGAGCATAGCATTAATATCAAAAGGCACAACCTCATGATGCAATTATTGGTTTGAAAATAAAAAGAAATCATATTAATTTTATTTTAAGATCATGACTTATAATGACTACTACAAATTGTATTAGCTATTTTATATTACCGGATCATAGACTCATACGATGCATGGATGAATTAGGTGCAATATGAAATTAGTGTCCATATATGCAATTATGTAAAGATTTGGTTAAAAAAATCACATGTGAAAGTACATTAATTATACGTATATATAGTATGTTCTTTATAAAATTTGTGTTTAGATTAGACAATTTAAGAGGATAATTTATTTATTTGAAGAATTTGAAATTCTTTTAAGATAAATGACAAATTTGGATAAGGAAAAATTAAAAAAACATTAAAATTGAGAAATTTTAAGAAGGTATTTCAAATAACTAAAACAATAGAATTTGAAATGCATTAAAAAAAAAGAAAGAAATTAAAATTTCTCAAGTTGTGGAATTCCTCATTGGTCAGGACATAAAAAGTTCACAAGTCCAAAAAATTAAGTCTAGTCAAATATAAGGTCGAGATAAGTTGGTTTGGGCCAAAGGACGAGACGAGATGGCTTGGACCAAAAGTCGAGACAAGCCTGTCCGGGACGAAGGTTGAGTCGGGTCTACTCGGGACAAAGGTCAAGTCAGGCCGGACCTAGGAAGAATGTCAAGTCGGGCTAAACCGGGACAAAGGTCGAGCCAACCCAGCCCAGGTCGAAGGTCAAGTTGAGTTGGCCTAGACATATGGTTTAGACCAATCTACTCTAGTTGAAGGTTGAGTCAAGTCAACTCAGGCCGAATCAGTTCAAATCAGTTGAGGTCAAATCGTTTCAAATTGTGTCAAAGTTGAATCGATTCAAATCGGTCCAAGTCAAACCAATTGGGGTCGAATCGACTCAAATTGACTTGAACCAAAAGTCAAGACGAGTCATACTGAATTAAAGGTTAGGCTAAGTTAAGTTAGACTCAACAATAAAGTTGAATTCGTCGTAAAATAGAAATTAAATTGTTTTATCCAAATAAGAAAATTGAAATCTAAGATATTTCAATTATTTTATCCAAATTAATTATTTAAAAAATGAAAAAAATTTAATTAAAAATAATTAAATTATTAGATATTTTAATTTTTTGGAATTGTTAAAAACTTCTCGTCCAAACACAAGGATTCAAACTTGTTATAAGACACGGTTTTTGACCGGAAAAAATGACAATAAGAATCTCCTAATGAAAGCAATCTAGAAAATTGATTTATTTATAGTCACGTACCAAAGTTTACACACAAAATTAAAGAAAGTCTTCCAATACTTTCAATTTTAAAGAAATATACGTGTATTGTTGTAAAAGAAAAAGACAATATATGTTTAAATATACTTTTATTTAACAAAACTATCCTATAATTGTTTATGAGAAAATCTTGAATACATATATGTCTGAATAATGTTATCTATAAATTAAAAAGAAATTTTTTTGATAAGTTAAAATTATTTTATTCATAAATTAATTTATATAGAGTTTTTCGTTTTTTTTTTATCTTTGACTTTGAACATATATAAGCTAGTTTTGATTTTCTTAAAAAGTATACTTAAATTTTTTAAAATATCTATGGAAAAATTTGTCCAACAAAATGTATTGTCATATGAAATTAAGTACATTATTGTACTGATTTCTTTAAAATGGTTATTGAATATTAACCGTTTGTTTTGTTGATATACAACTTGTGACTGGAAATGTTTTCGTGTAAATAATATAAATCTTAGAAAATAATATATATATATATATATATATATATATATATATATATATATATATATATGATGAGAAATTTTTTAATTATCGATGAAATTTCATTAACAAAAATAAGTTTGTCAATAAAATATTGTTTATTGATAGGTTTTATTAATGAAAATAAATTTATTTATAAAAATTTTCGGTTAATTATAATTGAATTACTGAAAAAATGTTTGCTGGTAAAATTTATTGATAAATTATAATTGAATTATTGCAAAAGTATTTGTCAGAGTAATCTAGAATTATTATTAGTGATGAGATTTTCTCTTGACAAATTCTATTAGTAAAATGACACTAAATTCTCACTTTGAACTTTGACCATCTTAAATATTATTTATAATTTTTTATCTTTGATAATATTAGTTTTTCTTGTAATAATAAAAAATCTTACGTGAGTGATTGTAAAAGGTTTAACGGCTTCTAATTATAAGAATCATCGTACTTTCATGAAAGCCTGAGACATTACTACGAATTTACAATTCAATGATTCAAATATTTGATGTCCTAATTATAAAACTATCCTAGTATAAAAGTTACACATTTAAAAGATGTTTTTCTTTAGTAAAATACATTTTTTAATGTTTTTTTCAAATGAAACTTTAAGTAAAGAAAGTTTCAAAAGCATCTTAAGCTTATTTTTGACATAAGTTAAGGTTGTGTTTTTTTGCCCATAACAAAATCAATATATATTTTACTTTGAGTGAACTTGTTGTGGGCTTTTCACTTTAGTGCAATTTTTGAATAAAATAAACATGAATTTTTTCTGAGTATTTTTTATAAATTTTGCGTTTATTCTTATGAATTAATGAAAAACCCATCATTTTATACTTAAAAAATTGTTTATTATTTTTTCTAGACAGACGAACTGTAAGTTTTAAAAATTTTAGATATATGAGTAAGACATCCTTACATAACACAATGTGAAGAAGTCGAGCATGTATAACACGACTTCATACTTATTAAAGTAAAGTTATGTTAACCTTACACTATATAAAAGAAGAAGTTATATAAGTCAAACATGACTTTAATTATACCTAATTATTTTTTAATTTAAATTGAAGTAGCATAATTTAAATCACATTGAAATCATGTAGAGGTAACACAACCTCAATGTGATTTGAACTGAAATCGTGAATGAAATAGCTTCAATTCAAATTCAAAAGAATTAAACTAACCAAATTTATTTTTGTCTCACATGAATTCTTTTTTCGCATAGAAGTTGTGTAAAGTCAGCACGAATTTATTTTACAATTGTGTCATGATGACCTCTTCGTATTAAATTATGTCATACAAACACGACTCACTTATATGCATGATTTTTTTTTTTTTAAATTTGTCAATAATTTTGTATAAAAATTACACTATGCTGAAAAAAGCAGCACTCCTTTTGGGTGGAATCTCCTTTTAGTCATACCCAGAGAACAACTTCGAATGGGGTTGCGAAGAGTAAGAAGTTTGTCTCCATCACTGGGGAGCCCTCTAAAATAATCACCTCTTCCATAAGAGTTGAAGCTAGCTGGTAGCACTCTCAAAAATAAAATCCCTATCAATAATGAAGAAGCAGGATATTATTAAATTGTTAGGATATAATTTTATTATATTATTTTAAATCTGTCACATTTTAAAGCTGTCACTGTTCAAGATATAAAATATAGTCATAATAAGATATTGAAGTGAATATGTTAATTGCATGGGTTTTGAAAATGAATAAATATGTTAATGGAAGGAAGATATTGTTAAGTTAACCCCATACGTGGGATCGGGACACTGAAAATGTTGGGCACAGAGAGAAGAAGCAGTTGTTGGAAGATGATGAGAAGTTTTTGTAGCTAAGGTGTTGAATGAAAGAGCAAAATCCACCTCATAAAAACACATCGTGGTAATGGGAATGGAATGGGATAGTGTCTCTTTCTCACCGAGGTGGATGACAAGGATGCATGCAATGCCCACGCCACATCAACCATGTATTCCAAAAATGGATCACCTTCACCTTTTTAGATTTTCTTTCTCTTATTTTGCTTTCTTATTTTCTTCTCTTTCCTTTTCTAGCAATTCACTCTGTCTGCATCTTTTCTACCAATTCTATCTTATTTCACCTCCTCATCACATAATTCAACTCTTTTTTTATCATACCCTTACATGTCCCCTATTCACAATTATCCACATATCCCACTATTTTCATTTCATCTCACAAAATCAGGTTTCTTTTCAACATTTATTGAAACCACAATCGATAGTTCACCATACTATTTTATATGATTAAATATTAGATCTTTATATTTAGGGTTAAACATGAAACTTTTATGTAAAATTAAAATTAGCTACTGTTTATAATTTTGATATATTTTGATCTCAAACTTTAAAAATAAATGAAAATAATTCTTTTAATTAAATTACGTTAAATATTTTTGACATGTAAAACATGTTTCATACTAGCATTTGAATTATTTACATCATTTGACATGTTCACATTATAATGTCAACTAGAAAATGTATTTAATATGTCAAAAAAATTTAACATAATTGAATTTCACCAGTGCAGAAAGGATATTTGGCCGCGGTTAATTTTGTTATTCTGCACCGGTTTTAGAACCAAGACATATAAGACCGAGACCAAAAAGGTTAACTTTTGGCTTCGGGTGTTACCCGAAGCCATATCTCTCTATTACTGCCTCGGTTCTGATACAACCGAGGCCTAAGACGATCAAAATTTAAAAAAAATTCAGAAACGAATGGGGTTCTGGAATGCGTCCCTTCCTCACAAACCTCAACACCCAATCTCAATCACCTGCACAAAATCACCAAACCAGAGGCTGTCAAACCAGATTCTTGTAGCGAGTCCAGATCAGTCTTCAACCACACTCAGATCTGCGAGTTTCTCTTCAACCACACTCAGTTCGAGCGACTGCGGCGGGATTTGCTGAGCGCGTTTCCGGAGAAGTCTTCGCTGGGGGAAGCGAGACGGGGGTGGTGTACACGACGTCGTTGCGGGGTGTGAGGAAGACGTTCGAGGACTACAACAGGGTGCACCGCGTGGTGTTTGACGAGCGCGACGTGTCGCTTCACAGGGAGTTTCTCCGGGATGTGAAGGAGTTGGTGGGTGAGGCGGTGGCGCTGCCGTGGGTGTTCGTGAAGGGGAGGTACATGGGGGTTTGGAGGAATTGGTGGAGCTGAACGAGAGTTGTTTGGATTGTGGTGGAAGTTGCAAGATTGTTGTGGATGGGGTTGAGAAACAGAGGTGTCCCGCATCAAGGATGAAGAAGAAAGAAATTTCACCCTGCGACTTTAAGGTTTCTGCACAGATTGAAGAAAGGAAAATTTGGGTCTAAAGCTGGCCATTTTAACTGGCTGTATTACCTCGGGTTCAAACAACCGAGGCATATAAGGCCTTACTGCTTCGGGTCAGTATCAATCGGTGCATAAAGCTTTTGTTTTAAATTTAAAAATCCAAACGGTAGGAAGGGGGAAATTTTGGAGAGGCTTTAGGCCTCAGGTCTCTCAGAACCGAGGCATAAAACTAGTTTCTGCTTTGGGTCAACAAGTAACCGGGACATAAAATGTTGCATAAATTACAAAACTTCCACCGCATGTTTATATGCCTCGTTTCCACTATAATCAAGGCATAAAGTCCGAAGTAAAAAGCGTAAAATGCACTAGTGTTTAAAGAGCTATATCATTTATTTTTAAAGTTTGAAAATCAAAATGTATTAAAATTTCAGATAAGTGAATTACAATTTCACGTTAAAATTTGGGAACTAAATATATTTAACCCTTATATTTATTTGTTTGAAAAACATTTGTTTATCTATAAAAATAAAGGTTTAATTATTCTTTTGATTATGTTTTTGTTCAAAAATGTCAAGTTGGTCATCCATTTTATTTTAGTCTCAATTTGTTTCCGAATTTTGAAAAATTGATGTAATTTGATCATTTTTATTAAATGTTTTAAAATAAATCAACAATCTTTCTTTAAAATTGAAGTTATTAATAAGAATGATGTGTTTTATTAGTGTAATTAACGTAATGCAACTTAAATCACAAGAGCTTACAAGAAAAATAATGTAGGGGACATATAATATAAATTAAATATTTCATCTTCTGCTGTTAAAAATTATGCATACTCTTCTTCTACATCACCTCAAAATACAAATCAGACTAAATGTTTTAAGGTTTGGAGTTTGGTCATATTCTATCTAATTCTCTTAACAAAAGATATGATAATAATAAGTGTAATTAACGTAATGCTAGTTTGAATTTAACTTGGTTTCACATATGTTCTAACATGGATGCGAAAATCCACATTTAACTTAATTTGACAAAAAACTAAAATGTTGTAATATGTAACTTTGAGCTTGTTCATTAAAAGAAAATGGAAGGAAGTTTGAATGAGATAGAAGTAGCAAATTGATTGACCTTATCATATTAGGAGTGAAAGCAATGGAAAAAGGAACTGAGGGCGCAAAATCTTTTAGACCTTGAATTCAAAAGAAACTGGCTTTGCATATTTTTTGAGTGAATGAATATAACCCACGTATTCACCTAGCGAAGAAGTGGTGAATCTTTGCAAAGTTGTGAAACCAGTAATAGGCAACCATCTTCTATATGCTAGCACCCAAAAGTTCCTCACATGAACTAAGAGCCGTGTGAAATCCACATTCCTTTATTTCTTTATTGGGTTCCAAACCAACCGCATCAGGTTCACATCCTGACAGGGATGGAACTCAAAAGCTTCAATTCAGGTTTAGACTTTGTACTTCCTACATGTGTTTAGAGACATCGGATAACCATTGCTTATTGCTCACACTCTGGATAAGGCATTTATTTAGTCAAAACCTTAGCATACGACACACTCACAACACTTTCTCCGAGTAGCATCTCAATACATGTTCGATACACTTTCAAGGAATAACAATTGGGAATTATTTTTGTCTGCTACCTATCAAATTCATTAAGGTGCTAATTTCTTCCAAAGTATCAGTTCAACAATAATACAAGTCGTTAGCATTAGATTTGGCACAGTGATTAGCGTATCAAGATCTCTGTGGTGACATAAATTTGTGCAGAGTTGGGGGTGAGAGAAATAAGTGCATCAAATCACCCAACTGCATATAAGACATGTTTTAATTTTGTTGGGCTTAGAATAATTTTAAATGTATTTGTCATTGGATCTCTAACACGTCCCATTACGTCGAGACATATCGAGTATGAGATTAGACATGAATGGATAATCTTATAATGCGTGATAAGATTGGTCTAACAAATAACAAATCTCGCTAAAATAGATTCTAACATATGATTTTAATAACATATTAAGAAGTGAATTTTAAACCTAACTCGATCCAACAAAATCGACTTGTAAGATTTACACCTACTTATATACTATAAACTTATCTTTAGTCTGTGGAATCTACTACAAATATATTAGTCGATGGTGTCTTATAGATAGTTAATGTGTTAATCATTTTAATCTGTTTAACACACCGATCAAGAATATGTGAGTTGTATTGTCAATTACATGAATAACACAACAAGAACATATGTATGTTAGTTTATTCATAGAATAAATTTGTTGTTCACAACATTTAATGAAGGCTTTAAGTTTTGATAATTGTGTGGTGAGAGTGGGTAGACATGATTGGTAGGATAGAATTCATGTTGAAAGAAGATACTTAAAGAGGATATGAGAGATATGATAGTAAACTATGGATTGGGAAATCCAATGGAAAGAGAAAGTGGTAGGTGAGACTTGGTGTAGGTAAAAGTGGGATGGCATCCCAACAAGGAATCAACAATTTATGTGTTCTGAATTGGAAAAGGAGAGGAATGGGGCAGAGCCGTACTGCTTTGGCACTTATCTTGTGCAATCTTTTTGCATATCTAACAACAAGATTCACTTTTGCCTCTTTGGATGCGACTCATGGCCTAGCTATCTGTGGCGACCTGCAAATTCCAAAATTAACTTCGCCATGATTGCAAGCGTGGAACAAGAATAATGCTCTTACTTCCAACAATATCTTACACACTCTTTTTAAGATTTACCCACATCTTTTTTTCAAAACTATACCTATTCATTAGCTTCCTATTTCTCCCTCATTTTCTCAACCTTGCATTTTTTTTCTTCCAATTCATATCATCACTACTTCTGAAACATTCCGACCCATAAAGCAATGGCACCTAATAACTCAACTAATAACTTGGGGTTGCCATTTCACCACACAATATTCCTTACACCACTTCCACTTATAGAATCTGCTTTCTCTAATCTTTCTTCTGTACTAATTAATCATTATGAGAATAACAACTTTTTCTTCAATGCAAGACTTTTGCTATACTTTTAACGCAGTTTTCAAAACAGGCTTTTTATCGTTACAACTTCATTAAAAGCTACAAATCCTTCCTTGGAGTCACTTTTTTCGTAGATATGTATTCTCTCTGCTAATGCAACCACGTTTACATCAGGTAGGACTACCATCAATAACAAAATTCTTATTCCCTATGTCTGAGACACCTATATATATCTAAGATTCAAATCCAAACATCATTAATTAAATCGATGCTCTTCTGTGCTTCTGCTTGAAAATGCTAATCCAACATGACATGACCACAATCTGCAATCACTGTTTCAGTTGATTCTTAAATAGGAAAAAAATACAATGTCATGTCACGAGCTACCCGTGTACGTTTTTAGATATTCATTGCTTATTTTCCATTAGATAAAACATTAATTTCTGTAATGGAAACGGAAATAACAACTTGGGATAAAAGAATGATATGTCGGTACGTTTTCGTGCACAAATTTAGATGTTATATGATTGGATTCAATGGAGCCTGTTCATTAGGCTGCGCATGATATGCAATAGTTTTATGGATAGTCTTATACCATTTATATATGCAGAGAAATGTTTTCGTTTTTTCCTCAAATCTAAATTCCCACGCTTGAACTTGTTTCATTGGTCATAGGGAGTCAAAGAAGGGAAACAAAGTTTTTTGTTTACGTTTTTTAACTCATGATTGTAATAATTGATGCATAAAAATAACATTAATATAATATATGATAGCCCTTATGCTACTTGATATGGTATTTTCCTTGCAATGGTCCTCGCAGCCGATTAAGGTAATATGTTTGTTGGAGCGCGTTTGTTAAACATTAAGATTATATATAAACAAAACTATAGGTGACAAAACATGTGAATTACTTCCCTTTTCGCTTCTTCTCTTATTATTAATTAATGTTTCTAATAAAATAAATTAAAATAATTTTTATTTTTATTTTTTATTTAAAAAAAGTTGTCGGATCAACTATAACTTATTCTTTTTCTAATTTTGGTGTATTAATGTTTGTTAGTCCAAGAGTTGAACTCACAACCTCTCACACCTCCCACCTTCTCTTACACTACTTTTTTTGGATGGATATATTATTCACAAGGAATGGTAAGAGATAACTAAAAAGTAGAGTTGTCAAAATGGGCCGTCCGACCTGGTCCAACCCGACCCACCACGGGTTGGTCACTTAGTGAGCCAACCCAACCCGGCTCACTTATTAGCGAGCCAAAAAAATTTGAACCCGGCCTCGTCCCACCACGAGTTGATGGGTTAAACGGGTTGATTCACTAGCCCACTTAATTAAAAAAATATAATTTTTTTTCTTAAGTTAGAAATTATATTTCAGATTAAAATTTAAATAAACTTGAATACAATCTCAATATAATCCAGAATGATGTTAAACTCCAATACAAACCAAAACAAATAAATAAAAATACAAATTACTATCTAAGATCAAAGCATTCTTGTGACTTACTCAATCTTTTATTTAATGCAATACCTTTTTCAACAAACTAATTATAGTTTTTTCAATAATTATATTTTTATTAGTTGAAGCTAGGTTTCCATTTGCCAACCAACCAATGTATTTGGTTACAAAACAACCTAACATTGCAAAGTCCAACATAATGTGTATCACCATGCGAGTTGGTGGGCCAACCCGGCCCATCATGGATTCAACCCGGGTGAGCCGGGTTCTTGGTGGATCGGGTCAAAAATTGACCCGTACTGAAATTTGTAAAAAAATTTCAACCCAACCTGGCCCGAACTCGTGGTGGACCGGGTTGACCCACGGGTTCTGATCCACTTTGATGGCTCTACTAAGAAGTGAGTAGCGTGTTCTTTTAGAGAGATGATACAAGTGATGAGAGAAGATGATTAGGAGGATTCACTGAGAATTCAATCTCACTATCCATAGTGAAATTAGAGGGTGATACAACTGAATTTATCAAATTACCCTTCATTATTTAATTTTTGTTGTATTTGATTTAGCTGTTAAAATCAATATACATGGTTTCACTTCACTTTTTTAATTCTATGTTAATGGTAATAATAATTTATTATGGTTATAATAAAAAATTATTATTTCTAAAATTACTATTAAAAAGAAAAAAAAATTCCATGTAAATAAATTATTTTCCACCTTATATATTAAATTTATTTTCATACAAAATATATTGTATTATTCATCTTTTTATAAATAATTTTTTTATATTTTCAATCATTCAATAAAATTTATAAAATAATTTTAAATTATTTATATATAATTTATATTATCTATAACAATAGGGACATTTTGGTAATGTAATTTTTTTTTCTATTAAAAGTTGTTTTTAATATATCACATTAGTCAATTCAGTCACAGACTTTCACAAATTTTACTCTCTAATCCACTCTAGAATTACCTCTGAATCCCTTAAAAGAAATAATACCAACTTTACTCTCTAATCCTTTCGATCTCTTCCTCTTTCTCTCTCCTTAATCATTCCTCTCAAAAGAACACACTCTCAAAAGAACACAGTCTTATAAATTCCACCAAAACCAACCTTATTTCTTCAAACCTATAACTTACTCTCTTTCTAATTTTGGTGTGTAAAAGTTACATATTTTTTCTTTAACTTAAAGTCTTTCTAATTTTGGTGTGTTAGTTTTTGTTAGCGCAAGAGTTGAACTCATAACCTGTCTTACCTCCCACCATCTCTTATAAACTCTATTAAATCAACCTTATTTCTTCAAATTGTTAGCAAGAGATTGAACACACTACCTTCTCTTCCTTCTACCCACTAGACCACCTTATCATTCCTGAAATTGATATGTGCTTTAGTGAAGAATTAAGTTCCTTTTACAAGTTAAAATAGAGAAGTTATTTTTATTTATCGATAAAATATTTTAAATAAATATAAAAATATGTTGGATTATTTAGGAAGAATTAATGGAAGAAGTAAAAGAAATACCAACTTAGAAAAAAAAAAGGTGAATGGTAATATTAATCAATATAAAATATATTTTTTTTAGTCGATAGACATCATGGGTCGATAATGTAATTAAATTATATTTTTAACTAACCCATTTAATAATGTATTTTTTGAAAAAAAAATTAACATATACAGCGTGTATTTCTATATTTAGTTAATTTTTTTCTGATTAAACTTCTATATGTATAGGGTGTAGATGAGTTGGATTGAATTTAATCACATCTATCATTTAACTCAATAAAATAATTTTGAACTTGGATTCTGTCATCTTTTTTAATAAATTGATCCTTAATCAGGTTGAATTGTTAGGTCATTTGGTCATTGGTTTTGATTTTTTTTCTTTGTTAAAATTATTTCAAAATATTTTTAAAATTTTTGAAATAATTTTAATTATTATTATTATTATAACTATTTGATAGTTTTAGTTAAGTTGAGTATCAATTCAATATACAAAATCCACGACTCAATACGTAGGAGATCGGGTCAAAATGAGTTAGGTTAAGTTTGATTTAATAATAAAGAAACTCCAATTCAATTTGAGTTAGATCAGATTGATTTGGATTGTTGAGTTATTTGACCAAATTAACATTTCTATTTATATGTTTAAATAATCTATATATTCCTATATTCTAAATTGTAATAAAAAAGAAATTAAATTTTTAATTTGGAAAATGAAGCATGGAGGGTGGCGCAAGGAAAAAAAGGATAGAAGCGGTAGAGCATAAATGTGTTTTTAACTCATTTTCACGACGATGATAGAGTTATTGTTAGACATGTCAAAGTGAGTTAAGCTGGCTCACACGGGTTGACTCACCATGAGCTGGGTTGAAAATGAGTGAATTCAACCTGACTCATTTTATGGTGAGCCAGAAATTTTGTTACCCGGCTCAACCCACCACGAGTTGGTGGGTTAAGTGGGTTGGTCCTAGAAAAAGTATTTATTTATTTATTTTTTAGTATTCAAATATTTAAATAAATTTTTAAGTAAACCATGAGATGACAATCATAGTAAAATCAAAAACCAATATTTTGATCAAAAACCAATATATGAAGAATTATTTTCAAGAAAGTATCCTCTAAGAAAGAATGACTAATATTACAAATCTTCTGCTATTCAACAAAATATAAATTAAAAAACTATACATTTTTTTCATGCTAATTTAGAAAAAATTGTTTATAAGACCGTTACTTAAGTAATTTACTATAAAGATTATAATTAAAGATTAAAGTATCAACATATATAACTTGACAATCAAATTAATTAAACATTCAAACTATTCAAATATAATTAAGCAACATTCTAGCATTTAAAAATATGAAATTGTGAACAAATATAATAGGAGTAGTAAATAATTATTAAAAAAATAAAAAATTAAAAAAAATTAAAAAAAAATTGTAAAAAAATGTTGGTGGGTTAAGTGAGCCAACTCACCTTCAACCCGGCTCGAACCCGTTTAACCCGTGGGTTAAGTGAGCCGGGTTGAGTTCAACCCACTTTTGAAAAATTTGAATTTTTCTCAACCCAACCCGGCTCGAACCCGTGGTGAGCCGGGTTGGCTCACAGGTTGAAACCCATTTTGACATCTCTAGTTATTGTCGTGAAAAAAGACATGCGGTAGTTTTGTAAATGAATGCATTTTTAACAATAATTTTAACGGTTATCGTTAAAAGTAATAATTTTAAAAGGTAACAACAATTATTACTTATAAAATCATGATTATGTCAAAGTGACACGGGTTGGCTCACCATGAGCCGGGTTGAAAATGAATAAAAATTCAACCCGACTCATTTTATGGTGAGTCAAAAAATTTGCAATCTGACTAAACCCACAACGGGTTGATGGGTTAAGTGAGTTGACTCACCAACCCACATAAAAAAATTATTTATGTATTTATTTTTAAGTATTTAAATATTTAAATAATTTTTTAAGCAACCCATGATATAACAATCATAGTAAACTCAAGAACTAATGTTTTCATCATGCTCACCACCAATATATGATGAATTGTTTCCAAGAAAGTGTCCATATAGTCCAAGAAAACATGGTTAATATTACACATTTTCCGTCAAGCTATTCAACAAAATATAAATAAAAAAACTACATGTTTTTGTCATGCTAATTTAGAAAAAAATGTTTATAAGACGGTTGCTTGATTAATTTACTATAAAGATTATAGTTAAAGATTAAAGTACCAACATATATAACTTGACAATCAAATTAATTAAACATTCAAACTATTCAAATATTATTGAGCACATTCTAGCATTTAAAAATATGAAATTGTGAACATATATAATTAGTAGTAGTAAATAATTATTAAAAAAAATTGTAAAAAAAATGTTGGTAGGTTAAGTGGGTCAACCCACCCTCAACCCGTTTAAAAACATAATAATATAGGATTGTTATTATGTGAATCCAAATTAAAACTGTATTACTAAAGTTGTTAACATAAAAAATATAAATTATTGTTATCATAAAAGTACTATTACAAGAAAATTCTTAAATAATGACCAATTTTAGTAACCAAAAATAGGTTAGAGACAAATTTCCTAATTAGAGACAAATTATTTTGGTAGTCAAAACCTTGGTAGCTAATATTACTGGCCAATTTAGAAACTAATTATTTTGATAGTCAAATCTTGGTAGCTAATGTTAGTGAACAATTTAGAAATAATTCGTAATAAAGACTATTTTACTTATCAATTTAAAGACCAATTATAATTTTTTGGAACTATTTTAGTTGTCAATAATTTTTAGTTTTTAGATTGGTACCTAAATTGGTCACTATATAGTGACTAATTATTTGTTGTCACAAAAATTGGTCATTATTCAAATATTTTTTTGTAGTGTATTATAATTTTATAAATTAGATACTTCATTGATAAGTATCAGTAAAGTATCTTAAAGTATCGGGCACGAATACGTGACCCAAGTTGAAGTATCGGTGCATCATAGGCCACTACCAATTGTCATGTTCTTGTTTAGGAACTAGTCAAAATGCCTAAAATTAAGAATGGGAATGTGAGCCGACCCACCTTGTTTTGGTTTGCATCGCATTTGGTCTGCACCACATTTGGCCTACAAAAAACAGGTCGGAATGGTTCGTCCCACATAAGAAATACAAGCTAATCTCTATGACACATATCACATAACATTTGGCCTATGACCCGCGTAAGATTTTAATAAATTTGTTTTTAGTTAATTAAATTAGTATAAATAATATTTTCTATGTCCATTTCTTAAAATAAGTAATATTCATAACTATATAGTTTATAATTTTTAAGTATAAGACTATTGAAAATGAAAATTCCTTTGAACTGATCTGAAACAAGAAAATAAATATGAATGAGGGAGCTAGTTTTGGATGGATTGGATGCGAATGAAAGAGCTACTTTTGGATGGACTAGAAAAGAAACGTGAATGAACAAGTTGCTTTGAAGAAATACACATACATATTGTGTTGGTGTTGCTAGATTTTAAGAATTTAAGTTAATGCGAGCTACGAGTTATGCGAGGCGAGCCTAAGCGGACCATTAGGTCAAAATACTCAATCCATCTCACACTTTTTCTTGTGAACTACAAACTAACTCGCATGGTCCACCCTGTATTGTCTTCTCTACTTAAAACAAACATAATAGTAAGGTCTTTTATTATAATTTTGTTTAAAACTTAATTTTTGAAACTTTTTTTCTTGGAGGCCTAAAACAACTAAAAGAAAATTGATTTTTTTTTTGAAAGCCTAAAAGGAAGACTTTACCTGTTTGGCCTTGAGCCGACCCTGCTCTTGTTGCATCACTATTTGTATTGTTTCCGCTCATTATTTGAACGTGTAGGCTACCTATAACCTATATCTATGTTTTATTTTTAAATGTTTTTTTATTGATGTTATGTTACGATTATCTACAAGCCTATTATTTATCATATAGTATAGTTACAAATTGTAGTCTTTTAAGGTATTTTTTTACTATGCCTTGATATACTAGGATTGATTAAGTAAGTGTAGTTTAAAATCCAAAATAAGCGAAGCCATTTTCCTTACATTAATGACCGTCGCACCTTTTGTTGCCACCATTCGCATTACTTTGTTTTCAAATCCATCTTATATTAAACCAGTCTAAGAGATAATTCAACCAAGTCTATTCTTGCCTTTAAGTTCAATATTAAAAAAAGATTTATTTTACAAAACCTTGTAATTTTGTCCTTTCAATTGTTTTTTTAATAGTTCCCTTAAGTTGGTTTTGGTTATAACTTATAACATATGACTAAAAGGTTTTGAAATTCAAATAATTATACTTGGCGTAATGTTGGCCGGGTCCCACAGCCACATGAATATTCGCCGACAAAACTAGATTTGCCTTTCAAACTATTGCCAAAAAGACAAATATTAATTATTAGATAACAGCTCTAGATTTTTCATTTCCTAAATTCGAACTTCCGTTACGATTTCAAATTTTTCCAAAATCAATGACCTAGATTTCTCTAACAAAAAAAACAACTTGTGGATTTCCTCGCATGCATGCTATTAAATAGGGACCAATGCAAAATTCATAAAACTCTTCAAGAACCGTATTGCATAAAAGTTACAACCATAACCAATAAAACCTCATATATCTTAATTCGTAATACTAAAATCAGTTGCATTAAATATTATAAAAAAAAATCTTCATTCTTCATTTGGAACTAGATTTACTCTTCTATAAAAATCTAAAAAGTTATAAGTACTATAATTAATATATATATATATATATATATATATATATATATATATATATATATATATATATATATATATGTGAGTTACGTATATCTTCATATCTTGAAATCTTGATTTCCACTTTTCTAACTTTAAGAGTTACGTATATCTTCATATCTTGATTAAGTGTATATCTATCTTATATGGACCGACTTACTATGAATTAGGTTAAAAAAAGTTAACTAAATTTATTTTTGTTTATAAATTTTATAACTTGGTTCGATCTATTATAAGTTAATGAGTTATTTGAGTTGACCCAATTAAACATGTATTTTGTTCAACTTATTTTATATATTGGTTTAATTAATCGTAAGGTACCCAGTTTGGTACTAGAGTGTTAAATTGGTACCCACTTTTAAAAAAGTGTCAATTGCATCCCAACTTTTAAAAATTGCTTCAATTAGGTCCCTTTCAGACAGAGTTGACTAATGCCGTTAGTCAACGTGCCACGTGTCAATCTGTGGTTTTTTTGATTTTTTTTTAAAAAAATTTTAATTTTTTTTAATTTTTTTATTTTTTAAAAAAATAAAATAAAAATGCCACGTGTCAAGTCCCTGTGTGTGACACGTGGCATTGTCAGTGCCACGTGGCATTGTAATGCCACGTGTCAGTGTCACTATCAGATGTCATTGTGATGATTTCGATTTAGTCCCCATTTATGTTTTTTCGTTTCAATTTAGTACCTACTTATGTGTATTTGATTCAATTTTGACCTAATAATTTTTAATAATTAAAATATTTTTTAATAAAATTAAAAGTAATTAAGTATTTGATATTTATATTAAAATTTAGTGGTAAAAGTCATTTTAGTACTTATAAATAGCATAACATTCATACAAATAATAAATTTGGTATGAAATTGAGAGAAACATTATAAATATTAGTACTTAATTTTGTAAAAATATTTATACTTAATTATTTTTAATCTTATAAAAAATGGATTACAAAAATATTTTAATTATTAAAAACAATGGGACAAAATTGAATCAGATACACATACTTATGTACTAAATTGAAACAAAAAGACATATGTGGGGACCAAATCGAAATCAACACAATGACATCTAATAGTGACACTGACACGTGGCATTACAATGCCACGTGGAACTGACAATGCCACGTGTCACACACAGGGACTTGACACGTGGCATTTTTATTTTATTTTTTTAAAAAATTAAAAAATAAAAAAAAAATTAAATTTTTTTTTAAAAAAAATCAAAAAAACCACAGATTGACACGTGATACGTGTACTTTTTAAAATTGATCTCTCTGGAAAAATTGATGAAAGATACAATTAAATTCAGATTCTTAAGAAAAATTAAACATTGAAATTTAAACCTAATTTAATCCTACATAAGCAATTTATAACATGGGGTTATTGTATTTTATTTGGACACTTTTTACTATACGTGGGACTTTGGGTTTTTTTTTTTCGATTATCAAAGAAAAATTATTTACAACTTCTCCGGGAGTAAGATTCGGATAGATGGTTGTTGATGTTATATACCTAGAACATGAATTTCCATGAGAAACTTTACGAGAACCTGCTACCATAATCTGTGTGTATAAGCATTCGTCATGTAGTTGTCCCTTTTCTATTCCAGATGTAAATTAAAAGTACACCGCAGTTTGTAGCATATATGCCACTTGAACTTGTGATTCAAATGAAAATGAAAAAAGGTACACAAGAATTGTTGAACAAAATTGTGAACCACGATGAAGCCTGAAAGATATGGAATACAAGCTATGCTAGCTAATGAGAAATCTCTAGATTTTCATTCGTTTGTTTGTTTCACTTTTTGTTCAAAACCATATCCAACAATGAATCTATACATTATGGGTTTATTCATTGACTATTATTTATTTTAAACAAAGCATGTTCATAATTTTCTTCGTTTAGTTGAACCAATATAATAAAAAAGCCAAATCCCTTTCCAATTTCTCCTGGTCTAGGACCACTACCAGAATGTACTTAAATATATATATATATATATATATATATATATATATATATATATATATATATATATATATATTAACAAACCCTATTTTCAATGGTCAATGCTAAATTATGTAACTAGCATAAATTTTCTAAAAGGTTATCTAACTTTTTAATATTGAGAGAAAGAATATTTGTATGTCAATATGTAAATACACTACGAATCATGTTTAACTATATGTTTAAATAAAATTACTTCAATTACATAAAGTGGAAAATTCTTTTTATAAAAAATTGTATTGAAGTATTGAAATAAGTGCGAAAGTTTTTATTTTATTTTACTGTATTAAATGATATTAGTTAACAAACATATACCAAAGAGGAAAGTACAAATTTTGTTTATTTATTATTATGTTAGCATTATGAACTTTAACATATCAATTATGGCAACATTTCAAAGCTCACAAATCATTTGTCAGCAAATAAAAATTTACTAAATAATGAGAAAAGGAGAGCTCATCGAGCAAAAAATCTTCGTACAAATTCTTTGGCTGGGCGAAAAAATCCTAATTTTGCGGACAAAATGTTCTTCAAACACAAAAACTCATGTACAACGACATAATTGCACTAATAACAATTAATTAAAATAGAAAAAAAAACAAAATAAGATAATTTCTAAAGATCAAATGCATAAATACTCAAATTTAAAATGAAAAACACGAACAACACACATTCAAAAATTTTATGATTTTCTTTATATAATAGAAAAATAAGATAGATGAAGAATTTCAAACTAGAACCTTACTCTAGATAGATACCAAAATGATATTTGGTATCTAAGAAAAAATTCAAACTAAAACCTTGCTCTGAATACCAAAATGATATTTGGTATTTAAGAAAAAAAATCAAACAAAACCTAGCCTAGATACCAAATTTATCACTATTACAATTTTTCATATTTTTCAAAAGTTTTGTGTAAATTTTCTCTAAAAATTTGTAAGAAATATTTATAGAAAATCTCTCAAAATAAGAAAGATTATAGATATGATTATGCATGTATGTGACTAACTCAAATAAGTATAATGGAGTTGATAATGGATCATAAGTTTGTGAATTTTTAGTATTGAGGTACTCATGATTAAAAAGTATTTTAACTTGAGGAAGAACATCACTTATAGAAATGGCTCACATTTAAGGGGGAAATCATTAGTGTTCAAGTATAAATTGATTGTTCACATTATGTAGAAATGACATGGTGTATCAAATCGTTTATAAAATTTTTACTTCCTTTTAATACTTTTATTTGTTTTTTTATCATGTAGAATATTATTTTAATAATTTTTTTATATAATTATTTTATTTTCCAACTCATTCACAAATTTAATTTTATCACCGCAATTGTACGAAGATATTTCATGTTCTATAATATCATAATTTAATTTCATTGTCACTAAATTCAAAATATGAAAAATCTATGTCAAAATTCGAATTATTATTAGTTTAATATTTTTTCTATGTGTGACTTCAAGTAGTGTATTATGATCTTTATTATTGTATATAAAAAGGGATTTCATTATAATTTAGAGAAAAGATATAAAGAGACATTTCAAATATTTTTAAAATTGAACATTTGTATTCTTTTTATAATTTTTTTAAAACTATCTCTTAACTTTATCAACTTTACTTCATTAACATTTTCAAAATTAATGAATGTCTTGGTTTTTATGAAATTTTATTTATCTATAATTACATAACCGTTTATATAATTCTTTCACCTTTATTCAATTGTTATTTGGTACTCTGATTTAAAATTTATACAATTATCATTTATTTCTAAATATTTGACATTGAATATGTTCTTTCAATATTGATTATTTGATAATATCATGTAAATAGTAAAAAAGCGAGGGTATGGGCACAAGTACATGTATATGAACTTTTACTTCAGAGATAACTATTAGATCAATCTCTATGGATATTCTCTGAACTTGTCCTTGTTTTAATGAGAAATTCTCGCATTGATTGGTAGAGATATGAATATAGATAATACCCATTTTTTTAATTGGGTAAGGGGACAAAGACGAGTATATACATATTTGTCTTGTCCCTCTTTCCATACTCATCCCAATAACCATCTCCATTTTCATCTAATTTTCATTTAAATTACTAAAATATTAAAATTTTATTAGATAACTTAAAAAACTTTTATATATATAAATAAGTTTTTTAGGTTATCTAATAAACTTTCAATATTTTAGTAATTTATATATATATATATATATATATATATATATATATATATATATATTACTCTCTTAATATTTAGTTTCCTAACTTCTTCCATTTTTGCTATACACACTTTTTCCTCCTCCTCTCTCTTTCTCTCTCTTATTGTTTGGCTCGTTCTATATTCATTAAATTCATTCACATCTCCAAGGTACTTTCCCTCTTATCATAATATTGATTACACATTTTTTGTCGTTGTATAATTATGTTAAAATAGTGTATTATAATTTTAGTGAATCAAATAGTTTTAGATCTCATATTTGATTTGATTATTTCCACCCCTTTCTAGTATTTTTCTTTATTATTTTTTTCACCTAATAGTATTTGAATTTCTCTATTTCAAGTGTTTAATAGTATAAACCATTAATTTACAAGGTAATTTAAAATAACTTATATTTATTCTTTGGTCCTTAATTTTTTTTTTCATTTGTAAAACTTTTTGTTTTGCTAAAAAAATTATTATCTCTTAATGATTCAACTAGTTCGATATCTGAAAAGTTTTCTCAAATCTCCAATGTACTTTGTTAGTTATATAAGATTATGATATATCTTAGATAAATATCTTATCTTTATCTTTTATCTTTAGTTACTTTGTTATTATATTCCTTATTTGTATTTTGGGCTTAGCCCATATTTCTTCTATTATAACTACAATACCCCATGTGTATTTTCTACACAAGGGAGACTAATATCATATATAGTTTTCACTATATTAAACATGGTATCTAGGGCATAAGGTCCTTTAGAAAAATTTTCATTGTCCCTGCCCACTGCAATTGTCGTCGTCCACCACTGTCACCATCACCAGAGCATCAATTTCAACCGGTGATCACATGGTTCTTCTTGTCTCGACCATGTGACCACAACGCCTTTTAGATCATCGCCATCAGAGTCTAGATGCGCTCCCACGCGTTGATCAAAGTTCAATGTCGCTGTCCTTTGTATCCGTGCATGGCGTCGCATGTGTCTTCGCCTCTAACGTCAAACACCTTCATTGGACTTGTTGGGACCTTCTCTCTCTGGATCTGGACTTGTTGCATTGATTTTTCCTCTTTTGATTTTTCGTTCACGGCTTCTTCCTTTGTTGCTCTTATGACCTTTTTTTTTTGTCACTAGCACGTCTGACCCGTCCATATATAATAACTATGTCAATGTGCATTTGACTATTGATAAATTATGTGCCACTAATTATGTGACTTGGGCATCAAACGTTAAACTTTGTCTTAAGAGTCAGGGGTATGTTAATCATATTATGAGCTAAACCTCTATATTCATCAGTCATTGTAACAGAAGGTAATGTATTTAGAGAGGATAAAGAGAAAAACAAAGATTTGTTACTAGTAATGTGATTTGTGGCTCCTAAGTCAAGAACCCAAAAACCAAGAGAAGAAGATTGAGTCAGACCAACCAAAGATGTACTTATGCATGCTACATATGTAGTGGAACTAGAAAGTTGTTGATCCTTATACCATTTAAGAAATTTACTAAAAATAACAGATTCATCGGTGATATCGGATTAAGGAGAATCCCCAATAAATGATTGTGAGGGAGGATTCGTCTTAACAACAACAGATCGAATAGGATGACTATGTAATGAATAACACTTGCAATCTTGTTGCCTAGCATGCCACATCATGTTAAGATGTCAATGTAGAGGAATCGTAAACAGAAACAGATGTATCATTGATGGATTTACTTGGTACATGCAAAAGAGTGGAACAAGTAAAAGTCAAAATGGGTACAACAGGTGAACCCAAAATCTGATCATGGACATAAAAATATTTATCAACAAGTCTGTGTAATGCCAATATCATGAAGAACTTTGGTCGTTGCTTTATTTCTTCGACAATAGTAGAGGCAAGAGGTAATAACTCATTAAATTCATGAAAAAGAGCATGAATTTTACCCATATAATCAACCATATAGTTCTGATGTCGAAGAGCAACAACATTGAAAAGATCATGACAATCACCATAAATATGTTGAGTATCATTGGTGTATATTGATTTAGCTTGTTCCTAGATTTCAAAACATGTTTCGTAGGAACAAAAAATGTGTTTTAAAGAAGATTGAAAGGTACCCTTGAGAATAATCAATTTTCAGCCAACAAGAAACTCAAGCGAAATCGATAGCAGTCACGTTCTGAGTAACAAATCTTTGTTCTCCTTTTTATCCTCTCTGGATCCTTTATTGTTTGTTAAAATCATTGATGGATCTAGAGTTTTATCTTATGGTATTGGGACTGTTAACCTTTTTTTCCTTTTTTATACATTGATAATGTTCTTTATGTCCCTAGGTCTCCTTTTAACTTGTTATCTATTAGTCGTCTAACTCGTTCTCTTGATTATGTTATTTCTTTTACAAAAGATTTTATTTGTTTACAAGATCAGAGTTCGAGACATGTGGCGTAGTAATGGAGCCTCCATCTCTTCTTCATGCTCAGTTAGGTCATCATAGTTTTGCTAAATTGCAACAACTTCTTCCCAGTTTGTCCAATTTATTTAGCTTGTTGTGTGAGTTATGTCAATTAGGAAAACGAAGTCATAGTTCTTTTCCTTGTAGTGTCTCACAACGTACTTTGTCACCTTTTGCATTAGTTCACTCTAACACTTAGGGACCTAGTTATGTTAAGTCTAATTTATATTTTCAATATTTTGTTACTTTTAAATGAAAAATTGATCTAAGTTGTTTCCTATATTTCAAACCTTTTATAATGAAATTAAAACTTAGTTTGGGATTCTATTTGAACTTTGTGAAGTGATAATGGTCATGAGTTCCTTTCCCATTCTTTTCAACATTTTATGGCTTTTCATGGTGTTCTTTATGAAACTTTATGTGTTTACACACCTCAACAAATGGGGTGACTGAGCGTAACAATAAAGATATTGTTGAAACAACTCGCACACTTTTAATTCATGGTAGGGTTCCTCAACATTTTTAGGGTGATGTTATTCCTAATGTACATTATCTTATTAATCACTTGTCATCTTCAATTTTAATCAAAAAAATTCCTTATTCTTTTTTATTTCCTCATAAACCTCTACATCCATTACCTCTTAAAGTTTTTGGATCTACATTTTTTGCTTATAATTTTAATTCTGATCTTGACAAGTTATCTCCTAGATCACACAAATTTATTTTTTTAGGATTTACTCTATCACAAAAAAAGATACAATTGTTTTTCTTTTTCTCTTAACTGCTATTTTGTGTTTGCAGATATCACCTTCAATGAGTTTCCTTTTTACTTTTAGGGTCCTTCTTCTGATGTGTCTTTATCTACTATAGTCAATATTCCTATTATTTGTGCTCCTATAGTTGTCAAATTCTCCTCCTCCACCACTAAGTGACTTAATTCAAGTGCCAACTACTTTGTTTACTCTGACTCTAACAATTGACTCTGATCTTCCAATTGTCCTTTGAAAAGTATTTGTTCTACTCATAATCCCTTTCCACATTATATTGCTTATCGTAGGTTATATTCACCTTTTTATACTTGTCTTTGTCTATTTCTTCTATGACCATTCCAAAATTTTTCAGTGATGTCTTAGCCCATCCTGGTTGGTATCAAGCCATGATAGATGAACTCAATGGAACTTGGGAGCTTGTCCCATTATCGTACGGGAAATCTGTTGTTGGTTGCAGGTGGGCTCCTTCCAATTCTCTTGCTTCATTACACTTTGACTCATTGCTTTTGCGCTTTCTTGCCTTTCACTTATTATAATGGCTTCCTCATCTGATTAACGTGTTTTGCTTACCCCTTTTCGTTTTGCTTTTAATGAAAAGGACGAACATTTATATTCTCCCATTCTTGGCAAGGAAAAAGAGTCTCAGCATTTGTGAGACACATGTACTCATTTATTACTCCGTAGGTGACTTTTCTTATGTTTTTGGTGGCCTTATTCGATCTAACCCATTGCCTCATATTTTAAAAGATTTCACTCGACCCACTTTATCGCTTATGATTAAACAACATTCAAAAATTTGACTCTACTATTCCAGTTCTACTTTCTTCAACATTTACCATGTTGCACCTCCCCATTAGAAAACACCTTACTTTAAGTGGTTGGATACAATTAGTGCCACATATAAGGCTCATTGGAAGAAGATTGGTATTTATGACTTCATCCAACTTTCTTAGTGCGACCTTTTTGTTCTTAACTTAGGAATGCTTGTTGTTGTTCACCTATGGAATAAAGACTTTAAGCCATGGAGCTTCCCATGTGGGCCTTATGTACCAACCCTTCCCATACTCTTAGTCGTTGCTACTATTACAAGTCTTAAACCCACAGAAAGCACGTATCACCATTCCGCTTTCCCTCATGATGTCAAGATGGAAGATGACGTACGTTTAGATAAGAAAGCCTACGTCAACTTTCTTGCCAACCACTTTATTGATGACAATGAAGTAGGAGTTTCTCTGGAAGAGCATGTAGCCTTCCTCTTTTATTGGTTGTGTACCCACGTTTCTTGCTGTAGATCGATTCAAACTTCCTTGAAGTTTTTCAACCCTTCTTACCTCCTTCATATTGGTTCTCCGTATATTTGTTTGTTATACTTGTTCGTGTATATACCTCGCTTTCTAAAGTTGTTGATGTGTTAGGTTCACTAACAGGGAAATCTTTCTCGTCCTTTCTAGTTTATCCAGTTGTGGATGACATCCATTTTTGAGTTTTTAATTCCTCTTAATCTTGATTGTCCCACTTTCCATCCTCTTCTTAAAGGTGTAAAGTTGGCCCAATGTTACCCTTCAATGATAGGTAAAGGAAACCCTCGTTCTTACCATATTTACTCAAAGTTTTTATTGGTTAAACCTCCTTTAGATCACACTCCTACTTCTTTCCTCAAACCAATCAATGATAATTGTTGCGTTATTGTGCCTTCATGGTTCACTGCTCGATCCCCAATTCATACTCCCGGTGCATAATATTATTTTATCGAAGTTTGGAGCAAGTATCTTACTTGGGACATTCTAATGTTAGGTTCCGATTAAAAGGATGTTAAGTTTCATCCTTATCATCCTCAGTTCTTTTCCCGTCAATTCAGTTTAAATTAAGACGTTCTTTATCCTCGACTCCAACGTGTTACTAATCCCTCTTTTTCTTCCAATAAAAATATTTTGCTTCAGAAGTTACAAAGGGTTCTACCCAAATCTCCCTTATGTTTTTCCCTCTTAATTTTGAAGATAATTATTATTGTACTCTACGCTTTTTCGAATGGTGGTCCCAATGCTCTTTCAAAAATCACCAACCTTTTGAAGTTTTCAAATAGAAGCTAATTTGGAACATTGTTGATTCATTGCAGGTTACTCTTAGGAAGAATAGAGGTACATACTCATTCTGTCTCGATATTTTAAAATTTAAGAATTATCACCATGTTTTGTATAACTCATTAGAGCTTAAACACACTTTTATCAAAATTGTATATGCCCTTCGAGAAAAAGTAGATAAAAATTGATCAATTTTTAAAATTCAGAACCCTAAAGGAAAAACTCCTTTCGAATGATATTGCCTTAAACACCTTCCTAATTTTCCATCCACCTCTCTTGGTGTTGTTAAATATCTTACTCATCCTAAATGGGCGTCCGAACTCAGATCTAACATAAAAAATATTTTCTCGTAAATCTCCAAACAAAGATGTCACCTTTCTGCACTATCTTATTTTCCTTACCTTAACCTTACAAATACTTTATTACCTCCTTGGTTGACTCTTATTGATCGAGTAAGCATTTTTGCTTGATCGATCTATGATGAGTACATGAGAGGGATAAGGTTCCACTATACCAATTTTACCAATTCGATTGCCATCTTTGGACATTATCTTTGGGAAAACTTCTAACCAGCTTGTACATTTTTTGCACTCTCAAGGCCTTTCACTTCCAAGCCTTCCCGTCAACCTACTTATTCTTCTAGTGCCATTGATGCATAAGTTCCAACTACTCCACCCCAATTGGAAAAGAAAAGAAAAATGATCCCCTATAAAACCTTAAAGGTGAAACTTCTTTCATCTTTTCTACTTTGTTTAGGCCATCCTTTCATTGGATAAATTGACATAAATTTCCATTTACAGATGACCAAATCTTCTTGTGTCAGTTAGACAAGCACACCGGTTGTAACTCTTGAAGAATCTATTGAGGAGGAGGATGAAGTAACCAAGTTGAGATGCTCTCACTTTGTATATTCCTTATCTTTTATGTTTCTTTTATTCTATTATTTGATTTTTCACATGTTCTTAGTCATTTTTTGTAGGCTATTCCTTTTACTTCATCTTCACCCACTTAGATTCCTGCCCCTTATGTTTGGGTTGCAATTTCAACTATTGAGCTTGTCTGAATCTAATCCTTCTTGAGGTAACTAACATCAGCCTCGTCATTGCTTTTGGCTTAAATTTTATCTCATTGACTCCTAATGGAAGAGGCTCCAATGCACACTTATCTGAATTGTAGAATTGGTGATGGATAATAAGTCTGAAAGCGAAAGCGACATGATCGAAGGTTTTGATGTGTTTGGTGAGTGGATTGAAGTTGTGTTTCTTAAGAAATTTTTAACCAACTCTCGAGGAAAGGTCTAGGAAGGGACTTTAGAAGAAAGATTATCTTAATGAACTCATTAAAAAGAGAGAGCTACAATTTTTCCAGAGTTTCTCTATATCAACTCTAAGTTATTTTTACAAGGTTGTGCCCTCCTATTTATAGGCTTAAGGGCTGACGAAAAACCCAGCAAAAGAGAGAGAGAAATTTGAAATATGAAAAAGGCTCCAAAACAAGCATGTTTCAAGTGTGATTGACAAACTGGTCACTCATGATTTCCACATTGCCACGTGTGTAAAATGCAAGATAGATCTTTCCAAGCAATTGTTCTATGGTTTCTAAGGGCACAAGCTAGCCTAAATACATCCCTAATCCGCTTGCCAAATGATCGAGGTCGTACCCAACCAAATTAAACAGTTAAAATATGGGACTTAGGAATTAACCTAAGGTCATCTCCTAGTGACCATTGTTTTCAATCAAAGTTTTCCAGATTCAAACACAACAAAGGGAAAGGGGGTGACAGATTCAAGTTAATTGACAAAATGTTAACAACAGATTAAATGAAACGAAATAGTGATTAAAATGTATTGAATGGATTCAAATACAATTCTACTTATCATAGCCAACCAAATTAACACCTTTGTTCACTCTTAATCCACTAGAGAATAACCCACTAAGAAAAAGTTACAAACTAGTTTCAACACGCAATTAAGCAATGCATATATCCATGAATTCGTGACAGTCAAGCTACATACATTAAGCATGAACATAACCCAACCCAAACACATGCACTTAATTTGTAAATTAAGCATAAACTTAATAACCACATACACTACACGAATTCAAGATAAAGAAATGGCAGAAATTGCAAAACCAACACAACCTCAAAGTTTCATTGCATTTTTCATTAAGGAGTCAATACACAAAATTTAGCAAGCCATGGAAATGGAGCAATAAAACATAGATGAACAAAAATGCCTCATGGAGAATAATCAAGAACACAAATAACCAAAACAAAACATCAAACCCTAAGTTGGGTCATATGGAAACGTAAATTCATGAGCAAAACGAGATTTATAAAGCTTTCATGGAACAAAAATGGTTGTTGTAACATAGAAAACGAAAACCCCATAGATGGGTGTTGTTCTAGGTCACTACAAATTAGAAAACAAAATGCCCAAGCTACTAAATGTGCAGAAAATGTAAACCCAACAATGGTTGTTGTCAATAGCACATAAAAACATGAGAAAATAGTGCTAAAACATCAAAACTTGGGTGGCACCTCCATGGATCACCACACAAAGCTCAAAAATGTGAAAATGGAATATGAGGAAGAAGGTGGAGGTTGCCCACACGAAAATGAGACCTAAACTCGTGGTCACGTTATTCTATCACTCAATATTTACAAAAATGGCACTAAGGGTTGCATAATTACAAAAATGTCACTATAAGTCTAAAATGCTAACTCAATCACTTGAATGACATGGAAATGATGTGGAAGCTCTTTTCATCTTAAGATTAATGTCCAAGCTCCAAAATTTCTTAACAAAAATATCTACAAAATAATTAGAAATGAAAATTAGACCAATTAATGCCAAATTAATCAAAATTCGGAATAATGATCCAATGAAGCCCAATTGATGAAAATGCACTAACAATAGACAATTAAGCAAGAAAAAACCATCAAGATGGGCACAAAAAGACAATGGAATAAGGGAAAGTAATGACTCATCACCATGACGTGGTTACTCAATGAGCCAATTATCAAAGGCAAAAACCTACTTTATTGAACGTGTACTAGATTAATCGATTTAGTTGGCTCATAATTGATTAAACTGGACAAGTTCGTATACTAAGTGCCTAAAATACACAACCTAAAATTTATTCTATGCTATGGAGCCAAAATACAATGCACAAATGAAAAGGTGTTCTACTTGGTCCAAATACAAAGCCTAATATAAACCTATTTAACATCGAACAAAACAAAGAAATAAGATGGAGCCATGGCACTGATCGATGTTGCAGCTCCTTGGATGGGTTTCTATAAACTCCTTTCTTACTTTTTTGCCCAAAAGGTTCAAGAAACTGTACGTCTCCCATAACCCATTACTAATGTACCCCTTACTAAAGTAATCATACACCCTAGTGAGCATTTTAGTGATCGTACCATTGAGCATCCTGAAGATAATACCACTAGGGTTGCTGAGAAAAATAAGGATGTTGCTAATGAAGAAGAAGCTGAAGACGATAACAATGTTGATGCTATTGAGAAGGACATCGATATTGAAATAATTGACGTCGACACAACGAATGAAATTAATATAACTATAGCAACTTCTACTGATGTTTACCGAATTGGTACAAGTATTATCGATGCTTCTTTTGATGATCTTATCAAAAATCTCTTCACATTCTCTAGTTTGTACAAACTCCTCAGCTTTTGTGATAAACCTTCGCTAGTTCTTGCCCTTCACCACCATCAACTAATCCTAGAATGGCCTAATTCATTAATGATTTCCAAGCTTTCATGTATGTAGGGCCTCTCGAGGATATCTTGGAAACAAAAACGTGTTTCAATATCTTGTTAATCGGCCGAACAATTAAATGACCAAGCCTTATTTACTAGTGAATTTGATGCTAAAATCACTGTTATTGTTGAACTTAGTAACGAAGCTCGATCAACCCACAAATAAAGGTGCCTCTTGTCTGTTGAACTTGTGAAAACTAAATATTTGAAGGTTAGCAAGTTAATTATATAAATACCAATAAGTTCAAGTTTGAGGTGATCAAGGTTGAGCAAACTCTCGACCCATCACTTCTCCCTATGCTATTTACTCAACAAGGGGCAGTCACCAAGCAAATTGTCAACCTTCAAGCACAAATGTAGAAGATCATGGAAGATATAATCAATATTCATACTACCAAAATTGCCCTCGATGATGAAGCTACATGGCTAACGTTAAAATTGAAGGGGACTGCTCGATCCCTTCAAACCTTTCTAATCTCTTTGCTCGACCAAGAAGATCGAGAGGTTGCTCCAACAATCTCGTTGTCTTTGTCCAAGATGCACTTTTATTTGTATGTATTTATTTCCCATTTCCTTGTTTTAATTTATGTTGCTTCTATATGGAGAATATTCTTTTAGATACTTCCCATTAACTGAGATACGTGATTGTCCACCGAAATAATTAACAATTACATAAGTGTTTCTTGATAATACTTTAAGAATGTCAAATTGACCATCCCAACTAGGGTACAACTTACCAAAGTGCCTTGATTTATTTTCCAAAGGCAAAATTACTTTCCATACTAAGTCACCTTCTTAAAATGCTTTCTTTTTCAACCTCTTATTATCTGATCGGGCAATATTTGATTTGTGAAGCAACATTTGTTCAAATGCATGTAGTTTTCTCTCATCTAAGTCAATCAATTCATCATATGTTGTGTCCCAATAATCAAATCGAGGTAAATCATTTTGCCTTTGAACTCTTGTAGTGATAGAAGACTACCCTTTGAAAAAACATAAGAACTTTGTGGAGGAACCATTGTAATTCAAAGGACCTATGACAAGGTCAAGGACCAAAAGCTTGGAAGAATATATCTCTTTGAAGCTCATGATGCTCCATGAAACTTGAAGTTTAGAGGACATGAAAATCATGGCTTGGAGCATACTTATATAATAGGTTTAGGCAATTAAAAGTATTTGTAATTTTCTTTTAGTTTTAAAAAAATTATAACTTTCATTGGGCGACGAGTCGTGTAACATCTCAGCTGGATATTACTAATTTAAATAAAATAAAGTAGAAATAAATACAAACTCGCATTTATTCTTATTGTCTTTCCTAAAACCGCAGGAAATTTTAAACATTTATTAAACTCATTCAATTCCAATAATCCATATTAGTTCATATTCCAGTAAAAATACGGTTTACAAAAATCTGAAAATAAAATGATAGTAACTTCCATAAAAAGTTTCCCACCCTAGCCCCTCTCCGGCTCTATGCCTCTCCGACATCACCTGGAACATCATCTGCTCCCTTGTGAAAAGTTACACGATCATCACCGAACACACACAAAAAGGGTGAGCTCATAACAATACAAATATACAATTAATAAAAATAGAGATTCACCCCAAACTACTTTAATTCATCCAAATTGCTTAATCTTAACAATCGATACTCGAGGATTTCATATCATCATCTCATTATACAAATGAAACTACTAATCCATTTACCCATACAATTAATAAACAATGGACCAAGGATATATCATGATTTCACGAACCTGCCCGCTCGTGGTCCAACCTCTACGAACCTGTCCGCTCCTAGTCCAACTCTACAGACTTCCCCGCCCGTAGTCCAACACACGTGATCTAATAGCTACGAACCTCTCCACTCATATCCTCACACGAGAGCAACATAATATGAACCTCCTCGCTCATATTATCATGTGTTCATCACCAGTCATGAACCTACCCGCTCATGACACTATGAAGCATCTCCTGGTCAATTCCACATCTCAACATATCAAAACGAAATTAAGAAAAACACACTGCACTATACAAGGTACATACTCAAGCTAGTCTTAGGGACAATGCTTCCACGAACTTGTCCGCTCGTGGTCCAACTCTACAAACCTCCATGCTCGTAGTCCAACTCTACAGACCTCCCCGCCCGTAGTCCAACACGCGTGATCCATCCAGCTATGAACCTCCCCGCTTGCAGCATTTCTCAAGTGTGAGTACAGAACATACGACCCTCCCCGCTCGCATCCTTACACGAAAGTATCCTTAATATGAACCTCTCATCTCATATTAATCATGCATTCCAACACCAATCACGAACCTACTCGCTCGTGATATGATCAAACATATTCAAGACCATGACAACATAACAAGCCATGCAAAATGCTACAAAACAACACACTGCTCGTGCGCTATCACCTAGCGTTGCCTAGGCGCCGCCAGGCGAAGTTGCGTTGCAGACCGCCTAGCGGTCCCAACACCCTATCGAAAACCACACTTCACAGGACCCCCCTCTATTTGTAGGTATCGCCTGGCAGCCACTCTGCACCGGCAAACACTACAATAGTAACGCAAATTTATTGGTTTAAGCACTGTAGAATCAGTTCTAATATATCAATGATAACAGACCCGCATCCAAAATACCAATACACAGGTGTATAATGCAACATGACTCAAACTTGGAAGATTACATCTCATACACATTAATCTCATATAGATATTCATATGTATTCACCAATTCAACCCATGCCAACACTGGAATTTAACTACAAGTTAATCTTACTCACAGAGACTCTAAAACAACAACCATTTGAATTGAAAACAACAACAACATTGCATTTAGAACAACAGTAACATTCCTATAAAAAAACAATAGCAGCTACATTGCAAATAAACAAACAGCAACAACAAGAATTATATTTCATCAGAGGCAGCACTGTATTCACCAAACCTTTAAAGGAAATTAACTTTTACAATCTATGTATTACTTAAATATTTAATGCAACACTTTTTCTTTTTTTTATTAAAATAATATATCTTTTTCCTATATAACTTATTACTATCACCTCTAATTTTCATTTGAAGATACCAAAGGTCACGTCAATCTCCCTTACTCCCAAACATATTATAAAAAAACAATTGCCAAATGCTACATTTCCACTTCATGAATAAAAAACTACCTTGTGCATTGCCATAACAACAAGAACAAAACCCAACAACGCACTTTGGCATTATATGGCAACCAACATTTACTATAAATTCTCTTTCTATTCCAACTAGTATAAACAATTAAAACACAATTTATAATAAAGAAAGTTACCGTATCCAACCAAATGAATTTTTATCCCAAATAAAATATTATTTTATATTGTCAAGATTATATTATATATATATATATATATATATATATATATATATATATATATATATATTCTAGCCAAATATAAACAACTTAGATTTAATTACTGTTGTAAACCGTACACCAACGTAAAGTCTTGTATAACTCATATACAACTTAAGATCCTTAAACTCCATAAGAATATAATATTAAATATAACATTTTGAATGAAATTGAACGTGAATAAAGGTGCCAGATAACCTCCTGCCATCCTATTTATAAAATCCAAAACTGTTATGAACTTATCATTTCTTATAATATAAAATAAAACCAAACGTAGTTATAGTTATAAAATGAAAGCCATTTTATTAAAGAAAGTTTCACATGCTCAAAACATAAATCATGATTTGGCCTGATAAATATATTTTAAAACCCTTGTTATTTGACGTCCATAAAAAAAACTCAAACATCTAAATGTTAAGTTTCATCCAAGTAAACTCCCACATGGAACCAAATAAAATAATGGTATTTAGTATTATTTTGAACCAGTCTAGAATTTAAAGAAGAACATCTTTACAAAATTATTGCAAATATCAAAACAAAACTTCACCACATTTGGAAAACTTGACTAAGTGCTAAGTTGTGCTAGTTCATATTTAAACCTCAATTTTAGTGTAATATCAACACATAACATTAAGCAAAACACCCACACAACCCATTCATCTGCTACTCTAACAAACAAATGTTAAAATTACATACACATATTCAACCATGATGCCAAAAATTCTTTAACTGGTTAACTCATAATTTTTCTAATCTCCCAATTAAATCAATTTTTGTAATTCATCAACACACTTAAACACCTATTCATCCACCGAAACTTTAATTCCAAACCTCCAATTAATCCTCAGATTCCATTCATATACCAAAAATCAACAACTTAAAAGTTTAATTTCTCAAACTACTTCTCCCATATTCAATCCTAAATTCAACCTTTAACATCATTCGTCATAAATCATATCAAAATCACATAAACTCTAAACACATAAATCTTTCTAATACAATAACAACCTTACCTCCAAAAAATCAAAAGAAAATCATAAGATAACACATACTCACATAAAAACATAAGATCTAGTTAGCTCCCCTTACCTGATATCCTTGCTCCAAAAGCCCTTCTCGAATTTCCTTCATGATCCAAAATGGTTACAACCCTTGCCTCTAACACCTAAAAAGGCATTATTTTGTGCTAGCCAAGGTTCAAACTCTCATCCACCAAATTACCAAGCATGTACACAACCAACAAGTCATTTCATATTTCTTAACATTTTATTCACTTCTCTAATTATGACACCATGTCAGGTGTTCATGCATGCACACAAAATAATTAAACAATTAAAATCTCCCATTAATGGAATACACAAGACTCGAATCCAAGTTCTCTCAACATCACTCCACACGCTCAACCACTTGAGCTACAATTACTCATTGTCATAACTCTATGCATTACTTACTATAAAGATCCCTCTAAATGAATTTATGTTAAATAAAAATTTATTTATTTATTTATTTATTTTATTTCCTTGGGTCTTACAAGTCGTTGATGGCCGATGAGTAGCTGGGCAAGTGCCACTCACTGGGCGACGAATATGTGTCTGCAGTTTATGTTTTTAGTTATTTTTGCGACCCAATGTCTTTGGGCTTTCTTTCAAGGTTTCTGGAGTTTCTTATTGTTTGTGTCTATATATACTGGCACCAAAAATAGATGAAGACACCTTTGATGGTCATTATATGAAATTGGTTTTCATTAATAAAGGATTCTCTTGGCCCTTGTTTTAGAACACCAATTCTTATCAAAGACTCAAATATGTGTGGTGAATCTTCCTTGACTTATCAATATGCTAGATTGTAGCATGCCCATCCTTGTTTAATTGTTTGTTCTACTCTGATTTTCTTTGTTTATTTACATAATGAATCCAAATTCAGAAATGATTGTACTCTTTTCTAGATAGGATCCTATCATATAGACTGCAAATTTATATATGCATAAAAATTACATCATGTCTATAAATCGATCTATAAGGTGAAGTATCCTAACGACGATGAAGGTTTGCCAAGTGATTCATGTTGAATCAACACAATTTCTAGGTTTCTACTAAGCACCGCCTAGCGGCAATGAATACCCTCCAGGCGACACACACTGAATATGTTAGTTTTCTCTGTTTTATGGATTCTGTGATATTGCGAGTGTTTGTCAAGTTTCTTATGTATGTCTAAATGATGACGTTATTGATTTTTGGAAATATCCACGTATGGATGGTGATTTTGATGATTTGATGCTTACAAAACTATGTGGGTGCAAAATGAGTTAGGAAGGAATGTCAAATAAGATTTTGGGTTCCAATTATAGTTATTTGGTAATTGTATGACTTAATTGAAGGTGTGTGCATGTTGGAAACTGAATTGAGAGTGAGTTGTGCTATTGGATGACTAGATCACAATGAGGGGGAAACTTTAAGGTGTGTTCCTTTGTGTAGATGGATATGGGGGAGAGTGTGAAGATGGATTTGTGTAGATTTAGGTGGATGGATATTTGTGTTTTTTTGAGTGGATTTAGAGAGTAAAGTGAGTGAATTTGGAGATAATTTTTATGAAATTTAGTGAAAGATTTGATTGATGTGATAGATAAAATTATATGTTAAAATAGATATATTTATTAAGTTACCATAATACCCTTGTGTAAAAAAAGAGAATGATTTTGTAATTTGATGTTATAAAAATAATTATAATTAATTAATAAGAAATAAAAAAAATATTAAAATTATATAAAATTTTAAAATAAAAAAAAATTAAATTTTTATGAATGTAAAAGAAATTATATAATTAAATTTTTTTAAAAAATTGTATAATTAAATTTTTTTTAAAAATTATATAATTAAATTTTAAACTAAAGTTAAATAATGTTAAAAAAAAGTTAAAAAAATTTTTAAAAAAATTGAAAAGAAGTCAAGAAAAAGGTAAAGAAAAAAAAGAAAAAAGAAAACCAACGGTGTCGTAACCAGTGTCGCCCCTTTGAAAAACAAGGCACCGGTTACGTAACCGGTGCCATCACTCTCTCACTCACCTCAACACCGGTGCCCACACCGGTGCCATCCAACCCCAACACCACAGCACCTCACCACCATTGCAAGACACCGTGCCTCGCTCACCACCCTCACCTGCCAGTGCCATCCACTCACCACCCCAACACCTGACATGCCCCCTGCAACACCACTCACAACACCGGTACCCACATCGGTGCCTTCCCATCCTCCACTGCATGTGAAATGAAAAGTGAGGACAATTACGGTAATGTGCTCGTATTACTCCCTAATCTGCTAATTCTATGGTGGATGAAAAAAATTGGGTATCCCTCAAATCCGCACTCGCTTATCCGTTTAAATCCATACAATTGAACATTTCAATGTTCATCAATCCGCGCTCGCTAATTTGTTTGAACAGTGTAATCAGTGCAAGCGAACAAGCCCTTAGGGTTCTCGCACACAGGAAAATCTGGGTTTTTACCCAGAACCTGAAGCACCGCCTGATGGCAAGCTATGTGCCACCAGGCGACAACCAGTGACTTGTAGTTTTGTGGCTGGTTGTGCGAGGGGCGAACTGGGAATGTCTTTGGGGTTTAATGGGAATCATGCATGTAGTAATAGGATAAAACTAGAAGAATCATATTGTTGTGGTTTCCACACACTAAGAGGGTGGAAAGTTATGAGTAACATGACTTGAAAATGAGAGTTTGACGGTAGGAAATAATGCATGTGCATTTTTGGTAAAATTAGAGGAGTTGGTATGATTTATGATATTTTGTAGTGACTGTTTATGTATCTTTGTCCACAAGCGGGACTATTCTTTCCTAGTTTAAGTGCAAATTCTAAGGGGTGATTGCATAAATACCTAAACGTATAAATCATTGGAATATACTTATATTAGGTGACTTAGAAAATGTGCCATGATGTAATATAAGAATACATACTATAATAGTGGAATGTTGTTGTTGTCAATTATTATGAGCATGGGTCCTTTCTTATCAAAGTTAAATTATTGGCATATTTTAATTGAAGATATTATATGAATTGATATATGAGGATGATAGTATAAGTTAGGGTGTATTGTAATTCTAGATTGTTTTGTGCAATTTGGATGTGTTGCCTAAGGTGTTTGAGGTGTAAAAACCTGATTTGGGGGTGCTAAACCAACAGTTGCCACGCTACTAGTATAGCGTCTAGCGAAAAAGGGGAGGTCGCCATGCGATAGAAGGAACCATGGAAGCCCTTGGAATGCGCAGCGCCTGGCGGTGAGGAGGGTTCCGCCAAGCGAGCCAAGATAGTGACCACTGGAACGCGTGGCGCCTGGTGGCATGTGGTGCCAGCCAGGCGGTCTAGAGTGAGGTTTCACCTGACGACATTGGAGTTGCGCCTGACAATTATGCGTGTAAGTGGAGTTGCATTGGAGGATTTTATAAAACTTTACTCTTCGTAAACATCAATCATTTATGTGAAACAAAATTCTGCAAACTCTTTTTCAATAATTTTTTTTCCTACTTATTGATATCCTTAAGATTATTATTTTAATTTTTTTAATATTAGTTTTATAGTCTATATAATATATTTTAGTATGTTAAAACTAAAAAATATGAGAGAAACATTTATATATATATATATATATATATATATATATATTATGACTTAAATTGATTAACTTAAACTATATCCAAAACTCTTAACCCAAAGTCATTATTAATAAAATATTGATAGAATGAGAGAGAAACAAATATTTAACATGTGTCGTAGATAATAACATTTAGTTATATGTTTAAATTAAAGTCAATGATATTATGACTCCCATTTTTTTATTCTCATCTTTTACTTCCTGACATGACTTAGTGTGAACCATTGATTAATGTACCACTATCTTTTCCTTTGAAAGAATCAATGACCTACACTAAACAATGTCAAGGAGTAAAGGATGAGAGTCAAAAATGGGAGTCGTAGTATAATTTTCCTTAAATTAATAACAAACACACAAAATGATAAGGAAATTATATTTTGTCTACCAAATTATTACAACTTTTTTACTACATGAGTTGGTAACCCCCGTGGCATCTATTTTTTGTTTTTCATATTCTTTAAAGTCCACGCTAGTAACACCAGGGGAGGGAGAAAGGCGGATTCTCTCGAAATCCTTCTTCTTTCTCTTTTCTCATTCCCCATGTTCTTGTTTCTCTTTTTCGCCTTCTATTGGTGGCACCCAAAGTGTATTGTTCGTGTTTAGGAACCTAGCCTACTTAAGGATTTCATTTTCTTAGCCCCTTCTCCGCAATCCCTTTAATCCTTTATGTGAAACAAAGAGCTTTTATAGTTATCTGACTTGTGAAAGAGATGTCTTCTTCATTGAATTGGTTATCGTGAAAATGGAGTCTTTTATTGTGCGTGGTTATCGCATATTGGAAGGTTTTTGTTGTTATGTCTGTCTTTGCCTTTGGTTCTTCTTCCGTTGATGCCATAATGCCATTTATAGGAAAATTTCTCGCATAGTGTTGGAACTACAGTTTGATCAAATTTTTATTTTTCTTAGTTTTTGGGTTTGTTTTTTTGTTATTCTTTTTGTTGGTTGATTGTGTTTATTTCAGGATTTGTTGATAGTGAACCTAATTTTGTGTGTGAAACCTAACTACTATGTTGTGCACAGTTTGTATGTTTACATTGTTTTTTTGTGCTTAAAATTTCCTTTGTGCGACCCATTTGTACCTGCCTTACTTATATTAAGTGTTCACCTGACTTGTAGATTTTACACAATGATAATCAGATATTTTACACAAAGTTTATGTTAAAGTGAATAACTTTACCCAATCATTGGAAATTTGAACACACATTTGTACTTGACTAAACATGGTTTGCCTTATTGTGTTTTAAGGTTGTGTGCAGTAGGTGAGCCTTATGTTGTATATAGTATGTGTTTTTACACTATACCATGAGCTTGAAATTGTCTATAGCTGACTCATTTCTGCATTTTTTCTCACCTGGCTTAGATTAAGTGTTGACCCAACTTATATTCGGTGTTCACTTGACTTGTACATTTTGCATAATTATAATCATATATTTTACACAAATTTTCTCAAGTGAATAACTTTACCCAATCATTGCAAATTGCTTACACATTTGTAATTAACCATACATGGTTTGCCTTATTTGGTTTTAGGTTGTGTGTAGTATGTGTGCCTTATGTTGTGTGCAATATGTGTTTTTACACTATATTTACGAGCTTTAAATTTCTGTGGTTGACACATTCTACATTTGTGTTCACCTAACTTAGATTAAGTGTTGACCTGACATATATTAAGTACTCACATGGCTTGTACATTTTGCACACTGATTATTGGATATTTTACACATTTTTCACACAATATAATAGGTAATGTTTGTTTACTTAATATGGATTATGTAAAAATATGGGTAACAGTAAAATTAAAAGGTCCATAAAAATATCAGTAACAGTAGAATTTTTATTTTTATTATTATTTTTTAAATTATATTAAAATATTTCCAACAATAGTCAATATGGATTCTATTTTCTTGTTTGATCTCTTTTTAATTTGTCTTGTTTCTTCTTACTTTCTACTCTTTTAAGAGTCCTTTTTGTAGGATTTTAGCATATTACATTCCTTGAATCTCATGTTATCTGTGCGTACCAATTTTTTTCATCCTCATTTCTTATTAGAATGTTTTTTCATTATATTTTTGTTGTTGTTGTTTTTATTTTGTTTTGAATTTGTATTAGAATTAGAAATGTGTTTCTTTTGTCCAGTTTTGTTTTTCGGTACTTTTCGATCTATGGGTTTCGAGAGTTTTTTTGCATATATATTGACGAGGAACTAGAATTTTTCTACAAAACTATTAATTAAATTAGGATTTAGTCTTTTGGTGGAAAATAGGTTAATTTGAGCATAATTCAAAGTTAGGTTTTCTGCGGGAAAATAATTCAAGTTTAGAGGGGAAAAAAACTTACTATCAAGTTGAAAAGAACAATAGTTTTTTTCAATTATTTTTATTAATTATTAATCTTAAAATAAACTCTACAGGTTTGTGAAAAGGTTGAGACTTGAGAAGGAGAAAAATACTTGAGACTTCAAGATACTACAAGTCTACTATAGAGATTACTTTCTTGATAATCAAAACCAGGTGTTACCATTCGTTTTATATTGATGAAGTTATTGAACAATTAAAAGGTCTTCTTTTAGTTTTTTGAAAAGTACAAAGAAAATGAATTTGAAAATGCATTTATTTCTAAGTTTCATGAAAAACGTATTAGACGCATAAAAAAACAATTTGATGAAAATGTTGAGAATGAAACTGTAAAATCTCTTTTCAAGAATCATTAGAATTGATTATTTTTTGTATATTGTTGATAAAGAAATTACCAGACTTTAAAGTAAATTGGAACAATTTAAAATATATGAAAAAAATATATTTTTATTTATTGTTAAAAGATTAAAGTCACTAGATTAGACATCTTTGAAAGAAAAATACTTAAATCTTGAAAAATCTTTAAAACATGATAATTTTTTAAATATTGGTGAATTTGATTTATTTTTCAAATTAAATATAATTATAAATTTAAAAAATGATAAATTGATTGACATTCTTAATTATATAAAAATAATAAATTCTTTTTCAAATAGATATATAACTAACGTTAATAGATTAGTCTCATTATCTATTAATATATATATATATATATATATATATATATATATAATATATAATATATATATATATATATATATATATATATATTATATATATTATTTTATTGGATAAAAGTTACACTTTTTTTGCATTAAATACGACAACTGTTAGCCAATAATTATTTGCATGACGCACACCGACTAAACATCGATTAGAAAGTGACCCAGCTTTCGGTCGGTTTTGCCTTACATGCCCCTCCTTACTTTCTTGCCGTTGACCTAACTATTTAAAAAAAAAAACAATAGTTTATCCTTTTCAATGTTTATTTAAATTTACTAGTGATTTTTTATCCAACATAGTATGTATTTGTCAGAAGACCTCAAAGATAAAACAATTAAAGTTCCTATTTTCGGTTTAATGAAAAGTCTTCAAAAATATTTTTATTACTAATATTTTATTAAATTAATTATAAAATCATGTTTAAATAAAAAAATCTAAAAAAAAATAGTACTAATAAATTTTTACTAAATCAATTATAAAATTATATTTAGAAAAAAACATCAAAAAATTTAGTATTAATATTATTATATTAAATTAATTATAATTTTATATTTAAGAATAAAATTTAATTAAATTATCAGTTTATTAGTGTTAAAATATTTTTTCAATAATTTATAACGTTGTTGTTTAGGATAAAAAAGTTATTATTTATATTTTATTTTTATTTTTATTTTATTCTTTCATCTCCTACAACTTCTCACTACAAAAAACTCTTATAATGATCAATTTTGGTGGTCAACAAGAATATGTTTAGTGATCAATTTCCTAATTAGAAACAAATTCTTTTGGTAGTCAAGTAACTAATGTTAATTACCAATTCAGAAATCAATTTTAATTTTTTAAAACTATTTTAATTATCAATAATTTTTAGTTTATAAATTGGTATCCAAACTGGTAAATATAATGTTTTTTTTTTTCACTAAAATTAGTCATTATTCAAAGATTTTCTAGTAGTGTCTCGTCTATTGACTTCACCCATTGTTTCTCCTTGTTTTCTCCTATTCTAGAGTTTCTCTTGAGAGTTTTGACCGATTTCATTTTTGAATCTTATATTGTTTGTGTGTACCAATATTTTTATCTTCATTTCTAGTTATTATGTTTTTCTTTCTATTTCATTTGTTGTTAATTTTATTCTATTTGTTGAATTTCTATTAAGATTATAAATGTATTTTCTTTATCTGGTTTTTGTTTCTTGGTATTTTTTGATTTATGGGTTTCGAGAGTTTTTCTGCATATATTATGATGAAGAACTGAAATTTTGAGTTTTTCTACATATATTTCGATGAAGAATTGAAATTTTGACTTGGATTGAATTGCAGAACTATTAACTAGGTTCGGTTTTAACATTTTGGTAATTTAATAAATAGTTAAATTGAATTGTAGAAAAATTAAATAAAATTAATTACTGACAATTTAATAGTTAATTTTATATAAAATAAAAACTCAAAAAATAATATTTTAAATAAAATGTCAAATTCTTAAGTTTATTTTAAGCATGTCAAACCCGTGAAGAGTCTCTAGTACTAACTTATACACCTTTTTTTATTCCTTTCATTTTACTTCTTTCGATTTCTTTGGATTTTATTTATGCTATGAGTACTTTAATTTATTATTACATCATCGGAATTCTCTTTGATTAATAATTTAAATGACTAATTGAATTAGAATTGATGTAACAAGTTAGTTTAAGTACTCTTTTTTTTCATTAGTAAAAAAGCATGTATGAATATGAAAGTATTTAGAGACTCAACACTATAAAAGTATATCTTTTGATACTTAAGACCTAACCTACTATCTCTAAAAAAAATGGAAGATATTAACTATTTCTAAATGTATAAATAATATCTAAACCATCATTACATAGAACATATATTAAAATAAATTTAGCGCAATCTTCTCATTATATTTGACTAGAATAAATATTATAGGATAAATTAATATTTATCTAATTGAAAATTTAAGATAAATTCATATCTTTGAATATAAAACCTATATTTCATATTTATAACAAATAATTATAATGTTGGGATTAGAAATTCATATATTTGATTTGATAAGTTTAACTTTACATAAATAAATCTTAAGAAATATCTATAGCTATATATACATTTTTTTATGTCTACATTTATTTTTTTATTTTTATCTTTAAATAAAAAAATTTAAACTAAAATAATTATTTTATCAATTTTACTTTTTAGATATATATTTCTTTAAATTTAATATTCTTTTTATTGATTTTTTTAAACTTAATCATTTTTTAATTATAAAATTACATAGTAAATAAAAACTTTTTAACATGAAATTGTAAAAATTATTTAATTTAAATTTATAATTACGATAATAACAACAACAATAATAATATTTATTACATTTTATTATCATTTAAAAAAAGTAAACATATTATCAAGATCACTTCTGCTTCTACTCTCGTTTTAATAGTCGTTTATCACGATAACTATGGTTTTTATATTATCTTATAGTTGTTATCACACAATAAAGTTAAGTTATAAAGTTCTATGTATATTTAGCATATCGATGACCCAGATGTTATTGAAATATTATGTTTTTCTTTACTAGACATCATTTTATATTGGATACTTTTACTTTGATGTTAACAAATTTTTACACACTTTATATCCATTATTATTCTTTAACTTTTTCTTTTTTATAAATATAAAAAATCATTTTTTATGAGTAAAATATTCTTAAAATTAAGTTGTTAAGTAGTGTATCACACGATAAGAAATTATTTCATTAACAATCAATTTTAGTGTCAAAAAGTTATTAGTTATGATAATAACCAATTTAAATATCAATATACATGATTAAAAGTTATTAGTTAATAAATTTGTTGTTATTATTATTATTATTAAAAATTTATAATTCGTTGTTAAATTGGTCACTAATTAATTAGAGACTAATTTAGAAACCAATTCATTTGTAGTAAAACCTTAATAACTAATGTTTAGTGATCAATTTTCATCTGTAACTAAAACCTTGATAGCTAAACTTTAGCAATCAATTTAGGGATTAATTATAAATTTTTATTCATAATATTGACTATTTTATTAACCAACAATTTTTTGTTCTGTAATTTGGTATTTAAATTGGTCATTATAGTGCCTAACAATATTTTATTTAAAAAAATATTTTCCTTTTATATTTTATATAAATCTTTAATATGCAAAAAATAATATTATTTTATTTCAAGGTTTTATTTATATTTATTATATATAAAATAATTTTTTATTATTGAAACAAGCTGTCACATGCTTATTTTCCAAGCATAGTTTGTAATTACCCTTTTAACCTCAACCTCAACTGTCATTGTCCCCGTCATATATATAGATCCCATTTCAACACCCTCGTTTCGTAAAACCTAATAGAGAAGAAAAAAAATGTGTCTAAATCCAAATGTCAAATCCATTTTAAAAGTTCTGAAACCTTCTTAAGTTGCTATTATAAAAGTGAGAGGAAAATACGTTTCCACCTTCATTTAGTTCTAACGAGACATGGAATGTGAAATATTGCCAAATTCTCACACAAAATTATTCATTATAGATAAATTTTTTAATAAAGAAATAGTAAAAAGTATACTTCTATTATATTCAGTATTTTCTTTTATAGACAGAATTAGTGTTTCAAACTACAACTTATAGACGGATATTTTTTTCAAAATATTGTAACCATACGTGCGGGAGAAAATGAAGACTATCACTGTCATGTTTAACTCACGGTATTTATGTTACCTTATCATCCACGAGTGTCGCTAATTGTTGGTGTATATTTATTGAAATTATTTGACATGTGCTGGGCATATATACAAACCTTATTACCCGGTCTTGTTGGATATAGGGTCAATGGTGAAATCATGGTATGGTACAGTAGAAAATTTTAGGTAGTTTGTCTAGTAGAATCTCTTCTCTCTGTTTTTTCTTTCTTTCTTTCTTTATACACAAAACACAAACTCTGAAACGATCGAAATGAACTGAGCCTGTAAAACTTTATCTAACATGAAAAATGACGTTTTCATTGCCTTTTTTCCCATGGCAGTATTCCGCACAGTAGTGATGGAAGTTATGGTAAAATATGAATCGACAAAAATGATGATTCTAGAGATTTCCACTTTAAATTTGATTATAGTTAGATAAAGACCTGTGCCCCCACCATGTTTCTGCCTCTATAAAACCCAAGCTTAACTCAAACGGATCATTCATTGACTTGAAAACCCTTCAAAGCAAACGCATTATTCTTCTTCCACCCATCACATTTCCATAAAAACCAGCAATAGCGGGAACACAGAGAGAGAATTGCTACGTGTGTATGGAGATCATTGTTGTTTTCTTATGCATTTTCCTGTTCTTCTCATACCTTCTTTCTTATCCATTAATAAAGAAGCAGAAGAAACCTCAACACATACCTAAGCCGAAGCTTCCCCCTGGTTCAATGGGTTGGCCTTACATAGGAGAGACCCTTCAACTCTATTCTCAGGACCCTAACATCTTCTTTGCATCTAAGCAAAAAAGGTTCTTAATTGGCCTCATCATAATCATCATTTTTGTTTTCCATTTTAAGCTTTCTCTTGCATGGAGCTTAAACGAACGAACATGGTGGATGTAGTGCTAACTTAGTTTTACAATTTCTTAATTGATCAGATACGGAGAAATCTTTAAGACACACATACTAGGTTGTCCATGCGTGATGTTGGCCAGCCCCGAGGCTGCACGTTTTGTGTTGGTGACTCATGCTCACTTGTTCAAGCCCACATACCCCAAAAGCAAAGAGAAGCTAATAGGCCCTTCTGCATTGTTCTTTCACCAAGGAGAATACCACAGTCGCATCAGGAAGCTGGTGCAAACCTCTCTTTCTCCTGAAACCATTCGAAAACTCATCCCAGACATCGAAACCGAGGTTGTTTCCTCCTTGGAATCGTGGGTTTCCGCTGGACAAGTCATTAACGCTTTCCAAGAAATGAAAAAGGTTGACATGATGTGTTTCGAGTTTGTGAACCTCATTTTGCTGTAGTAAGAGTAGTAGTGGGTCTAGTTTCGGTTTATATCTTGTCTTATTCAATACTTTTATTGCATGGCGTTGAGTTTTGTTTTCATTTGTTGATTCCTTATTAATTTTCTTCTCACTGGGTCCTCCATTATTGTATGGTGATCACGATTTCACAACCTTAACTCTTTCTTCTTTGCAGTTCTCTTTCAATATTGGCATCCTCTCTGTCTTTGGACACTTGGAACGCAAATATAGAGACCAGCTTAAGGAAAACTACTGCATAGTGGAGAAAGGGTACAACTCTTTTCCAAACAGGATACCTGGAACTGCATACTCAAAAGCACTTTTGGTAAGCTATAACTCATGCATTTATCATACACAAATGTTACATGTTACCTGTAAGAAATATTTACATACTTTGTTGCTCTCGACCACGTTTTTTCATTAAAATTTTTACCTCAAAAAGACCAAGTACGGTAACAATCAGACTGACTACTTATTGGTCCAGTGACGTACTCTTTTAAACGTGATTTTTGTTGTTGATAGAAATATGTTAAAAATCACAAAATTTCGTGAATCTTTCTTCCTGTTAAGTGGGTTTCAGACACTATTTTGTATTTATCTTTAAGTTTGAGTAGTTTATTAGGAAAAGTGTGATAAACAGTGTGATAGTACTAACTTACTGGTCTGAGAAAATGATTTGATACTTGGGATCAGATCCCGTGTCTGATGAATAATATTTTTTGACATGATTTGAAGGCAAGGAGGAGAATCAGAGAGATTATAAGTGAGATAATCTGCAAGAGAAAGGAGCAGAGATTGGTGGATAAGGATCTGTTAGGCCACTTGCTGAACTACAAGGATGAAAAGGGAGAAACGCCAAGTGACGACCAAATTGCTGATAATGTAATTGGGGTACTATTTGCAGCTCAGGATACTACAGCAAGTGTTCTAACATGGATTCTCAAGTATCTTCATGATGACCAGAAACTTCTTGAAGCAGTAAAAGTAAGACTTGTTTTTTTTTTTTTTCTCCCAAAAAGATTTTGCAGATCCATGTAGGCCACCACAAAAAGTTAGGCTAATTAATGAGTCAACGGAACTGTTTTTGCAGGGAGAGCAAATGGCAGTGTATGAAGCTAATGAAGAAGGGAAGAAGCCATTGACATGGAGTCAGACCAGAAATATGCCAATTACTCATAGGGTATGTATATATGGTACATATAAAATATGATGCAAAACAATTTCTTGTCTTGGTTTGATCTGAATGTATAACTTTGCAGGTAATTTTGGAAAGCCTTAGGATGGCAAGTATCATTTCATTTACTTTTAGGGAAGCTGTGGTTGATGTTGTGTACAAAGGTAAGAATTTGAGACAGAATATTCTTTTACCTGTACATTTATGGGAATTTTAATCCTCAAAACCTTTTACTATTTCCTACGTGATTGCTAAACTGTTGTTTCTTGCAACTGTTAAGGATATCTTATACCCAAGGGTTGGAAAGTCATGCCACTGTTCAGGAACATCCATCATAATCCAGAATTCCACCCTTCTCCTCACAACTTTGACCCTTCAAGGTTTGAGGTACGTCATGCTGCAAATAAATTTGTCTACAACTACTCAAACAAATATAGAACATATATTAATTTCAATTGTATATATGGCTGCAGGTTGCTCCAAAGCCCAATACTTTCATGCCATTTGGCAATGGAGTGCATTCATGTCCAGGAAATGAACTTGCCAAATTGAACATGTTCATTTTGATTCATCATCTAGTAACAAAGTATAGGTAAAAAGTGTTTACATTGTTACTTAAATCTCTGCACTATAATGATGAGAGGATCCAGATTTTCTACCGGATCTTGTAGTATTATTCTCTGATATGTCTTCAAAGCCTTTATATATTTTAAAACATTAAAATTAGTGTTCGTTATTTATATATTTTGAAGACAAAACAGAAAAATTGAGCATTACAGAAAAATTGAGCAGAAAATTAAAATTATGATGAGAGTGCTTAATAGTGACAGTGTTGAATTATTTGGATGACAGGTGGGAGATTGTGGGATATCAGAACGGAATCCAATATAGTCCATTCCCAGTCCCTATGCATGGTCTACCAACAAGATTTTGGAGAAACCAATGGAATCAAAGATGAAATCTTCCTTTATTCATCATATATATTCAACTTTTTGGAATTCCATGCCACCCCAACTTCATATATTGATTCCTCCTCCTTAACCCAAAACAACTTCACCTCCTATTTTAAAGCGAGGACCCAAACATTGGTCTCTTCTTCTTCCAAGTAACATCATGTTTATCCTATTTGTAAATGGTGGCATAGCTCAGTACAATTAATTACTCTCAGTGTGTAACTTGTTCCAATAATAATAAATGTTATCAACTAATGGTAATTTAGTTCATCATCACCTCTTTTCAATGGTCCTATAATATAATATCATATATATAACCTTTTGAACATCAAAAACAAAGTCTAGGATTCCAGACTATTGATTTCGAGGTGTATATATCGTCCCCGTTTTCAAGATTACTCATGGATCTATGGTACAGAGTTTAGCTTGATTGTGTCCTTCCACCTCACTTCTCAAAGAACCGTTGACAAGTTAAACTCTTAAACAAATGGGGCATGAGATCACAAACATAATACTAAAATGGATATTCAACTTGAATAGTGCTTAGAGTGAAGAAAACAAATCTATCACCGATCTTTGATATTGGTTGTGGTAGTAGTGAGAAGGTGTGAGTGTGAAAAAGCCATGTGTTGGTAGTTGATTAGCCGGTTGAAAAAGGAGATGCCCTTGGGTAGAGGGATTGTAAGGGTTTCTAGGGCATGAAGGTTGTTCATGTTTGGTGGTGATGCGGGGACCAAAATCGTACATCAAAATAATTGGACCTTGTGGATTGGATGGAGATTTTCAAGAGTCTGATACTGTGCCTTCTGCATTTCCACAGTGGACCAAAAGTAATTTTCTGAGGGGCACCCTTCATTTTTGTTGTACCAACACCACTAACACTTTCATATACTATTACCAACTACTACTGTCTTTATCACAATTCATATTCCTTTTATGTGTTTCATTCGCACATGATATTTTCTCTCCTACCCTTTTTAATTGTTCAGAGCTATTTATCTAACAAAAAAAAAGTAATTAATAATATAGTAATAAATAGTTCCTGAAGTTGAATCTAAAATTGAAATATGTTTATATCTTAAATTTTGATATATTTTGATTTCTAAATTGTGATACATTTTGAAAGAGAGGAAGTGATTATCTAATAATATGTTATTCAACATAATATTGAAATTCATAATTTGATATGTATGCAAATTAAAAACTGATTGTGGATTGGGACGATGTAAAATATTTTTGTAAGATATATCGATTGCTAGAGTTAATGTAGTATTCACCAGTGCAGGAAGGCTTTTTGGCAGCGGTTATTTTTCATATTCTGCACCGGTTCCCGGACCGAGGCATATTGGGGCGAGGCCAAAGGAGGATAGCCTTTGGCCTCGGTTGCAACCCGAGGCCATAGAGCCCCTCTTCTGCCTCGGTTCCCACGTACCCGAAGCCATAGAGCTCCTCTTCTGCCTCAGTTTTCTGGCCTAACCGAAGCCATTTGTGCTCACGTTTTTACATTTTTAAAAAATTCGTTCACGTTTTGGCCTCGGTTCGCGTAGTACCCGAGGCCATATGTCAATTTTAGGCCTCGGTTGGAGTAGTACCCGAGGCCATATGTCACTTTTATGGCCTCGGTTGGGGTATTACCCGAGGCCATATGTCACCTTTTTGCCTCGGTTCTGGTATGAACCGAGGCCTAATATGTTTTTTTTTTAATGCGATTTCTGTTTTGGTGTTATTCCCACATTTAAACCTGCAAATTTTATTCAACACCCAGCACAGACCAGAATAGAGCAGAACAAGATATTTTATAATGCATCCACAATTCAAATTCATTTAAAAGATAATTACAAATCATTTACAATCAAGATAGATGTCCTAATCAATAGTATTGTACATTTCAATTATATATTTGGCACATGCTATCCTACCAAACTTGATGGATTTTGCGGGAATTGCTGCAGGACTCTTGAATGTCTACAAAATAATAGATTAAGTTAAGTTAGTATATAAAAAGGAAATATTGCAAAGTATTCGTTTTAATTCAAATATATATTACTGTTTCCCAATTTGTTGTAATACGAGCACGCACAGTGGTTGTCATCCACTGCATTATATAGTAACCGCACTCATATGAGCCGGTTTGTCTATTACACTACATTATATCAACAACGTTGCAATTAATTAAGGAAGAAAATCAAACAAACAATTATAAAGATATGGATAAAAATATCAAACCTGGAGAGAACACCATACAAGACCTTTTGCCTTAGCCGTTGATCTCCCTAACAACATGTTATGTGCAGCAATTGAACTATGATATAGGGAATAAGTTAGGATATTTTTATATAACATGTCATATTCATAAGATTGATATTGAGGTTCTTACCAATCTATCACTTGTCTAAGATGGTTGGGGGGAGGGCGATGCAAAGAGCAAAACCACACAGCAAGGTTCTCCCTTAGGGAAACCACAAGTAACTGTCAATGACGTCTGATAAGAAAATAAATTCATTGTTATGCATTAAAATGACTGATTATATTCATAAGTTAACAAAAATGACTTACCCAGCAACATAAGGGACAAAATAAATTTCTTTTCGATGTTGAAAGCATTTGGTCACATATGCTTGGCTGTCATCAAACTTGTTGCCTTCATGGGTGAGTTGGGGGTCTATAAATCCATATAGATCATTCAGCCCCATAGTTTCAGTGACACCAGACAGATACCTAAACCAAAAATTGATTTGATATAAGTAAATAGATAAATATATCAAATAACTATATATAATGACTAAAAGACTTACATCATCCATAACTGAATAATGGTAATATTGAGTTCCTCTTGTCCTCGTGCAAGCTCCAAGACATCTTGGGAATGCAAGTAAAGTGGCATGTTTGTATCTCTCCCAAAAATGTTAGCATCCCAAGGAACCTGCATCGGCTTATCAGCTATGATTTCTGCAAGTTGGAGCAATGCACCAAGAGGATCGTCCAAAGAGAGAAGAATCTTCTTTGATTGAGGTTTTTCCTATATTGATGCAATTTCAGTTAAAATGGAATATAATTTAAGTTTGAATATAATAAACATGTAAACTTAAAAATGTAGTATATTTGTGGGTTTAAGAGTCTGTACCGGAGGGTCTATAACAACCAAATCTCTAGGCCAGGCGAGGAAACAATGCAATGCATGTGCCACAGTATACACCTCATCTGTTGGCACAGGAACTAAAGCAAACGGCATGAGAACCTCCTCTACCGTGACCTTAACCTCATCCTCTGATAACTCCATGCCATGAAGAACTTTGGCTGCCTCAAATACTTTTCCACGAGCCACTAGTGTCTTCTCTGTACCATCCCAAATATATAGCTGACATGGATGAGTGTCATCCATGTCATCCCCAGGTGGAGCTGAATAACTCCCCTTTCCGCTTCTACCTGTTAGACTCAATGATTTATTAATGTTATTCAATTACTTTATTAAATATCATTTATTCAATTCATAACTTATAGAAAACAAATTTACCCGTGGGAGGCACAAATGGGTCTAGTTCTGGCGGATGATCCACTGGCGAACAAATGCCATAATGCTTAAATTGGCGCATTAGTTCTTCTCTCACCTGCGCCGTGATCATTTCCTTTAGTCTTTGTTCATAATCAGCGCCATGACTGCATGAAGACTGACGAGAGGAGGAACAAAAAAATTGGCGTATCCCGACTCCTGATCCAGCACCACGCACACGTCCAGGGTGCTCAGGTCGTCCAATTGCAGCAGCAAGTATGTCATGACGACCTTTTGGAATGAATCCTCCTTGGGAGGTCTGCTCAACCAACGAATCTTACAATGTAACAAAAAAATTTATAAATAAAAATACAATTTAAAACATGAACGAGCAATTTAGATAAGAATTGTATCTTAGTATTTTCTCAGAGATTTCTCGTGCAGAGTCAGAAGTGTAGTTGCCCGATGAGCGTAAACGGGCCTAGATTTGAAGGAGGCTCAGTATCTTCACCCTCAGAAGGTGGGGGCCTAGATTTTTTCTTTTCTGTCATTATCTTCTCTTCAAGTTTTCTATACCCACCACGAGATAATATGTGCGGGTTTTTATTTTGAGCACTTATGCTTTGAGCCTTTTTCCTCTTTACCTGTAACATATAAAACTCACTTTATGAATTAGTTAAAATTTTGCATAATTATCAATTGTGCTATTGATGATTTCAAATAAACATACCTGTCATCCCTCAGATGTCCGCAGCTCAAGAAACTGACGCCACGTGTCTTCATCAATCCAAGTGTATTTCAACAATGGATTTTCATTCTTTTTATGTCCAAAGACATACCTAGACGTCAACTTGGTCTTAAAACCACGAAATTTCTCAACCACCGATGACAAACATTTTTGTCTTAGCGTCGGCACATTTGGAATATCAAATGTTAGCTGCAAATATAGAAAATGTCATCAACAATATTTATCATATTATCAACAAAATCAAAGTATAATGTTAATAACATTAATATTATTTACCAATAAATCTTGCCATATCATTTCCCGATCAGCTTTAGTGACATGATCAAAAGATGGCGTAAGGATTGATATTCTCTCTCGTGCCAACATTCCTAAATAGCTTTTGAAGACGTCCCCATAACGACCACTAGGCTCACCAGTGTCGACGTTAATATCAACATGTGTTTTCTGACCTTTAGCTCTTCTAATTAAGAGCTCTCTCAACCTAGTGGCTCCTCTGGTGGGTCTCTTAGTAGGTGCTTCATCCTCTGATGAAGTATAATGTTCAGCCATGTATCTGTGAAATGAAAACATAAAAAAACATTAATAAGCAACTGACAAATTAATATATAAAACATTATTTAACAAAACACCTAAATTTTAACAAGAATATGAAATTCATACATAAAGTTATTGATTGGTCATATGTATATTCCTTCATCGTGATCTTCTCGAATTGCATGTACATCATCAACTAGATGGATTTCATCAACATTTATCGTTCTTCTAAATGGGTGGGTGACAGCAATATTAAGATCACTCATATTCTCGTCATTAGGATCAATCTGTTTTTTTCCATGAAGAGCGACAAACCAATGTTCAGACGCAAGATCTTTAACATAGAAAACCTGAGATGCTTGTTGTGCCATGATAAATGGCTCGTCTCGATAACCCACCTTTCGAAAATCCACTAGAGTCATTCCTGATTCATCTATTTTGACACCACTCTTATTGTCAATCCACTTACATTTGAACAGTGGAATAGTAAACATGGTATAATCAACCTCTCATATCTCTTGTATTACACCATAGTATGTCATTGATCCTACTACGAGATTTTGATCTTTAGATGTAGAAAATTGTAGCGACTTAGCTTCAAGACTGACTCCACTATTTTGTATTGTGCTTTTATCATCAAGAGACTTTGTATAGAATGTGCAATTATTGATTTCATAACTTGTACAACAAATGACATCAAATTTCAACCCATTTGCTAACCACATCAAAGTCTCAGAGCATTGCGAATCTTTCAAAACCTCAGATTTAAACCAAGGCATGAATGTTCTATTATGCTCCATCAAATGCCATTTCTCTGATTGTCTTGGATTGTTCTCTTTCACAATGACTTTATGTGCAGATAAGTAAGGCATTACCTCATTTGTGTTGTTCAATATGTATAGGTGTGCTTGCATCAACTCTTCGCGATTTTTGGTAACTGCACTCACACCTCGTATGCTGTTACTTATAGAACACCTGTTCAACCATGATCTGTGAGGAACTCCTATCGGTTTTGCTTTTGCCATGTAATCTGAACAAAACTTGACACTTTCTTCAGCAATATATCTTTCGATCATTGAAGCTTCTAGACGATATTGATTTTTCACATACCCTTTCAAAATCTTCATGTAACGTTCAATGAGATACATTCATCTTAAGTATACTGGTCCACAAAACTTGATTTCTCTCACCACATGAACAAGTAAATGTACCATAATGTCAAAAAATGATGGAGGGAAAAACATCTCTAGCTGACACAAGATGATAGTAATTTCGGCTTAAAGTTCATCTAACTTTAAAGGATCAATGACTTTGCTACAAATTGAAGAGAAGAATGCACACAAACGCGTTATAGTTTGTCTAAAATTTTTGGGTAAAATTCCACGAATAGCTACAGGTAACAATTGTTGCATTAAGATGTGGCAATCGTGAGACTTTAGGCCAACAAGCTTTAAGTCTTGCATGGACACTAAACTCTGAATATTTGAAGAGTATCCTTGAGGTATCTTGACACTCTTTAAACATAAGCAAAAACTTATCTTCTCTTGCCTGGACATAGTGTAACATGCAGGGGGCAAATAAGTGCGCCTACCAACCTCCCTTGGTGTCAAGTCTTCTCGGATCTTCATTTCAACCAAATCCAAACGAGCATTTACTCCATCTTTTGTCTTTCCCTGAATGTTGAGTAGTGTACCAATCAAGCTATCACACACATTCTTCTCTACATGCATGACATCTATGCAATGCCTAACTTCTAACTTCGACCAATATGGAAGGTCAAAGAATATTGATTTTTTCTTCCAAGGGCTCGATGCAGATGACTTCTTAGACGTTTTACCAAATACATGATGTACTTTATTAACTTTTTCATGAATTTGAATGCCAGTTAATGGAGTCGGTGCTTTGTCGTTCTCTTGATGTCCATTGAATGCTTTCTTTAACCTTCGATAAGGATGATTAGCTTGTAAAAACCTTCGATGGCACAGATACATGGTCTTCCTTCCGTTTTTCAATTGATGAGATGCAGTGTTTTCTTCACATATAGGACATGCTTTATGACCCTTGACACTGTACCCTGACAAATTACCATAAGCTGGAAAGTCATTAATGGTGCAAAATAACATTGCATGCATCATGAAAGTTTCAGAAGCAATAGCATCAAATACTTCAACACCATCAACCCACAACAACTTCAAGTCTTCAACTAGAGGATTGAGATATACATCTATGTCATTTCCAGGCTGCTTTGGACCAGATATCATCATAGACAACATCATGTATTTTCTCTTCATGCAGAGTCCAGGAGATAAGTTGTAAATGAATAATATAACAGGCCAACAACTGTGGTTTGTACTTAAATTACCAAATGGATTCATTCCATCGGTAGCTAAGCTAAAACGAATATTTCTACATTCTTCACCGAACTTGGGAAATTCCTGATCAATATTTTTCCATTGCATTGAATCAGCTGGATGACGAAGGAGTCCGTCACATCTTCTCTCAGTTGCATGCCATCTAAAGTTTTTAGCGTCTTTAGGATTTGCAAACAAACGCTTAAGTCTGGGCACGATTGGAAGGTACCAGACTACTTTCAAAGCAGATCCTTCCTTCTCTATTTGACCATTATCTTCACTGTTTCTTTTCTGCTTGTACCGTGATGACCCACACTTTGGACATTTTTTCAAATCTTCAAATTCTTTTCTGTATAATATGCAATCATTAGGACATGTGTGTATCCTTTTATACTACATACCCATCGGACAAAGAATTTTCTTGGCGTCATAGTTTCGAGTGGGTAGAGTATTTCCTTCGGGAAGCATTTCATTCAAGAGCACGAGCAATTCTGTGAAGCTTTTATCTGTCCAACCATTGGTCGCTTCAAATTCATAAGTCTTAAAATCGCTGATAATCGCGTGAACTTAGTTGAACCAACATACAACGGAGTTTCCGCATCAGCAGACATCGTCTCATACACATGCGCTTGTGCAAAAGCTTCTGCGCCAACATCCCGTATCATGTCCTCCATATTGTCTTCTTCTACTTCTACTTGCTCTTCAAATTGCTCTTCCCGTCGCTCTTCCCATCGCTCTTTCATGGAGGAATTGGCAAGATATTCAGTCCGAGAAACAGTTGGAATGTGTATTAATTCGTCGTGCCATGTCCATATTGTATAACTTCTAAGGAAACCATCACAAATAAGATGTTCCCTAACTTGAGTTACATTCAATTTTCTTCCATTCAAACAGTTGAAACAAGGACATCTGAACTTCACCTCATCATCACTTCTCCCCTTATAACGTTGCGCAAATTTTATAAATTCCTCTACTCCATTCTCATACTCAACGCTAATACGTGGTAAATTAATCCAATCGCGATCCATACTGAAATTGCGTGAACAATTTCAGTAATCTTTGAATCAATGCTCACGTTGTAATCAAGGTGTGACCCTATCCCATTTAAGAAGATTCACTTTCTTTATTTTATTGTTACATATTACTTTTAAAATACATATCTTAAATTTCATGAAATTTTGCCAGCATTTCGCATTGGCCTTCAGGATACACGAAATGAAAGTGATTATAAACCACAATCAAATATGCACCCGAAGATCAATAGAAACACAATTGACAAATATTCATGAATTTTAAGATATGTATTTTAACATATATATATATATATATATATATATATATATATATATATATATATATATATATATATATGCACTAATAAATTACTAGAAAGTGATTAATCTTCTTAAACTGTCCAATCGGACAATTCAAGATTCAATACATTTAAATTATTAGTATTGTATCCCCTTATATCTAATTTAAAAAAAATGTAATTTTTTCAAAATGAAAACTCGGGGACAATACATAATTTACGTATTGAATCTCAAACGGGAAACTAAGGCTAACTCACATATAAGAAAAACAAACATGATTTAACAAATAATTAATAAAATATATAAAGCAAACAACATATTGGCATCATAGGAAAATATTAGAATTAGGAACCTAGGAGTGCGTAAAAAAAGCAGATGATAGTGGAAGATGATGCAATTCAACGCGTTCGAAAGCTACAAGAGATAACAAAAAACACAAGAGAAAGTCATAAGTAACAAATAAAAGCAAAAACAGCAATTTCCTTAACATCATATATTACCTATTTAATTATAGTGTTTTTACAATTCTCTTAAATTCAGACTTAATGCTCTACATTTGAAGACACAATGCTCTTAAATTGAGACTCAATCCTTTCACAAAATTAATCAAAACACTCCAAACAATTTCAATCTCAATCCAAATTAACACTCACAATAACTAAAATTTAAAATTAACATACACAAAAATAGAAAATCAAACAAAAACGCGTTGGAAATTTACCTTAAAACAAACCGCGGCGCGACAATTGCGGCAAAAGAACGAAAATGTTCGCATGGTGGTGTTGGACGCTGGAACACTTGCAGAGAGACAGAGAGAGGGACGACTGGCCGGAGCAGCGTGGCCGGACGCAAGACGAGACGGCGGCAGGGGGCTCGCGTGGTGGTGGACGGATGCGAGACGAGACGCGGCAGGGGGCTCGCGTGGTGGTGGCCGGACGCGAGACAAGACGGCGGAGGCAGGAGGCTCGCATGGTGGTCTCACCGGAAGTTGCGGAGAGAAGAGGAGACAACGACGACGGTAGTGCAACGGTGGCAATGGCAGCACGAGAGGCGGTGGCAATGGCAGCACGAAGCTCGCGTTGTTGGAGTGGCCGGAACTTGTAGAGAGTGGCCGGAATTTGCAGAGAGAAATGGAGGAGCAGCTTGCGCGCGCGAGGAAGAAAGGGGTTCTATTTTTGAGCCCTAATTAAACCATATGGCCTCGGTTCAATTTAGAACCGAGGCATATAACCCCTATTTGGCCCCGGTTCCCTAACACCCGAGGCATATAACCCCTTTGGCACCGGCTTTTCCCCAACCGAAGCCTATAGGTCCCAACATCAATGGCATTTTTGAAATTTCTGGCAACCTTTTTGGCTTCGGGCCTCCTTAACCGAGGCCTATAACTGCTTTTGGCACCGGTTTTTTTTGAACCGATGCCTATAACTGCTTTTGGCACCGGTTTTTGTGTGAATCGAGGCCTATAAGTTGCCTTTAATTTCAAAATTATCACCGCACCGTTATATGCTTCGGTTCCTCGCCAACCGAGACCTATAAGGCGAGGTAAAAACGCAATTCTGCACTAGTGATTATTAGTTTCTAGCGTCTCGTTCATCTTGTTTATTGTCACTCATGGATCATAATGCAATTAGCAATGAAATTAAATCATTCAAACCATCACTCCTACCATCTAACTATCCCGTTGAACCAAAGTTATGTACACAAAACAATAGATTTAACAAGATGTCACAGAGTTCATAGCGGGTGGTGGCCCTCACCAAGAGGTTTACAAACCTCACAAGGGATAAAGAATTAGATATATATAAAAGTAATTCATTTCGGCTTACACAAGTCGACTTGTAGTTGAGTTTAAAAAAGAGTCAATTTAACTTCTTTTACTTTTTTATAAACCAATTTGTAATTTATACATTTGACTCGACCTATCACAAATTGATGGATTAAGTTGATTGATTCACTTGAGAATATTTTATTTTTACTTTATATATTTAATGTAATACAATGAATATGAATTGATTGAACTCATCTATTTATATATAGCAGTGTAATTAAAGTGTTTACCTATTTCACATATATTATTATAAATATAGTAGTTAAAAATTAAAATGTCAACCTAGATAATTAGACAAACAAATAAATTAAGCATTCAAGCTATTAATATATTATTAAACAATATTTTAATATGTAAGAATATCATATTGTCAACTTACATAATTAGAAATAATAAATAATTCTAATAAAAGAGATATAAAAGGTTGTTAGTGGTGGATTATGGATTAATCTACTTTAAATCTGACTCATACCTATTTAATTTAGAAGTGAAGTGAACTAGTTTGAGTTACATTTAAAATGTTAATTTTTTTTCAACTCGGCTCGAATATATTTAATCTACATGGTAAATTAGTTGGATTGAGTTTGACCTACACTTAAGAAAAAAAAAACTACTTTTCTTCTAACCCAATCTAGCTTAAACTCGTGATGAAATGGGTTGGTTTGAACTTTGAAACTCATTTTAACATCTTTGAAAGGAACAAAGACACAAACTCATGTAACAAGACAAAAAGAGACTTACAGAGATTATTACAAAAAATCACAATAAATAAACGATGTTAATGATAACTAAATTCACATTTTTTTCTTAATTATAAATCATAACTATGCATCTTTATACATTAATGTAGTATGTGCATTGTAAAAATATGTTTTTATACTCGTGAAAAAGAGAACTATAATAAGGATAAAAGGGTATCATGATCATCTAGAAGCTAGTTTCCTTAGGGAAATTAAAATCAAACCACTTACATAAAAACCTACGTCATAGGTAACAAGGCTACATATAAAGGAGACACATTGCTTTATTACATAGCAAAAGTATACCTTGAAGCATGTTTTGTCAAGAATATTAAAGGTCAAACCAATTTTTAAAAAGTATGCAGGTTTAGATATACATCGCATCATTGTGTTGCTATGTACAATAATATTATTTCAATTTCATTACAATAAAAACAATTGTACAACTATACATTCACATGACAATATGACAATGTCAACATCATTATTTATATTTATTAGATGATATTATTATTGTTGTCAATATCAAAACTTTTTTAGAGGTCATATCACACTCGTGTTCTTTTAATTTCTAGAATAATTATTAGCCCCAAAATTTGTTTACTTTTTTAAAATGTGTTTCGTGTGTATCAAAAGAGAAATATTTAGTAGAAAAATATTTTTGAAATAATATATATATATATATATATATAATATAATATAAAACATGACACTATCAACATTATTATATGTCCCATCTTTTTTTATTTTTTTTTAAGTATGTTTATGTTTGTACGCATTAAAAAGGCATATTAATATAAATTTGTCTTAATGAGAGTGAAAAATAAAACTACAGTATGAAAAAGGTAAATATGAATCACATGATTACATACATATACATGGATGAAGAAAATACAATGTGATTATTTAAAAGCTACATTTTTAACTAAACTTACTATATTTGAGTGTTTGTAACATAAGATATACTAACGAATGATCGTTATAAAAAAAATTGTATTACCATTGGATATTTATGCACACAAATTAATCGGTGAATAACTTAATTACCCACAAATTATATCCCTTAACATGGTTAGGTAGCATAAGGAACCTTGTTTTAGTATTATTGATAGGAAATAAGTAAGAAAAGAAGTGAAAGTATATGTGGATAATGGTACATGATGGTGAGTGTGACAATTAGTGGGGTAAGTATGCTAAGGTATTCAATTTACCAAAACCCTAATACATAATGATGTTTATTTTTCTTTTTATAAAATATCATGTATCTATGAATAAATAATAGGAGGAACTCAAGAGAAAATTTTCTCAAGTCACATTTGAAGTTGCATTTCTTGCTAGAGAATTATAATCATTTTCCTTAAACTTAAACTTAGTAGAGAAGAAAAGAATTAGGATTCAAACTTGGATTATGGCTATATAAGTGGCAAGATAAGATGTCAAATTTATAAAGTTAGTCTCATTCATGATGACCGGTATGAGATAACTTCAACAACAAATGCATCAAAGTTCAAGTCAATCTCATAATCAAAAAGATATTGTTAAGCTAATTAAAGATATTTATAATTATAGAAAGGATAATGAGAGACTAAGTCAACAATTACAATGACTTGTTAATATCATTTTTTAATATCATCTTTCTTTCCCTTCCGCTCGATGTACAAAACATATTTTAAGAATAAAAACAAAAGAAAGAACAATAAAAAGACTCGTTACTGAAACCAACCTTAAAATTTAGATTATTCAAATTTCTATTGTTAAATCATTTTGTTGAGAATTACCCTAAATTGTTTTCATTTACTTTTTTTTCTTTATTATAGATAGACTTGTCAATTTGTCTAGGATTTGTCCTTAATCTACATGGATTAGGACAAAAAAGTCCACAATGTTAGAAAGTCCACATAAAAAAAAACCCTAAAATACCAAAATTACAACAAAAAGCCCCATAGGTCAAGTTGAACCCATGGGTCATTTCTTAATAATTTACTTTTTTAAAAATGAAAATGCAAAAAAAAATACTTAAGAAAAATCTTGATACACATAAAAAATATTTACTCAATCCAAATTCAAACTTAATATGAGTAAAAATAGGTCAAACTCTTAGGTCAAGTTAGTCAGATTGACACCATCTAAAGTTAGTCAGCATGGGCTTAAGTCAAGCTTAAATGAATCAAGTTTAAGTCAGGCCAAGATAAGCCAAGATGGTTGAGCCTATGTTATCAGTCCCACCTCATATCAATTATATTTGTCCCACCTCAAGTCGAGTTTAGTCGGACCTACCTTTGGTTGAATTGAGTCAAACCAACCTTTGACCAAGTCCATTTGGACCCACACAGAGTTGAGTTGAGTCAAGTCAACATTGTGCCAAGTCGAGTAGACTCGCATTAAGTCGATGTTGTTCCAATTCAAATAATGTCATAGTAATTTAGGATGAGATAGGAGTGACCCATGTCAAATCCACGTGACAAAAAATATCAAGTCAAGTCAAATTCAAGTTGGATCAAGTCGGTCCAATCAAACAAATTGGATTAAACCCTAACCTTCCTATTAAGTTGCAACTAGTAAAAATTAAATAAGAATCAACTTATAATTAATGTAAACTATTTGAAGATACAATTTACAATTTAAAATGTTTTAAAGACACGTATTATCATGGAGTTAATTTTAACCCTAATCTTAAGTGAAATTTTTAGAAGTTGAGAATTTTTAGCTTACTTAATTAGTGAGCCTATATAAGAGATGCACTACAAAAAATGATGTAAATTGTGACAGTTATTTTCGTAAAATGTGACAGTTTTAACCGCCACAATTTACGTTTTGACAGTTTTGAAAACTGTCGTAATTCGTGCTGTCACAAAGTATAATGTGGCAGTTTCAAGCGAACCGCCGCAACAACTGCCACTTTTTACATTGTATAAAGTGGTAGTTTCCTGAAGTAAATTGTGGCAGTTAAAACTACCGTAAGTTTTTAAATAAAATTAAATATGCTAAAAATAATGACACTTAAAAACGCCACAATTCACATTATGTTACGATGTTTATAACCATCACTATTATCACTTTTGATTTGAATATTTTATTGTTTATTATTATTCATGTATATTTATAATTTTATAATTCAATAAAATTTATTTTTACTAATGAAAATTTAAAATTTATAAAAGAATATACTACAAAAAATTAACAAACATAATATTTTATTAAATATAAAAAATTTATAGTAAGTACCATGTTCAAGTATAAAAAAAAAATCATTACAAATTTATAATGGAATTCTATAACTTAAGTTTTTATCATAATCATAAAATGTTTTTATACTAAAGCTCAAATATAGTTGATGTTCATTTGGTCTAGTGTGACCAAGAAAGTTTATCTGTCAATCCTTTTTGCTAAAGAATGCACATGACTCTTGGCTTGATCATATGATTTGTCAATATTGTCTCCATCGTCAATTGAACTAGTATTTGAACCATTCCACGATCCTTCCTTTTGAACCTCTTTATGTTCAAAATCTCCAAGATTAGAGTATAGGTGTTTGCCTTTTAGCTCCCTGCGTAGTTGAACCTATTTTGCCTTTTGCACAAATAATCTACATGAAATCAGAATAAGTGAGCTAGTGTGTACTTAAAGTCTAACATTTCAACTTCACCCTCAAAAAGTTAAAACTTTTACACCTTTTAAAGTCATAAGACAAGTTTGTTCTTGTTAATAAAAACCTTAGCCTTAATTATTTTCTTAAACATGTAACCCAAGTGGAATTTTGTTTCGATTTCAATAGAAATCAACAAATTATAAGAATTGTCACCACAAAGGTGAAAACTAATGTTATAAAACCTAATAATAGTTTTAACAAAGTAGAAGAATCTTTTGAAAAGGAAAATCCACATGCAGTAATTCAAATTCAAATTCTACTATTGGTTTAACATATACAGTAATTCAACATGATCTGTAATCAATTAAAGTTCACAATATGAATAAATAAACATCAAATAATTTATGCATTGATAATATAACGAGCTTTTACATTATCATGCTGTAAAAGAATTTCATAAGATAAGTTTATGGTCTTGCATAAGCAAATTACTCATAAGACATCCCTGTCACCATTTCTAAGAGATTGACAAAGTGAAATCATTTACACTTTCCATACAAAAAAAAATATATTTTAACTTATAATGAAAGGGGACAAGACAAAAACCAACCTCATTTGGTACCATCAGGTGAAAGATGTGGAACATGGCAATAAACTCTAGGACATGCTGTGAAGATATCAGATTCATCATTCAAAAAAGAGAAGTTTCCTGCCTTTACAATGTGCCTTCCAAAGTAAGATGAGTGTTGCCATGATATTTATGAACAGAGTTAGACCATGTCAGAGCAAGTAGAGACCAAAACAATCACGAAACTTAACTAATACAGATGGATAAAAAAATTCAGATTGTTTTAATTAGAAAAGAAAGACCCATTTTCATGAACATTACATCATAGATCAATCAATCACCTAGAAAAAGAAAAACCAAAATGATTGATGATATTAACTCGCCCTAAGGTTCAATTCTCTCGAAGTTAGTAACTTGACAAACAAATCCAACCACGAAAACTAGTTCATCATACCATATGCCATCTAAATAAGAGGACGTTATCGTGCTCAAAATTTTTCACATATAGAACAAATTACAAATCAACTTACATGGTGAGTTTATTAACTTTTTCACTACTTATAGTCATAAATTTCCCATCTGTTAGAAAGTGCCAAATTAAAGACATGATATAGACAAAAAGAATTCACAACAAATTTAAGGTCTAAATGGTTGAAGAGGAAAGAAAAACCAGTGTGAAAAATTGAGAATAGTATTGTACCTCCCTCTCCACCATATCAAGTTTTAAGCATCCTTCCTAGTCACACCACAGTCCATTAATGCAGCAGATACAACAACATATGTTAGAACCCAATACCAAACATCCTAAAAATCCACACACGTTCCCAAATTTCTAACCTAATTTATAAGCCATTTTCCCTAATTTATAACAAAAAGTAGAAAAAAAACCCTTACAAGCGAAATGAAGAAAGGTTGAAACACCCATACCTTTTCTTGATCGATATGTGTTCAGTGCAAATGCCCTACAACACGAGACTGAGACCAAGATATTAAGACTCAAAACACTCAAAGAAAATTATGTTAAACTTTCTCCAGCCAAATCAAAATGCTCGATAAAACCCTAAATCAATTTTTTTTCTTAAACTTACTAATCACTAGACAAATGGGTGCAAAAAGTGAAGCAAGAGTGAAGTGACCGAATATTCGAGCTTGAAAGGTTCGAGAACTTGAAACGTCGAGGCACTTTAAACATTGGGACACTTGAAATGTCGGGGAAGAGAAGTCAAAATGTTGGGAGGAGAAGTTGAAATGTTGAAATAAATGAGAAGCGAGAGATAAGATTGGGAAGGAGAAATCAAAATAAAGGATCGTGAAAGTGAAATGCAAAGTTGAGAATAAGGGAAAAAAATCCGGAAAAAAACTGAGAGGGAAAATTTTCAAACGTAAGAGGAAATTTGAACCCGAGAAAATTTTAGTATTTAGATTTATTAAAATATGTCGGTTAAAATGTTGTATTTTACATGTAAAATATGGCGGTTTAAAAAGTGGCGGTTAAAATCATCATATTTTACATGTAAATTGTGGTAGTTAAAAAATCGTCGTATTATATTATAAAATGTGGCGATTTTTAACAACCGTCATAATAAAATCGTTACAATTTACATGATTTTTTATAGTGATGTATTTAGAAGTAGTTTGAGACTAATGTTGATATAACTGATCGTATATATCGATGATTTTGAATTTAATTAACAATACACACGCAGTTTTTTTATTTAAATAAGTGTTTGAATCTAATATTAAACATTTGAGATTAAATATACGATGTCAAATGAATTGTATTTCACATTTGAAATATTCAATTATACAAGTATAATCTATACAAGTATAATCTTGCGTTACTTATATATTGAACAAGTTCTCATACTATCCACAAAGATATGCTTAGGCATGTTGGTAATTTATTCGAAAAATTTGCAATGTATTGGTTCCTAAGAAAGCTATCGCGAACCTAATTTGTACATAAATTACCGACGGATTTATTCAAAAGTAAATTAAAAAAGCATATGGAATAATTTTTTTCTGTCATTTCGACTATAAATTTTATTTTATTTTAAACATAAATAGACTTTCTTATTTGATATTATACTTATTATTTTGTAGTTCTTATAAAAATTCTACTTTACTCTAACATAGTTGTCAAGCGTTTTATTTCAATAGTTTTTAATTAATAATTGTTGTAAGAAATATTAATTACAAAACATTTAAAACTAAAAAGACAAAATAATTGAATCGGATAAAATATTAAACTATTATTGTTACACAATCCAAAATTTATTTACACCTTACTTTTCTATGATAGAAGAACTTTATATAAATCTATTATATAGTAAGTTGTTTTAATAAAAATTTATTATATTAAAAATTGATAGAATAATACAAAATTATTAAAATATAAATAAAACCTAAAACTTATTTAAGTCCATAGTACATGACTTTTTAAAATTGTAACTACCCCGATAATTTTCCATCATCTCTGTTTAGCCCCCGACCTAACTGTGTCAAGACCCAACTCATTCCCTTTTCTCAATAAATTAGATTTTTTTTTTTAACTGGACCAAACTCTATGTAAACCATTTTAGTCATTTTAATAAACTTAGGGAAAAAGAAACTAAAAATAATTTTAGATTAAAAATTAAAAACACATTTAATTATTCTAACAATTTAAGTCACATTGACAAAAACTAATTTTAGCTTTATATATATATATATATATATATATATATATATATATATATATATATATATTAATTATAATTCATGTATATTTTTATATATTTTATTTAATTTTAAGTATAATTATTATTTTATAAAATAAAATAATATATAAAATATATTTAATTATGTTTTAAATCTTTGATAAATTATAAAATTTTAAATTAATAAAATGACATATAATAAATATAACTTGACAATATAACAATCACGTAAGTCACTTATCGGTCCTATCACTTGATTAATAGAAAAATATTAAAAACATGACTTTAATAAAAAAATTAAATTTATTGAATATTTATTAGATCACAAAAATTTATCATAAACTCAAATATTTTCAAATTTATCAGAAAAATAAATAATTAAACCTATCAAATAATATTTTGACTTTATATTAATCATTCATTTAGAGGATAGACACCTATGACAAAAGTATCCAGTCAATTTAGACCATAAACTTTTGGGGTATTATTTCCTGCACCCCATACTTTTTTGCTACCTTCCATCACTTATTTTATCACTTCCGGAATTCTGGGGAACATAATAAACCCTTCCAGAAATTTTACCCTTCCGGAATTTTTTTTCCGACAATCAACCACTGCCCCTCTTACGCCGGGAAGTGTTTGATAGGGTGGGAGGAAATTTGAAGGGGTGCAGCAAGTTTTAGCCCAATTTTTCCACAGACTCTTCAAACCAAGCCCACCACAATGGACTTTTCACATCACAACATTCAACGGCAATCTCAAATTCAAAATTTTATAATAGATACAATTTCAGAAACAAATATCATCAGTTACAATCACCTTCAAGTCTTTTAAGTTTAATAAATAATGGTTAAAAGAAAAAGAATAATTTGTAAGAACCTGAAAAAAAGATGAGAAAAATTGTTAGAGAAAAAGCTGAGATTACAAGAATGATAGCATTTAGTGAACTTATACTATATGACAAGATTTTCCTTATCAATAGTAAGTCCTTTCTATGACGCCATCTCTTGTACCGTTCAAGGATTATATAATTTTATTCTATTTTTTAAGATGGCCAAAATTACACATGCAAATCGACGTCATATTTATGTCTGTTGTTGAGAAGACATTTCCACCACACAAAATCACTCAAACTAGAAACAAAAAAGCAAATAGTCACAGAGCCAAAGAGTACATTTATAATGTGATAATGAGAATGCTTAATTGGAAGGAATTGAAGAAGCAGCTAGAAGACCAAAACGGGAAATAATGAACAGTCAATAAGATACATGAATTCCATTGCAAGTGTGCAGTTATGAAGTTCAAAACATCAATCTAAGATATAGCTTATGTGTGGCATATTCATTTATTGTCTCATCACTTTGTAATACTGATATTAGGTACTTAAACTTAGAAACCTAAGATATAGCTTTAGGATATGACTAAAATTACCTAGAAAAGTGCCCTATCTTTTCCCATTCAATTATCATTGCCTTCATTTAGAAATTTCAATTAATATTCATAACACCAACCAACCCACCCAATCAATCCAGACTCACATCTTATTCCAAATCCAACATCAAGCCATTCAGCACTCAGACCCAAATTAGAAGTATTGGTGAACTGATTTTGGAATGTACATAATGGTACAAAGGATATGCCTCAACAGTACCCGAAAATGTTATTTCTCCGAAAAAGAGCACTCATTCCTCTCTGTCTCACTAGCCCCATTTCCAAAGTGTCTTAGCAAATTCTGCGGAAATAACCATGTGTGAAGCTCTCCATGTGACAAATCCCACCCCCAAACCATTCTATCTAGTTTGACACGGGAACTAGGAGTAGCAATAGCGACAATGACGCAGGTAGAGGAGACCGGAAACAACAGTTGCATCGATAATAATAATGATGTTACCGCTTCCAATACTTCGGATTTATGGTGATTTGTACTACATACCAATTATCGGTCCCTTAAGTTCTTTGTTGGTCCCTTAAGTTCTTTGTTAAGGGTGTTCAGCTCAGTTTATTCTCTTTGTATCCCGATTAGTGAAATCGGAACATTGACATCTATTATGAGACGACAACTTTCTTTACTCTTAACTAGAAGATTAATATTCATATCGTATCTCGTTACGGTTTTATTTTTAAAAAACGTCTAAATTAGAAAGAGGAATAAATATTTAAACTGTATTTGATCTCGACCATTACACTTGTAGATGACTTAGTAAAACATGATAGTAAAAGATGATGAAGAACAAAGAATAGACTCATTTGTGATTTTTTAATGGAGAGATAATTAAACAAATAACTATTAGTTGTCCATTTCTATACTTTTGACAGCAAAACTATTGATTAAAAAAACTCCCACTGCAGAAAATTAAATGGACTGCATACTATAAAAACTCTACAATTCCTTCAATCCGATAACTTTTTAAGGTTTGGGGTATTAAGCTACCACAAACAGAAGAGTGCTCACAAGAAACACAACATGCATGGAATGAAGTAAACCAATCTAAAATTTACAAAAAAACAGAGAGCAAAGCATATGGGGAGAGAGGAGCAATAAAATTCTTTGCCCTAGAAACCGGCAACAAAATGATAATCACTGCAACAAAACACTTGCATTACTAACATGAAACCTTCTAAGTATTCCCTGGAAGCAACCGAAGACCCTAGAAGGAAACCTAAAATTTACACTTGAAAATTACAATTATTATAAAATAGTGTGACTAACAAATATATTTCAAAAGCGGTAACATGCATTTTTGTTTTGTTAACTTAAAAAATATATTAAATTTTTTTATAAATTTAAAAAATGAGAAACATAATAATATTTTTTTGAAAAATAAATAATTTATAATAGACATGAACATTTTTCTGTTGTAACAATGCCAATATAGGTTTCCTGTGAAAGAAAAAAGATGACTATGAAATGCAATTAAGTTAAAAATAATATTGATCTAACATACGTGGAAAATAATAAAATGTTAATTATTATTGGGGAAAAAATTTAATCGGCAATTTTAATAATTATTTTTATAGTTTTATTTTATCAATATGCGTTACACTACATTAATCCAAAATATTTTGTAGATTCTTTTATTTATCTAGTATTAAATAATATTTATCAATTGAACAAAAGAAGGTATGATCTTAATTTGACAAACAAATTATATGATTTTTTTTTATTTTAACGTAAAATATGCAATTAAATAGATATTTATGATATCATCTCATAAATTTCGCAATAATAAATGCATATTTAATAAAGTTGTTAAAATGTTTATTTCACAAAATTAATCATATAAAGCAATTGAACATATCCACAAATAAATAGAAAGGCTCACAAAAACAAAACTAAAAAATAGGTTTAAATACAATTTTGGTCCCTATTTTCGTCTACTTTCATCAATTTGGTTCTCATTTTTTATAAATGTTTAATAAGATCACAATTTTCGTCAAATTTGTTCAATTTAATAATTTTTTTAACAGCTTTTAAATCATTAATGAATGTGAAAGTGCATGTCACAATGGAAAGTCATTGTTACTGTCATGTGTTAGTCAGTATAGACATGACATGTGTTATATTCAATTCAGTCATTATTTTCAATAACTTTGCTTAATTTAGTCTCAATTTTTGTTAGTTTTGTTCCATTTAATCTCAAATTTGTCTCTCTCCAAATTGAGACCAAATTTAATTTTTACATAAATGTTATACTAGAATTTTTATTAAAATTTATTTTTTATTTAATATTTCTTTCATTATTTTTAAACCAACTCTAACTATATTATTGGAATATAATTATTAGATTTATGTTTCATTTTTACTACATGTAAAAAATAGTGTTAGAGTTGGTTTAAAAATATTGAAGAATTTTTCTTCTAATTTTGAAAATAATGAAGAATATTCCTTCTAATTTTATAAATATTGAAAATTTTTCCATATAAGTTTAAAAATGATGAAGAACTTTTCTTCTAATTGTAAAAATAAATTAGAATCATCCTTCTAATTTTAAATACAATAAATAATTTTCCTAATAATTTTAAAAATAATGAATAATTTTTCCTTATAATTTTAAAAATAACAAAGAATTTTCCTTATAATTTTAAAAATAATAAATAATTTTTCTTCTAATTTTATAAATATTGAAGAATTTTCCTTATAATTTTAAAAATAAGGAAGAACTATTCTTCTAATATTAAAAATAAATTAGAATTATCCTTCTAATTTCAAATACAATAAATTATTTCCTTTCTAATTTTAAAAATAATGAAGATTTTTCCTTCTATTTTTATAAATATTGAAAAATTTTCCTAATAATTTTAAAAATAATGAAGAATTTTCCATCTAATTTTAAAAAACAAATTAGAATTTTCTTTCTTATTTTAAAAATAATGAAAAATTTTCCTTATACTTTTATAAATATTGAAGAATTTTCCTAATAATTTTAAAAATAATGAAGAATTTTTTATATAATTTTAAAAATAAATTATAATTTTTCTTCTAATTTTAAAAATAATCAAGAATTTTTCTTCTAATTTTAAAAATATTGAAGATTTTCCTTCTAATTTTAAAATATTGAAGATTTTCCTTCTAATTTTAAAATATTGAAGATTTTTTTCTTCTAATTTTAAAAAGAGTATATATAATGGAAAAGATAATGGACATTTATTATTATTATTATCATCGTTTTTCTCAACTTAGTCTATGTATAGTTTTTTTCAAGTTAAAATATTTCTTTTCTCAATTTTCATGAAGTTTTTTTAAATAAGTCATAATTTTATTTTTGTGTTCAAATATATCCAAATTTTCATAAATTTTGTTCAATTTGGTCTTTTTTTGCTAACACCATTTTAATCATTAGCGACCATATGTCACTTTGTGATTTTTTTTTAATTTTTTTAATTTTTTTTAATTTTTTTTAAATGTACACGTGTCAACCTAGTAATGTGTCATGTGTCAAAGTTAATGTTTTATATTCAATTTGGTCTCTATATTTGTTATTTTTGTTCAATTTAGTTCTAATTTTATTTAAGATTTACCAATTCTGTCGTTGTCGAAGATGAGACTAAATTTAATTTTTATATAAAAGTTATAATGATGTAAATTTTAATATATTATATAAAACATTTAATAAAAAATGTGAATTTTAATATAAAAATTACATTTAGTTTAAATTTGGGGAGGGAAAAAATTGGTTCATGTTAACAAAGATTGTGACTAAATTGAACAAAACTAACGAATATAGGAACTAAATTAAATATAAAATATTGACTCTTACACGTGACATGTTGTTGGATTGACACGTGAACATTTAAAAAATTAAAAAAATTAAAAAAAATCACAAAGTGACACGTGATAGTCAGTGTTTATAACCGTTAATGATTTAAACAGTGTTAGCAAAAAATAACCAAATTGAACAAAATTGACAAAAATTGGTACAAAAGGGTATTTTAATTTTTTTTTACCATTGTAGATAGTTACACTAATTACAAATATTTTTCATTGTTATTTCAGATCGAATACACAATGTCACCTCTAGAGATGGCAACGGGGCGGGGCGGGCATGTAAGACCCGTGGGATTTAATTAATTAAATAAATAATTAATTAATAAATGCGGGTGGGGAAATGATTATTTTATTAAATTATGGTTGATATGACGTGGTAAAGTACTAGCTCAAGTGGTTGAGAGTACTTTAATTGTGTGATAGGACTTGGGTTTGAGTCTTATGTATGTTAACTTTTGTGATTGTTTTATTATTTAAATCTGTGAAGTCATGTTATGATATGATATGAAAATTGAATTATGATTGTTAGCATGAAATATGAGTTGGTTAAGTGGTTTGATATTGGTGTGGCAATTGCATGGTTATAGGTTCAAGCCTTGGAGAACTTACATTAAACATTAATTCTTTTTTTGGGTGTTTTGGCTTGGAATTGAATATGAAAAGTTGGGAAGAAAACCCTAGAGTGGGCAGCAGAGAGGTGGCTGGAAAATGGCCATAAGGATGTGGTAAATTGCATTTAACAACTCAATTATGACTTAATTTTTGGGTATAGTAATTAACATAGTTTTAGACACCCTTTAAAAAGAAGGATTTGGCTTAAACCCTTTAAAAAGAAGGATTTGGCTTAAAGTTAGGGTTTTGCAAAGCTGAGAGGATACCAGAAAATTAGGCACGAAAATCAGAGAGATAGGTGAGGTGGACTGAGGTTCTGGAGTCAAGTGAGAGCACACCAATAGAGGAGGGAACGTGGTGATCATTGGAGTTCTTCAAAGCAAACCAATTCTTAGCAAAAGGATCCAGGTTAGGGGACCTGAGCCCACTTCTTTTTATGTATTTACTTATTTTGTATGGAAGCATGAACCATTGGGAGTGTATTTATGTTAAATTTTTGTGGAATTGCACGTTTCTGGAAAATTTCAAGAAACCGCCTGACGGGCTGTTCATAGCCGCTTGGCGGCATATGGTAGTGTAGTGAAATTCTGGGTTCCCTGAGGAACCGCCTCGCGGTGAATCCCGGTACCGCCAGGCGCCATAAACCTGCAACCCAGTTTCTGGGTTTTTCGATGAACTGCCTGGCGGTGATGAATACCCATCAAGCAACGCGAGTGGAATTGGCTCGGTTTTGGTGTTCTGTGTGTTCTGGAGTGATTCTGATCGGGGAAAAATGTAGTTCCACCGAATGATTGATGAATTGAGTCATTATATTGTAGAAATCCATAGGGTCGAGTGGCAATATGATAAAGTGCTATGAAATCTCTGTTTGATTGAATGTTGTGGTATCCTGTGGTATGATTGAACGCGAAATGTTATGAATTGCAGTAGAAACTGATGATTAATGTGGCTAGGTTTTGGGTTACTCTGAATGTGGTTGGAATCTGAATGGAGAATGAAGGGAATTAGCAAAGCAGGATAAGTGGTAGGGGCACGGGTTCTGGAAAATAACCTGGAGTTGGCCGATGGAGTGTATCGCCTAGCGGCACGCAGCTTGCCGCAAGACGTCGACGCGGAAGTTACCATGTTGCGTTGACGAGATGAATGCTGAGGGGTTGTGATAGAGGACTATCCCAAGATTCCATACAAGAAGAACTTGAAGATGAACTTTTGGGTTTTCTTTTAGAAATTAGTTATGTTTTATGTTTTTGGGTTTTGAGCTTTCTTTTATAATTAGTTTATGCTTTTATGTTTTGGGCTTGGGCCTTCTTGTAGGGTTTGCAGGTTTGCTTAAACTTATGTGCCTATAAATAAAGGTACTAAAAACTGATGTAAAAAAAACTTTTAGTCATATATTGAATTTGATTTCATTAAAGAGAGGGTTCTATTTGTTCTTGGCTTAGGCCTCTGGTTCTTATCAAAGATTAACATCTTTGTGGCGAATCTTCATTTGACTTATCAATCTGCTAGATTGTGGCGTCCTCCATCTCTGTCTTATTCCGCGTTCTTCTCTGATTTATTCGTGTCGTGCCTCTTGAGGGTTCAAATTCAGAAACCATCATACTCTTTCCTGGATAGGATCGTATCATCTGGTATCTAGAGCAAGGTTCTGGTTTGAATTTCCTCTTCTATGTTATTTTTCTGTCATATGAAACAAAAAAAAAACTACAATTTTTAATGTCTGCTTGTTCTGTGTTTTGTTTTGAATTTTGTTTGTTTCCTTTGTAAGGAGTAAAACCCCTAAGGTTGTTTCCAATTTGGTTGAATTTTTTTTTATTTGGCATAATTTTTTTTCCTTTTTGTTCTCTATTTAAATTGTGTATTTCTACATTTGATTCGTGGAAATTATTTGTTATTGTGTTTGGGATTTGCAAGTGCCCTTACTTTGATTTACATGAGTATGAGGGTTTGAAGGATCAATTGTTTAATTTGTTTTTGTGTTGAACTGCAAAAAAAAAAATATAAATACAAAATTGTGGATCAAGTCAAAAGGAAACAAATATATATTGAAAAAAAAAGTAGAAAAAGAAGGATCCAAAAAAAAAAGGAGAGTTCAACACAACTTTTATTGCAATTTTATTTATGGTTTATTGATATTTACTTGCAATCAGTCTTTCTCTTAGAGTCTCCGTGTTGTCTCATTTAAATATCTTTGGTAGTCCTATTATTTTCTAATTTTAATTTTCTTGTTTTGTGTCTTTACAATTCCTTGAAGTTTTGTCTAGTGTTTTGAATCTTCTTTGTCCTCTTAAGTCAAGATTTAGGTCTCGCAACTTTCTTCACATTGTTTGTTCACTCTTTCCTTAAGCTACTAGAGTTCTTTGCCAAGCACTAAAGGGAATTTGAGTGGTAAAAGGCAAGAGAGTACATTCAAGAAAAAGCCTATATGTGTGATACACGAGTGGAAAATTGAGTGAAACACTTAGTAGAGTGGTGAGGTCAAAAAAAAAATATTATTGCTAACATTTTCTTGCAAGACATGACTTCTTCCAATAATAGTGATCCTGTCTCACCTAAGACTGCAACACTCATGGTTGCACTTGATAAGCTCACATTACAAATGAATCAAATGCAACAACATAATCAACAACAGTTCGAAAGGCTCCAAAAGTTTAATGAAGATGTGAGCGTGAGATTAGAGGGAGTGGAGAGAAGAAGAAGGAGACATGATGATTCAGACCATTCTTCTCATAATGATGAAGCGACACATGTTTTGAGGCCACGGTGAGGCCAAAGACGTGAGGCATTTGGGAACCACATGCTTAGGAGGGATAATGATGAGGAGGAGCATGATTTTAGGCCAAGACAAGGCCAAAGACGAGAGGAGTTCGGGAACCACACACCTCGAAGAGATAAGATGTGGAAGAAGATTATAATTCCTAAATTTAATTGAGCTAATGACCCGGAAGCTTACCTGGCATGGGAAATGAAGCTTGACCAAATCTTCAACTCTTACGATTATGAGGATGATGATAAGGTGCTTATGGCTTCCTTGGTGTTTGAAGGTTATGCTATGAATTGGTGGAATCAAATCACCATGGACATAGCTAGAAGAAGGCGATTGCCAATTTCTACATGGGAGCAATTAAAGGTAGCTATGAAGGAAAAATGTGTGCCTCCTTATTATAAAAAACAGATCTTCAACAAATTACAACGACTTACACAGGAAAATAAGAGTGTTGAAGAGTATGTTCAAGAGATGGAGGTCACCTTGATGAAAGCTGAAGTGGAAGAAACACATATGGCTACAATGGCTAGATTCTTGAATGGATTAAATAGGGAGATTCAAGATGTGGTGAAAATGCACCATTATGAGACCTTGGAGGATCTTATTCACCAAGCCACCAAAGTGGAACAACAACTCAAGAGACGAAGCGCCTATAGGAAGTCATCCACCTCATGGAGAGATACGGAGAAATATAAGAAGGAGGAAGCTACTTCTACCATTCCTAAATCTAAGGAGAAGGAGTCCTCAAATGGTAAAGTAACTTCTCAAGCTAGTAATAATGATTCTTCACGTTCTAGTGCAATAAAATGTTTTAAATGTTTGGGTAGAGGACATATCGCAATTGAATGTCCCAACAAAAGAACTATGATGTTGTTGGCGAATGGTGAGTACATTAGTGAGCATTCCGCGGGTGAATCATCTGAATCATCTAGTAGTGATGAGGAGGAAAATGAGTGTGAAGTCCCCCCTGTGGAGGGAGATCTCTTGATGGTTAGGCGGTTGTTGGGTAGTATGAATAAAGAGGAAGATGAGACCCAAAGAAGAAATATTTTCCATTCTAGATGTATGGTTAAAGGAAAGGTGTGTTCACTCATCATTGATGGAGGAAGTTGTACAAATGTAACTAGTAAACGGCTAGTGGAAAAGCTTGGTTTGGTGACATCTATGCACCCTAGTCCTTATACTTTGCAATGGTTGAGTAAGGATGGAGAATTGGTGGTAGATAAGCAAGTGAACATTGCTTTCTCTATTGGTAAATATGTCAATGAGGTAGTATGTGATGTGGTACCTATGGAGGCGAGTCACTTATTGTTGGGGAGGCCTTGGCAATATGATAGAAAGGTAACCCATGATGGTCTAACCAATAAGTATTCTTTCCTGTTTAAGGGGCAGAAGGTGTCCCTAACACCTTTATCTCCTAGAGAAGTTTGTGAAGATCAAATTAAGATGAGCGTGAGAAGAGAGCAAGAGAGAAAAGAAGGAAGAGAGAAAATTCCAGAAAAAGACAAGAAAAAGGAAGGTAAAAAAATAAGGAGTGGTAAAAGCCTTTTATTGAGAGAAAAAGAAATAAACAGAGTGTTGGTTAAGAACCAACCCTTATATTTGCTTATGCCTAACAATATTTATCTCTCTTCTGCGCAAGCTTATTTGTCTTTACGTATGACGCAACTTCTCAAAAAGTATGATGATGTCTTTCCTAAAGACATCCCTCATGGTTTACCTCCTAAAAGGGGAACTGAGTATAATATGGATCTCATTCAGGGTGCATCCCTTCCTAATAGGCTAACCTATAGGAGTAACACAGAAGAAACTAAAGAGATACAGAAGCATGAGGCGCAACTTATGGACAAAGGATCGATTCAGGAAAGTTTGAGTCCTTGTGCTATTTTAGTCATTCCGGTACCTATGAAAGATAGATTGGGGTCAATGTGCAATACCTGCAGGGCCATCAAATATATCATTATAAGTTGCGTATTTGACCCGGAAGACCTTTCAAAATTCGAGTCGACTTCTCTCCAAACAGGGGAGAATGATAAAGAATCTTCAAGTGAGACGAATTTGAGGACAAATTCTCTTTAAGAAGGAGGGTACGATAGAAGTCTATTTCCTAAACTTCAAGTGGTACGAATTTGAGGACAAATTCTCTTCAAGAAGGAGGAAATGATAGAGGACTATCCCAAGATTCCATACAAGAAGAACTTGAAGATGAACTTTTGGGTTTTCTTTTAGAAATTAGTTATGTTTTATGTTTTTGGGTTTTGGGTTTTGAGCTTTCTTTTATAATTAGTTTATGCTTTTATGTTTTGGGCTTGGGCCTTCTTGTAGGGTTTCGCAGGTTTGCTTAAACTTATGTGCCTATAAATAAAGGTACTAAAAACTGATGTAAAAGAAACTTTTAGTCATATATTGAATTTGATTTCATTAAATAGAGGGTTCTCTTTGTTCTTAGCTTAGGCCTCTGGTTCTTATCAAAGATTAACATCTTTGTGGCGAATCTTCATTTGACTTATCAATCTGCTAGATTGTGGCGTCCTCCATCTCTGTCTTATTCTGCGTTCTTCTCTGATTTATTCGTGTCGTGCCTCTTGAGGGTTCAAATTCAGAAACCATCATACTCTTTCCTGGATAGGATCGTATCAGGTTGGGTAGTTGATTTGGAAAGAATTAGTTCATTAGGAGGAAATTGGGGTCGTGAAACTAATAGGTCATGAGTTGTTCTATTTACATTGCGGTCAAGTATGTTGGGATAGGTCATATGAATATTTGAACACAAGAATTGTCAATAACCAGGAGAAAGCTTAAGTCTGGTTTAATCAGAAGGTATGGTTTTGACGGCTGAGTTGATTGTTATAGCGAGTATAAGAATTTAATATGTTAGGGCCATGAGAGGATGCGTTGGTATAGCACATATGTAAGCCTTGAAAAGAGAACCTGTGAGCAAGTTATTAAGTAGTGAACTGTTAGTGCTTAGAGTGATGAACAGAATACTTAAATTGGTATTAGCAACTCTGTTAAGCTTGGGGTTTCAGGTACGACTCATAATAAAGTTTTAGAATAGGGATTGTTGGGATTGAGGACATAGATGGTTAAAGTACATTGTTGTTGGCTGAATTATTGAGAAATAATATAGTATGATTATATGGTAAGCTTTACATTTAGTACCAGAAACTTATTAGTATGAGAAAAATCTGAGATAGAGAACATAAACCAGAAGTGATTGTTGTACTTATACACCGCCCGACGTGAGGGAATGGCTCCGCCAGGCGGTAGAAAGGGAATAAGAGAGTACCTGATAGCGCAGCGCTTGGAGGTCGGGTCTGTGGCGCTAGGCGATATCTATCCAACAGTGAGTCACTATTACGTGGGCGCCTGGCGGTGAGGCTAATACCGCCAGGCAGTACCTGCAGCGAGATGAATTTTTAAGGCGTTGTGCACCTGGCGGTACGCGACACCCGCCAGGCGGTCTGGGAGCTGGTAGCGCCTGGCGGCACGTGTCCCCCGCCAAGCGATTTGTACTGTTGCAGCTTAGGATTTTGGTTGTGTAATTGTGATCTACAAGGCGTCTAGCGGTGCTTTAAAGGTGGGATTGCTGGTGTTCCTTGAGCTGTGGCTCGGAACGTATCCCTTGAGTTGTGGCTCGGTATAGGGGTTAAGCACGTGGTATTCCTTGAGTTGTGGCTCGGAATAGCATCCCTTGAGTTGTGGCTCGGGATGGCGGATGAACACGAGGAACCCTTGAGTTGTGGCTCAGGTTGGCGAGTGTTGCCGCTGTGAGTGTGCTGGTTGTGGCCAGTACGGATGGGTCTAGATAGATTGCCCTCCTCAGTTGTTGGCTGACGAGTTTGGTAGTCTTGGGACGATACGGACTATGTTCGTATATGGGAACTCTACCTGGCGTTACGGTGTATGATTCGTAGCATTGTTTCCCGCACGTGCTCTATCGGTTGTGGCCGATAGGTATGACAGCAAGTCACCTTGAAGTAATCATTAAATGATGTAGAACACGAATAATCTGATTGGGGGTCAGATAGTAGGAATAAAAGTATAGAACAATGTGGGATGTTAAGTTAAGTACTGTGATATGTGTGTATGTAGATATATATGTCTGTAACACTATATATATGATTTATCTGCTAAGCTCACCCTATCTGTGTGTGTTTGGCGATGATCGTGTACGCAGTACACGAGAGCAGATGTTGTTGATGCAATTGGCTCAGGTGCAGCTTAGTCGTGGAGGGGGGTTCGACTTGGGAAATTCTTATGTTTTATTTATTGCTTTTGAAAACAGTTGTAAACCCTGATGGGTGATTTCATAACATTGTTCTTTTAGTTTGGAACGTATGGTTATGAACTTTATTTGCTCATTTAATAAATTTTAAAATTTTCCCGCGCTTTGGGAAAATGAGGTATTATTAAATGCATTGTTATTTAATCATTTTTTTATTATTTTATTTATAAATCCGTAATATCCTGACGGGATGTTATAGGGCACGGGTTTCGCTTTTCCATACCCATCCCCGTAAAAAAAATTCATTCTCATCCCCATACCCAAACCCAACGGGTATTAAACTTTTGACCCATCCCCATCCCCACCGGGTAACGGGTATAATCTCGTACCCATACCCATACCCATTTTCTTACTACTTCAATATTAATTTTAATTAATTTTTATAAAATAATAAAAATTTCATGATAAAGGAAACATAATATTATCAAATATTCAATATTAAAATGATGATTGTTTCTTCGATATCAAATACTTTAAAATAAATTATAATTATTTACATTTTATATAATAATACCAAATAAAATTTCATGAGAACTAAAACAATTATTAAATTTGCAAATATTAATGAAACATAGTTGATAAAATTTAAAAATATTTTTTTTAAAATATAAAAGAAAAACAAATATTCAAATTAAAATATATTTTTAATGTTTGTTTACTTCAATCTTTTAAATTCTAATAAATCTTTTTTTTATACACTAATAAAAGTTATAATACATCATTTGATCAAAATGATACAAAGAACAAATAATAATCATCATAAAAGTTTAAAATAAATTATATTTGTTTACATTTTAGATTATAATACCAAATAAAGTTTCATGAGAACCAACACATTTATTAAATTTACAAACATTAATGAAACCTAGTTGATAATATTTAAAAATATTTTTTTAAAAATATAAACAGAAAAAAAAAATATTCAAATTAAAATATATTTTAAATGTTTGTTTACTTCAATCTTTTAAATTCTAATGAATCTCTTTTTTATACCCTAATAAAAGTTATAATACATCATTTAATCAAAATGATACAAAGAACAAATAATAATCATAATAAAAGTTTAAAATAAATTATAATTATTTACATTTTAGATTATAATACCAAATAAAATTTCATGAGAACCAACACATTTATTAAATTTGCAAACATTAATGAAACCTAGTTGATAAAATTTAAAAATATTTTTAAAAAAATATAAAAGGAAACAAATATTCAAATTAAAATATATTTTAAATGTTTGTTTACTTCAATATTTTTAATTCTAATGAATCTCTTTTTTATACACTAATAAAATTTATAATACATTACTTAATCAAAATGATACAAAGAACAAATAATAATCATAATAATAAAATTTTAACATAGATCTTGTATCTTTTGAACTTCAATTATGTTAGATGGTGATAAAAAAATATTAATGACAATTACATTAAATTTTTATATTATAGTAAATAAAAGTTATTTATATAATTATAGTGAAAAAATTACAGTATGATTGATAATGAGTTAAAAAATAAAAAATAATTAAATAAAATATATCGAAATAGTATTCCACATAATGAAAATAAATAATAAATAAAAATATTAAAAAATTAACAAATGTTTACAAACAATTTGAGAGACTGTTGAAAGAAATCGCACAAAGGAAAACAAATGTATAATTAACGGTATGATAAGTTGAAAAATATCTTAGAGATCTAAGAAAACTTTTCAAATATCAACATATATACTCAGTAGTTGAGAAATAACAAAAAATATTTTAGTGAAATAAAAAAGTTATTCAAATGAAACAAAAACTAATAATAAGAATAATAAGTAAATGATTTTTTTTATATTACCTAGTAAACGAAATGTTTAGGCTATTAAATACTTAAATTGAGAGTATTAAAAATTTTCATGTGAAAGAAAAATATACATTAAATAAAAATATGAAAAGATAACAGAAATATTCAAATGTGAGACATAAAAAATTTTAATTAACATACATATTTTGAACATAATTACATAAAGATTATGATAAGATGAAAAATATAATTGAAATGCAAATGAGTTTCATGACAAACCAAATAATTAGAATAAATAAAAAATAATATATATATATATATATATATATATATATATATATCTGTGTGTGTGTGATTATTTAATTAATTAGGAATATTTTAATAATTTAAACGAGGACGGGTAATATGACGGGGATATGTATATCCCCATACCCATCCCCATACCCAATTGAAAAAATTGGTGATTCTCCATACACATACCTAGAGATGACAAATAAACCCGTCCCCGTGGGTATTGTCTGAACCCGTCTCCGTTTTGACGGGGAATCTCCACATTGACTGGGTATGGATATGGGTATGGAGAATCCCCGATTTTTTCAATTGGGTATGGGGATGGGGATGGGGATGAATATATCCCCGCTATAATATCCGTCCCCGCCATATCTCCATCCTCATTTAAATTATTAAAATATTCACAATTAATTAAGTAACCCTATATATTTATATTTATATATATATATATATATATATATATATATATATGTATACATATATATATATATATATATATATATGTATACATATATGTATATACATATGTATATACATATATGTATATACATATGTATACATATATGTATATACATATGTATATATATACATATGTATACATATGTATACATATGTATACATATGTATACATACATATATGTATACATATGTATATACATATATGTATATACATATGTATATACATATATGTATACATATATATATATATATATATATATATATATATATATATATATATAATTATATATATATTATATATATATATATATATTTTTTTTCTATTTTTTATTTTTTCTAAATATTTTGTTTGTCATGAAACTCATTCGCATTTCCAATATTTTTTTTATCTTATCATAACCTTTATGTAATTATGTTAAAATGATGTATGTCAATTAAAAAGAATTTATGTCTAACATTTGAATATTTCTATTATTTTTTAATATTTTTATTTATTGTATATTTTCCTTTCACCTGATAATGTTTAATACTCTCAATTTAAGTGTTTAATAGCATAAACATTTCATTTACAAGGTAATATAAAAAAAATTACTTATTATTATTAATTTTTGTTTCATTTGAATAACTCTTTTATTTCGCTAAAAAAAAATTGTTATTTCTCAACCATTGAGTATATATGTTGATATTTGAAAAGTTTTCTTAGATCTCTAAGATGTTTTTCGTCTTATCATACCATTAATTATACATTTGTTTTTCTTTGTGCAATTCCTTCCAATAGTCTCCAAATTGTTTATAAGACACACATTTGTTAATTTGTTAATATTTTTATTTTTGTTTATTTTCATCATATAGAATACTATTTCGATAAATTTTATCTAATTATTTTTTATTTTCTAACTCATTACAATCATACTTTAATATTTTCAATGTAATTGTATAAATAATTTTTATTTACTACAATATAAAAATTTAATGTAATTGCCATGAATATTTTTTTATCACCATCCAACATATATTGGAGTTTAAAAGATACAAGATCTATGATAAAATTTTATTATGTTTACTATTTGTTCTTTGCGTCATTTTTTTTATCAACCATTGAGTATATATGTTGATATTTGAAAAGTTTTTTTAGATCTCTAAGATATTTTTCATCTTATCATACTTTTAATTATATATTTATTTTCCTTTGTGTGATTCCTTCCAATAGTCTCCAAATTGTTTATAAGACACACATTTTGTTAATTTGTTAATTTGTTAATTTTTTAATTTTTTTTTATTTTCATCATGTAGAATACTATTTCGATAAATTTTATCTAATTATTTTTTATTTTCTAACTCATTACAATCATACTTTAATTTTTTCACTATAATTGTATAAATAATTTTTATTTACTACAATATAAAAATTTAATGTAATTGTCATGAATATTTTTTTACCACCACCCAACATATATTGTGGTTCAAAAGATACAAAATCTATATTAAATTTTTATTATTATATTTATTATTTGTTCTTTGCGTCATTTTAATCAAGTGATGTATTATAACTTTTATTACTGTATAAAAAATAGATTCATTATAATTTAAAAAATTGAAGTAAACAAACATTTAAAATATATTTTAATTTAAATATTTTTTTCCTTTTATATTTTTTTAAAAATATTTTTTCCTTTTATATTTTTAAAAAAATATTTTTAAAATTTATCAACTAGGTTTCATTAATGTTTGCAAATTTAATAAATGTTTTGGTTCTCATTAAATTTTATTTGGTATTCTAATCTAAAATGTAAACAATTATAATTTATTTCAAAGTATTTGATATCGAAGAAACAACCATACTCCTAATATTGAATATTTGATAATATTATGTTTCCTTTACCGTAATTTTTTATTATTTTATAAAAATTAATTAAAATTAATATTAAAGTAGTAAGAAAACGGCTACGGGTATGGGTACGAGATTATACCCGTTACCCAGTGGGGATGGGGATGAGATAAAAGTTTGATACCCGTTGGGGTTGGGTATGGGGATGAGGATGAATTTTTTTTACGGGAATGGGTATGGGACAGTGAAATCCGTCCCCGCCCCGCCCCGTTGCCATCCCTACACATACCCATACCCAGTCAATACGGGGATTCCCCGTCAAAACGGGGACGGGTTCGGATAATACCCACGGGAACAAGTTCAGACAATACCTACGAGAACAGGTTTATTTACCATCTCTAGTCATTTCTGATTATTTATCAATATCCTCTTAATATATAGCAAGTAAATTATGTCAGTTTTGGATAAGTACATTACATTACTATTAACCAAGAGTGCAATAGAACAATATGTATACTCATATAATTATAATTTCCTTTAATATATTTGATTATTTGTATAATGCACATCTTGAATCTTGCACTAACAAATATTTGTGCAAAATATCTTTTGAAAGAAATAGTAATACTTATTAACAATATTGTTAGATCACACAAATTGTAAATGATGTTACTTTTATTAAAACTTTAGTGTGAGACATTATATGAGATTACTAATGCTTAATGAATTTAATTCATTCAAGCTATGATGTTACTTTTATTAAAACTTTAGTGGGAGACATTATATGAGATTACTAATGCTTAATAAATTTAATTCATTCAAGTTTTTTTTTTCTCCAACAAAAATGGTTTCAACCATACAAATGCTCCAGAGATTTAGAAGTTTGAAAAAAATTGACCCTAAAAGATGGTTATTAATGATTAATTAATGATTAATGATTCTTTTAACAAAAAAAAAAGTAATATGGACGGTGAATATTAATTTGTTTTCACCATCCTATTTATGCTTAGAAAAATATATATGAATATGACTTATCTGATATATGAAATGTGAAATTTAATGATTAAATATGAGAACAAGATTGTGTACCGGCATGAATGAGAGAAATTTAACATTCATCTTACACACACAAAATATTTTAATAATTTAAAAAATATCAATTAATTAGAAGTTATAAATAAATAAAATAAAAAATAAAAAAATAGTATAGAAAAATTAGTTTAAAAATAAAATAAATGGAGTAAAAAGTAAAATAAATTTTATGCACATGTGAAAAGAAAAGAAATATAAATAAAATAAATTAAAAATAAAATAAATGAATAAAATAAATAAAATAACTTCTATGTATATGTGCTAGCAAAATAAATATAAATAAAAAATAAAAAATGTTAAATGACTAAAAAATTAATTTTTTAAGACATAATTGGTTTACACGTAATTACCTTTATGAGAAAATAACATATTTCTTGTTCGTAACTATTTTTATTTTAGTTAATGTAGGTGGTTTTATATAACTGTTCTTTACTTTCTAAAATTTCCTTTCATCGTACTTTGAAAAATGTTATTGAATTTAAATCCCAAATGGTTAAACAAAATATATTAATAATTAAATAACATAAGAAAATATAATTGTAAAATAAAATACAAGTAATAAATGATTTTTTTTTTACACAAAGCTAACATCACAATATTTTAAGTTTGAGTAGTAATATTTTAAATTTGAATTAAATTGTGTAAATATTTAAAAAATATTACTTATTACTAATTATACTTTTTGTTTATATATTTTAGCTGTCTGATTACTTAATCACCTTAAGACTCTACTAGAGCTCCAACCAAAAGATAGGATTTTATTTGTTGCTAGAAATATTGGCTTTATTTATTTTGGAAAGTTAGTTTTTAATTATATATGGTTTGTAACGTATACTCGTTTTATTTTAATTTTAAATATTTATGTAATTCTCATTTTATATGTAAACCACAACGTACAAAGTTTGATTTTTATAAATGATTCACTATAATTCGTTAAAAGTTGGTAATGGAATTGCAAAGATTGTATAAAGTTTAGGTCTTATCAAGAGGGGTTTCAACAAAGTAGTGTAAAAGGATATTAACTTCAAATATGTTCAAATGAATTATGGGAATTGATTTTGGCATCAACTACATGGAAAAAACGGTGATTAATGTTATGTTGTTATCAAGGATTAGAAAGCATGGAAGTGTTACGAGTTAATGAAGTTGACTAAAAATCCACGATATGTGATACGATAGATTTAATAATAATAAATTTGAGTAAAATAACTTGATTATAATATTATATTAAAAATTATAAAATTTAATTAAAATACGAGAATTATATCCATTTACATATAATAAATTTATTTTATTTTTAATTAATGTAAGATCTCCAATAATACATGTATCTAAAATCTAGTTTTGCTTCATCGTAAGATAAGATTAACGATTTTAAATCCCAAGTAAAATAAAGGGGAAGAAACTGGTTAGAGAAATCAAAGAATAGAATGTTGAAACTTGGAAGAAATAAAGAAGTGCAATCAGATTCATATTCACGTGGGAGGAAAAAGTTGGTAATGTCTAAAAATTGCAGGACGAACAATAAATGGCCACGTGGGCTTATTACAGGTCCAAAGATGGGCCCGTCCAAAAATAAAATTAGATTAAATTAATTAATTAAATGAAAAGATTTCACGAGGAAGAGAAGTTATAATAAATAAATAAATGAATAAGCAAAGTGGGAGAAGAAGATTAAACGAAAGAAAAGAAAAGAAAACAAGAAAAAACAAACCCTCTAACTCAGACATTTCTAACTCCAAGACATTTCTTTTCATTTGCATTTTTCCGTTTCAAGCTCTCTCTCCCTCCCTCTTTCGCACACACTTTCCCTCCGTCGTTTCGTTGGCTTCTTCCTCTGCGCGCATTTCCGCTTTCACGACTCACGAAGCCGCCAGCGAAGCCGCCAGCGAAGCCATCCTCGAAAGCAGGTGAGAACCCGATCTCATCGTGGCTATCGCTTCAATACATGAAAATTCTTGCGTTTCCTTTTGATGCTGTCAATGATCTTTGTCTGTGCTGCTCTTGTTACTCATTCTCTCTACGCTTTCTTCTGAAACTGCAGCTGTTGTAATCCGCCATGGATTTCCTCTGGACCGAGAATGCGACGCCGCACTCCTCGCACTTCTCCGCCGCGATCTACTTCGCCTTCGCAAGTTTCGCGGCCAGGTTCTTCCTTGACAGATTCGTTTTTCGCGTAAGTTCCTCTGTTTTCGTAGCGAATTTCTCGTTGCTTGCCGAATTCGATTCCTGTAGATGGCTTGTTTTCTGTTTTGTTAGAGATTTAGTTTAATAAAATAGAAGAAACGGCTAGTTCTGGTTTGTGCCTGTTTATTGATTATCCTTTTTAGGGTTCATTGAAAGAAACTGCAGAAGCCGTCGGTTTTGTTAGTAATTCAGCACAACTTTTCTTTGAGTTGGCGGATTTTTTTTTTCTTTTTTCTGTTTTTGGTTGCATTTAATCGGTATTTGTTTCCTGCAATTTGTTCAAATGTGTGAAGGATCTTTCAGTGAGCTTCAATTGGTGTTAATTGCGCAATTGAAAATTAAGGCATCAGTGTTTCTCTTATGGAAAATGTTCTAATGCAATGCTGCTCATTTGTGTTGAGTTAAATCTGTCTATTGGTATTCTTTTATCCTTCTTAATTATGTTGTTGGCCAACTTTTGCAATTAAGAGTTATTATTAGCTCATATATGGAAAAAATTATATGATCTATGCTTCCTATTGTGTTGGGACACGGATTGTCTTGGGAGGTTTTCTACATTTCCAATTGATGAATGGAAGGTATCGTGTGTGCATTATATTTCTTCCATGCTGCTCATGGTTGATTATTACACAGTTGATTTTGTGTTACCTTCTGTTCCATATAGTAACCACCACCATGCATTACTGTTGGTAGTAGACATTACTTTCTAATCTTACTGGTGAAATTAGGATGCAAAAAAGGAAAAAGCGCTGTTGTTTGTAAAGGGTTGTAGAAGAATATCGTGTTCTCAAAACATGTAGGAAATGACTTGGCCATTCTTGGCCATTGTTGTTCGTAAATCGCAGAAATTTATCTTGTGTCTGGAAGAGATCTCTTTGCCAAATGTCGCTTTGGTTTCTTTCACCTGTTGTATTGGGAAAAAAGTACGATAGTATGGTGCAACCTCAGTCTGGCCGTATGGGATGATAGGTTAAATATTTTCTGGCAAAGCACATCAGCAAGGATGATCAAAGACTTCTAATGCCTAAGCTTGACATTTTTGTAAATTCTTAATTGTTCCACGAAGTTTTGTCAATCAGTTTAGAGATCTGTGGAAAAACATATTTTTTTTTGGAAGCAGCTGTGACCCTGTTGCAGTTTAGAATAATTCCAAATCCTCTTATATCATATTCTTACTAATCCTCTCACTTACTAAATGAAAAAAATATTTAGTATCTTTTGTGTTTTCAAGATATTAAATTCATTTACCTTTTCCTTCATATTCTTAAATATTGTTGTTGTTTACAGAGGTTGTCCATTAGGATGTTGACAAAGGGTAAAGCTCCATCACGTATTACTAAGGAAATGCAAGTAAAGATTGGAAAATGCTCAGAGTCAATGTGGAAGTTAACATATTATGCTGCTGTTGAAGCATTCATTCTTAAAATTACCTACCAGGAACCCTGGTTCAGTAATACGAAATTATACTTCAATGACTGGCCAAATCATGAGTTAAAGTAAGTATTTTATGTTGCATGATGAACAAAACCAGTCTAGTCAGTAACAAATGGTTTTCCCACATTGAGTGACCTGCATTTATCTTGTTGACATGTTCATCAGGAAAACCTTCTCATTGAACCTTGTACTCATCTTAAATTTTATTTGCTTTACATCTTAAATTTTCTCTTATGGTTAAGATCAGAAGTCAATTCATAACTTACAAATCTAGGTTCACATTAAAACTGAGTAATAAGTTTTCAGAAATTGACAGTTGGACCTTGGGCATTTTTGTTTTGTAGGCTACTAGAGACCTAAATCTAGTTTTTTATTTTAGTTTACGGAGAACTAGGTGCATGACAGCAAATATTAACAGTTTCAAAGCAATATATACATATGTTCCTCACTTTTTTAAAAGACAATGCACTTATCTATTTTATATGGTTTTATAGGCTATGATTAATTTGTACCTTGCTTCTTTTAACTTGATGTCATCTTTTCTAACTTGCCATTTGTGGTACTATTATTATTTTTTATACAATGCAACTTGCTATCTGCTTCTATGGACATAATTCAAATGGGGGAATTTTAATTTTTAGGAAGTTGTTTATAAGATTATTGTACTTTACGAGTTTTGTGGTAAATAGAAGTTGGCAAATTAAAATTTATATTGCACCCTGTTTTATGTCTTATCCCAGGAGTTCTCTGGTGTTGTATTACATGTGCCAGTGTGGGTTCTACATATATAGTATTGCTGCTATTCTGACATGGGAGACTAGAAGGAAGGATTTTTCGGTGATGTTTACCCACCATGTAATTACTGTTTTACTAATTGGGTGTTCATATCTAACGAGGTAAAATATCTTGATGTTTCCAACAAGCCTTAATTTTATTTGCAGAATATACAATACCTGTTTTACATAAACCTTAAATTTGGAATTTAGTTATTATTTGTTATTTTTTAAACAAGCATGAAAATCCTCACTTAGTGTCTTATTTCTAGTGCTTTTAACATTTTGTATCTGTTAAGAGTTTTAGACATTAATGCGTTTTGTTGCCCAAATAATATTCATAAACGTAGGTGGTGTTTTTAAAACCAATAAATTTTAAGTCTCAGTTTGGAAATATGTTTTGGGATTTATCATATGTTTCTACTTTCTATCTTTAACCAGTATAGTTTCTTGAATTTTCATTTTTAATTTACTGCATGGAGATGGATGACCATTTAATCATGTTTGTTTTTTCCTGTCTACAAAAATTAGGAGCCTGTCTTAAATTTGTTGCATATGATAAATTTTCCATTATTATAAATAATATTTAAGAGCCTGTATTATTTCTCGAGGCTATGTTTGGATATCCACTGTTGAGTGGGATGCAATGGGGTGGAACAAAATGAAGTGGATGGGTGAAATGGTGGATTTTATCCCATAATCCCAAGTTGAAAGGGGAGAAAAGAGGGATATTGGGTGGATTGGGGTTCATTCCACTGAGCTCCATTCCACTCTTTTCCATCAATGCAAACATAGCTTGAAACTTGTAGACCTATATACCTGTTTAGAGCATTAATACTGGCTGATAATTTTTTTGCAATATTATGGTCTGTGGCATGTATTATGTAATTACATATGTAACTTCTATGCAATAAAACAATCTCATGTCCGCACTTAAATAGATGTATGTCTTAGATTTGATTTGATTCTCTGTAAATGCTTAGAAATGAGAAATGATGGACAAGTATCCTTTTTGTACGATAGATTAGAATGTTCTTTCATGTCTGATTTCTTCTTGTGACTTCTGACTTTTTTAAAGGTTATGTTATATTAGGTTGGGTAATTTAGATAATTGAAATTGCAAAACTGACACTAAAATCTTGGATAGAAATTATGAGAGATAACTTAAACTTGCTGCATTTACAGTTTTTTTAGGATTGGCTCCATAATCCTCGCCCTTCATGATGCAAGTGATGTGTTCATGGAAGCTGCCAAGGTTTTCAAGTATTCTGGAAGGGAGTTTGGTGCAAGTGTGTGTTTTGGATTCTTTGCAGTTTCGTGGCTCATATTGCGGCTAATTTTCTTTCCTTTTTGGGTTATTAAGGCAACAAGGTTTGTCTTTTTTAATTTTATCATATTTATTTGACTTTGTTTTGGTAGATGCTTATTTATTAATCTTATTTCTGTTTCCACTCTCCAGCATTGATCTTCAACAGTGCCTAAACCTGTCAGAAGGTTTTGACATGTTTCTCTACTACATTTTTAATACAATGCTCATAATGCTACTCATCTTCCATATCTACTGGTGGAAGCTCATATGTGCAATGATCTATAGACAGCTGAAAAATAGGGGAAAAGTTGGCGAGGATATAAGATCTGGTAAGCAGGTTTCATCATACAGGGTATTATGAGTATGTATTATTGTTTTGTTCTGGAACCAGTCCAGTGTTGGGATGTGTGCCAATGATTTTTTTTCGTATTATCTTGCACTGAATCGATTTTTAGTATTATTTTTCCTGGAGCACAGTATAAAATGTTACTTTTGAGTAGAATGTTTTGCAACTCCTGTATCTTTTGGGATGCCAATAGCCTCTTACCCAGAATTTGGTGGTTCAGATTTAAGAAGAAAGTATACCAGATATTTTTTACCTGTTTTAGATATTATAATGTGTGACTAATGTGTGACCATGGATCGATGATATGTTAATAGCTACGATTACTACCAATACTGTATCTGGTTGCAACCAATTTTCTGCATCTACAGATCCTTTGGTCATTGTCTTGGGTATATACGTACTTTATTTTTACTGAAGGAGGTTTTTTTTTTTCTTTCCATTTTTTGCAGATTCAGACGATGATTGAGTTTGGATAGCCGAAGGGTTTTGTTGAGTTTTCTTTGTTCCCGATGATTGGTGATAGATCTGATGATACTGCTTTTGACTTGTCTATAGATTTTTAGGAGTTCAGTTGGTTAATACGAGCAATGGAGGAGGGGATCTGAAGTTTCGTTAGTTTCAAAATTTTCACCGATTACTGAGTAAAAAGGGAGTACGCAACCGTCAAAGCATATTTTGATTCTTATATTTTTGCTGTATAAATGATAGGCATTCCTGTATAATTGTTTTTCTAAATCAACCCGTTTAGGTAAACTAGGAGTTGAATGATAATTAGCTTATAAAGAATATGAAGGAGAAAGAAAAACTTAGTCATTCTGCTTTTGTACTTGCGCTTTGTAGCCATACATACTGATTCACTGTACTGTTTTGACTGCGCATGTTTGATTTAATTTGTTTTAGCTTTCTTGTCTTTTTGATAAGTTTTTTGATTTTTTTTCTTTTAAGCTTAACCGAATATGCTATAATTCTGAACCTGCCTTTCTCTTGATGTGGTTTTATTGGAAATTTCATTGTTCCCGAATGTTCAGATTAACAGACCCCCCACCCCCTCCCGAAATTTCAATAATATTTACAACTTTTAATACGGTCAGTTGTTTCTTTATAAAAAACTGAAGGTTAGAATTGAAGTAGCATATTTAAATTTACCAATTAAACAAACAATTCTAAACACAAGTAGGAGTTTTATACGGTGAATGGACGCTCTTGCTTTGGTTCCATTTATTATATTTAATTATATCAAAGCAGCGTCACTGTGTTACTAGTGCATGGAAATGATCTCCTGAGGATGCTAGATTTTCCCAATCACTTATTGCATATTCGACAAGAGTTTCCTCCCTTGAACGTTTCTACTTCCAACTCAATTTTAAAGGAGGGAAATAGTTTGCTCGTCTCTTTTCCCAGCTTTCCTTGTTTGTTTGTTTGTACTTTTATTTTAGATACGTTATCAATGAGTGCGACCATTTTACATTCTCTATTTAAGAACTTTATATTTGTTTGAAGGTAAATTTGGAATCAAATATTTAATGTTTTGATAGCCTAAAATCAGACTAAACATATGTTCAGTGTAGGAAGAACTATAAACTAAAATATGCAATACCACATATTCAACACCTTCCTCAGTCTCTCTTTCTTTTCTAGTTTGCACTCTCCTAGATAATCTGGATTTTTGTGGCATCTCTTTCTTTGATATATATATATATATATATATATATATATATATATATATATAACAAATCATTTCCTGTGTTCTTGTATTTTGTTTCTCAAATGGCGATCTCAATCTGGGCCTGTGTGGCATTTCTACAGGCCATTTCGTCCTGCACCCCCATTGTTTCTTCCTGCAGCCCCATAATTTTTAAACTCTCACTTTTACCTTGAGTGGATTAAAAAGCCTAATCAGGCTTTCTCTAAAATCTTTTCCTTTCTTCTCCACATCGTTATCGCACTCTATCTCCCTGCATCACGTCTCCACTGGTCTCGCCAACAGACATCCTACCACAACCCCTTCTCGGTCATTCTCTCACACAGTTCGGTGGTCCTTCCTCTCCATACTACTGCATCTCCAAGTTGCAAATCCATCACAAAGAGAAGGTTAGACCGCACCATCGAGTACTGGATTGAACAATCCGGTACAAATATTTTTCAAATTATTTAATCTGATATGCATTACTATGCATTACTAGATCCGAAATATCATTCTGAATTGCACAATCTGATATGCATCCGCAAATCTCAGATTGACTAGTCCGGAACGTGATAAAGTGATCAATTCCAATCCGGAACATAATTTGCAATCCGAAACTACGAATTAGATGCAAGTGAAAAGATTCTACAATCTACGTCATACACACCTAATCTTACACTAACCAGCTTCATTAACCAATCGCACATAGGAGCCTGCTGCTCCTCCGGTCTCATTCATCATCCAATCTAAGATTCAGGATGTGACACATGCACAAATAACAATGGTGGTGTTCGTGCACACTGATGAATGGGTTATACAGTCTTCTGAGAGGATCTTGGCCTTATCAATTATTTAGCTAGTGATAAAGTTGGCAAACCCGCTGACCAGCAAGCCCGCATGAAAAATGTGGGATGGGCTAAGATTTCAAGTTCGCCAGTCTACACAGCCTCAACCTGCATGGGCCCGTGGCAGGGTGACAGGTCAACCCGCATTAAAATAAAATCTTATAATTGTATATGCTAGTTACTTTTTTTTTCTGGACTCTTACTTAGACTATCCAAATATTTGTACGAGTGAAAAAAACTAATATTATGTATCTTTGAATGTACTAAAATCTCAAGAATTTATCATGTTTGTCAAATTACGAATATGAATATGATGTAAAAAATAATAATCTTGCACTTGTATATGTTAGTTATGTGATTTTGTCTAAAAATAAAGTCACAAAATTATTGATTTGAGAATTTGTCCTTTTCAAATGTGGATTTAGACATGATATAAACTTAAATGAGTTCAAATTTATACAACTGTTTGCTGTAAAAGGGATGAGTTTTTCTTTCTCTAGAATTTATGATATGAGTTTTCTTTTCTTGCTCTACAATTTATTATTTAGATAAATGAATATAGAAAGAAGGTAAAATGAGATGTTAGAAAGAGAAAAATGATGAGATTGAAACAAATTGAAATATGATCTAATTCATAGATACAATTTGTTAATAATAATTTTAAAGTCTAATTGTAACGAAACTTTTTCCATTTCTAATGTCCAATAAGTGTCATATCATTTTCATCCATAATATTTAACAATATTTTTTACATTAATTAGTCAACAATAACAAATTTTATTATTATATACTTTGAGTGCATTTAAGAGAAGAATCTTTTCCTTCTTCCTGGAATTTAAACTTATAGATAAATATATATATTTTTAATTTCTCATATTAACTCAATTACTGCTGTAGTATTTTAAAAATGTTTGAAAAAAATTAACCCTTCAAAAAAGTACAATTATATTTTATGTTCCTAAATATATGGAGAAAATTAATCTAAAAGGTAATATTGATATATTTATGTTTATTATATTAACTTGAACTAATAAGAAAGACGATTGAATATATTTTTCGTTCACCAAACTAATTTCAATTCTTAAAAGTAATACAACTTATATAGTCCTCTATACAAACAAAGTCAACTTATCCATCCCACTTAATGGATGAGGTATTTTCAAACTTCTCCATTACCGATAAAATTTATTGAATTGAAAAAAAATCTATAGCTTCTTTTTATTTCAACATTAAATATTCAATATGAATTTCTAAAATAAATTTATGTTAGAAAAGTAATTAATTACAAGCACTATTATCATTACAAAAAATTTGATTTTTTTATGGACAAAATTTGTATGTAATGAACAAAATTCGTAAGTAATACATAAGAAAATAAATTCGTATGTAAATCAGGCGTCGAAAAATTTATATATGGAAAATATTCTATATGTAATTTACATACGAAATTTTTCGTAGATATTAAAATCTATATGTAATTTACATACATATTATTCCATATGTAATTCTCGATGAATTGCATACAGAATATTCCGTATGTAATTCTCGATGAATTACATACCGTATGTAATTTACATATGAAAAAATTCGTATGTAATTGACTAGAATACATATGTGTATATTACATAAGGAATAATCTGTATGTAAATTATATACGAACAAAATTCGTATATAAATTATATACGAATAAAATTTGTGTGTAATGTGAAATGTATTACATACGGAATGATCCGTAGATAATAATGGGGCAATTTTATACAACTTATTTCGTATGTAAATCTGTATGTAATAATATACTTTTTAAATTAAAAACTATATTTTTTCATTTCCAATTTTTTTTTTTTTTTACATTACCTGTTAATTGCAATGAAATTTCACCAACACCAACAAGCACTATTTACTTAATCCAAATCCAAGTTTATAAACAACATAAAACCCAAATCAAAGATAATAACATTATCCAAATCCAAGTTATAAACAAAATAAGTGCCAACAATTCGGTCTAAAAGTGCTAATATAGTTCTAATAAAAGTGCTAACATAACATAATCTAATGTAGTCCCCAAAAAGTGTTCAAAGATATAATGGTAATCAAGCTCTAACAAAACACAACCTAAAAGTGCTAACATAATGAAGAAGTACAAACATCTGAAGGCCTGATATTCAAAATAGTCATGTCGTTCTTGTTGATTGTTTAGTTATGATTGCTCTTGGTCTTGTTGAGGTTGTCTTTGCTCAGGTTGGTGTTGTTGCTCTTGGTGTTGTTGTTGTAATGTAGTTTGTGCATCTGGTGGAAGGAAAGGGAGGATAACACTAACAAAGGAATGAAATTGTCGTTGTTGTTGTTGTAACTGTTGGCTTAACCCCTTATTGTCCTCCCTATAATTCAAAACTTCTTGTTTTAGCTAGACAATCTCTTCTGAAGAGTGACTTGAGCTTCCATGATATGTGAGTTTATCCACATGTTTGGTACAAGTAACCACTCCAATCCCATAGATCTGACCCTTTTTCTTTCCACTTGCAGCAAGAACCCAACTATCAGTCCTTATTCTCTCTTCTTCTATAGGTTCCATAGGGGATGATTCAGATTGCCCAACACAAGATGTAGCTTCTGATCTAGCTTGAGCATATATGCTCTTAAATTCCTCCTATTATTCAAAAAAACAAATTTATTCATATATACAATTCATAACCTAATAAAAGAAAGAACAAAAAGTAAAAATACTAGACTTACATGTGTTTTCGTAGATCATTCACCCACAAATTCTCCTTTACTCTTTCGTACATGAGTTTGCTTGAAAACTTCATCAATATGTGGTGGACGACCCAATTCCTTCTCCTATAAACAATATGATTAATATAGGTTATAAAGAAAGAAAAACAAACTTTTTTTGTTACACTTACCATACGAATTGCATGCTCATGTATAGTAATGGATCCACCTGTATGCAAACTCCCACCTATTTCAGATGCTCAATTTTGTCGGGCTTGTAAACACTTTGTATGATACATAGGAGAATTCCAAATTGCTAGTAGAGAATTCCAAATCTCATCAAACATCCACTCCATATTTTTTCCATTTTTTCACGCTATCATAAGCATCTCAGATAGCCTATGTGAGGCTTTTGAGTAAGAGTTTTTTTTTATGTGATCCTCATCTTCAGGTCTCCATTTGACTGTCCTCTATGTAAAGACAATTTCAAAAAACATCAACAATGTAACAATTGCATGTTAGAGTGTTAAATATGAGAAAACTTACTTTAAAACATTGGAAGAATCTCTCTTTTTCTTCACTAGTTAGTGAACCCCATGTAGTCCATGGCTAAGTGTATTGTTGCCTAATGGTCATTGTGATGACATTGGTTGCTATCCTACCTGGATAAAACCTTAACAAGAGAATTTTGTGAAAAAATTAGTATACAATAAATTCATAAAGCTAATAATATAAACAACTTGTTATATTAATCATTACCCATGAGCCTGAGGTGAAATCATAGGAAGGTCTGCACGACGTATGGGTTCCTCATGGATGTCTGATTGCACATCACCTTGATTGGTAGACACTTCAGGACCTTCCTCAACAAGTGAATGATGGACTTTGGAAGGGTAAGCTAATTTCACCTTTTGTATAATTGAATATTCCTTCCTTATCAGTTCACTATAATAGAAAGCACGAGAGGAATCAAATCTTATAATGCAAATGTGATGTGCATAAGAAATAATAATAAATTAATGGAACTTCAAAGTTGAATAGAAAAATATATTCACATGTAATTAGTATAATAGTACAATAGTATAATAATTCTTGATGACATAGGGCAATGACATTTTAAACTCACCAAGACCACATGCCAGTACCCTTTCCCACACTTTTCTAAGAGGGAATCCATTCAATATACTTCCTTATGATAATTTTCATTTATCTCTTATCTTTAATTTCATATGTTAAATGTATTTTATACTTTGGCAAACTTTTAGAATAGATAAGTTTGAAACAATTGGAAGTCAAGCAAAGTAATTTTTTCAACTAATAAATCAGTCCAAAAGTACAATAAGTAGTTCTTACATAGTCATAAAATTATTTTTCTTTTTAGTATAGCCATCTCAATAGTCAGTACAACTTAATCACACATATAGTAGAACAAAATGAAGCAAAACGTACCGGGAAGTTCAGAACTTAGAGCCTTCTGTTATAGAGAAAACTATGACAAGTACTTGTGCATCACAAAGAATAGATAGCTCATAAGCTTTCTTTAGAAGTTCATTTTGATGCTTTTAAAATGTCACTTGACGGCTTGGTGCATCCTCAATTTTCTTCATTTAAACCTTTCCCCCAACATCTCGTACTCATAAAAACCAGTTGCATAAGGCCCTGTAAAAAAAAAAAAAGAGAAGCCAAAAATTCTCTTCAAGTTCTAATGGGAAGAAACAAATGAAGTAAAACGTTTATAAGAACTAAGAAATAAGAAACTAAAAAAAATTGAAAAAGAAAGGAACAAAATATTACCAAAAATTCCCAAGAGGCTCTTCCAAAAAAGTTTCCCTTTAAGTTGTGTTATTTCTAATGCTGGAAACGGTAAGATTTTGAAATAAACCATTAAAAGCCACAAAAGCCACAATCTCGAACTACCGAATGAAAGCAAAAACGATTCCAAAATATGGTGAAAAAATACTGACCTCCCAAAATGCTTTAAATTAGACGAACAGAGACATTCCAATATGAGCAAAGAGAAAGAAAAAGAGCCCAAAGCTTCATTATAGGTCAAAGAACAGAGAAAGGAAAAACTAACCACTTTCCTTAGGTTAAAGTTAAAGAAGAGAACAAAAATTATGGCTAGCGGAAGAAAGAATCGTGGCCAGTGGACAAACCCTTTCAGTAACACATCTGAATCTACATCTACATTGAACAAGTAAATAGAATATAAATTCTCTTACCAAGTGTGGGGATGGTGATTGGAACTCGAAATGGTCACTTTTATTTAGAACAAACCAAGCTAGGGTTTCACTAATGGGGATTTTCAATTTACAAAGCTAATAAACATAAAAGATGAGCAAACTAAATTTTAGTGTCGATAGGGAGCAAATAAGTGAAGAGGGAAAGAAATGTAACCAACGAAAACGAAAGAAGATTTTAAATTTTATATTTTTTAATAATTTTGTAATTTAAAATCCGTATGTAAATTCGGTACGAAAGAGATATCCTTGCTTACATACGGATTTTTCATACGAAAAAGAAAAAAAAAATTAGTTTGTTGTTACATACGAAAAAAAATTCATATATAACAAAATTTTACATATAAAAAAAATTGTATTTAAAATCCGTATGTATAGCTTAATTTATGTACGAACTTTAATTCGTATGTAATTATCAATAGATAATTTTGATTTTTTTTATAGAAAAAATATTATATTTATGATATTTTACATCAAGTAATACTTTAATGTAGATGAAAAAAAAGTAAATTTACATTTAACCTTAACTCCGATATAAATATTGAACCTTTATTTTTTAAATAGTTTAGTTTTGGCTTAAATCAAACTTGAAATAAAGAAAAAAATCAATACAATATAACTTGGTAAAATTTCAATAAAGAAATCTATTCTAAAACGAGCTAAACAAGAAAATAACCAAAACTACGCTCAATAATAGAGATGGCAAATAAACCCGTCCCCGTGGGTATTGCCCGAACCCGTCCCCGTTTTGACGGGGAATCCCCGCATTAACTGGGTATGGGTATGGGTATGGGGAATCCCCGACTTTTTCAGTTGGGTATGGGGATGGGTATGGGGATGTACATATACCCGCCATAATACCCGTCCCCGCCATATCTCCATTCTCGTTTAAATTATTAAAATATTCACAATTAATCAAGTAACCCCTATATATATATATATATTTTCTATTTTTTATTTCTTTTAATTATTTCATTTGTCATGAAACTCATTCTCATCTCCAATATATTTTTTATCTTATCATAACCTTTATGTAATTATGTTAAAATGATGTATGTTAATTAAAAAAAAATTATGCCTCACATTTGAATATTTATATTATTTTTTAATATTTTTATTTATTATAAATTTTTCTTTCACATGAGAATGTTTATACTCTCAATTTAAGATAATATAAAAAAAATTCTTTACTTATTATTATTATTAATTTTTGTTTAATTTGAAGAACTCTTTTGTTTCATTAAAATAATTTTCGTTATTTTTCAACCATTAATTATATGTTAATATTTGAAAAGTTTTCTTAATTCTCTAAGATATTTTTCGTCTTATCATACCTTAGTTATACATTTGATTTCCTTTGTGTGATTTTTTTCGATAGTCTCTCAAATTATTTCTAAAACACACATTTGTTAGTTTTTTAATATTTTTATTTATTTTTTTTATTTTCATCATGTAGAATAATATTTCGATATATTCTATCTAATTATTTTTTATTTTATAACTCATTATTAATCATAATGTAATTTTTTCACTTTAAATTCTGTTTGAAGTGGTTAAAATTTTATATATATATATATATATATATATATAATGATATTTAGGAATAGTATATGATAATTCACTACAAGAAAAACATGAAATGGTGACTGATTTAGTCAGTAACCCATATCAGTCACTATTTTTCGTCATTGGTGGTAGTAGTTGATTTATTGTCTGAATCAATGACTAAATTAGTGACCGATTCAATGATCGAATCTGTACTTGATTTAGTGACCAATTTAATTACTAATTTTTATGTAATTTAGTGACAAATTTTTTGGTCACTAATGATATTTCTATTTAATTTTAACCACTTCAAACATAATTTAATAATTAGTTCTGTAAGGTATTTTTCATTTTATCATACCTTAATTATACATTTGATTTCCTTTGTGCGATTTTTTTCGATAGTCTCTCAAATTATTTCTAAAACACACATTTGTTAGTCTTTTAATATTTTTATTTATTGTTTATTTTCATCATGTAGAATAATATTTCGATATATTCTATCTAATTATTTGTTATTTTATAACTCACTATTAATCATACTGTAATTTTTTCCACTTTAATTGTATAAATAACTTTTATTTACTACAATATAAAAATTTAATGTAATTGCTATGAATATTTTTTTGTCACTATCCAACATATATTGAAGTTCAAAAGATACAAAATCTATGTCAAAATTTTATTATTATGTTTATTATTTGTTCTTTGTGTCATTTTGATCAAGTGATGTATTATAACTTTTATTAGTGTATAAAAAAGAGATTCATTATAATTTAAAAAATTGAAGTAAACAAACATTTAAAATATATTTTAATTTGAATATTTGTTTTCCTTTTATTATTATGTTTATTATTTATTCTTTATGTCATTTTGATCAAGTGATATATTATAACTTTTATTAGTGTATAAAAAAGATATTCATTAGAATTTAAAAAATTGAAGTAAACAAACATTTAAAATATATTTTAATTTAAATATTTGTTTTCCTTTTATATTTTTTTGAAATATTTTTTAATTTTATCAACTAAGTTCATCAATGTTGTAGTTTGCAAATTTAACAAATGTTTTGGTTCACATGAAATTTTATTTGGTATTTTAATATAAAATGTAAACAATTATAATTTATTTTAAGGTATTTGGCATCGAAGAAAATCCTCCTAATATTGAATATTTCATAATATTATGTTTTCTTTACCGTAATTTTTTTTCTTTTATAAAAATTAATATTGAAGTAGTTAGAACACGGGTACGGGTATGGGTACGAGATTATACCCGTTACCCGGTGGGGATGGGGATGGGAAAAAAGTTTGATACCCGTTGGGTTTGGGTATGGGGATGGGAATGAATTTTTTATGCGGGGATGGGTATGGGATAGCGAAACCCGTCCCCGCCCTGCCCCGTTGCCATCCCTACTCAATAAACCGGAAGAGGAAGGTTTTCCATTTTTTTTTTACATAACCTAGACAACAATCACGGTATCGATTTGAGAAAAAAAAATTGGAGGTTTACATAACCTAAATATATTTGCTTCTTAAATTTAAAAATATTATTTTTCTATATTTCATATGTTATTCAGTTGAAAAATTATTCAGCCATTTGCCTAACTGTTTGAACTAAAAAGCGACTATATATACAAATTGAAAAATGATTTGTTAATAAAGTCTTTTCTTATAAAAAAATATTATTTTATTACTTTATTACTAACAAAGTTGATCTTTTCCATTAAAATGATTTAGCGTCGTTCTATATTTATAAAAAAGAGATATAAAAGGAAATACGTAAAACCAATAGTTAAATTAGTTTCATATTTAAATAATTTTCTTTTTTATATATAACTCGAAAAATTATTTATATTTTCATTTCATTTTAATTAAAGGATAAACAATAAAAAGGTCGGAGACAAAGTAAATACTTTTTAACTAGTGAATTAATCATATACTTTCTTTTTTCTTTTTTAATAAGCGAAATCTTTTCTTTTCCATAGTTGTCTTAAATATATAAAAAATATGTCTGCATTATGATATACTTTAATTGGGATATATTAGTTATATGTTCTCGATAATCTGATACACATGTTCGGTTAAATATTTGTACATATTGTTTTGGTACTTTTTACTTTCTGACAAGTTTAAAGATAATTTTAAATAAATTACATAAGTTAGTAAAGGTAATTTTACAACTATAAATGTTTAACCAATCACCATAATATGAAGAAATCGACAGAAATTTTGACATTCCAAGGTTGACAAAATTTGACCCAGTAATATAGAAATTTGAATTCGTCAAATATTTTTAATATCTCCATATTTGACCCAAAACCAAGTACAAAGTAGTGTTTTCTTCAACGTTTACGGAAACCAACATTCATGTCCCTAAAAAATGAGGGAAAAGAGATTAGGTAAGAGGAAAGCGAAGAAAAATATATATATTTTTTAAAAAGTCTTCGGCCTTCAATTTGTTTTAAATTGTTTGAACTTTTTTTTCTTACCACTGAAAAGATAGTATACTTTAAAAAATGATAAGTATATACAGTTTTTTGTTATTTTTCAATCTCGGCCAAAATTATTCCTAAAGAATATGTAAAATAACTAAGTATATATAGGAAAAATTAGTATTTCTTTTATTTTTATTTTAATATAGAAGTGTTAAAACTTAGTAGAGTACTACAGTATTCGTCCTTATCCGCATTCAAAAATTAATATTTGTACTACTTAAATTGATTATGTCAATTATAACATTGATATATATATACATTCAGCAAATATAATTTCGAGTAAGTGTATATATATGCATAACTAGACGTATTATCCACATAAAAGTAAGTTGGATTATGATTTTTAAAGGAAAATTTGGAAAGGAGAAATCGTTTAATTCTAGGTGTGTTATATATATATATATATATATATATATATATATATATATATATATATATATATATATATATATATATATATATATATATATATATATATATATATATATATATATATATATATATATATACACGGTGGAGGATCTATATTCTATAAAGAAAGAAGAAAGGGAACTAAAACAATTAATAAATGATATGTCATGATACCAATGGAGATGTATGTCAAGATTAAAAAATGATCTTCTGTACCACTTTGTATATGCTAACTTTGGGAAGTTATTTTTTAAGAGATTTGTTGATCAAGTTCACTAAAGAATCAAATCATGTTGAGACTCTAAGTGATGATTTGATCACTTTAGGATCAAGCCATATTGAAAGTGATGCTTTGACCACTAAAACAATAATTGATGTTGAAAGTGATGAGTTAACCCCTAAGAATCAACTCATTTGGACAATCTTAACTTTGTGTTGGACAATGAAGAAGTTGTCCCTGACCTTAAAAGATATTCTCGATCTGTGGTTCCAGAAAAGAAGAAGATCCCATTAAAGATGTTGAAGAAAAATATCAAGATTGAGAAGTGACTTCTCTTATGCGAAACTCCCAATTGTACCAGATTTTTTGTTAGTTTTATGTTTCTTCTATATGTTTTATGGAAAACATTTTCTTTCTTTTAAGTATGTGTATTGATGACCAACAACTTTTGTTGTTCTTATGTTGTTGTTGTTTGTTATTTTGAAAACATTGAGTTGAAGTTTATCTGTACTTATTTTTTAATTTTAGTATTTGTTACTCAACTTCTATTTCTACTTGTATTTGTTATTCTTAACTTAATGTTTTTTTAATCATAAATTGCTAGCTGAATAAGAAAGTGTTGATATTATTTTATGTTGTCAACACCATAATCGTGCTAGCTATATCAAAGAAACAAAGTTCACCATGAATCATAAACTTCCAGCGTTGTATGTGTATTGTGTATTAAAATATTTGTGTATTTTTGTATCTTTATTGGTCTCAAATTTCTAAATGATTATTATAAAACCATTTGAAGGAATCATATTTTTTATTCTTTTATTTTTTATTAGTTGGGTTAATATTGTTTGTTCACAGCATATTATATTGTGAAGAAAAAACTTTCATACTAGCTACATGTTTGTTTTTATTTTTTATTATTTTTGTACTTTTATTTTATTTTATAATAAATACATACACAATTAATTACTTTGCTAACACAATATTATATTCCCACAATATTATACTCGTTTTAATTTTGGATTTTCTAGCTCTTTTGATATTTGCTCACTATTTTGGCTATAATTTTTTGTAGATATTATCTTAGGCTAATTCCAATTCCATTGGGTTTTACACTTCTATGGGTTTTTGGATTTATACTTATCTTATATTTTTACTAATTTTTGAAGTTGAGGCAAATTTGTTAAAAATTTGTAAAGGGGAGCCCATGAATATTAGATTTTATATGTATTAGCTTAAACTTTTGTAATTGGGCCTATGGGCCTAATGAGAGCCCAAGTTTAGGACGATATTTTCCTTAGTTTTTAGAGCTTATATAAGGCATAAATGTGCTTAAACCATGATGAAGGATTATCTTGTTCCTTTTTAAGATTATTGAATATGGTGTGAGTTGATTAAGAAAGTTAAGTGAAATCCCCATTGGACATTAAGATAGCAAGCTATCTAGATGTGAAAGTTCCTTTCACAAAGCTTAAGAGAAGAAGATGATGGATTGATTCAAAACAAAAAAGAAACGGAAAGCACATAAACCATAGAAAACCAAGAACAATTAAAGGAAAAAGAAAACATAAAATGGAAAGGAAAGAAATGGTAAAAATGTGAGAAGCACACCACTACAAGGCTAGGCTAGAAGCCATGGCAACCTTGAAGATGAGTGGATGTGTGCCGCTACTTGTTATGCAAGATAAGGCTTAAAAGTATTCACTCCCTAGGGAGGAAACTCTAACAAATGGTTGAGACACAAGAGTGTTTTTACTTCAAAATGTTCAACCCTTTTACATGTCTAGGAGCACCCCTTATATAAAAGAGTTTAAGGGCCTCTAAGAAAATAAAAGATACCTAAGGATGTATCTACAAAAACCTAACTCTAGCTTCCAGAAACTAGGTCAAATAAGGTTACAAAAATGAGAGACAAAAGACTTAACTATGGTGTTTGCAAGGCTAATTTCGTTCTAGCACAAAAGGAGACAAAGAATGTGTCTCATATGTCTCCAAAAAGTGGCCAAAGTGTGCTAAAAACAAAGGAGACCAAAGGTACATAGGTACACTTGCTTCATGCCTTTTACTTTATGCTTTATGCCTTTACTTTACTCTCTCCTCCACATCATTTATGCTCTCCAATCACCATGCGCCACCTAGCATTGCTTTCTTACTCCTAATTAACCTACAAAGCAAATAAACATAGATTAACATGTTGGCTTAAGTCAAGTCAACTATAGTCAACAAGTCAAACCTAGTCAAAGGTCAACATGTCAACTAAAGTTGATTCAACTAAGTCAACTTTGGGAATCAAAAATAACAAACACAAATGAAAGGGATGAAGGATTAGTGAACTTCCCTTTTAAACATGCTTAGTCTTCTTAAGCATGTGCCTCTATCCTTGGTTGGGGTCAATCCTTCATCATCCTCCCCTCCTTGGAGAGAATTTGACCACAAATTCTTTAAGCCTTTGTAGATGGAGCTTGACTTGATTTGGGGGAGGATTTTCACCTCCCTTTTATGAGCTCTTGTTCCATCCTTTCTAAGGGTATTACCCATAGCTTTGGTTAGGCCATCCCTCTTTTCTAGACCACTCTTTCTCTCATGCTTGCGCATTAGGTCTTTCTTTTGAGTCTTGGAAGAGAAGGAAGAATGGTGATGTCCATCTTGCTTTGGAAATCTTCTTTTGGAGGCAAGTAACACTTTGGAGGTAACTTGCTCTTTTTCTTTTTCATCTTTTCTCTTATCTTTCACTTTATTTTGGTTCTCATTTGCTTGATTGGGTGAGAGAGGTAGGAGTGTGAACTTCTTGCCTTGGAAGGAGAAAGCATAGGTGTTAGCATGACCATCATAAAAGACTTTTCTATCAAATTGCCATGGCCTACCTAGCAAAATATGAGTTGCTTCCATAGGCACAACATCACATAACACCTCATCTTTAAAATTTCCAATTGAAAAGTTAATGAGGACTTGTTGAGTTACTTTAATGTCTTCTTCCTTAAGCCATGATAGTTTCTAGGACTTGGCATGAGGGATAGTTTTCAAGCCAAGCTTGTCCACAACCCTTGTGCTAGCCACATTTACACAACTTCCATTATCTATGATAAGGGGACATAGTTTGTCATTGATATGGCACCTTGAATGAAAAAGGTTTTGTCTTTGAGAAGGGTCAAGTTCCTTGGAAACTTGTCTTAGTTGGTGCCTTATCATTAACAATCCACCTTCAAGGGGTTTAATCTTTTCACTTGAAGAAGAAGTTTGGGAAGAAGTACTTTTGGGGGAATGGGGAGAAGAATGTTCACTCTCTACTTATCTTTTAAGGTTTAAGGCCATGGTTCTTTTGGTAGGACAATTTAAAGCTATGTGCCCATATCCCAAACACTTAAAACATTTTATAGAACTTGTCCTTGTACCTTGAGAAGAATTAAGAGTTTCATTAGAAGGCCTAGACGAATTAGTCCTAGGAGTTGGGTCTTGGGAACTCTTGGGTGGTGATTGATCATGTTTTCTTTCTTTACCTTTCCAAGTACTAGAATAGTAGTCATTGTATGAACCACTCCTCTTGGCCTCTTTTTTATTTTGCAATTGAGTTTCAACTTTGATAGCCAAATGTAAAACTTTGTCAAGAAAGGAGTACTCATATAACTCTACTAAATCTTGTATGTCCCTCCTTAACCCACTCACAAATCTAGCTACCTTTTCCTCTTCACTTTCAAATTGGAGTCCTACTTTTAGAAGCATGGACTCCATTAACTTGTAATATTCATCTACACACATAGACCCTTGTTGTAGCCTTTGGAGCTTCAAAAGAGTCTCCCTCCTATAATAGGAAGGAACAAATCTAGCGCGCATCAAATTTTTAAGGTCCCTCCAAGAAGTCGCGAGTGACTCTTGGTTAATATTGTCCATACATAATTGATGCCACCAAGTCATGGCATAATCCTGAAACTCTAAGACTACCAAATCTACTTGCTTTTGATGACTAACTACATGAATGGTAAAAAATTGGTCCACTTTTTGTTCCCACTCAATGTAGATGTTTGGGTCATTTTCTCCTTTGAACTTAGGAATCTTTGGAGTTTGCTTCTCTTGTGATGCGTTGCGCCTAGAATGCCCTCTTTTCCTAGCCTCTCTTTCTTGCTCCCTAGCTTCAAGCCTTTGAATATGCTCTTGGATTCTTAGGTCACTTTGCTCCTTGTCTTTTCTCAATTGTTCAAAGGACTCCTTCCTAGATAACTCCAAATCCCGAAGCAATCTCATCAATGTATTGTTTTTGTTTTGTGTAGGTGCATTTGATGAACTTGCCATGATTCTTACAACAAAAATAGTCAAATACAAGACAAAATAAATGGATTAGGGGTTAGATAACATGAAAACTGGGACCAAATCCAACCCAAAATGCAACCCAAGTGTTTAGATCACATTCCCAAAATAACAAGGCAAGGCTAGAACTCAAAATCCACCAAAGGATTGAAGAAAAAACTTTTAAAAACTTGTGCAAAACCTTTCAAATGCAAGACAAGTGATTCGGCTACAACACCCCAAGAGTTTCAAGAAAAGAAAACTAGTAAGACAAAACAAAAGAACACCTAGTGACAAGCAAGAAAAGCACAAAACAAGGAAAGCTAAACTTTAAAGAAGAAAAGTTTGAGATAAAACTTTTAACAAGACTAAAACAAGAAAAACACATTTTAAAGACTCTATGGAAAGTACTTGACAAACATCTTCAAGTCTTAAATCATGCATACACCAAGAAAGATCATAACCAATTAAAACATGGAACTAATTAGCCAATATCATCCAATTCTCAAGTATGAAAACTAGTAGCATAACACCTAGTGAAAAACACACTTTTAATTCACAAAGGAGCAAGGTTGCTCTCGATTTTTAGGCAAAAATTGGTGCAAAATTTTCTTCTTTCACAACTAGTTTCATAAAATGGTGAGAAAGAGTTTTAGGTGGCTTGGACACTTAGTTCCTCAATTTTTAGGCCAAAATCAATTTCATGGAGCATACATCAAGCAAGACATAAAGTGAAAGAAAGATTCAAATACTTGGAAAAACAAGAATAAGAAAACTTCAAGTTAACATATGACACATGACTCAAGCAAAAGTTAGACACATTTAAAGACTCAACATGATATACACAAAGACACAAACATGTAGCTATCATGCATTTAAACTCATGGATTTGAGGCTCAAAGACTAAGCATCCAAAGACATGTTATCCAACCACATTTAGGAGCTTAAAGAGATGCAAAAATCGTAGCCAAACTGTCACAACAAAACCTGAAAACGCTGATTCACGTATTCTTGGCAGATCTGACCTTTGCTCGGTAATTTGATCATAATTTTCTCCACAGAACTCCAAATGTGTTGGTTCTTTTTTTTTTGGAAACTAGACTCAAAGAGCTTTCTTTTGACACAAAAAATGTAATTTTTGGACCGCTGAGCTGGTGCAGTTTAATGTTTTAAAATCGTCACGTTTTTTGCCAGCACTGTTTTTGTGTGTCATGGAAGTGGATTTGAACCATACCAAGATAGCTACAACAAGACAAGGTTAGCACATGAAAAACACCATATTCAAGATAACCTAGGCTCTAGATACCAAATGATGAAGGATTATCTTGTTCCTTTTTAAGATTATTGAATATGGTGTGAGTTGATTAAGAAAGTTAAGTGAAATCCCCATTGGACATTAAGATAGCAAGCTATCTAGATGTGAAGGTTCCTTTCACAAAGCTCAAGAGAAGAAGATGATGGATTGATTCAAAACAAAAAGGAAACGGAAAGCACATAGACCATAGAAAACCAAGAACAATTAAAGGAAGAAGAAAACATAAAATGGAAAGGAAACAAATGGTAAAAATGTGAGAAGCACGCCACTACAAGGCTAGGCTAGAAGCCATGGCAACCTTGAAGATGAGTGGATGTGTGCCACCACTTAATATGCAAGATAAGGCTTAAAAGTATTCACTCCCTAGGGAGAAAACTCTCACAAATGGTTGAGACACAAAAGTGTTTTTACTTCAAAATGTTCAACCCTTTTACATGTCTAGGAGCACCCCTTATATAGAAGAGTTTATGGGCCTCTAAGAAAATAAAAGATACCTAAGGATGTCTCTACAAAAACCTAACCCTAGCTTCTAGAAACTAGGTCAAATAAGGTTACAAAAATGAGAGACAAAAGACCTAACTATGGTGTGTGCAAGGCTAATTTCGTTTTAGCACAAAAGGAGACAAAGAATGTGTCTCATATGTCTCCAAAAAGTGGCCAAAGTGTGCTAAAAACAAAGGAGACCAAAGGTACATAGGTACACTTGCTTCATGCCTTTTACTTTATGTTTTATGTCTTTGCTTTACTCTCTCCTCCACATCATTTATGCTCCCCAATCACCATGCGCCACTTAGCATTGCTTTCTTACTCCTAATTAACCTACAAAGCAAATAAACATAGATTAACATGTTGGCTTAAGTCAAGTCAATTATAGTCAACAAGTCAAACCTAGTCAAAGGTCAACAAGTCAACTAAAGTTGATTCAACTAAGTCAACTTTGGGAATAAAAAATAACAAACACAAATGAAAGGGATGAAGGATTAGTGAACTTCCCTTCTAAACATGCTTAGTCTTCTTAAGCATGTGTCTCCATCCTTGGTTGGGGTCAATCCTTCATCAAACCAGAAGGACATAAATCATTTGCTAAATTTGAGAGTTTTAACTTTTTTCTCCTTTCCTCTCTTTTGTTACATTTTTGTTTTTGTCTTTTCCAATTCTTCTACATTGCACTTTTTGTTCTTCATCAATGGAGAATTAGATCTTTGGGGATTAATTCACATAATCAAAATCAAACAACACAAATTGAGTTTTGCATGGATTATTCTTCGCTCACTAATTTTGATTTTGCTTTTTGAATTGAATGTTATTTAACTAAAAGTAACTAAATAAAAAGAGTTTTTCTAAAATAAGATTTACAAAGATATGGTGACACTATGTCTGTACATGCAAAGTTGTGTTTGATTGTCTACATGAAATTTTGGGCTTACAAAAACTTCTAAGTTAAAACCTCATATGAGTACTTTGATCAAACAAAAGCTTAACAAAATTTTAAAACGTATTAAATACATAATTCAACTCTACATTCTTGTATATTTTGTTTGTTTTCATATGTCATAATATAGATCAAGTTAATGAAAGATGCAACACCCTAATTTTTCAGTTGTCTAAAATATATAATTAACACAAATTAAAATAAAAAGTTATTCCTATTTTATTTAAAATTGCAATAAAAATAAATAAACATTGTTTTACAAACAAACTTTATTGAAAAGGAAAAACCTAAGACTAAAACATTATTCTAAATGTCTCTTGATATTGACCACTCTCTTTATTATTGTGCATCTTCATCAACACATGTTCAATCATCTGCTCTCGTATAAAAGACGATCATCGCAGGTGGAAACTACCAATGCAAGGGTGAGCTAACATACAAACATCCAAACACCATAACAAGAATATACATAAGTCATAATATAACACTCACCCAAACCTTAACTCTAGCATCTCAGAACATCATTCAGTTTTACCAGTTGTCAACCTTCACAAAGCCTATTGTCTCAAACAACAGTTCAAACAAATCATCACAGATTCAAAATGTCATCACAACAATTAATACAAACACTTGTGATCTTAGTGTCATGAGCCGATTTGTAACTCTCGCACACAGCTTACCAATAATTGCTCTACTTTCCATTACTCTCCTAGTGAGCCTCGACGAAGTATACAACTTCTTATTACTCTTCTCGAGAGCCTTGGCAAAGTATAAAACTTCCCATAACACTTCTTAAGAGCCCCAATGAAGTACACCTCCGGTACAATTATGTGGAGTTACCCTTCACCACCTTTTGTTGAGTCACCACACACAAGCATACATTTATGTTTCAAAACAAACACATATTGACATGTCATCACAATCATACTAAATAATATCTACTTCACAATTTAGACTCATATAACATATTACATCACATACAAACAAGCAGACAAGAAAAAAAACAACAAAACGAGAACACAAAAATACAAAAATGTAAGTTCCCCTACTTCTTTTTGTTCACTTCTTCCTTCTTCCTCTTTGAAACTCAACCTTTACCATTCTTCCTATGCTTGAATCTTACTTTTAATTTTCCTTCAAATATACTCAGTCACGTTCTTTTCTACCCAAGTGTAACACTCACTCACTTGTTTAATATGTATTTTTATGGGTTTTATTCTCACACTTAAAATCCTAAATACTTGTAAAAGATCTTAGTGATCTTCTAATAACCATAAAATATTAGATATATCTTTTCTTACCTTTCTACTTCTATTTCTTAGAAAATCTTTATAAATCTCTTGTATATAATGAAAATCATACACATAATAAATCTTATATTTTTTAATTAATTTGTTTAAGAAATAACCATCATATAATACTTGCTTATATTATAATAACTACTTTATATATCTTTCATGAAACTAATATTATAATAATCACTTTATATGTCTTAAATAAAATAAATCGTTTAAGTAATTAGTAAATGGTAAATCTTTAAAAATAAAATAAAATAAACCACCTTGAATATATATATATATATATATATATATATATATATATATATATATATATATATATATATAATTAGGTTTAATTAGTCAGATGATACTCACTTTCATTTGGATGTGTCAGTTTGGTATCCGCTTTTAAAAATGTGTCAATTGAATCCCAACTTTTGAAAAGAGACCTCAATTAGGTTCCTTTCAGCAAAAAATTATTAAGTCGTTTACAGTATTGATATTTATATTAAAATTTAGTGGTAAAAGTCATGAATAAAGTTAACAGCGTTAATAATTTTTCCTGAAAGGGATCAAATTGAGAAACTTTTCCAAAAGTTGGAACTCGATTGATACATTTTTAAAAGTGGGTACCAAACTGACACAACTAAATGAAAATGAGTACCAACCAACTAATTAAACCTTTTAATTATTATAACTTTTTAGGTTTTACAAAAGAACTTTATATATTTTGTTAGATAGAATGTAATAGATATATTGGATTATATGTAGTAACTACTATGACTTTATTGTAATGTGTTTCCCTTGCATCAACTAGATTCATGCTTACAAAAACATCACATTTACATCACCTAGACTGATGTAGACTTAAAAATAATTATCAATAGACATTTTTGTACTAATAATATGTTGGGAAAAACGTATCATCAATTAAGAACATTACAATCTTTACTCCCAAGAATCACCCTATTAACAGAGAAATAACATGAAAACCCCAAAACTAGAGAAAAACCACGACCGTTGTCTAATGACAACTAGAGAGTACGACATGTGAAAATTTGTACAACACATAGACTACCCTCCCATGCCCTTTGACCCCAAGTACATTCACACTCTTCAAAGTAAGAATTTAACCCAAACCTCACAACACTCTATTACAAGAGTATAAGAAAATTTAAACACAAGCTTAAAGAGTTTTTGACTAGGACATGAAACACCATGGACTTCAAGTCAATTATATAGTTACCAACACCCACTCCCTAGCTTATCCTAGGCGATGTGAGACTTTTCAAGACATTATTTTCATCAGCCCAACATTCTCCACCTAGATTAAAATAAACACATCTTCATTGCCTTTACCAACAATCATACTCCACCATAAAGAGTATACTCACTTGGAGTTAAACCATCCCAATAATTTCCATGCACTCTGCATCCACGCTAACCAATGCCCGTGTATAATCACCATACACATTGCATAAATATTAGTCAATGCCTCTGTATAAACATCATACATCATGCATCAATGCTAAACAATGTCTGTGTATAATCACCACACATGGTGCATAAATATTAGGCAATGCTCATGTATAAAATTAGCACTAGAAAAACTCATCCTTTTTCATGGCAACGTGGTTATGCCATGAGGGCATTTCTTGCATTTTTCACAAAAGATCATCGTCTCCTAAAATGAGAAAGACACTCTTTTCTGAATCTGAGTCACTTTTTTGTGATGTATCTCCACCTCGACAATTTTTCTTCACATGCGCATGCTTTCCACATTGCAACATACCACTTTCATTTTATGGTTTTTGTTCCTATGTGTCCCACTTCTAACAATCATCATTGATTTTGTTTTCATGCTTTCATTACTTTTCATCCTAATTTCTTCAAAAAGGATCTTACTAGCAATTTCATTAAAAAACTAAGTTTCTTTGTCATACGTCAAAATAGGCTTGATAAGCTCATAGGAGGACAAAAGAGACCAAATGAGTTTTAATGTTATATCTTCTTCTTCGACCTTAACTCCAATCGTCTCTAATATACAAACAATTTCATTATATTTCTAAGATGATAAAATAATTTTATATCATGGCCCATGCGTAGGTTATGAAACTTATCCTTCAATAACAACATATTTGATATACCCTTTGCATGATATATGCCTTTAAGTTTCTCCCAAAGTTCCTTTGTCGTCATCATTTTTTGCACGTTTGCAATAATATTCTTAGTCAAGCACAGACGAATTACACTAGCTGCTCTCACATCAAGCTCCTCACATTCTTCTTCCTTCATGTTAGAAATTCTTCCTTTCAACTCCTTATCCATATTAAATCAACACATCTTTGACTTGAGTTTGCCATAAGCCAAAATTCATCCATCCATCAAATTTCTCTATGACACATTTGACCACACTTGCAAATGCCGTTGCAACCTCAACAACCAAGGATGATTCTCCAACAACAAAAAATTAATCTTTTTTAATGTGGAAGATCAGACACAGTTGCAACCACAAAGAGTACTAAGAAAAAAACCTACCAAACCATAGCTATTGCTACCATCGGTTTGGAAAAATGCATCACCAATTAAAAACATTATCGTCTTTACCCCTAATAATCACCCTATTGACAAAAAAATAGGATAAAAATAAGGAACACAAAAATATAACGTGAAAATCTCAAAACTAGAGAAAAATCACTATTGTTGTCTAATGACAACCAAAGAATAACACTATGTAAAAATTTATACAACACATAAACTACCCTCTCATGCCCTTTAACACCAAATACACCTACATTCTCTAAAACAAGAATTTAACTCAAACCCCACAACACTATTGCAAGAGTATAAAGAAATTCAAATACAAACTTAAAATGTTTTTGACTGGGACAAGAAACACCATGGACTTAGAGTCCATCATATACTCACTAACATTTATTCCCTAACTTATTCTAAGTGATGTAAGACTTTTCAAGACGTATTATTTTCATGAGTCCAACATAATATGAGTTAAACTAACACTAATTTAAATTATTATTAATTAGTGTTAGATTTAAGTCAATCTTTATATAAATTAGACCAATACTACATGTTAACACACAAAATTCAATATAATTTATTGATCGATGTCGTACCCGACCAAATATAACAGTTAAATGTAATACTCAGTAGTTAAACCAAGGTCGTCTCTCAGTGACCAAACATTTCATTCAAATCTTTCCTAGATTGCCATTCAACACAAGGGGGGGTTGGAAGATTCAAATGCTTACAACAGATTAAATGAAATGCAATAGTGATTAAAACGTACTGACTTCCTTGATTCAAATACAATTTCAATTATCATAGGCCACCAAATGAATACATAATAACCCACTAAGCGAAAGTTACAATCCAGTTTTATTATGCAATTAAGCAATACATACATCCATGATTTCGTGACAGCCAAGTTACATACATTAAGCATGATCATAACCCAACCCAAACATATGCAATTACTCTGTAAGTTAAGCATAAATAGATGAACTACCTACATTCCACGAATTTAAGATAAAAACTGTAACATCCCGGTAGGATATTACTTAAAATAAATTCAAATATAATAAAATAAACAGGCAGGATGAAATTCCTCATTTATTAAATAGTCAATTTCCCAAAAATACGGGAAATTTAAAACTTTAAACATTTATGGTCTATAAATTCTAAAAAAACCATATGTACAACTTTAATGTTAATATTGAAAACCGTAAAAACTGTAATCAAATTACATATAACATAAACCAAAAACAGTTATAAAATCCCCCCTCGTGCACTGAGCCCACTCTCCGCCACTAAGCGCCTCCTGGCTCACCTAAAACATCATCTGCTCCCGGATAATAAATTACCCAATCATCGCCACACATAAACAGATAGGGTGAGCTATGCACATAAACATAATAATTATGAAATTAAATTTCCATCATAAACATAAGTATCCAATTATTTATTTTCTAAAAGACCCTCTTTCCCCCACTCATAACCAATATGAGTTCATGCATGTACTCTAAATCTGGGACTTAATGTGCTTCCACGACCCTCCTCGCTCGTGGTCCAACCTACAAGCCTATCCCGCTTGTAGTCCTGCTTCACGGACTCCCTCGCCCGTCATCTGAACTCCTCGCTCAGACCCGGACCGCATACCCGCCTTTCCTACTATGAACTCCCTCGGTCATAGCATTCCCAAGTTGAGCGTGAAATGAACTCCCTCGCTCATTCATCCCAACAAGAGTACCTCCGGTGAACTAATTGTTCACGTTCCGCATGCGGTCCACCGATCACAAACTTCTCATTCGCGACCCATTCCAAGCACATCCCAGAATCCTATGGACTTAGTCCATCAAGTCCAAACACCACAAACACATGCATATACCTTCTTATAATTAGGAAAATAAATAAATAATCCAGCTCATAAAGCACACACAAACATAGCAATTCGCAGCAACTCGTTTAAGCCAGGGACTATCACCCAAGCTAATCCATCAGCCTCACTTAGGCTAGTCCACCTCGCCTGAGCGAGCATGAAACAATGGCTGCATCACCTTGTCTCGCTTAGGCGAGCCCGTCTCGCTTAGGCGAGCCCATCTCGCCTGAGCGAGACCCCATTCGCTTAACCACCCAAATCTTTCTCGCCTGAGCTACTACTCGAGCAACACACCAACATCTATCACGATTTCTCGCTTAGGCGAGACCTTCTTGCCTGAGCGAGACCCTAGTTCGCCCAAACCCTCAGCTCCTCGCCTGGACGAGGATTCACGCTCAATCACACACAGAACTCATCGCGTCCTCGCTTAGGCGATCCACTCTCGCCTGAGCGAGACTTCGGTTCGCTCAACCCCAAGCTTGGTCGCCTAAGCGAAATGCTCAAGCCTAAACCCTGAATGAATTTCTACAACTCTCGCCTAGACGAGAAGGAGTCGCTTGAGCGAAAATTGCAGAGTTTCGCCACTGCTCATGCACCAAAGACACCAAAATAATGCCAAATTTACAATGCAATCATTTTCATTCGATCTGTTTCATTAATCAAACTCTAAAAACACATTGTAAACACGTTTGGAACCTCAAAATGCATGATTTGGCCATAAATCAAAATAGCATTACCAAAACCCTCATCCAATTCTGATTTCACACCAAAAATTCTTTGCACTCCACATTCCATTCAAAAATTCTCAATTTGCAGTGCATATGGATACCACAGACATACCACATTGAATCCAATTGAGTATAAAACGCAGACACACATACAAAATTCGTACAAATAAACTCAGCACCCCTAACCTGGAGTTCTTGACTAAAATTAAGAAGAAAAGGATGCTTCTGGTCTCCTAATGTTGGTTTAAAGAGATAAAAAGAAAATTGGGCTTTATTATGGGTTTAATGCCTATTCAATGATAATTACAATATGAGTTTTCAGACCCTCTTGGCTCTCTCTACCTTTTCACATTCACTCCAAACTAACTTTGGCAAAAATAAAGGTTAATTTCTGTTTATCAAGGTTTAAACCTGTGACCTTCCACCCATAAGGCCAAAGCACCACCACTATGCCAATTCACATTTAGTAATAATTATTATAATTCTATAATCTTATTATCACACAACATGATCATGCACAATATTAAAATTTAAATAATCAAATAACATATAAATGGCATACCTAGGACTTGAACCTAAGTCGCTTCACACAATTTAAGTACTCTCAACCACTTGATCTAGTACTTTTTCACGTCACACTAATCAACATTTAATGTCATAAAGGCTCTTCCTACCCGCATTTATTCATTAATTACTTATTTAATTAATTAATTTTCGTGGGTCTTACAAAGACATGGCTGATTTCACAAAACAAGCACAACCTCAAAGCTTCATTGCATTTTTCATCAAGGAGTCACACGAATTTAGCAAGCCATGGAAACATGGTCACATCACCACAATTGCTCAAATACGTGAAAAATGGAGAATGGGGAAGAAGAGAATGGTTGCCCCTGAAGAAGAAGACTTAAAAATGTGGTCACATCACCACAATTGCTCAAATTTACAAAACTGTCATTTTGCCACTTAGAAATACAAAAATGCCACTATGAGCTGAAAATGATGGCTTAGTGATGTGGACATGCTAAATGACATGGTGCAGATATTACAATGATGTGGAAACTCTCTTTTCATCTTAAAATTAGTGTCCAAGCTCCAAAATTTGCTCCACAAAATTTCTAAAAATAATTAGAAACAAAGATTAGACTAATTAATGTCAAATTACTCAAAATTCAGAAAAATTGTCCAATGAAGCCCAATTGAGGAAAATACACAAAGAAGAGACAATTAAGCACTAAACAACCCTCAAGATGGGTACAAAAAGACAATAAAATAAGGGAAAATAATGACTTATCATTTATCCTTTTGTGTTGATGTTTTGCTTACAACAAAAAGAAGTTTTCTTAACATGGATGTAAAACTTAGCTAAAATAATCACGTCCATTCTTATTTTCATTACGTTGTTTTTACACATAGGATGAAATAACTCTTATATAAGAATTGAAATTTCACAGATAAATAAGAATTAAATGAAATGAGCGTGAAGAAAATAATTGATAATCGATGTACATTTTACTTAATTACATACTTTATTTTATCTTTTATTATGCTATTTGATTAATTAGTGAAGGTGCAAGTTTTAAAGGATTAATAAAACATGATGAATTTTGATATAAATTTGGCTTAATTAAAGCTTAAGTCACTTATAAATTTAGATATTCTTAATTTCGTCCCTATTATATAATTTATAGTCTATTAAGTACTCAAAATATTTATATTTTTTAATTAAGTTTTTTTTATTTATTTAATTTTTTCGTTAGCAAGATGGCTTGAGTGGTCATCTTATATACTTGTCTTTATATATTATGAAATTATGAAATGTGAAGTTTTGTAGTTAATATGAAATGATATTAAAATTAGTGAAAGATGATTTGTGACTGTTACTATTTTCATTAAAAGTATGTTGGATAACAAAGGGTGGTTGTCGTTACATATATCAATAATAATGATGGTGACAATCTTTTAAGTGTCACTAATACAAAAAAAGATTTTTAACGTTCATTATTTTCGGTTTTTGACATTTGTCTAAATTTCGACGTCATATTGGGTGATGTCAAAATTGACGTCGAAGGAAAAATTCAACATCCCTTGACGTTAGATATAAATGGAGTCGACATCATGTGGTTGCACTTTCTTTCATAGACCAAAACCCAAGTCTCTTAACCAAAACCGTGAAGTAAATGCCAATAACTCTCTTTTTTTCTTGTTTCCCCTTAATTTCATTCACAATCATTGTCAAACATAAACTTACAATTGGTTTAAGAAACAGATAAAAAATAGCATGCACAAACAATTAATGTTAGAATCACAAAGCATGCTTTGAAACATATACCATTTAGATAAAAATGATAAAGAAATAAAGTTCAAACCAGACATAAACCGAATCTACTATTACAAAAAACCAAAAACAAAAACTCATGCCAAGGAGAAAGACTCGTAATGCAATAAGAAACATTCAATAGTTGATAGTTTATCCTTTAGTGAATGTGGTTGTCACTCATCAATCTTAGGCGTAGGAGATCCCCCCACCTCCTGCAATAACTCTCTTTCACATACCCTCTACAACAAACTACAAATATAAATAAATAAAAACCCAAATCTGAAAAAAAATAAAATAAAAAAATAGTCATATGAGTGACCTAACAATGAAGGTAAGGGGAAAACATAGAGTTAGACTAGAAAAGAGTCCCTTTGAGTAAGCAATAGTTACAATAATAATTGTGCAGTCAAAGGTCATCACGCTGCTAAAAGTGGTGGAGCTCGTTGTCGCGCCGCAGCCTAGCACGAATCACACTATTGCAATATGAAAGGGAGAAAATCAATGATCAAAACACGAAAAAACCCCAAGCGAGAGATCCTCTTATGCGCATTAGAGGTTTCATGTCCAGAAACTAACCTTCTTTCATCCTCTCACTCATCAACGAAGGTGTTGGTTCACCTAGAAACGAAAGTGTGCAAACGAATAGTGTTATTAGCGCTGCCTATAGTTCTATTTTATAACATTTGACATTGGGTATTGAGAAATGGACGTCATTTGACGTCGGGGAATTGAAAAACAGACGTCATTTGATGTTTGGGAATTAAGATTTGACGTCCTTTGACGTCAGGGTGATGAGTCCGACATAAAATTGAATAAAGATGTCTCTTCTTTAGGGAATCAAAGTTAATCTTGTCTTTTTTATTACAAAAATACCACTGATCATTTATGACTTTGGGGTTTTCGGGAACTAGCGTCAAATAGGTGACATTATAGGCCTATTTTGTGTTAGTGTGTCATAATTAATTACATGAAATGAAAATCATCAAAGAATATAACTAGACGGAGCTTAACGTATTTAAGAAGAATATAACTAGACGGAGCTTAACGTATTTAAGAGAGGCTTTTGTCTCCCAATATATATATATATATATATATATATATATATATATATATATATATATATATATATATATATATATATATATATAATTTCAAATTTCTTTTTTAATTTTAATATATTTTATATATTTGACATCTAATAATTTTTTATATATCTATACAAAGAATTTGTCATTGAATAAAACACTCTAGTTGTCCAATATATTTTTAGTTAAAATAATATAAGTCACTTTTTATTTTACATTAACCAAAATATCATTTTATATTAATTAATTTTCAAAAAAATTTATAATTTAATTCAACCACAAAAAATCACATTCTTTTCATAACACATTAAAACAAGTGAACAAAATAAGAGACAATATAATAATTACATTACTTAATTAACAAAAACATTAAACTGTAAATATTCAGATACTCAAATGAAAATATAAAAATGAAATACACAATATAATTTTTTTTATAATGTCTCAGTTAAAAATAATCAAATTTATAAAGTATATAAAATTTAATTAAACTATAAATTTGGTGCGCACTAGAAGCTGTATACAACAATTTATATTTAAATTATTTAGTAAAATAGTATATTTAAAATAGAGAAACTATGTAATATTTTGGTTCAGTAGTTAAAGAAATATTATAAGGAAATTTAAAATCATTAATCAAATGCAATGATATTCTTATTATAAAAGATAAGTTAAATGAAAATAAGATGTAATGTGTAAAATTGTAATCGCTTGCGTTAATATGGACAAAGTTTGACATCCGTAGTAGTCCAGTTGTAGCCGTACCCAGATATTTTTCAATCCAGCTAGTGGTTTGCGAAGGAACAGGTCAAACCAATTTAAAGCAGTGACTGAAGTGAACTCTCCTATTTCCTTCGTCCCAGACATTTTCTGTTCCTCAAATCACTTCACATTAATACTTTTCCCAATCCCACGCGACACCTTTCACCGTGACCGTCCACCACCATCTACAATCCCTCCACGTCACCCTCAATATCTTATCTGGCACGTTTCTGGAATACGCACACGTGATCAAATCAACATCACTAACATCCGTGTGAAAACGGTGTGAACAACTGGACTTTAGCTGCCACGTCACTCCCAAACCGTATATAAGCAAAGCCCTCCTCTCACTTCATTCAGTTCGAAAAATCCTTTGACGCGCCAAACACAGAGACCACTTGACTCTCTTAAACTCCGATGATGTCGTCCTCCTCCTCCTCCTTCTCCCGCGCCACTCTCACCCCCGAGCAAGAACTCTCCGTCATGGTCGCCGCTCTCACCAACGTCGTCTCCGGCTCCACCTCCTCCGACGCCGTCTCCCTCCCGGACTTCCGCCTCCCCAACGCCTCCCAGCCTCTCGCCGGAAACACCTTCGCGCCGCCCACTATGGACACGTGTCGCGAGTGCAATATCGCTGGCTGCTTGGGCTGCAACTTCTTCCCCGAGGAGAAAAAGAAACAGAAGAGGGCCAAGAAGAAGTACAGAGGCGTGAGGCAGAGGCCATGGGGTAAGTGGGCGGCCGAGATCCGCGACCCTCGCCGTGCGGCCCGTGTCTGGCTCGGGACTTTCAACACGGCCGAGGATGCCGCCCGGGCCTACGACAAGGCCGCCATCGAGTTCCGCGGCCCACGGGCCAAGCTCAATTTTCCCTTAGTGGACGAGTCCTTAAGCATGCAGCAGAGCGAGCCGCAGAGGGTTGCAGCGGAAGAACAAATAAAGAACGAGAATCTCAACCAGGGCATGGAAATGGAGACGCTGGAATTCGGGAACAAAGATACCGAATTCTGGGACAGGATTGGCGAAGCTGATTTTCATCAGCTCATGATGATGATGGATTTCACCGGAGATTCTTCCGACTCCGCCACTGGGAACACTCTTAGTTCCTGACGACTCCCACCAATTAAGTTAATTCAGAAAAATTATTAGTTTTGGTAGTGTGTGCTTAAAAATTAGTACAACTCGGCTAAGCTAGATTATTTGTTAATTACCATTTAGCTAGCTCCATTGCGTATATTTCTGTATATCTTTCTTCCGCTATATTTTACGGAGGAAGCTGCAAAGTACAAACAAATCGAGGGTTTTTTTTTTTTATATATTTTATTTCACTAAACAACTTCTTTTTCACTCTCTTTTCTTTCTGGCGTATTACCATCTATTGAAGCTAGTTTCGAGAACACTTAGTTTGCTAACTCGTGTCACTTTCAGTTTGTACATTTTTGTTATGGGTTTCGGATAACAACGTTGAATTCATCAAAGCTAAGAAAAGGGGAAATTTGTCTTCATTAGATGGTTGTTTTTAGTGTCACAACTGACAGTCAAATGAATGGGTAAGGGATATTCTAACAATAACTGATGTTGGCTGCATTGGAACACAGTCAGTTATGTGTTTGGGTAAGAAAATTTTGGGGGCAAAAGTTTTAGGTGGAGCCCAGTACATGACCTGAGGGTGTTAGATGTTGTCGTGTGGTGCGCACTGGGACAGTGCCGAGGATTCTCTTACCAAGTCCTAAAGAGATTTACGTACTTGGTAGGGCCACGGAATGTCCAACTTGATGCCACGTACAGAGAACCTTACAACAACCTGCAATTTCAGCACGTTTTCATTTCGTCACGTTTTCAATGTGCTCAATGCTTCACGTGCTGGTTTAGTTCAGGAATGGGATTTAAAAAGGAATAACGCCCACAGAAAGAGTATTATTATAAAACGTTTGATTCGCATTACCGAAAGCTGTTGACGTGTGAACAAGAAAAAAGAGATTGTTTTCTGGGTGGATAGCACTGAAGCTATTGTGTTAGTGTTAAGGGATTTTTTTATTAGTTCTTTCTTTGATCTTATCTTCTTCCCAATTTAAGTAACATACTATATATTTTTCTAGTTACATTTGGGTCAAACGTTATGCTTAAATACTCGTTTCAAACACAAAAGGACGTGACATATTCACTGACGCAAACATACTTTTGGCCAGGTCTCAGCTTCTCCGGCTTGACATCACGATCAACAGTAAACGCAGAAATTTTCAATACAATTCCATTCTTCTCTTTTCTTGGATGTACTGTTAACATAAATGTTGTTGGAATTTCGTTATCTATTTTTTTATTTCTATATAAAAATTTATTGACGAATATTTAAATATTTACGGACAAATAACAAGTAATTTATTGTGTAATAGAGTGTCATTAATTATAGTATTTTTTTAAAGATGCAAAGAATCGAATTTATTCAAGATATTAGACATGTAAATTATATTTTACACACAATTCCCTGCTAATTTTAGTTAGTGTTGGATAAAAAAAATCAATTAAATCATATAAAACATACACAAGTGCAGGTAAGAGTTTTGACATTATTGATTATTTTGATAATTGTGTTTTTGTTTTTTAACCGAAGCATATTGAGGTAAAAAGAGTAGGGTTTTAGACCTCGATTCAGCAGTGATGTTTATTTTTCACTTTATACTTCAATTCTTTTGGAATTAAAGCTTATTTCCACCACCACCACCACTACTATTACTATTATTATTAAAGTTTATGTTTTCGTTATAAAATCTCAATTGGATCCTCAAATTTTAAGTTGTCTTAATTGGGTTCTATTTTTTTAAAATTTGTTTTAATTTGGTCCTTTCCGTTAAGGCATCATTGACGATGTTAATGGTGTGTCACATGTCAACTCCTGTTTTTTTATACTTTTTATACTTTTTTATTTTTAATTTCTTTTTACTTTTTTCCTTAAAAAAACAGGTGACACGTGTCAAATTAAGGTTTTGCCACGTGTCAGTTGTAGTTTTTTTAATTAAAAAACTGTCACGTGTCAAATTATGATTCTGCCACGTGTAAAAAATCTCTTGGTCCCTGTACTTATTATTTTGTCTCAATTTAGTCCTAATTTGTTTTTAAACTGGAATAATTTCATTCCTTCCAAATTAAGACCAAATTTATCTTTTATATTAATATTATAATTATATTTTTATTATAATAGATATTTTTTTAAATAAATTAAGTTAATTTAAACTTAAATTTTACATTGAATTTAAAAAATTTTCTACTGCACCATGCATTTAATTGTTACCAACTTAACTACTGTTTTATCTGATGCACCATGAATCAAATGACCCAATTTAAAAGCTTTTATAACTATTTCCATGAATCAAATGACAACGTGTTTTTAAGAGGGAGTTTTAGAAGTTGTAGTAAAAAAAAAAAAATATTCATTTTTATGCTAATGTCATCTACTTAAAAAAAACAATTCATTAGATTTTCATTTAGGAAAAATAATAAAGTACAATAATAAATAATAAAATATATAAAAAAACAAAATTATTAAGATATTTTTTATTTTCTCTCTTATTGTTTTTTTGAGTTTTTCATATATTGTATTATTCTCTCATGCTTCTTTTTTTGTTATTAAAAAAAAGTTAGACATAAACTCGATATTTCTATCCTCATTTTTTCATATTTTCTCTTTCATTATTAAATAAATAAATAAGATAACTTTCTCTTGTCTCACTTGATAGCTTGATAGTGAACTATTTGTTTAACATTTAACATGATTTTTTATCTCATGACCTTTTTGTATATTTATTTTTTATTAATATAAAAGAAGAGACAATATACTATGTAATTTTTCATAATCAATTTTTAATAGTAATTTGATTATCATAATTTTTTTAGTAATTATGTCTCTCGATTTTTAATTAGATTATGATAAATTAATTTTTAGTCTTAAACTTATATTTTAAATAGATATATTAATAAAAAATATATTATTTTGACTTCCACACAAATTTTGATAAATATCCCTCATTGTGTTGAACAACTTTAAACTTTTGAACAACTTTAAACTTTTGAACAAAGTGAAGACCAAATAATTAATCAATTCAATATTCAACGAGTTCTAGTTTTTTTAAAAATTCATGTGTTTTTTTGCCTTCTCAATCAAAGTAAGCGTAAAAAAAATGGGATAAATTTGAAAACGATTTAAGTATATTATTTTGAAATTGGAAGTATTGATTTTAAAATTTAAGAAGTTTCTAAAATTTGGGTAGTAGATGATAGATGCGAAAGTATAAAAGAAAAGTTGGTGATAATGTCAGAAAGGACATTCCCGGAAAGGGCAGGAAGATATTATGTTAAGGTCACAGGGATTCATATTACGGTTTTTACGCTCTTTTGACGCAGAATCAATTCTACATTATTACGTCATCCTTGCAGTACCCAAAAAGTTCATAGACAAAGTTGAAAGAGACACCGGAAAACAAAAGCACCACAAAAAAAAGTATATATTTTTTTTAATAAAATTGAAAAGAAAAATACCCATTGGCTCCTAATCTCTTTATCTACAAAGGAATCAACATGCTTACTATTCAATTATAGAAATTGTGTTTCTAGGGGTTGATTTCAGAACTATATTAGTACTTTTAAGTTAAAAAAGCTCGATTAAATATAAATGGTTAATATTAATTTAAATGTAATAACTTAAATTATTAATAACATGCTGATAATTTTATTATTATTGTATACTTTTAATATTTTAATTATAATTAATTGAAATACTTTTTTAATTGTGTATTATTATTTATTTAAATTTATCATTGTTCATAAATTTATAATTCAGAATTAATTACAAAAATAGTATTTAAAAAGTATATTACAATTACAAAGAGTTTTGGAAAACACTATGGCATTATAAATTTATTATAAAAGTAAATATCATTCTCATTTTAAAGTTACATTATTAATATTAATGAATTGTATTTTGATAGAATTTTCTTGAAGATATGTTGATCGAAATGGTTTGTATGAAAATGTTTGTTTAGGAATAATTACTCTCTTTTTTATAAGGAAAATTATACTCTAACCTGAATTTTTTAACCTGTTTTTGACCCGCCTACGTGGCACTGAAACCTGGATTTATTTTAAATGTTTTTGAAAAAAAAAATGAAGGATGAAGTGACGGTTCTGAGCAAGCGGCAAAGTGGGTAGCGTGCTGTGGCCCGCGTGCGCGTGAGGAAAGACCACGTGCGAACCATCTCACAAATCAAAAGATTTGATTTTTTTCACTCTTGCGCGAACCATCTCTCAACCCACTCGAAGCAACCAAGCGGTGCCTTCAGGTTTTCTACAAGCGGTGATCTTTTCACTCAACCGACTCTCAATCTTGTACAAAAATGCGAAGTTGGTAGCGAAAGGAGAAGGAAAAGCACTTGGGCAGTGGAAGAAGCGGTAGAACTAGGAGGTTGCGTGTGAAAATTTTATTCGTCGACCTTTATTGTGTTGTTCATGCGCGTGCTCATAGGTAGAAGAACAGAACCCCTCAAAAAATCCCAAGTTGGGAACGGAAGAAGCGGTAGAACGAGGATGACGTTGGCGGTTCGTTTTTAAGGTGGTGTTTTCTTTTCGCCCAAACCCTTCGCTTTTGTCCATTACATTCTTCAAATGAGTCTTATAGTGTGAAGCGTGGGTGATCAAGAATAATTTGTGGTAAATCGCAAACCTTTGGTGGACCGTGGAAAGCCCTTGGTGTTATGTTTGTCTAAAACTGACGGTGGTGTTTTTGTTATGAATGCAGACCATTGACTCGAAAGGTGGAACGATACATTATTTGTTCCGTTGCTGTTGGTTGGTTTGTTGTTGGTCCCGTTCCAGTTATTTAGGTATATTGTTAGTTGTTTTATTGTTCGTTGGACGTGTGTTGTAATGTTTGATTTAATTTGACGCTTTTGTTGTTGAAGTTTGGATTGTTGTGAATACATTTTATTAATGTTGTTCTTATTTTATTTTACAAGATATGAGTGAAGATAGTGGTCCAAGTAAACATAACAATGGTAGTCATGATAGTGAGGGGAGTGAAGGTCGTGACGTGGGAGAGTTCAGTGATAATACTGAGGTAAGTTAGTTTTATGATACAATGTTTATTGATATTGAATTGAAAGAATGGGTTGTAAATTATGGTTGTGTGTTGTTTTTATTTTACAGATTTTGTTCAGACATTCTTGTAGGACGACATATTTATGTTTATTGAATAGGAATTTAAGTGTGGACCAAAAGTTGCGTATTCAAAGAACATCATTTTGGTGGTTCACTTTGTTGAATGATTCTGTTAAGATAAGTTGAAATGTTCTTGGTGTTTTGGTGGTTCACTCATTGCTGTTAAATTTCTTTAACCAAACATCAGTCGTATTGGACACCCTAGCTTCGTCACCAGCTTCACTAATCCCATCACCAGCTTCACTAACCCTACCAAGATTTAACACAACCCGAACAACTTCATTACATTGATCTTCTTCCGTTAAAGTCCAATCGAACATCACCTGCAATGTAATTTAACTAATGATTAAAAAAACTGTTGTTACATTTAAAACTTCACCAACTCAACTAAATCGATATGGTATGAAAATTAAAAAAACAAAATACCTTGGGTTCAATGAATAGTTTCTCAATGCTTGAAGTCCTTAACTTTAAACATGACCATCGTAATATTCTGGGAAACACTATATCCCTATTATTTGCGCCCAATTCTAACCTCTCAAAATCCCAAATCTAAAAATAACAAATGTTACATCATTCATATGAAAACACAAACACAAAAAATGTAAAACAGATTTCAATATTCAAACATAATAAAATACAACTTACCTGTAAAACCACAACTGACCCTGCCAACGTGATGTTATGGTCATTTTTTTTTGGCTATGAACCACATATGCACGACTTAATGCGTTAACCAAAAAATTGTGCACTACACTCCCCCAATTGAACTTAACCAAACTATCAATATCGTCTAATATTCTAAAAGGCATATTGCAAACCACTTTTGAATTCTTAGGAAAAAACAACACGACAAAGCACAACAATATATACAAACGACAAACATTATCTACATCATCACACTCGGTTTCTATTAGACTTCTAATCATGTTTGTTATACCTTTAATACATATTCTTTCACCACAAAAAAGTGAACCAACTAACCCACATCCATATACATCAAATTCTACTTCTTCACCAATTACACTTAACCCCAAACTAAAACAAACATCAACCACAGATAAAGGCACAAGGTGCTTCCATATGTGAAAGAATTGTTCACCCTCATCCCATCGCCGAAGTAGCTCAACTAGTAGAGGAATGCAGATATCTAAAGATCTCTCTAACTCCAAACACCATTTGAAAGGGGTGAGTCTTATACGTCTCCGGTGTCCATCAGTCAACACGTTTTTTTATCTCCACGATGTGCTTTGTGTCCACAAAATTTATTAGTCGAACCTTCCATTCAATTTTAAGAAATTAAATAATGCTCAACAACCATATTATCATGCACAACATCGAACACCATATAATAATTAACAGCATTAACCCTGTCTTCTTCCTCAACGTCCGCTTTTCCCCCCTCTTTTTTCCCCTTTCGAGCCATGCTGCAACAACAACCTACACAAAACCAATAAACAGACAAAATCAAATCAATAGACCTCAACTACAAAACCTACAACCAAATTCAGAAACAATTTTGACTTTCCCTTACACCGGAAAACCTCCACAAAACATAAATTAACCTTTCCTCTCCGTTAACCGGCGCCGGCAACTGTAAACAAAATGAACTCAAGGAACACAAACTTTTTTATCATCATAATATCGACACACGCAAAAAAAAACCAAAACTTCATCTTTTTATAAAATGAAGTAACATAATAATGGACGAAAGCGAAGGGTTTGGGCGAAAATAAAAAACCACCTTAAAAATGAACCGTCGACGTCGTCCTCGTTCTTCTACCTATGAGCATGCGCAAAAACAACACAACAAAGGTCGAAAAATACAATTTTTGCATGCAACTTCCTCGTTCTACCGCTTCTTCTGCTGCCCAAGTGTTTTTCCTTCTCCTTCCACTACCAATTTTGCATTTTTGTACAAGATTGAGAGTCAGTTGAGTGAAAAGATCACCGCTTGTAGAAAACCTGAAGCCACCGCTTGTAGAAAACCTGAAGCCACCGCTTGGTTGCTTCGAGTGGGTTGAAAGTTGGTTCGCGCAAGAGTGAAAAAAAAATCAAATCTTTCGGTTTGTGAGATGGTCTGTAACATCCCGTCAGGATATTACCAGTTTAAATAAATAAAAAAATTAAATATATAAAGTCATCGCATTTATGAATAACCCCATTTCCCAAAAACGCGGGAAATTTAAAATTTATTAAATGCGCAGATAAAATTTATAAACATCCATTCCATAAACCAAAACGACATTGTTATAGTTTCACCCATCAGGGTTTACAACAGTTTCCAAAAACAAATAAAATAAATATAAGAAGTTTCTTCCAGTAGAACCCCCACTCGCGACTAAGCATCACCGGCTCGACCTGCATCAACATCCTCTGCTCCCGTGTACCGCGTACACGATCATCGCCAAACACAAGCAGATATGGTGAGCTTATGAGAAGAACATACATCATCATAGATATCATATAATCAATTTAACATATATAAGCTCCACAAATAACAAGTACTATCTCTTAACCAAATCACTAACGTCTGGCCACAACCAGACCATTCGGGTTCTACCTCTTCTAGTGATTACCTCAAGGTAATTTGCTGCCAAACCTATCGGTCACGACCGACAGAGCACGTGTGGGAACCTATGCTACGGATCACACACCGCAACGCCAGGTGGAGTTCCTAATTACGAACATAGTCCGTAATGTCCCAAGACTACCAAACTCGTCAGTCAACAACTGAGGAGGGCAATCTAACTGGACCCATCCGTACTGGCCACAACCAGCACACTCACACCGGCAACACTCGCCAACCCGAGCTCAACTCAAGGGTTCCTCGTGTTCATCCGCCATCCCGAGCTCAACTCGAGGGATGCCATTCCGAGCTCAACTCGAGGAATGTACGTGCTTAACCCCTATCCCGAGCTCAACTCAAGGGATACGTTCCGAGCTCAACTCAAGGAACCAAGCAATCTTACCTTTAAAGCACCACCAAAATCCTTGTAGAACACCCTACAAAGTCCAACAACTAGGACTTACAGTAGCCAAATCGCCTAACGGGGGACACGTACCGCTAGGCGCCACAGCTTCCAGACCGCCTGGCGGGGGACACGTACCGTCAGGCGCTAAGCGCCTCAAGATCCATAAAATTTTGCCACCACCGCCCAGCGGGTCTCTCTTTGCCGCCAGGCGGACGCTGATTCATATGTCACGTATTTTCTCGCTATCGCCTGGCGAAAACTGCCTGCCGCTAGGCGCCTCCCACACCATGATCCCACTATTTCCTCACTATCGCCTGGCGGGTGCGATCCCACTGCCAGGCGCCACACCAGTAATATACCTTTACTGGTTTTTCGTGACTTAGTTCAAGTTCACCACAAAGGTCTTGCACAATTACATTCTCAGATAGATGAAACCCATTCACATCATGTGTACAATTGTAAACTGGTTTATCGAATTAGACATACGTAAGTTCAACTAACCCAATACTCAATGTGCCCCTGCAGCTACTACCTCTATAAACTCTATTATTTACTTCCCTTCAAGTCCCGATTTTCCCCACTTACAACCTTACTTCACAACCTTCTTACTTAGGATTCACACAATTCCTACTATTTGACAATTCCTGAAATTCATAAAATATAACTTGCCTCTCGTCATCGTGTACATTCACTAACTCTGTACTGGTCTAGAACACAGGTTCCACACTCATGTTAGAATCCTCCCTCAACTACACCAAAATTCTCTTTCTCTCTTCACACTTAATTATCAACACTAACTCTGATTTTTTTATCATTCTTTCTTACATCCTATTACCCCTTTCCACTACTTCAGTAGTATGAAGATGGCTCCCTCCACCCATTATAGTCAGCAACACCCACGACATGTAAAAACACCAACTTCTAAGATGGCGCCTGGCGACAACGCCCGTGCCGCCAGGCGGTTCAAGTAAATAGGGTAGATTTCCAGAATTTTACAGCAGCTATGCGATCCTTCTTTCATTCTCCATCACTTCTCTCTGCATCCCAGAATTACCTTCCCCCTCGAATACTTAATCATGACATCACCCTCTAACTTTAACTCTAATAGTTCACAATGCGGTACCCCAATTCGCTATCAACACTGATTCATCTAAAAACTCTCAATCATAACCCTAAAATCATATTCACACTGTTTCATCAAAATCATCTACTAAATATACTGAATCTCAATAAAATACGATGTTACATCATCCCTAACTCACCAACCCATGATTTCCCTCCGATCAGAATCATGTTATAACACCCAGAATGACGAAAACCAAAACTCAGTCCCGCGTCGCCTGGCGGAAATTCATCACCGCCAGGCAGTTCATCAGAAAAAAAACCCAGAATGCTCACGAACCTTGAGCCGCCTGGCGGTACAGGGATTCACTGCCAGGCGCTGCTCCAGAAACTCCACAATACATGTTTAAATGGATGAACCGCCTGGCGGCTAAGTATAGCCCGCCAGGCGGTTTCTGGAAAAATTCCAGAATTCAGCAAAACCATGATACAGACAATTCCAGAATTCAGCAAAACCATGATACAGACACAGAACATGCTTAAATTACATAGTATTCTCACACAATTCAGACCATACAACAAAATCAACGTAGAAAGTTCGTTCTCCAAAATTTCGTGCTCTCTCTCACTGATGTATTTTCAGCTTGCCAAACCTTTGCTTCCACCTCTATTCTGCCCTTCCACTAAAATGTTTCTCAACTCTTCAAATTCAAACCAAACCCAAAAATCTCAAAATTAAAGTTTAATATGAGTTCTCCAAGACTCGAACCCACAACCATGAAATTCCCCAAATCAATATCAAACCACTTAACCAATTCAGATTTCATGCTAGCAATCATAATTAATTAATTATTTAATTAATTAAATTTCACAGGTCTTACATGGTTCGCGCGTGGTCTTTCATCACGCGCACGCGGGCCGCAGCATGTTACCCCTTTTGCCGCTTGCTTAGAACCATCACTTCCTCCTAGATTTTTTTTTTCAAAAATATTAAAATAAATCCACGTTTCAGTGCCATGTAGGCGGGTCAAAAATAGGTTAAAAAATTCAGGTTAGAGTATCATTTTCCTTCTTATAATGCTATGCTACTATGATGTTTATTTCAATGAATTCAACAATATCATTTATGGTCGGCAATATATGTGGAGAAGCTAGTAAATATTGTATTAAAATTGGTATTTTTTTTTATTAAGTAGGTTACTTATTGCAATTTTTTTTACCATATAAGGGTGCATAAGATTGAAAAAGTGGGAGAAAACAAGTAAAGAAATAACACTTTTTTTCTTTTGTTGCATAGTTTGTGAACAAGGGAAATTGTTGGATTTTTTATTTTTTTCTGTTATGCTAACCAAGTAAATTCCTCTCAAACTTTATGTTTCTTGTAATATCTACGTCATGTACTTAAATAGCAATACTTAAGGGCCTATGTTAGGTATAATGAATATTATGTATTCAAATTCTTTACCTAGCAATGTCCACAAAAATAAAAATGCCTCTTTCAAAATTTCCATATACTTGGCTAATCAAAGATAATTGGACGTAATACTAGGGAGCACAACTTCCAAACACCATCGTTATGCTGAATGTTCTACTAGATCTCAAGGTTTTTTTGTTATAATTGAGAAACAATCATCAAAGCTTGGCCAAAATTTATATTACCTTAAAATTGTTCTTTGGATACTGAAATTGAAATTAAGCTGAAATTTTTCCCTATTTTAAATATTGACATGGGTTAGAAATCAGTTGCACACTACCTTATTCAAACTTGGTGTACTATACGTCACTTAGTTAAATAGGGTAAAAAGGCCAAAATTCCAACACAATGAAATTATATAATAATAATATAAAAATAAATTTCCTCTCATATTAATCCAGAGACAACTCATATGGTACATTATAAGTGCTAGACATGTCAGACTCAATTTCTTGTATATATCTTTCTTTGTTTAAGAGGCAACCCACACAACCTCTTGGGAGTCTTTCTACTTTTCAGGCCGGCGTCACTTCGCCTCCATCTAGTTCCTCCTGTTTCGCATAGCCAGGTGAGTAATGAAACGTTTACTGTTTAAAATTAAGAAGAGAAACAAAAAATTAAAGATTTCCAAAAATGAAACGGAAAGCAAAAAGAATAATTAAAGCATAAACCTTAGACCTCAAGAATGCGCAATGAAGGGAAAGACAAAATGGATGAAACCCTAACCCTCTGTTTGGATGGAGCATTTTAACAATGCTTAGAAATTTAAATGCTTTGTATTTGAATTGTTTGCAATTAAATTCCCTTCATTTTCTAAGTAACTTGTTTGAATAAAGAAATTAAAATATGTTACATTTCAATTTCTTGTTTGGAAAAAACTATTGAATTTCTTGTGAGATAAAATTTAATTTTTACAGTATTTATTTTAGGCTTAATTATGTTTTGAGTTCATGATAAATTTGGAAACGGGCTCGACGACCCAGATGGGCCGAGCTTACCCGACGACCTAGCCGATTTGATCTTACCTGACGACCTAGATAGATTGAGCTGACCCAGACAGGTTGGGTCAGCCCAATGATCCAGACAAGCCTGACGGCCCATATTTGCCGGTCGTGCCCGTCAAGTTCGTCAACCTGGCCCAATACGACCCGGCCTAACTCGGTCTGTCTAGGTCATTGGCCCAACTTGGCCCCATTAGGTCGTCAAGGGTATGAGGTTGAGTGAGAAGAAATTCAAATTCCACATTTTTTAGGGTATTTGAATTTCTTCTAATTTAGCTAATTGAAATACTTCAAAAAAATGCATGCATTTTAAATGTTTTTTAATTTCTCTATCCAAACAAAATATTTCATTACAAAGAATTTCAAATTCTCCAAATAATTGAATCACCCTCTTGAATTGATTCATCCAAACACACCATAAAGAGAATCCAATTGATAACCTAGGTGTGTATAACATGACCTCCCAAATGCAATGTGGATGAAATCCTAATAACGACACCTTTGCATCATTGCACATGCTCACCACCTTCTCAACTTAGCGCAATAGAGAATGAGAGAACAAACTGTCAAGAAATAAAAATGCTACAATGCCAAAAGGGTTGATCGCTATCTAATTACTCTTAGGAGTGAGAGTTTCAATGTCAATGGTAACACAACAAAGTCACGAGTGAAAATCGAAACTAAAAAACAAAGGCCCACCAGAAACGAAAGTGAGAAGGAAAATGGGGATCTTCTCTAGGTTTTCTTAAGAATCAAACACCATATTTCATAAAAGCTAAAATAAATCTACATCAACCTCCTTACTCAGTGGACACTTTTGACAAGTTAAGTACCATGTTCAAAGCTTAGTTTGTTGATCTCAAAACAGTGTTGACCATTTCTGTCACTTTGAAGTATATAGAGCAAGGAGAGAATGAGACCCTCAAACACTTCATGGAAATGTCCATTGTCGCGACAACCACGATCCCGTACCTCACCCCGTCTGTGTTCATTTTCTTTTTGATATGTGGGCCTTCAACTCGAACTGTTCTCTGACTCACTCTTCAGCGAATGTCGGATAACATGGATGATCTGAGGCAGCAAGCGTGCCCATATACATTGTCATTGAAGAAAATAGGCTAAAAAGAGCAAGCAAGCCCAACATCATGGTACAACCAGTACACTCTCTTGAATATAGTAGGGACATTGTATTGTGAGAAATGTAGTACCTAGAGCTTATCCATCTCTGCGAACCTCGACTGCCTTACCCAGAAGCCAACTCAACAAGAAAGTGTTCCTACCATCAAAGCATAAAACACACAAAAAAGAATGTCGGTATTTGAAGCATTTCATTAAAGAGTTGATCCACTGTAGTAACTTGGCTTGGTTCGTTCAGTAAGGCAACGACGAATGAGGCATGGGACGAGTAAAATGAGGTAGGGGCGAGTAGAATGAGGCTGAGGAAGAGGTTGTACGGACTTCATAGGCCGAGGTCGGGGGCAACTCGACCAACTCAATATGGTGCTCTAGATTCCTAGAACCGACTCCCAATAACCCGTTTAGGTTCAACAACCTATTCCACCTCCAATGCAACTTCAAGTGATCCAAAGTCAGGTCATTCAAGCACAATGCAACCCCTCTCAAGCTAGGCGTAGTGTCCATACTATTGTAGGAGGCTTTGATGGAGGGGGGAACCTCCCATGCAGCCCAAAAAAGATATCAGAGGAGTGTCAACTCAATGAGCTAGTTCCCACCACGGAGCCTTCCTCTTACAACCTTCACAGTCGTAGATTTTTGTATAGATGATCCAGATCAGGACGACCTGGTGGTTGCCACGACAACCATTGCTAATTAGTGGGTACATAAAATCTTAATCAACCAAGGAAGCTCGATTGATGTCCTATTTTGGCATGTCTTCAAGATCCTAGACATCCTAATTAACTAGATCAAATCTTATCTGAAACCTCTGCTCGATTTTTTCGGTAAATGGGTTCACACTAAATGGTACATTAACTTGTTGAGAACCTTTTGAATACTAGAGGCACATCATATTGTAATGGTACGATACCTTCTAGTGGAAGTCGATACTTCCTACAACATCCTGATTGGGTAGACGCTGAATAAGTTCAGAGCCATTGTGTCAACTCCACACATGGCAATGAAGTTCCCAACAAAGGACCACTCGACCATCATTATCGTCAAGGCAGACCCCAAAGAGGCAAGAGCCTGCTACATTATAAGCTTGAAGGTAACACTATATTTGTTTCCTACAAGCTTGGTAGACACCAAATATTCACCCAAAGCGGTAAAAATAAAGCAACTCGCCTTATTGCAGATATAGCCACAAAGTGATAAATAGTGCAATCACGTAGGCCAGTGTTCACAGATCACTAGCAAAAGATCCAACCCAGATGACAACACTTTTGACCTAAACCTTAGGTTTGATTTTCCAAATGACGATCGACCTCTATTTGATGAACCAATGCAAAACTACCTCTGGGGAACCAAGCATTCCTAGATCACAAAGGTCGACACGAACATAAAGAAGTTAGTCCATGACCAGATAGAAGAGGTCCTCAAACAGAACGCAAATCTCTTTGCATGGTTTATAGTGGACATGTCAGGGATCAACCCTAGATTCTTATCCCACAGCTTGTCCATTCTTTCACAGGCCAAACCTGTGGCCCAAAGAAAGAGAAAGTTCAAAGAAGAGTGTTGAGAAACTATAAAAAATGAGGTAACAACCCTCTTTGAAGCTAGTTTTATCAGAGAAATCACCTACACTATGTGGCTCGCCAATGTCGTCATGGTAAAGAAGGCCAGCAGCAAGTGGCACATGTATGTCAACTACACAAATCTTAACAAAGCATGCCTGTTACCCAACATTGATCGTCTTATAGGCAAGATAGTAGGGTAAGAGTTGTTGAACTTCCTGGATGCATACTCAGGAAACAACCAAATTCGGATCTACCTATCTGACGAGGAGCAGATGAAACTTCATGAGAGAAAGGGCCATCTTTTGTTACAAAGGCATGCCCTTTGGTTTGAAGAACGAAGGCGCGACCTACAAGAATTTGATAGATAGGGTGTTTGTCGATCTCGTTAGAAAGATAATGGTTGTTTATGTAGACGATATTGTCGTAAAGTCTACACTTGCAGCCAACCATCCAACACACAAGGTACACTACTATAATATGAGATTGAATCTAGAAAAGTGCTCTTTTGATGTAGGTGGCGACAAATTTATGGGTTTCATGATAAACCAACGAGGAATAAAGACTAACCCAAACAAGTGTGAGGCTATACTTAGCATGACTAGCTTGACCAACCTTTAGAAAGTCCAAAGTTTGAACGATAAACTAGTCTTGGTCTCTATTTTTTGTCATGTCTGGCACAAATGCAAGACCACTCTTCAAACTATTGAAAGGAGCTTATACATACTTCTAGATCGAAGAATGTTTGACTATGTTCCAGCAGCTAAGGAGGGAAGTTGTCGTACTCCCCGTCATCAATAATCCTCAACCAAACCAACCTTTGGCGCTGTACTTAGCTATATTGCACTCAACAATTAGCTTGGTCCTCATTGTGATGGAAGGCAGAAGCAATAATTAGTGTACTTCACAAGTTGGACTCTCTAACGAGCAGAAGAACGATACCAAACCATAGAGAAGTTGTTCGCAACACTGATATTCTCAGCTCGGTGATTGCATAGATTATCCTAACAAGCAAATATTATAGAAACCAGAATTAGTAGGATGTATGACGTCTTGGATGGAAGATCTCTCTGAGTTCGAGCTCACATATCAAAATAAGGGACTGATGAAGTCACAATTCCTAGCATATTTTCTCACCCAACTCCGAATCAAAGGGAAACAACTCGCATGGCGGTCTTTAAGTGTTTGTGGGTCCTCCAATAAGAAAAACAGTGGCGTTGACATTATTCTAGAGGGGCCCAACAACCTCATTCTGGAACATGCCATCCATTTTAGCTTTAACATGTCCAATAACCAGGCAATATGAAGTCTTAATCGTCGGGCTATAACTAGCCCATGAGCTCGGAGTAAAGAAGTTATACTACTACAACGACTTGAAGAATCTTTTAGAATGATTTGATGAGTTCAAGATCAACCATGTTGTGTATGCTTATCAGCATAAAGAAACTTGACCAACACCAAGCTATGACCGAGAAGAAAAATGTGAGATCTAATTCGCCTCATCGAGCTAAATGCCCCCCATCATGAGTTATCTAACTTCAGACGTGTATCCCACCGATCCAATAGAAGCAAAGTCTATAGGTAGGCAAGCGACATTCTACTCCGTGTAGAACAAAGAACTTTTCAAGAGAGGATTCACTACCCCCTCCTCAAATGCTTGGATCAAGAACATAGTTAGTGCGTAATTGTTGAGATGCACCAAGGCACACGTGGCATGCATTTAAGAGCTCGATGCATGGCTGCATGAGTACTCAAAGTAGGGTACTACTGGCCGACTTTGAGAAAGGATGCTCATGAATACATCACGAAGTGCCAAGACGGACAACAATTCGATTAAGGATGTCAACGAAGTGGGTAGGGTAGGAGTAGTAGCTCCCCCATACCCTACTCGCTAGATAAATATCTGCCCCATACCCATTCTCATATCCATGTGGGTATTCGATATGCGGGTACCCACATATATTTTTAATTTCCACGGGTACTTGTGGGTATTTACAAAAAAAATTTAAAATATTTAACAATATATTTTAATCGTAAATTCAAATAAAATACAATACATAACATTAAATCTCAAAAAAAGTCAAAATAACCCATTCAAATAGTATTGACTGATAGTTTACTAAGAACTGATTTTTTTTAAAATTCATTGATAAAAAATAACCCATTTAAAATTAATTTTTTAATCATGTTTTTTTGTTTTTTATTTTAGTTTAAATTAGAGTATAACGGGTATATGTATCCATGGGTATAGATACTATGATAACCGTACCCGTTCCGTTAACATACGAGTATAAGAAATACACGTACCTGTATCCATATACAATATTTATTTCCTACCCGTTGCGAGTTTTATCCGTAGGTACCCACAAGTACGAATTTTTTTGAAATCACTAGTTTGACTCCTTATGTAACACCTCAATCGGATTTTACTTGGTAAAGTAATTATAATTGAAAATAAAATTTAATTCTTCTAATACCATTCTCAAGGGCGGGAAAATTCAAGACTTAAAAGCGTATGAATTAACATTACCTCATAATTTATTTAATACAACTCAACAATAAAAAATCACATAAAGAAAATACAAAATATTTCAAATCGTGTTTTCTTTAATAAGATTCCCCAAGCTAGCCCTCACTTCGGCTCTATGCCTCACCATCATCGCTTGGAATAACATATGTTCCCGTGTGACAAGTTACACAATCATTGTCAAACACAAATAGAAAGAGTGAGCTCAACAGAATATAAATATGCACAATCCACAAGAATACCTCACCCAAAAGCAATAACTTTTCACTTACCAAGACTCAAAACTTAAAGACCTTACCACACAAGGTACCAATGCAGCCATAATTTCATAACCTATATGAGACTAGCACATCTAATCATATCATGCACATACTCGACCATGGTCTTAGGGATTCCATATGCTTCCAAGAACCTGCCCGTTCGTGGACCAACTATACGAACCTCCTTGCTCGTAGTTCAACTCTACGAACCTCCTCGCTTGTACTTCAAGCTATACGAACATTCTCGCTCGTAGTCCAACACGCGTGAACACCAACTGTTATGAACCTCCCTACTCATAATAGCCTTAAGTGTGAGCATGGAACATACAAACCTCCCTACTTGTATCCCCACATAAGAGTACATCCAATACGATCCTCCGCGTCTGTATTAATTACGCGATTCTAACTCTATTACGAACCTCTACGCTCGTAATCCATGCAAGCATATCCCAGACCAAGAACCATCACCACGAGGCATGCAAAACTAAACACAAACACACACTACCACTGCACTATCGCCTGACACTACCTAGGCGTCGCCAAACAACATTGCAATATAGATTGCATGGCGGTCTCAACTCGCCATCGGGCGACACCTGCTCCAAGACCCGCTGGTTTCCTCTTATCGCTTAACGGCCTCCTTTGTGCCGCCAGGTGTTATACCAATAACGTGCAACCACTAGTTTTTGCACCAAAAAATCAGATTTTAACACCTCAAACATCTCATGCGTAAGTCCAGATTACCAAGTTACATATCTATACATTACACGTGAAACAATTTTACATTATCACTCAACATATGCATCCTTCATGTATGTTTATATAGGATTTGCAATTTGAAACCATGCCAACCCTCACCTTAAACTATGAATAACTGTAAGAGCCGTAGAATTTAATTAATTAATTAATTAATTAATTAATAAATACGGGAGGGGAAATAATTATGACATTAAATTATGGTTGGTATGACGTGGAAAAGTACTAGCTCAACTGGTTGAGAGTACTTAAATTGTGTGAGAGGACTTGGGTTCGAGTCCTATGTATGCTAACTTTTGTGTTATTGTTTTATTATTTAAATCTATGTAATTATGTTCTGGTATGATATGAGGTCTGAATTGGATTTGTTAAGCATGAAACATGACTTGGTTGAATTGGTGGTGTAATTACTTTGTGATTGAATGGTTATGGGTTCAAACCTTGGAGAACTAAACTAAAAACATTATTTTTGGCATTTTGGCTTTGAATTGAATATGAAAGGTTGGGAAAAACCCTAGATAGTTGAGAGGCAGCCTTGGGTAGCTGAAAAACAGATCATAAAGGTCAATTTAATGGTAGTTAACAGTACCATTAGGTAAATTTCGTTTTGGGTAATTAAACTCTACTAAAAGCCAAGTTTAAAAGGGTAAAAAGTGGCCATAGGGAAGGTTTTGGCAAACTGAAATAGCAACCTGAATTAGAGCACGAAAATCAGAGAGATTGGTGAGGTTTGAGTAAGGTTCTGGTGAGGTTTGAGTGACCACATCAAGAAGGGGGAGACGTAGTGATCATTGGAGTATCTCAAACAATTCAATTTAAGCGAAGGAATTCCAGGTTAGGGAGGCTGGTCTCCGCTTTTGACTTTGTTATTATCTTAATTCTCGAATAATATGTTAGTCTTGATGTATGATCATTGCTGTTCTGGTAAAATTCTGGGTTCTGGGAAATTTCCAAAAACCGCCTGGCGGGCTTTGCATAGCCGCCAGGCGGCTCATATGTGTGTGTGTAATTCTGGGTTCCTGAAGGAACCGCCTGGCGGTGAAACCCTGTACCGCCAGGCGACGCAAACCTGTCACTGTGTTTCTGGGCGTTCTATTGAACTGCCTGGCGGTGATAAATTCCCGCCAAGCGATGCGAGCCGTTGAGCTCGATTTTTCTCTGTTTTTTTGGGGTTTTGGGAGGGAATGGATCGAGGAACTCGAGGAGGAGTGGTACCAGGGACGATTAAACTTGATTGTTTGTGTAATCCAACGAAATGCATGGTCTGATTTGATGAAACAGTGTAATGAAATGGTTAGGGTGAGGGTACTAGCAGATTGGTAGGATTAGGATTTACAGAAGTTAATTGTAATGTAACTGGTTTGTTGGAAATTAGACTATGTAGTGCAGAGTAACATTATCATCGGGTTCTTGGAGAAAATGGGTTGCGAAAGAGATAAGAGAGCCTTCAAATTTGAAGGGGATCATTACGCAGGGGCTGTGAGACTGGGAAATGCCCAGAAATCCCGCGGCAGTGAGACTTGGGTGAGTGGTCGCGTGGAACAGTGAGGGTAGTGGCTGTATTGGAAAGCAAGTTGGAGGGTGAAGAGGAAAGATGTGAGGAGAGAGTATAGGAGGAGATTATATGATTTGGAAAGAACGGAAGGATAAGATGCAAACTGCTGGAGGTGTAATGGTTGTATAGAATAAAAATTAATGTCGCACTAATGAACCTGAGGTTCGATAAATCAGAATTCTGTGTTGGGTAATAACGACTGAATGGGAGGAACTTAAAGTTAATTGATAATGCTAGCTTTGGATCCTGAGAGTAAAGGTAGTTATCGAAATGGTGATAGATATTGGCCCTAGTACTACTATATTCATAGCTGGATAAATCAGAGGTAATAGGGGTAGGAAATGCTTGAGGGTACGTCTCATGTGTTAAATAATAGAGTTAAACCATATTACTCTCTTATAAGTAGCGGTAGCAAACCCAAATGAAAGTGTAGAATTTGTGTAATGGGTTAGCTATTGGGAGTGAGTGTAAGAGGATTAGAAGGAAATTACGTAGTGACGTTGGCTGAATTGAGTCATGGTGTACTCTGGTTGAGCAATCTAAAGATAGTACTGTGCAACATATTGATATGGCGCCTGGCGGCAGGGCTGAGACCGCCAGGCGATAGCCAATACACAAGTGGCTCTAGAGTGAGTGGCGCATGGCGGAGAGGGAGATTCTGCCAGGCGAACGGAGCAACAACAGTGACGTCCAGGAGCGTTGGCGCCGGGCGGTAGCGACTTAACCGCTAGGCGGTGGCGATTAGGATCATGTGTTTTGAGGCGCTTAGCGCCTGGCGGTACGCGACACCCGCCAGGCGGTCTGGGAGCTGGCAGCGCCTGGCGACACGTGTCCCTTGCCAGGCCATTTATACTGCTGCAGCTTTGAATTTCATTTATGAAATTGTGATCTACAGTGCGTCTAGTGATGCTTTAAGGGTGAGATTGCTGGTGTTCCTTGAGTTGTGGCTCGGAACGTATCCCTTGAGTTGTGGCTCGGGATAGGGGTTAAGCACGTGGTATTCCTTGAGTTGTGGCTCAGAATAGCATCTCTTGAGTTGTGGCTCGGGATGGCGGATGAACACGAGGAACCCTGGAGTTGTGGCTCGGGTTGGCGAGTGTTGCCGGTGTGAGTGTGCTGGTTGTGGCCAGTATAGATGGGTCCAGAGAGATTGCCCTCCTTAGTTGTTGGCTGACGAGTTTGGTAGTCTTGGGACGATGCGGACTTTGTTCGTATATGGGAACTCTATCTGGCGTTGCGGTGTATGATCCGTAGCATGTTTTCCCGCACGTGCTCTATCGGTTGTGGCCGATAGGTATGGCAGCAAGTCACCTTGAAGTAATCCTTAGTCGTTGTAGAACACGAATAATCTGATTGGAGGTCAGATGGCAGAAATTAAAGAACTGGGCAATGTGATATGTTGATGTTATGTATGATATATTGTGTTTATATGCTTATATTTCTGCAACTTTATACATGTGATTTAATTGTTAAGCTCACCCTATCTGCGTGTGTTTGGCGATGATCGTGTACGCGGTACACGGGAGCAGATGTTGGTGATGCAGGTGGCTCGGGTGCAGCCTAGTCGCGGAGAGGGGATTGACTTGGGGAAATTATTGCGTTTATTCACTTGTTTTTGAAAACATATGTAAACCCTGACGGGTGACTTGATAATATTGTGGATTTTGGTTTTGTAATGAACGTTGTATACTTTATTCGCCCATTTAATAAAGTTTTAAATTTTCCCGCGTCTTGGGAAAATGAGGTATTATTAAACACAAGATTTTATTTATTTCATTTATTTAATTATATATCAGTAATATCCTGGCGGGATGTTACAATAACTCATGCTCTTAGGAGATGTCAAACAACAACACTCAATTGCAAATTCACATATTCCATACACCAATAATTTATACATTTAGTTACACATGTCTTCATCACTTCACAATTAGCACTTTAATTTAAAAAAAAAAATCATGCTCTCTTAATGAATCAAAACCAACAACTACATAATGTCTCCACTTATGTAAGGCCATAAAATACCTCAAATGCATCTACACCAGGCCATTAGTCCAATACCTCATACTAATTCCATTTTTTTAGCATCATCATACAATCATACCCCATGCATTACGTATACTACAATACAAATTGATTCAATGTACATCCCCATCACATGTGTGAGTCAAAAGATCCCAATATAAACCCGTCCCACAACACCAACAAACAAAATTACACACTCTATTGCACTCCACACGTCGCCTGGCGGCACATACTTGCCGTCAGGCAGTGCATCAAAGTTCTTGGACAAAAATCAGATTCCTTCACCTGCAACAGTCCCAAAAATCACCACAACTCGCCTAGTCATCCAATTGAATGAAAACCACATGAATTCAACAATCATACACATCCAATTACTCATATAATTGCAACTTTACAAGAATTAAACCCTGAATATGAGATTTCAAATCCATCCTCAAACCCTAACATGAACCCTCATTTTTGTTCGTGCAACAATTCACCCATCATATCAATACACAGCACGAAAAACCCAAAATATCACATGAAGGTTTTTGTCCATTCCCATCTTGTAATTGCTACCCCTCTCTACCTCTAAAGACGTATAGGGTTTTCCTAAGTTCTCCACAACTTTAAAAACTTAAAACGTGAAAAAGAACTATTTTGCGCTAGCCAACGTCCAAACTTACATCCCTCCTATTATCAAGCATATGCACAACCAATACGTCATTCCATGTTTCATGACATTTCATGCACACATATAGTTGTAAGATCTCATCTCACGTCTATGGATACATGAAAAAGAAACCAATTAATTAAAATACCTCATAAATGGCATATACACAAGATTCAAACCCAAGACCTTTCAACACTACCTAACACACTCAACTACTTGAGCTACCATTGCTCCTTTTCTATTACTTGACAATTAATTCTCTCAAAGATACTTTCGATCCACAATTAATGCTAATTAAATATTTATTATTTATTTAAATTTTTCGGGTTTTACACCTTACCTTAGGTGTTGCTCGAGAAATTGAACACTATAACAACTCCCTGGCCATTCGCTACACAGGATGGACATAAGCCTTTTTCCACTAGTAAAATGACAAGTCAATTTTCTCATCGTGGTCATAGACTATTTCACTAAGTGGATAGAAGCGGAAACATTGCCCATCATCTTAGCCCAACAAGTTCAAAAGTTTTGTTGAAAAAAAATCATATGTCGACACAGGCTGACACACTCCATAGTCACCAATAACAACAAATAGTTCATCGATAGTGACTTCGAACCGTTGTTGAGCCAACTCGGCATAAGGCACCAACTCTCGTCAATTGAGCATCTCAAAGCCAATGGGCAGTCTAAGGTCGCCAACAAAGTCATCCTCACCAAGCTGTAGAAGAAGCTCGATGTCGCAACTAAAATCACAGCGGGACGAAGAAAATAATTTAAAAGATATAGAGGAGTCACCACCATAGTTTATTATGGAAAATTATAGAAAAACCTTAAAAAAAAGAATATACTTTGGAACTAAATTTGGGTTCGGGAGTCGGTTATGTGTGGGGAAGGTATTAGCATCCCACAACGTTTGTCCTAAGACAATTCCCTTTAATTAAGTATGCAAGATAAAAATATATTTTTTAAAATATTTGCTATTCCCTAAAAATCAAACAAAATAAATACATACATATAATAATAAAGATAAAAGGCAAAATTATTTTTTAGTTTTTTGGCTCGACAAGGATTGTACCTCGCTCCTACGTATCTTCACTTGGAAAATCAAGGATCACATAGTTCTTTGCAAAAATATTTGTTGTTTGATATTTTTTTTTAATTTTAGATTTTAATATTTTTATTATGAAGAGAATTTGAGGTTCAACATGATTAAATTATCAAGCAAATCCAAGATTTGACATGATATCCAAAAATGATAAAAAAAGAAGTATAATTTATAATTTATAAATTTTTTATTTTAGATTCTAATATTTTTTTTATTATCAAAAGAATTTGATATTCAACATGATAAAAGACTTAGTTATTAAGAAAATCTAAGACTTCGACATGATATTCAATAATTATATAAAAGAAATAATTTATAATTTTTATTTTTTATATTTTATATTTTTAAAATAAGAGAATTAAAAGCCTATGAATGAGTATTTTAATTATCAAGCAAATCCAAGACTTGACATGATATTCAATAATTATGTAAAAGAAATAATATAATTTATAATTTTTCTTTCTTTTAAATAAGAGAATTAAAAGCTTAAGAAAGATATTTCTAATTACAAAGATAAGAATAATAGCATCTCAAATAGAAGAAAAGAGAAAGGTCGCGCATATAAATTAAGTTTCACGTGAATTAATCACTCAAAAAGAGACATTCATTCATAATCAGAGTTGTTGACATAATCAGACATTAAACTTCAATCGACACATATCAATCAGGAATCTAAACCCAACATCTGAACCCCAAAAGCATTTAGTAGAGTTGTCAAAATGGATTGGAACCCGCAAGCCAACTCAACCCACCACGGGTTTGGGCCGGGTTGGGATGAAAATATTTTATAAATTTCAATAGGGTCAATTTTTGAGAGGACTTGGGTTCGAGTCCTATGTGTGCCAATTGTATGTTATTTTGACTTGTGCATTATTTTATGGATATTCTTGAATGTGAGTAGTGATAATGAAATCCTAAAATTATAGGAATTATCATGAAACATGATTTGGTTGAATTGGTTGTGCACTTGCTTTGTGATTAAAGGGTTGTGGGTTCAAGCCTTGGTAGGAACGAAACTAAAACTTTCTTTTTTAGCCTAATTTTATTCTTGGTGGGAATGTGAGAAGGCAGAGGAAAACCCTAGCTACAAAAGTGGCAGCCAAGAAAGGTAGAGAATGGCCATAATTGACTTTGAATAGCAATTAACCATAGGATTAACTTTAATTTTCGTTTTTGGACCATTAACAATCATTAAGGAGTAATTAAGAGTAATGAGATTGGTGAGAGTGAGGCAAAAACGGGACTATTGTTGAGAGTATTGGCAAGAGTGGATTGCAGAGGAGTTTTTGGAGTTTTGGGAGAGGTAGAGTGGAGTTTTGTGTGAAGAAGAAAAGGGAAACTTTTGGACATCCTAAGGACGTGAGCTAGAGGGCCAATTGGAGTGCGAATTCCAGGTAAGGGGAGTTGTCTCTTATGTTTTTAGTTCGTATTCGAATAAATGTGCATTACCATGAAATATTGCATGATCCCACTCGATTCTGCACTGTCTTTTTTGGGGTTCCTGGATTTTTCCCAGAAACTGCTTGGTGACTCAACCCCTGCCGCTAGGCGACACATCGGATGTTGGTTTTGTTCTTGGTTCTGGTATGAACCGCCTGGCGACGATGAACATCTGCCAGGCGATGCGACATTGTTCGCATTTTTTCTTGGCTTGTGTTTTGCGCAGGGGTCATTGGGACTTCTGATTGTGATCTTGTGTATGATGCTATGTGTTAATAGTATGAAACTTTTAGAATTGGGATTTTGATGGTGCTGTGGGAATACTCTTGATGATTAATCATGGATAGAGGTGGGGTTTTGGAAGGGTAGAATTCGAATTTTGAATTATTATGGCTCATGGTATGTGCAAGTTAGAGGAAATAATATCATAGGACATTGGGTTGGTAAATCATGTGTGAATTATTGTGTTGTATTGAATTTGGTGTCTGGATCGAGTTCTGGATATCTTGGGTATATCGCAGGTACAACAACTTGGGGGTTTCCTAGGTTCTGATGTACCGCTTGGCAACACTTAGCTTGCCGCCAGGCGATGACGGGAACAATGGCACAATGTTGTATTAATTTTGGTTGGTCATGAGGGAAGAGGTCGTGAGTGGTATTAGAAATAAAATGATGACACGGGAAAGGATAATATACTTATGGGAATTGAGTATGTGAATGGTAATAGGTTGGAAAGTATGACTATGTTATGGTGTGTTGGAAGGAATGTTAAGGAAAGAAAGGGAGAAGGATAATTCCAAATAAAAGTTTCAGGTTTTGGAATCCTAGTTCTTTACTTACGTGTTTTTTATAATTGTTGATCATAATTATGGACTTTAGGTGTCATTCGTGGCTCATATGCATAGAGGGGTGATATGTGGTTATGCTATATTGGGTGTGGTAAGTAGGAATTCTATGAAAGTAATTAAGAATATTGGGAGGAAGGTTTTATTCATTGTAGTGCAGTATATTTGGAATGTTTGACGTAAGATAGTGGATTGTTGGTTATTACCATAGACATGGATGTACTTATTATACTATGTTAAAGCCCTTGACAACTTAGAAACCTTGAAGGGATGATGGATTAACAATTGTAAGGGGTAGGTGCATGAACATATGAGAGTTGCAGACTACCCATAATGTAATTGTGATGGAGGAGTGTCTATTTGAATCTTTAGGAGTGGAGTATACTGCAAGTCAGACCATTTGAGGTGCTAAAACAATAGTTGTCTGCTACTGATATGGCGCTTGGCGGCACGGGTAGGTGTGCCAGGCGATAAGAGTACCAGGGGAGAATTACTGTCACTCTTGCGCCTAGCGGCAGGGTGTGGTCCGCCAGGCGATAGACACCACAACAGTGGGTCTGCGAGAGGTTGGCGCCTGGCGACAAGGGGGTTCCTCTAGGCGGTCTAGGCAGATTTTGCCTAGCGGCGCTTAGGCTGCGCCAGGCAATAACGTTGCAGTCCATGGCTTGTTTGTGTGATGTTTTAACGGAAAGATACTATACTTGGATCGGGAAATGTTGTGCCATGAGCGGGTAGGATCATGGATGGTGGTTAACATGTGATGATATGAGAGGGTAGGTTCATGGATGGTGGTTAACATGTAATGATATGAGCGGGGGGGGGGGGGGGGTTCATATCCAATTACTCTCATGTGGGGTTACGAGCGAGGTAGGTTTGTATGTTTCGTGCGCACGCTTGAGAGATGCTGTGTGCGGGGAGGTACGTGACTGGTGGATCACATGTGTTGGACTATGGTCGGGTAGGTCCATAGAGCAGGACTACGAGCGGGGAGGTTTGTAGGGCAGGACTACAAGCAGGGAGATTCATAGAGGCAGGAGCACGAACAGCAAGGTTCGTGTGAGCATCATATTCGTGAGTCCAAGGCTAACCATTTGTGTGATTTGAAGGCTGAAAAGCCTTGGGGTTTAAGGTCTTGGCCAAGAACTAATTAGAAAGAATAAGATGGGTGTATTACTTTTCTTCTAGTTATTGTATATGCTATTTCTAATTTTATCAGCTCACCCTTTTTGTTTGTGTTTGGCGATGATCGTGTGATTCGTTACACGGGAGCAGATAATGATACAGGTGATGCTGAAGATGCTCAGGCGACGGAGTGAGGGCTAGCTGGGATTAGAGCTAGGAATTTTACTATGTTTTCATGGTTTTATTTGGAACATTGGAACTTGTAATGACTTTTGGTTTAATTTCATTTGGATTTTGTCGCATTGGATATTAAATTTTAAATTTCCTGCGTTTGGGAATAATAATATCTGGTTGATTTAATTTCATTTTATATCTTTAATTATTTAATTAAGTAATATTCCCTAGGGATGTTACACCCATCCCCACCCTATTCCGTCCCCGTTTAAATTATTGAAATACTCATAGTCTATTGAGTATCCTTATATTTTTTATTCTTTTAATTGTTTAGTTTGTCATCAAATTCATTCGCATCTCCAAGATATTTTTCCTCTCATCACAAGCTTTATGCAATCATGTCCAAAGGATATATGTCAATTAAATATTTTTTATTTCTCACATTTGAATATTTTTACTCTTTTTAATATTTTTGTTTATTTGATATTTTCTTTTCACGTGAGAATGTTTACCCCTATCAATTTAAGTGATCAATAGCATAACATTTACTAGGTAATATAAAAAACTTGTCTTCTTTACTCTATTATTATTAGTTTTTTTTTTCATTTGAAGAACTCCTTCATCTCGCTAAAACAATTTTTATTATTTCTCAATCGTTCGGCTAGGTTAATATTGAAAAGTTTTCTTAGATTTCTAAGATCTTTTTCATCTTTTCATACCCTTAACTATATATTTGTTTTCCTTTCTTAGATTTCATTCAATGATTTATCAAATTGTTTTAAGGTTGAATTAGCCGGTTGGTACCCACTTTCGTTCTGATGTGTCAGTTTGGTACGCTTTTAAAAAGGTGTCAACTGCGGCCCAGTTTGATATTTTTTATATAATTATTTTTATTTTCTAACTCATTATCATATGTGTAATTTTATCACTATAATTGTCTAAATTAATTTTATTTACTATAATATAATAATTTAATATAATTGTCATGAATGTTTGTTATCACCATCATATATATATTGAAGTTCAAAAGATGAAAGGTCTGTGTTAAATTTCAATTATTATAAGTTTTATTCTTTGTTCTTTGTATGATTTTTTATCAAGTGATGTACTTCTTGCAGTCAAAGCATCTGACATGATCTCCGCAAAAATAAAACGAAAAAGGAGTGTTTGAATTTATAAGCAAAACTATTGTAAAATATCATCAGCCTTACCCTCAAAGAGAGCAGTAAGATCCTTAGGATGTGGGATGTGAAGTACTTCTCGACTGGAGATCGACCAAGGAAGCTGAAGTAGAAGTTCAACACCTTAGGATGACTCTAGTTGAAGGGAAACCTCGACTTTTGAATATCAAGAAACAAAAAGTGTTTGAGATCGTCCTCATCAGACAAAGCCTTCAACTTAAAGGGTCTAGTTTAAAACTTCTTAAAAGATAGTGTATATACGGTAAACAAAGGGTCGTGTTGGGCACCATTTAGAGATACCCAACTGACTTTAGCCCCAAGATTCATTTGGTAGAAGTGCATGAACATATAAGGAGTGGGGGTCAGATTGAGTTGGTCATATACTACTTCAAAAGACTTAACAAAACCTAACTATCGGGGTAGAGTGGATTGGGAGCCACAAAAAGCACAAAAAGAAGAACATGCTCAAAGTCAATCAAAGGAAAAGAGATGTCAAAGTCACTAAAGAACTCATAAATGAAGACAAAATTGTCCTTTTTCTCACCAGTCCTAGAGAAAACCCTCCCCCTTAAGGAACAAGGCAGGACAGTAATCCCCTTAGGGCAAAATTTGAAAGTAACCATAAGATTGACGAATTTCTCAGAAGAAATTGTCTTGGAGGCATAAGAAGTCACCTCATCCAGAACCCATGTATACCTAGAATCTCTAATGAGGGAAGTCGGTCACACCTCTTACTTACTCGTACAAGCGACATAAGCACTACGACCTGCCTAAGTCGGTAACACGAAACAAAGCTTGCTTAAGTCAGTAATACAAAGTAAAGTCTTCCTAAGTTAGCAATACTCATACAAGAAAGCTCGCTCAGATAAGGCGATAATAGAGTTTTCTTAAGCTAGTATCCACAGTCAAAAGACAATCACCACAATTCGATTAAGAAAGACCTAAGTTAATAGTAAGTTCAACTCGATCAAAGACAACCGTATATAGTTCGGTTAAACGGCCAATCCACCTGCAAACATAAAGACGACTACAACTCAGCCAAAGGGTCAGTTACAACCACAACCAATACTCATTACATGTTAATCAAACTTCTGAGCTTGGGGGCTTATACCTACCTAGTCAAACAAATATGCTACGTTACATGGTCCAATAAGGCCCATTCAACATTATTAACCTAAAGTGGTTAAATAATACTCTAACATATATTTGTTGGTGAAAGTATTCATATATTAACAAAATATATGACCAAATCTCAGTAGTTTGAATATGTTATGGTTTTCTTTTGTACCATTTATCCATAGAATATATGTTTAATTAGATAAGTTATCACATTATTATTATTCATATATACGGTAAGTTATTTTTGTTGATATTATGTGACATTATCTTGATATTATTAGTTTTTATGACAAACATCATAGAGCTTCGAAACCTATAAGTACACATAGTATTTCACACACACACACACACACACACATATATATATATATATATAGTGATAGATCTTCAACAAATGTTTTAGGGGTGTCAAAATTTTATATAGATGTATAAAAAAATTTGGGAGCGTAAAATATATAAAATATATTTAAATGAAAAAAATAGTTTAAATTATATATTAATTTATATAAATATAAAAATTGGGATCTTATTTAATAATATATATATATATATATGGAAAATGATTAGTTGTCTACTTTATTTTATCACTTACTGTGGCATTTTAATTTTGATTTTGAATTTAATTTTAAGTTGTCCATGTTGCCAGAGAAAATTCAAAGTCCATTGTGCTCGTGGACATGTTTTGGATTGAAAAATCCCATTCTCGAACCCTAATCTGGAAGTTTCCATTTTCAAACCTCATTCCTTTGCACCCACCAAGGCTCCCACCGAAGAACCTTCCCAGTAAGAAGCAATCAAGAAACCCACACTGAATAAGCCTCCTTGGAAAAAGTAATCGTGAAAGCTTTGATGGTCTTCCTTCAACTCATTTCACTTTCGTGATGATTGTCCTCTAATTTGAAAACCAGGTTTGCTAGTTTCATACCCTTCCATTTTCTTTCTTCGTTCCCACCCACGTAGCCTCTTTGGAAGAAGGAATTTGGTTTTTGCGATGGCTGTACTCCAATCACGAAACTAGGTTAGTGGTTTTCGAACCATAATTGGCCATTATCCTTATTTTTTCTCTTCTTTTCCACTAACGAAGCCTCCCACCCATGAAGCTTCCCATCCGAGATTGCTGCAAGGAACTGTAAAAGGGGCATTGGTATCAACCTGGTGTGGAAATTTGGGTTGCTTCATTGGTGTTTAAAAGGTGTAGTATTCAGTGTTGTTCAGACCACGATGAATCTTGTTTTTTTTAGGTATGTTTTTCCTCCATTTTGGGATGCCCTTCGTTGTGAATGTGTTGTTTCCTGAGAATTGTTGTAGCATTGGTTGAGCTTGGTTTAAGTAATATGTTTATGTATTCGAAGCATTTATGTGAATGCCCTTTATTTATGAAAATGCACTTTGTTTACTGAAGTGAGGAAGTGATAATTGTGTGCGTTTATGTATGTTGGAGAAGTTGTAGCATTGCATGAGTAATATATCCCCTGTGACCCCTATATCGTTTCATTGGAAGGAAATGGTTGATTATTTTTATTTTGTGGTTTGAATCCTTTGATTTATGATGTCCACTACTTCTTGTAAAACTGTCTGTGACCACCGTGGTGCATATGGGAAAATTTTCTGATGTTAGGGGTTTTAACTGTGATATTTAATTTAGATTACTTTTGGTGAAGTGAAGATATGATTTGTGAATCATGAGTAATGTTAGTGGAGATGGTAATTGTAGCACAAAGAGGAAGGTAATAGTTTTGAAAGTATTTTATTAGCTTCAACATATTTATTGAATAATGGCTTAATTGTGGTGTTTCCTTGGTGGATCTAGATTTTTATTTAAGACATTCATGTCAGATGCAATATGTTGGTTCTTTGAATAACAAATTAACATCATAACAAATTCTTTGTATTGAAAGAACACTGTTTGGTCGGATGACCAAGTTGATGAAGATGACAAAGGTCGAAAAAGGAATGAAGACAATGAGCTATTGAAGGAAAACAACATGTATGCGCGAATGAAGCATCAACCATGTAGACGCTACAAAAGTTGTGCTATTCAAACTCCATTTGGGAGTTATGGGAGGAGGAAGTTGAATAAATAGTTGGAAATTGTTTTGAAATGTGAAATTGTTAGAAATGTTTAAATTTTAGAAGGAAGTTTAAAGGCTATATTATTTGACTAAGTTATGACCTTTTTATCGATGAACAATGTAAGTTAAAAAAGTAAAAGTTGTAAGTGAGAATCATAGGTTATAATATTACATGTTATGATTTGTAAGTGAGAATCATAGGTTCGTAGCTTTTCAAAGTAAAAGTTGTGTGTGTACACAAGTGTTGTCTAACATGTTAGGAAGTTAATTCTATTCTTTATTGAATTATCCAAACACTTATAATATATTTGTGCAAAAGGTATTGTATGGGTAACAAGTTAATTTGTCTTAAGTTGCACATTAATTTCACATATATGTACCGTAGTTTCCAAAACTATCAACATTTTATTTTGCACAAAGTCCTTTGTGGGTTACAAGTTAATTGCCCTTGTCTTACAAGTTATATTCAGATATCTGTTAGGGAGATGATTGTGTTTCCTCTTGCCCTTTCCAAAACCGTCCATGTTTTATTGTACAAAAAGTCATTGGTAGGTTACCATTTGATCTGTCTTAAGTTGCACTTAGTTTGGAAAAAGTTAAAGGCAAGTTTTTTTCTTTTTGAAAATGCACTTATACCTAGTTTAGAAGAACTTAAACGGGGTGTGGTATTAGTATGCACAAGTTTGTTCCACCATGTATGGAAGTGAATTGTGTTTCCTCCTACAATTTCCAAATCTGTAAATTTTTTTTTAACAAAAATTCTTTCGTTGGTTACAAGTTAATTGCTCTTGACTTACAAGTTAATTTTAAAAATGGGATAGGGAAGTTTTTCCCCAAATGCACTTATAGCTAGTTTAGAATAACTGGGAAGGAGTGTGGTATTGGTGTGAACAGGTGGGGTCCACCATGTATGGGAGGGAATTGTGTTTCCTCTTTCACTTTCCAAATCTGTATTTTTTTTTTGTACAAAAAGTCCTTTATGGGTTACAAGTTAATTGCTCTTGACTTGCAAGTTAATTTTAAAAATGGGTTAGGAAAGTTTTCTCTCAAATGCACTTATAGTTGGTTTAGAGGAACTAGGATGAGGTGTGGTATTGGCGTGCACAGGTTGGGTCCACAACATATGGGAAGGAATTGTGTTTACTCCTGCACTTTCCAAATTTGTGAACTTTTATTACTGCAAGAAGTCTTTTATGGGTTATAACTTAATTGTTCTTGAGTTGCAAGTTAAATTTAAAAATGGGTCAGGAAAGTTTTTCTCCAAATGCACATATAGCTTGTTTAGAAGAACTGGGATAGGGTGTGGTATTTATGTGCACAGGTGCGGTCCACCATGTGAGAGAGGGAATTGTGTTTCCTCCTGCAGTTTTAAAATTTGTCAACTTTTATTTGTGCAAAAAGTCTTTGGCGGGTAACAATTTAATTGCTCTTAAGTTGCTAGTTAATTTTAAAAATCGGCCACAAAAGTTTTTTTCCAAATGCACTTATATTTGGTTTAGAAGAAATAAGATGGGGTATGGTATTGGTATGCACAAGTGAGGTTTACAATGTGAGGGAGGGAATTATGTTTCGTCCTACACTTTCTAAATTTGTTAACTTTTATTTGTGCAAAAAGTCTTTGGTGGATTACAAATTAATTGCTCTTGAGTTGCAAATTAATTTTAAAAATGGGTCAGGGAAGTTTTTCCACAAACCTTAAACGCCGACGACAGCAAAAGCCCCAATCTTTGGCGAGCAAGAAAATAGAAAATGTCGACGAAGAAGATGAAAGCAAAAGTCGCAATCTCTGGTAAGGAAGAAGATGAATCACAACCTTCATCTCCACAAAACCCCCAATGCCACGCAACAACAACACAAAAATATGAAGAACAAAAGTCTTGGGTTACAACTTGAAAACTTTAGACCAAAGAAAAGAAGGGAGAAGGGGTTGTCTTCAAAACATTAAGGTTATGGGTTATAGAGTTCAAAGGAGAAGGGAAGAAGTGTTGTTTTTGAAAACTTAGAGGAAAGAATGGGTTCTTCGGTGTCAGTTTCGCGATGGCTTCTTGCTGGGAAGGTTCTTCGTGGGAGCCTTGCTAGATGCAAAGGAATGGGGTTCAAAAATGGCAGCTTCCAGATTGGGGTTCAATGGGGACTTTTCAGTCCAAAACATGCCCATACACATAATGGACTTTGAATTTCCTCTGGCAACATGGACAACTTAAAATTAAATTGAAAATCAAAATTAAAAAGCCATAAGCCATGCCATGGTAAGTGGTAAAGAAAAGTGATAAGTTAAAGTAGTCAACTAATGGTTTTCATATATATATATATATATATATATATATATATATATATATATATATATATATATATATATATATACTTTTAAGTTACCTATAAAATAAAAAAAAATTGAAAATTTCATAGTTTGATACGTGTCATGTACGAACACGGTGTTAAATCCAATTTAATGGAAATGATTAAATTGAACCAAACAAAAAAATTAGGGGACTATATCAATAATTATACCTTTATTAATTCAAACAGAAATGAAAATGAGGACAAATTTAAATATTGAAAGGGGTATGGAAACAAAAACATGATACGTTGTTGAAAACATTGAATATTATTCATACAAATATATGTACTTACTCAATGATTCACTCTTAAACCGAGAATGAATTCAAATAATATCACAAAAATGAGTTTATTTGTCATTCCTACACTTAAATTTATACTATTATGTTATAGCCGATTTTATTATTTTTATACCGACTAATTCAATTTATCTTTTAATTAAATAATTTAATTTAGTATTTTATTATTATTTAAGATTTTCAAAGGATTCATTTTTCATGTACTATATGCTTAAAGAAAGACACCAATTAACTTTAAATTTTATACAAAACATTAGACTTTGATTTTGTTTTGAACTTAAAATTTAGTTCCTAAACTTATGTGTGACAAGTTATTTGATTTTTAATCTCACTAGTGCAGGAAAGAGTTTCTGCCGCGGTTATTTTAGTCTTTTGGCCCCGGTTTGAGACCCGAGGTATATATTGCCGAGGTAAAAAATGTTACCTTTCTGCCTCGGTTTACACCTGAGGCATATTCAATCATTACTGCCTCGGTTCTAGAATAACCGAGGCCTAATATAGACATTAAAAATAAAATAAAAATTAAAACAACCCAGCCTTTCTACCTGAGTTCCATTATCAGATTCAATGTCTATTACACATAAACACTCACGCACCCAAAGCACAAAAACAGTGGCCATTTTAGAACCCTTTTTTCACCATTATCTCATCTTCATCTTCCCGACCACCATTGTCGGGAAGATCCCCATACGGCTGAAACTGGTTCGGCAACCCAATCGGCTCCGCGGTCACGCCACCCAAGTTCGCCGTGAACAGCAGCCACTCTCCGTCGCCACTGAAGCACACGTGATTCAACCTCTCCCTCTTACCCTCCACCCTTTTAGCCACCTCCACCCTCCGCAACCCACTCCCATCTGGTCTCACCAAATAAATCCCAAACACCTCACTGTTCTGCGCCTCATGCCTGTTCGACGAAAACGCTATCCTTCGAACGGAGGATGATGGCGTCGGAACTTCAAACGGAGACGACAATGAAGGCGAACCAGAGGCGACGAGCAGCACCGGCGAACCAGAGTCCCTCACTGCGTGTGGCGGCGTGCGTTTGTCGTCTGTGGTGCAGCGACGAGCAGCACCGGCGAACCAAAGTCCCTTTGCTTCCGCCATGTCTCCACGACGTCAGTGTGCGCAATGGTGGTGGCGCGTCAGATGGCCAGCGATGCTACCGCAACGTCCCTCATTGAAAGATCTTACCTTTGAGATTGAATGTTGGATCTGAGATGTTGGAGAGAAAGAAAGTTTGAAACTTTGGAAATGATTGGGTTTGATTTTGGAGATGGAGAGAAAGAAAGTTTGAAGTGTTAGAGAAAATGAGGAAGAATGCGGTGCAAAGAGGAAGACGAGGATTGTGGTTGATTTTGGTTTATTTAACCTAAACTTTCCACCTTCCTGTAGTGCAAATAAAATCAAAGCAGTGTGAAGTTTATGCCTCGGGTCTTAAACAACCGAGACAAAACCCTTTTCGTTTAATTGAAAAATTAAAAATGACGGGAGAATTAAAAATATTGACAGACATTAGGCCTCGGGTTTGAGTGAACCGAGGCATAATGTAAGTTTTTGCCTCGGGTATTGAAATAACCGAGACATTAAAGATTGAAAAATTTCAAAATTGCCACCGTGTGTTTATATGCCTCATTTGCTGTACAACCGAGGCATAAAGAGCGAGTTAAAAAGTCAAAACTGTAGTAGTGTCTTCACTAAGTTTGTATAATATGATACACTTGATGCCTTTATATATAATGACAAAATTGTTAATTTTTGAAATTAAGTTTGGGGTTTAACTTTGTTTAAAAATATTTCTACAAATATTTAATAAAAACGTTAATTTTATTAAAAATATCATCATAAGTTGTATACAAAGATTAAATTGAGTATCAATATAAGGAGGAATAATACTGCTTCATTTTTATAAAAATTGGGACTAAATTGAAACTAAAAACAAATATAGAGACCAAATTGAGTCATTTTGACACATGACACAACTGTGAAGTGTCACATGTAAAAATAAAAAAAAATAAAAAAAAATAAAAAAAATAAAAAAAGTTAAAAAGTTAAAAAGAATTCAAAAAATTCAAAAAATCAGAAATTGACACGTTGACTTTTAACACCGTCTAGTCAAAATTAACGATAATGACCAAATTGAAACATTTTTAAGAAAATGAGAACCAAATTGAGATAACGAAAAACTTGAGTACCAAATTGAAATTTCTTCACAAATAAAGGACTAAAAAAATAATTTAACAAAAATAATTAAAAACAAATGTTTATTCAACCTGCAGGAGATTTGAACAATTACAATAAGAGATAAATAAAAAAATAGAAAAATATTATATTCTAATTAATACGAGCCATCGGCAATGTCGCTTTGTAAATTACACAGTGGATTGGTGTGGGACCAAGTCAAGGCATGACCATCACTATCTTTGAGGAGAGCCTTCTGAACGATGAACCAGGCCATGCCTCTTTCTCTTCCGTTTTGAACAAAACCACCAAAAAAGCTTCCCAAATCGCAAGCTTTCTGGTGGGGCGGTGGTTTATGACAGCATGAGCCCCTCCGTCTTCCTCCTATGGCTTGTCACTCTTCCTGTCCTAGCCTACTCCGCCCAAACTTCTGTCCCACCTTTAGGTATACATTTTCTGCATTCACCATTTTCATAGCTTAATCCTCCTTTTCTCAATGCTTGCATCAATATGCACACAATTTCATGCTTTTTCATGTCTTTATGATTTTGTTATGTCATGACCGCATGCACAGATCATTCACAGGATCATAGAGGGACTCTATAAAGCATAGAGGGACTCTATAAAGCTTAACATTGTGATTGAAATTGCAAACCTATCTTCGATAATATAAACAAACAGTTGGTGGTCATAAGTTCAGATATAAATGCATGAAGGTGTTTGTGAGTTTGTAACACGATGGATTCATGGATGCAGGGTATTATTTAGACTGCGGGGGCTCGAAGGAGGTAACGGTAGACGATCTGAAATATGTTCCTGATGGAAGCTACATCAAGGTGGGAAACACCAGCCCCATTAACAAGCCTGGTTTGTTGCCCACACTGTCCACGCTGCGTTACTTTCCCGATGCGTCGGCCAGAAAATATTGCTATTCATTGCCGGTGATCAAAGGAAGCAAATATCTGGTGAAGACCATGTACTACTACGGAGGATTCGATGGAGGGACGCAGCCTCCAGTGTTCGAACAAATCGTTGAAGGGACAAGATGGGGCGTTGTGAACACGACTGAGGACTATGCCAAAGGTCTTAGCTCATACTTTGACATCACGGTGGTGCCATCGGGGAAGACCTTGAGCGTCTGCTTGGCCAGGAACTCACACACTGGTAACTCAAGCCCCTTCATTTCGGCCCTGGAGGTCAGGATCTTGGAACCCTCTTTGTATAATCCCACTGATTTCTCCAAGTATGCCCTTGTAACCGTTGCCAGAAGTGTCTTTGGAGGTGAAGATATCATTGGGTAAATACATCAATCTTTCACCTCTTTATTTTTCTCTAGAGTATGGGGTTGATTAAACAGTGAAGATTAAGGTTTAGAGATTTGAAGATTTCTGATCATTGAGATGTTGTTTATTTGTGGAGCTAGTTTTCCAGATGACAAATTCAACCGGATATGGCAACCACACAAGGACCAGAATCCTGTTGTGGAAAGCCAATCAAATGTAACTTCTTCAGACTTTTGGAACCTCCCTCCAGTTAAAGTATTCAACACAGGAGTTACCACTAGTCGAGGGAAGACTCTTGAGATTGAGTGGCCCTCTATGCCCCTTCCAAGCACCTACTACTACATTTGTCTCTATTTCCAAGACAACAGACAACCAAGCCCTTACAGCTGGAGGGCTTTTGACGTTTTCATTAATGGCCACCTCTTCTTTTCTAACCTTAATGTCACCTCTAAGGGTCTCACTGTTTATGCTGCACAATGGCCACTTTTTGGGCAGACCAAAATTTCATTGACCCCTTCTGTAGGAGTACCAGTTGGTCCTGTCATCAATGCTGGAGAAATTTATCAGATTCTACCTCTTGGTGGTCGAACTCACACTAGAGATGGTAACTTACTCATCTAGATATTTTTCAATATCATTCTGCCCGTATGAGATACATTTCATCATGATGCTACTAGTTCTAATCTTTTAATTTTTGTGGTGATCCATAGTAATTGCAATGGAGGATTTGGCAAGAAGCATTCAGAATCCACCTCCTGATTGGAACGGCGATCCTTGCCTTCCTAAGGGAAATTCGTGGACTGGGGTTACATGCTCTAACGGTTTTCATGCACGAGTCTTGACACTGTAAGTTCACCAATAAGCTACAGCACTAGTTAGATTCCAGTGATGTCTGCTTTTTCATTTCATTTGACTCAATTCATAGTAAATGATTGGAATAACGAATCTACTATCTAGTAACAATTGTTAGTTCTTGTGCTTTTTTATGATGGTAATTCACGATCACATTTTTGGTTTTTGTATATGTGAAGGAACTTGACAAATGCCGGGATTTCTGGGATACTTCCTCCAACCATTGACAATCTAAGTGCACTAGCTCATCTGTATGGAATGCTGCCATTTTACATAAAATGCCCCGAGTTATTCCTTCTTTTTGTTGTTTCTAACCTCTGAATCGTGTCAATTTGTGAACATTTGCTTACAGGTGGCTTGGGGGAAACAAACTCTCAGGCGTCATCCCAGACTTGAGTGGACTGAAGGATTTAGAAACTTTGTACGTGACCACATTATTCATAATTTTTAGATTTCTTAAATTGTCCAAAGTAATTTACCTAGACGTTAACACCCTTTTTTTTCTTTGATCATTGTTAAATCTAAGGCATTTGGAGAAGAACAACTTTGAAGGAGCACTTCCTCCAACAATAGGGAAACTCCCAAGACTGCGTGAAATGTAAGATCTTACAATTTTTAAACAAAGACACTCAAATACTTTCACAAATATCCTTCAAAGCATAATGTCACATTCACTGTGTAAAATGCTTTCCCCCACTTTCTCTTTCTCTGCTACTCACATCTATCCACTAACTTGTGTATGCTCTGTGACAAATGGTGTCTGCAAAACCAGACATTCTGATTTTTAGGGGGGAGTTAGCAAACCGTTACACTAAAGAGAAGTGAAGTGAAAGTTCAAGTAAGTGCAACACTATACCTTTTTAGCTATGCTGATTATAACTAACAGAACTAATTGAGTTCCTCTGAAGCTCAAGGTCGCTCTAGAGATTTATCAGTGAAAATTGAATGAGCACAAAGCCATCGCAAATTCGACTATAATATAATCGCTGTGTCTGATCGATGGGGCGTTGAATCATGATTACATGCTTTTGCTGCAAATATTATCTGTAATTATACCATGATATATGAAGTATATATATATGATGTAATATGATTCAAAGAATCTATTTTTTGTTTAGCAACATTCATGAGTCTTACGTTCCAGTAGTTAGTTACGTTATCACAGCCATGCTAATCTAGCCAATACGAACAAATCCACACTTGTTTCAAACTATATCTCTAATACTTCATATAATCTTAAAATTAATTCTGAATAGAAAATCATAGTAATACAAATTAATAATTGTATACACTATATGACTAGATCACTTGATAAGGTGGTTCATTATAATCTTACACTTAAGCTAAAATATTAGTTCAAGTACAATATTAATATCCTATTTTAAGATTTATGTAGTCCTTTATTTTGTAGAAAATGTTATTTTTGATTAATTATCAATTTTAGATATATTTTATTTTAAAATTGTATTTAAGTTTAGAATATTAGTTAAAATGAAAAAGTTAATTCTGATTAGAAATGAAACTAATCTAAACATGAAACAATTCAAAAGAATAAATCATATTTTGGGTTTCAAAGAAACTTAAAAGAGAAACGTAGAAAGAAAAAACATGACTTGAATTAAAAAACAAAATTTTAAAAAATAATTTTTAAATTTATTTATGTTGCATAATATAATGTAATGTTTGAGAGATAAGTTTCTTCAATTATACCATTTATTTATATAGTAAGGTAGATTAATTGAATCTGTGATTTGTTTTCTCATTTTTAATGGCCATTCTTTTCCAGTTCCACATTTTTAAATAGGTACGGCTTGAACTGATAATAGGTGAAGACACAATGCATCCAAGAAAGAGCCATAAAATCTGTTTTCACATATTAATATAAATATGAACATATCCGATAATGAAAAAAAATACCCTGCTTCGTGCTTCTACACACCATTATCAATCTCTACGCACACAAATTAACCATTCATTCCTCACACATTTCAACATATTTCCCCACAAAATTGGAACTCCTCCAATCTCCTTCTCTTTTGCCTCGCTTCGATTTTTTTTCTTCGAATGTTCGCTACCAATGCTGCTACCAACCTCTTCTTCCCGTGCAAACCTTCGTCCTTCCGGTGCCGCGCCGCCGCCGGAGACATCTCCACGGGCCCCTCCTTCTTCCAGTCCGTCGCTGGTGGCCTCCGGCTAGGCCCCTTTCCAGACGGCGGAGGGCTCGCTGCGGAAGGACGGCGTGGCGGCGGGAACGAACCGATAAGGGTGAAGAAATGGTCTCGGAAGAACGAGAGTTATTTGGATAATGACAACGAGCCTCTTCCCCTTCCCATGACGTACCCCGATTCCTCACCCGTTTCGCCGGAAGAGATTGATAGACGTCTCCAATGCGATCCTGAAGTTCAGGTTTGAGCCTTTATGTATTTCTTATTTGCATAGTGAGTTACTTCTGTAAGGAGTGTTAGGGTTGGGTTGTGTTTCACCACATCCGTGATTAAAATAATTTGGGTTGAATTGGGTTAGGGACGTTGTTTTTCTACCCAATTGAGGTTGATCCAACCCTATCAATAGTGAACTGAGTTGGATGGGATTTGATGAATGAGTATTCAAAAAATAAAATATATTTACATTATAAAAGGATGTTATTTTTCATTTACCAATTAATTTATATATAACTTTCGAAAATTTATATTTTGTATATATATATATATATATAAATAAATTAAATCAAATCTTAAATTAAAAACAAAGTTATGTAGAAGTGAGAAGAAGAGCATTTTTATGGGACTTTCAAAATTCAGTTTGTGAGCTATCAACATTTTTTTTTATGATGTTTACTTTTAGACTTGACATAACGTGAGAACTATTTGAATGTAAGGACAAATAAAGAGTTGTTTTCTTTTTTCACAATCAGGAATTTCTGAGAGAAGGTTGAGTTTACTGAATAGATTTCTTAAATATGACATGGAAGTCTAGGATTTGTAAATAGTAATTTAAGAACCCAAAGATTATTCATTAAAGATACTCTAAAGAATGTTTGGTTAAGAAAGCTGTGACAAATGTATGTAATTTTTTTCAATCTTTATTTTTTATAGAACATTAAAAATATACTATATACTTGATGGGTTAGGTTCAAGGAAGGAACACCAAAGCTCAATATCTAATCTAATGAACTATGTGTTTGATTGTTAGATTTGATCCTAACACTCAAAATATCCAACCCATTATGTTTGGGCTAGGTTCATAGGCAACGTTACCCATGAACACCCCAACTTTTATTGGAGCAATTCAGCTAGTTCACAAGATAAGTTTATTATTATCCTTATTGTTACTATTATTATTATTATTATCATTATTTAATTTTGAATTTGACTTGTAGGATTGTAAAGAGGTGGTGTATGAATGGACTGGCAAGTGCAGGAGTTGCCAAGGATCAGGATATGTTAACTACTATGGCAAGAGAGGGAAAGCGGTTACTTGCAAATGCATTCCTTGCATGGGAATTGGTAATACATATGATGAAAACTTGTGTTGATATTCATGGGGCTAAAATTTGTGTTCTTTGAGGAGGGGTTAATCATGAGATTGGGAATTTATTTTATGGACATAAATGTTGAGTGTCATGTTATGACCTTTAAATGTTGTGGCTCCTTGCATGTGTTTGCCCATATGCCTACAAACATTTGTTGTATGTTGACACTAGCTTGAAAATTTTCTCTTTATTCTATTTGTTTCTGGAAATGGGATCCTTATTTTCTCTCTATCCTGAGCGGTGGGAGCCTTGTGCAGTGGACCATAGTGAGATAAAGTATTGTTGTTATTGCTGTTATATAGGATATAAAGTTTAGGGTCCGGCTGAGAATGTGCTTACTAAGGAGCAAGGGGATTGTAGTGAAATTAGGCTATGCCTTGTGTTCTATTCAGGTTCATTTTTCATGTGGAATGTTTTAGTTAGAACTAAATTATACAAATGGTATTTTATCTATGACATTTTATTCAGTTTGGTTTCTTATATTTTAAAAAGTTCAATTTAGTCTTTTCTTTTTAAAATGATTCAAAATGGTTCTTATGTCAGTATAAAATTAACTTTGTTAACTGTGTTTCCTTTCTCTTCTTCTTTGTTTAACAAAACCCTCGAGTCTAGAGCATGAAATCCACTACCAAGTTGGCCCTGCGTTTTGTGGGGTCTTAATTCTGTGAAGGCTGTTTAGAAATTGAAAGATGTTATTCGTAAGGATTGTGATTGGATTGAAGGGCGTTTTTCTTTTTTTAATGTAGAGGGTTGTTATAGTTGGAGGATAATGCTTTGGGTTTGGTTTGTTTTTTAGGGTTTATAGTTAAGAACATGTGGGTTATTAATAACTGGTCACTACCCTTGTTGATATCTAAATAGTTAAAACTGAAAATATGAAGAGCTTAAGAGATTGATTATCTCTCAGCTGAACTTTGTTATTTATAGAAGAAAATTATCTCTCAGCTGATCTTTGTTATTTATAGAAGAAAATTACCAAAGGAATAACTAGGTTAATTAATGCTAACAGCTCATAGGTACAACATATAACAGTTTTCCAATATCACTGCTAACTACTTACCTTAAATACCTATTCTAATCACTACCTATATTTACTACATATTCTAACAAGATTAAATGATCCTTGATTTATTTTCTGTTGAAGTTTGGATTGTTTGTGAACCCAGTTTCTCTCCTCCTGCTTAGGTTGGGTTATGAGACTAGGGAAGGGGATGAAGACAGAGCATTGTAGGGTATTACAAGACCCTACTGCCCAGATTTTTATGAGATGGTGGAAGAAGTAAAACGTCTTCTAGGAGTTAAAAGTTGATCCTGATTGTCACCAACACTATACTCTCTAGCAAAATTAATTGTATAATAAGTGGAGGTTGGTCTCTAGCAAAATTAATACTTGAACTACATGTAACTCCTTTGGGACGTCGCTCAGGAATTTGTAGGGAGAATGGCTCAATCACTTTCTGGTTAGGAATGAAAAGAACTATCACCAAATTTGTGGCAGAATGTCAAGTGTGTTACAGGAGTAAATGTGATACAGCAAGCTTGTGACAACCTTTATGTATTCCAAATGCAATTTAGAAAGATATTAGCACGGGACCTCCTAAATCAAAAAGGATTTAAGGATTCTTGTAGGGGTGGACAAATTTAGCAAATATGAACATTTTAGCCTAACACCCATATTCTGCAAAAGGATTTCTGAGATATTTGTGAGAGAAGTAGTAAGACTTCATGGGATACCTATTTCCATTGTCAATTATAGAGGTCCCACTTTTATGAGTCCTTTTTTGGAAGGAGATATTCTAGCTGCAGGTACATTTTTATACATGAATAAGGAATCATAAACAGAACAGTAGAAAACTCTCTAAGATGCTTTTATTTAGAACCACCTAAAAGTTGAGCTGAGTTTATTCCATGGACTAGTATTCTTAAAAAGTGGATTTTACCTAGTCTGATTTTTAAGGTGATTTTTATACCCATTTATACTCTATAATTTGGTTATTACTCTAGTCAATGTGGGATTTCCAATATATCCCCTCACATCAAGGACTGAACATCTTTAGCATCTCGATAGTAGGTGGTAAGATAAGCCAAACAAATCTCGCTATAATAAACTCTAGTACCATTTTAGAAAGTAGACTTTAAATTTAACTCAACTTCACAAAATTGACTTGTAAGGTAAAGTTTACATCCACCCATTTAATATAATTTGGTTAAATCTCTAGTCGATATGAAATCTCCAATAGGTATTGTTAAGAAGTGGACTTTAAACCTAATTCAAAAGTAGACTGTAAGATGGTTTTGTGGGATTGAGTTAGGCTTAAAGTTCACTTCTTAACATGATATTAATGCCATTGTTTAAAACCCTATCCTAGCGAGATTTCTGATTCTTGGGCATATAGTTCCACCCGCTATCGGGCTACTATCAAACCACTCATTATTAATATCTAGTTCCACACTCGAGATGTATATACCTCGGCATGAGGGGGGTGTGTTGGAAGTCCCACATTAGCTAAGGATAAGTGATTTCAAAGTATATAAGTGGGTGTAAACCTCATATTACAAGTTGGTTTTGTGGGATTGAGTTAGGCTTAAAGTCTATTTTTTAACCGGTATAATACTATCTTTCAAGGGGTAGCACAAAGCCTGCCTCTTGTTGTCGTATATAGGAGTCCTCCACCTTCTTTAGCTAAGTTTGTACTAGGCGAAACCATGGTGGAAGTTGTTGCTCCAGATATATCAGACTGTGATGAAGCTTTGGAGCAGCAAAATAATTTCGTTTATGGAGAGCACAAAATTAGTATGCCACATTATGCTAATAGGCACAGGAAGATAACTTTGATTCAACCAGAGGATTTTGTATATTTGGAGACTAGGCTTCATACCATGGTTACTAGACACCACCCTAAATTAGTAGCTAGATATTATGGACCTTATGTGGTTCTTCAACAAATTGGAGCTGTCACATTAAAGCTACAACTAACTAAACAGGCTCAGCTACTTAAGGAAGCTGCAGGGAATCATCTAGCGGAAGCGGAATGCCAGCAGAGTTATAAAAGGAGTTTAACAAGTGAACACCTTAAGTCATTGGACAATTCAATAGTGAATAAGATTGGAGAGATAATTGAGCAGGTGTTGGTGCAATGGCAGATCAAACCTCCAGAAGAAGCTACTTGGGAAGATCTTTCAAATTTCAGTATTTAGTTTCCAATTTCATCCTTGAGGACAAGATTGTTTCAGAGGAAGGGTGTATTGTTAGCAGAGGTGATAGAATGAAAAAGATGAGGGAACGACCTTTACATGTCTATTATAGAAGAAGAAAGAGTACAAAGGGGTTAAATTGTAATTAGATTTAAATGTTAATCAGATAGTAAGTATGCTGTTTGGACTGATAAATCGGTCCTCTATTGTAGTGGGGTTTTTTCAACTTCTGTTTTTACATTGATGTTACTAGGATTTTCCAGCGGAAAGGAGAGAGCTCCTTTTAAGGGTGATTTTGTTTACCCTAGTGTGTGTTGCTATAAGTTTTGTGAAGGAATACAAATTCTTTGTGTTGTGTTAGAATTTCGATTTCTTCACTCTTAACTCCAATTGATAAGAATTTAAAGATAAGCTAGTTTAAAACACCTTAAAGCTACCATTAAATTTAAATAGAAGCTAAAAAGATAAACATTCATATTCTTCATTGATGTTTGATAGCTAAAAGGAGAATACTTATATAGCCTTAAAAATACCATCAACTAAATGAAGACCCTGAAAGTGTCATCATCTCATTTTAGGGAATTTAAATATAAATCAAATGTTAAAAAGGCTTAATTAAAGTTCAAGTCCCTCATAAATTTGGGTATTTTCAATTGAGTCTCTATTAAATATTTTTTGTCTATTGAGTACTTAATATTTTTATATTTTTCCAATTGAGTCCCTGTAATTTAATTTTTCTGTTAATTGGGTGATGTAACTATTATCTTGTCCCATTATCTTTCTTACTTGTGTTCATGTGTTAAGAAATATAAGGTTTTTGTGGTTAATATAAAACGATATTGCAGTTATTGTTAAACAACAAATGATTTTTATTGCTTTCATTGAAGACATGTTGGATAGCAAGGGACCATTACCATCACCTACATCTATGGTGATAATGGAAACAATCGGTTGGTAGCTGTAGGTGATGGATGACATGGAAGTCATGGGGGAGCTTGAGAATATCGTTGAACATGTTTTCAAATAAATCAATTAAAGTTACTTGTCATTTTATATTAATCGCAGCATCGTTTTGTATTAACCATCAAACCTCATCTCTTAACATGTCAAGACATGTAAGCAAGAGGATGGGACAAAATGATATAGACCAAATTATTTTAATAAACTCAATTCAAAATATCCAAATTTATGAGAGACAATTAAAAATAATACATAAATCATATAAACAAATTGAAAATATCCAAATTTATGAGAGACATTTAAAAATAATACATAAATCATATAGACTATAAAGCATCTATTTGGGCCTAGAGAGGCCCGTCTGTAAATTGCTTTCTTCCTTAGCCTGAAATCTGTCATTTCTTTTTCCCTCTGGCCTTTTGTAGAAAGATGGAAGCACTGTTGCACATGTACGGAAATTTACTTTCAATGTTGAAACTGTAGATGCATTGTTTACGCATGTAATATGTATTAAGCAAATATATTATTAGATAACTTTGTCTAATTATGTATGCATCATCTTATTCTGAGGCATATTTGTATATAAAAGCTTAAGAATTGGACCAAAAGAAGGCGAGATATAATCATGTAATGTTATAATAATTCTATAAGACAAAACATGATTATTGTAGCTATGATGCAGTCAGGAATCTACATGCTTGATTATCATTCAGTCACAACTCATGAACTTCAATTTCTTACTGTCTGTGATGGTCGTGTTTTATTTTATTTCATATTTTGCATTGTTCATGGTTGTGTGTGGGCACGACTTTACTGTAAATTTAGTTTTCTATCATCTTAACTGTTTCAGCGTAGAAGTGGGGTAGAAGAGTGATACCTAAAACTGAGAAAACAACTGGGTGATTGGCCTTGCCCCAAAGATCAATAGCAGTTCTTGTGTGTTAATTTTGGAAGATTTGGCACCAGCAGAGATGCTTCAAGGCTTTGACTTCACAGATGGCAATTATTTGATGTATGTAGTTGGAAAGAAATGCTAGAATCTCTATTTGGGATTAGTAACCCTGAGTTCATTTGGATCCACTCAGTTCACCTAGTTTCTTTGAAGCATTCTGCTATTGGTCTTCTTTGGTGAGCCAGGGTTATCTTAGAATAGAAAGATTGACTTGTTGCATTACATGTTTCTTGTTCTTTTTTTTTTTTTTAACTTTTATTTTTTGTATAGTTGAGGATTTATTATCCTTTAACTTTTGTACCTTCTTTTTCTTTAATAAATTCTAATAAAAACTAATTTATATATATATATATATATATATATATATGTAAATTGGTTTTTATTAGAATTTATTAAAGAAAAAGAAGGTACAAAAGTTATATATATATATATATATATATATATATATATATCTGAAATATATTTCCCGTCTACTGAGTACATGCTAAATTAGCCTAAGTTAAGAAGATAATACATTAGTAATCAAAGGCATAGCAACCATGATGGCTGTTATTGCTTGACAGTGAGGAGGATGTTTCTTTTCTGCATGACTTGGGTTTTTATGCAGCATGAATTACGATTCCTTTATGAATAACATCTAGTTTTCTAAGGCTTCCAGTAAGTAATCAATAGATTTTGTAATACCCAATAGTGGACTTGTTTTTGTAGTTTCCCTTTTGTCGTTTGTTTGAATCCTAACTTTCTGTCCATTGTTCATTTCAATCAGTTTTTTTAATGCATTAGGAATGTTTGCATATCCTACATGGCATAGTTACTGAATGATACCAAGTAAAACACAGATGTACAGTCTTGCTGTTTAGCAGTTGTGGCTTCATGTTTATTTGTCTAAGAACTAATTATTTTAATTGCGCTTTTTAACTATGATAAGTAAGCTACATATTATTTAGGATGTTCCATTTTCCCTTTCGGTTTATACTTCGGTGAAACGTGTGATGTGAGAGTGGTTGATGATCATATTGAAGTCGTACTTTATATTGGAAATTTAGTGTCAGCATTGTATCCCTCCCCTTCCCAGTAGTGGGCATACCTTTCTTGTGGGATACATTCTTAGGTTCTTTCTTTTGTTTACTACGTTAGCTATAGCAATACAAAGCTAGATTTCTTTTGCTTCGGAGCTACCATAGAATTTCTTTCATACAAGTGGGTTATTTGCTGTTATAATAAGTGTTGTTTTCATAGATGTAAACTTTCTGCTTTAGTAGTAAACCTTTTCCCAACAGTGCACAGACTTTACTGGCATTCATGACTTTTCTATCAAAAACATTCCATGGTGACCTTAATTCGGTGTCAACTTTCTGAAATTTCGTATGTTCTCTTAACTTCACTTTTATCAACTGTTACTTTCAAGTGTCAAGTTGGAGTAATTTACGAACTCTCGATGTCACAGGTTACGTGCAGAAGATAACTGCTCGCAAGGATATTGATGTGATGGAGAATTTAGATAATGGAAAACCACCATGACGGTTGATGGTCCTCCCGGCCTCAGTCTTTTGTTCTTCTTTTATTCCCATTCTCCCCTCGGGAACTTGTGCTTCATTTATCATGATGAGTTATATTCTTCCACAGTAGTTCCTCAAGATATTATGTAAAGGAACATTGTGACGATTAGATTTGTTAAAGGTTGTACCCTCTAGAAAACTGACCTGATAAAAAGGTCCCCACAAATGAAGATAGGAAAACTCACTTGTATCTTTTGGGAAGAATATATTCTTTTCCATAAAAATGCTTATCTTTTGGCGCACACCATTCTTTTCATACCCAAAATTTTCTTTTAGCATCTTAAGTTTCGTACTGATGAGGAATTACTGATGTCCCATTTCTCGCAACTATAAAAGGCCAGAATGGGCTTTGTTTTTGTGTGAAACGAAATCCATAGCAGCATAAAATGTCAGGGACAAGTTTCCTTGATTTCCAATACAACCTCTCAAGGAGAAAATACTTAAGGAAGCCATCACGTCTATTCTCCCGGGACAGGCAGAACTCTGGGGTGAATAGTGTATATCTTCAGCCTAACGCTGATGAGATGAAGCGAGTGTTTGACAAATTTGATTCCAATAAAGATGGAAAAATTTCTCAACAGGAGTACAAAGTGACCATGAAGGCTCTAGGCATGGGGGACTCGGTTCATGAAGTGCGAAACATATTCAAGGTGGTTGATTTGGATGGAGATGGATTCATCAACTTCAAAGAGTTTATGGAGGCTCAGAACAAGGGTGGTGGGGTTAGGGCGATGGATATACATAGTGCCTTTCGGACGTTTGATAGGAATGGTGATGGCAAAATAAGTGCAGAAGAAATCAAAGAAATGCTAGCAAGGCTGGGAGAAAGGTGCAGCATCGATGACTGCCGCCGAATGGTGAGAGCTGTGGACACTGATGGAGATGGCATGGTTGACATAGACGAGTTCACCACCATGATGACACATTCCCTCAGACCTGTTTGAATGCCATGTATTTGTAATCAATAATATTAATATCTAATAATTTAAAACTTTCTACTTTTTTATTTCTTCATAATTTGTGCAATTGATGAAAAATTTTAAAACTTTAAAGGATTTAAAAATACTTTAAATAAATGAAAATACAATCGATTGTGTTTGAGATAGATGAAATAAATGAGAATGAAATAGAAGAGAGTTTAAAGGTAGGGCGAAGAGATTCGAGGTTTTTTTCTTTTCTTTTTTTTTGGAACGGTGGAAAGGAATGAAACTTTTTAGGAATACCTGCAATTCGTATAGCGTAATCAATTGAGCAACATTCCATCTTCATAGAAATTCTATAAATTGAACACAGTTAATTATGTCTTTAAACATATTCTATTATTAGCTCGGAAGTCATACAACACCATAGTTTCATTATAACCTTAAAATAACTTATAATTTTTAACTATCATAATAGAATCTTAATCAATTACGTTTATGCATGAAACCTAATTAGAATTACTACTAATTTGAAATTAATTCACACAATGGATTATAATGGCTAGTGATTTAAAACTATTTCACAAAGGTAATTTCACAATTTTTAATATATTTGAGTACAAAATTTGAATTAATAACATTTTAAATTATTTTATTTTTTAAATGTTTTGTATGATGATAAGACAATTCAAATTTAGTGAATCTTAATTATTTTTATAAAGTGTTTCAATTATAAAAAATTCAAAAAAATCATTTAAATATCAAATAATTGTTAAGAATTAAAAAATATTAATATTGATAATTTTTTTATTGTGAATCTTGATTGGTACTCTTTTTTTTAAGTTCTTCAAGAACTTTTCAGTTTATATTTGCAAAAAGTTTTGTCAGTTTATGTTAAATAAAATTATTTTTAAGTTGTGAAATATTACACTGATCTAACCCAAGTAATAGTCATCTAAGGTCATGTAGATCCACACTTAGGTTGAACTCGTCTAGGTTAAACTTGAGCCAAGTAAACTTAGATGACTTAAGACTAGGTTAACCGGAGTCAGTTTGGACCTAGGTTGAGCAAAGTCAAGGCATCCCACATTTAATCGACTCATCCTAGGTCAATGTTCATCAGAGTTAGGCTGGGCTAGGTAAGTCTTAGTGTGATCTATACTAGATCTGGTCTAGTTTAGTCAAGACCAAGTCGAGTCTGTCTAAGCCTAGGTTAAGAGGAGTTGAAACGAGACAAACAAAGTAAAGTTGACCAGCCTTAATTGAATCAAGTCAACCTAGGCTTGATCAAGTCAAGTTAGCTTAGGCTTAGTTGAGTTCATTGGCTCAAATGAGTTTATTTAAGCTAAGTTATACTAGATCCAAGTCAAGCCGAGTTGGGCGGGTCCATGTTAACCTAAGTTGGGGCCAAGCCACATTCAATTGAGTTAGGCTAGACCTAGGCAGATCCTAGTTTGATTAAGACTAGGTTGGGCCTAGCCAAATCAAGACTAGTTCAAGCCGAACCCAAGTCAAGTTGAGCCAATCTCATCCCAGGTTGAGTTGAGTCAGCTCGGGTTGTGGTCTAGTCGAGTCGACTTGGACCTTGGTTAAGCATCGACCCGGGTTAGGTCGATTTGAATTGACTAGAACCAAGTCAATTTGAATCGTTCTGAATCTAAGTCAACCAAGTCGTGATGGGATTATATTCAGTCGAGTTAGGTTAGACCCATATCGAGTTAAGTACAATGAGTTTAGCTATGGCCTGTTCCAAGTCAAGTTAAGTTCATGTGAGACCAAGACAAATCAAGTTAGGTTTGACCAAATCAAGTTAGATAATGTTAGGTTAAGACATCAAGTTGGAATCATGTCAAATTAAGTTCAATCGATCTACGTGAAGTCAAACAAAGTCTATTTAAGTGTTGATCAAGTCGAATCGACTCAAATCCAAATCTACTCAAATTATAAAAACTAAAATATGAATTTGAGAATAGAAAGAACTTCAAATTCTTACTTTTTAAGTATAATTTAAAATTATTTAATTTTAAGTAATCAAATTATTCTAATAAAATTTTAGATTTGTTTTTCCGAATTCCTTATCCATACAACACATTTTATTTAAACTTTTTAAAACAAATGAATTATCCTCGTAAAATACCATATCTAAGCACATTATTAGGTTAATTTTATAATGTTATTTGAAAGCTTTTTTTTATTCCGTATTTTCCGAACAAATTTTCACTCAATCAAAAAAAAAAAAAATATATATATATATATATATATATATATATATAATTTTTAATTTTTTTCAATCTGTTTTTCACTCATCTTGCTTCTTTTGTCTTGGCTTCTATTTCCACTTACCAATTTATTTCTCCTCTGTTGAATCATTATACACGATCTTGCCTGCAAAATATTGGAAATGTAAACCAGGAAAAAAAATGATATTTTCAGAAAAGGGTCTACGTTTAAGGAAGCTAGAAGAAACTCAAGATGGGCAAAACAGTCAAGAAGAAAGTTGGTATAAAAAAGAAAATGAGAGCAGTATAACTTCCAGCATAATAATTGAGTGGGAGTGGATGCTTTGAATAGACTAATTCAAATTTCAACCATAACTGATGAACAGTAGGGAAACTAGGGAAACAGTTTTGGAATGACAATTTTCATTGACGAAGAAAATCTTTTGAAAGGAAGGGTTTAATAAAATAAGTTGTTTTACGTAATTTTAGTTGAAGAACATTCAGAAAGGTGTATTCATAAAAAAATATATGAAAAAATTTGTTAAAATTACTACTGTATGAAAAAAAAAAAATTATCCCTTAATCTTGTATATTTTTGCCCCTAGATGGGTCTTAGAGGGCCACTGTATAGCTAAATGTTAAGTTGCTGGAACCAAATAAACATGTATTGAGAAAACCATGAGAGCGAATTTTGTAGAGAGAGAATAATTAAGTGAATATCAGAAAAAGAAGCAACACATTCTAAATCCATGCATATTACATATTTCATGTTCTATCCTAGTAGTATTTAAGGCTTGGACGCACATCTGTTTTCCGGTATAAGGGGATAGAAAATGATATATCCATACTACTGGAGCATTTCAAGTAAAGATTTTTTCACCAGTAATCCCCACAAGAGCATTTTCCATCCTTGAAATGGTGAAACCTTTTGTTATCTCTGACAATTAATTCCCTCCCAACAATCCTGGACATGATCTTGATGGCATTGTGGCAGTCACCACAGACACGAAGGTTCTTGATGATTCTAAGAGGTGTTCTTGGTGGAGTACTAATAAGGCCATAGGCAATTGCTAAACGTTCACTGTGGTAGAGCAAGGCTTGCTCCTTTGCTTCTTGATCAATGTCATGAAGAACATATCTTGTATCAGGAACATATCCCGCATCTTTCATCCCATTCAAGGCCTTCAACTTTTCATCATCCTTGTAAAGAGTAGGATTCTTATACTCAATAATTCTGTTCCTTCCATCAAGCATGCTAATTGCAGTATACTTCTTCGGAGGTGGCGTGGGGATCTTATTCACAACAGCCTTTGATGGGTCAAGACTAACCACCAACTCTTCAACATAGTCTTCAAGATCAACGTCTCCATGAACACGAGCATAATGCTTCAGTTTCTCCCATACGGTTACAGTGGGCTCAAATGGCAATTTGGCAATAAACTCCTCAGCTTCCTTGAGATATGCAGATTGTCCCAGAACATCCAAAAGCCCCATGTAGTGCTCCACCCCAGGCTCTATTCCATACTTGCTTTTCATAGACTCAAAATGTACGTAAGCATCCTCCACAGCCTCTGCACTGGCACAAGCTGACAACACTGCAAGCAAAGTCTCTGAAGTGATCTCCAAACCCAGTTCATTCATCTGCTCAAACAACTGCAAGGCATCATCCCCATTGGTATTATTTGCGTAGCCCCGCATCATCAAGAGCCAAGAATCCATATTCCTGTTGGGCATATGATCGAACACCCTACGTGCATCAGTCATGCTTTTACAATTCCCATACATTTCAATCACCTTGTTGTTCAGCTTGAGATCACTCCTAAAAGAAGACTGCAGAAAGTGGTCATGGGCCTTCTTAGCATCCTCAAGGGACTTGGATTGGCCACACAAGTCAAACAGAAGATCGAAGCAACCAGCATCAGCTTTGACCCCTTTGTCCATCAACTCTATTGCTTCTTTAACTTTCCCCTCTTTGCACAAAAGTGTCAAATCAGTGATTGAAGGTGGCGGTGGAGGAGCAGGGGAGGTTTGTCCTTGAATAGATGTTTGATTATTGTTCAGCTGGTTGCCTTGGTTTTGGAATTGGTTAGGGTTTGGGAACCCCTGAGTTCTAGGGTTCCACTGGTTCGGGGTAGCAGGGTTTTGATTGTTCCATCGATTGGAGGAAGTGGATAGGCGAAAGTTAGGATTTTGAGAAGTGGGAGTTTGAAAATTAGGGTTTTGAGGGGTTGGAGATTGAGGATTCCACTGATTATGGTTTCCACCATGTTCTGGAAATGGAGGAGGAACATTGTGTTGACGAGGTTGATGGTTATGGTGAGGAAATTGATTGGTCTGTGGATTGAAATGTTGAGGCTGATGTTGCTGCCATTGTTGAGCCTGAAAGTGCGCAGGATCAGAAGGTGATTGTGGTTGGTTTTGGTGGGAAGGGACTCTTTGATAGTGGTGGGGAAGTGCAGAGGTGCTTAGAGATTTAGTGGTTAGAGTTTGGGTGTAGTGGTTGCCATGGATAAGGTGTGTCCGAAGCTTGAAGGAGGAAGAAATCATTTTTGTGCGCGCACGCTGAATTAATGGTAATGTCGCCATTTCTGAGCGAAGCAGTTGCAGAAGCAGCTAGGGTCTTGGAGCGGATTTGTTCATCGGAGGAAAAGTTCTTCGACTGCTCCTTTTCTTTTTGGGCCTTTGGCTTTTAATCTGGGTCAAGATCATGGGCCAATTCATATTTTATCAAATTTTACTTCTTTCACCCCAAGAACTTCTTTGCGCACTCCAAATTTTCAAAATCAAAATTTCAACTTTTGTAGAAGTGACTTTCAAATTATATGAAACTTCCTCAACAAGATTTTCAAAACGCATGATTTGTATTTCAGAAAATTTTTTCATGATTGAGAAAGAATTTTAAATTTATTTTAATTAAAAGAAAACAATTAAAAGCCATTAAGGATGACATTTTTGGAAAAAAATAATTAGAAACTAAAATTAAATCCAATACTTTTTAATGACCTTTTTGTATTTTTACTAATTAGCTTAGTAAAATGTTGAGATGTATTTATGTTGTATTCGATCCATAGATATATGAGAAAGAAAAGGAAAGTATGTGGAAGTTGTACAAATATATCTAATATGGTTGAAGATGAATAATGATAAATTTTTAAAATCTTTGTCGGAATAGCGTTTCATATATATATATATATATATATATATATATATATATATATATATATATATATATATATATATATATAATACAAAAAAAAAATTAAAACACATGACACTTTGACAATTGATGTAAGGCCCAGTTTTAATTTTCTGCCCTAATAAGTGAGGGTTGGCCTTAATCTGTTGGGCCTAAAGGGTGGCCCATAGGGCGCTAAGGCCCTAAAGTTGCTAGGGTTCTCTTGTCAGCCTCACTTTTGCAAATACGTACCTAAACATTGTCCCTTCTGTTTCAGAGCTCTGTTAGGGTTAGTCGTCACCCTCTCCAAGTGAACTTCAACTTCTCCACTCCATGTAAGTTGTTTCCGAACTCGTTGTAGCTTTCCACTAACTCTACTGTGGCGTTCCTGTGAGACTCTTTTGATAATCCTTTATGCTCTATTTCGTGGTTTCTTTCCAGCCACTTATTTCTTTCCTTGAATTGCTGCGCTCTTACGTTCTGTGTCGAAGGCGTGTCGGGGTATCTTGCTAGCTTATTTCCAGGTAAGGGAAGCTAGAACCCTATTGTTTGGTACAATGATGGTTGTTTTGATGGTGTTTTGTGATTTTCATACTTACATGTTACTGTGAGTGTATGGTATGATTGGTATTACTGTTTGGATATGGAAATGTGGTTGTGGCAGAGAGGAACAGTGGCGAGGTCTGATAAACTCGCCCAAGCGAGTCTGTCTCGCCTAGGCGAAATTAACAGGGGCTCGCCTAAGTTTTTTTCCCGAATGGTCGTCCAAGCGACCCACTGTACTTTTTAAGCGAGCGAACGTCTCGCTTAGGCGAGGAGGGTCTCGCCTAAGCGAGAACGCGTGCAAGGTCCTTATATTGGAAGTCGAGCTCTCGCCTAGGCGAAGGGAGCTCGCTTGAGCGAGGGTCCTCCTCGCCTGGGCGAGACCTTTCTGCCTGAGCGAGATGCTGGGCGAGAAGGGGGTTGGCCTTGATGTTTTCCTTGATTTCAAAAGTGGACAACATGCTTGTATGAGTATTACCTTTAAGATTATGAACTGAATGGCTTTTATGAATGAGGTGGTGTGTGAGTTGTGACTTATGCATGATAATTGTATGAGATGATTCATGAAATTGAAATGATGAGTTTGGTATGAGTTCGACATGAGACATGCAAGGGTTGGTATCAATGTGGCATGGTAACGATATGAGACGGAGCTCCATATTCTAGGTTCGAGAATAATGAGTTGGCATGGTTTGGTTGGGAATACGAAAGAGGTGAATTATGAGAAACTGTATGAGATGTATATGTATATAATTGTGTGTATGCATGCTGAATTTGTGTTGATTGATTGAGAAAGTTTGGTCCATGTCAGTGCGTAAGTCCTTGGGATCTCTAGGTGAGATTCCCAGGGTCATGCTTCAGTGGTCGTGACATAATTCCATGGCCCCTGTTAGTGGGTGTCCATGGTGGTGCCCCATATGTATAACTAGGTAAGGATTCAAGGTAAGGTTGCATCCTGACACTCTAAGGAGTAAGTTAGTCTCACCTAGAGCGGACTGACTCCTGTGGTGAGAGTAGCAGGTGGCCCGAAATTCATTAAGGGCTAACCTTGTGGTGAGAGAAAATTTGATTCATGGTAACACTTGTAACACATAGCTCGGGGGTGAGCAGCTCGGGGGTGAGCAGAGGTATCCACCATAAGTGCAAGCATCCGCTGAATCCGACCAGGTTATACGTATCCGGATGAGTCGAGTCGAGTCATAGTGTATTGATTGAAAAGTTATAACATGCTTGTATGATGTATGGGTATTGGATGGTGAAAGTATATTTGATTGTATGATGAAAATATTGTTGGCTCTAGCTTACCCTTTTCTTGTTGGTTGCTTTGTATGTTGTGTTTCTATCTTTGCGATGATCATCAATTTATTGATGGGAGCATATGCGAGGGGTAACCGTGGTTAACATGGGAGAGACGACTCTACTGCTTAGTCTTCTTGGGATATCTTTAGGGCTACGGCCTATGTACTTGTCAGTCTTTACATTTCTCTATGGTTCCAGCGGACTGTTTATCATGTTCCCTTATTTTTGGTGGCACCATGGTGTGCCTTGGTTGTAAGGCGTTATGTTGAAACTCTAGGTCTGCGCTGTTATATTATAATTGTGTGATGATTTCTTTTAATTACGCTCATTAATTAATTGGGACGTTACAATTGACACTGTACGTGATATTGTGGATGAAATTTAAACACATTCTATAGTTTTGTATGTGATATTGTAAATGAAATTTAAACACATTCTACTTTTGACATGTGGCATTATATTTTGGAGAAGATGCTTAAGATGCTTCAAAAGTGAGGACATAAAAGAGGTATAGGCTACTATGCTTCTATCACATTTGTATAAATATAGGCTTTTAACTTAACTATTTCATTGTTTCACCGCTGACAATTAGGGATGTCAAAGTGAGCCAACCCTGCTCACATGGGTTGGCTTACCATGGGTTGAGCCAGCTCAATCTAAGTGAGTAAGAGATTTTGCAACCTGACCTGACCCATCATGGGTTGGTGGGTTAGTGGACTGAATCACTTACAATTTTTTATTTTTGAAAATTATTTTATATATTTATTGCATTACAATGAGAGTGAATTGACTTAATTTAAGTTGTATAATAGTGGAATTAAAATGTTCACTTAATTTTAAATATATTATTATAAAGATAATAGTTAAAGATTAAAGTATCAAAGTATATAACTTGATAAAAGTTTCTGCTTTTACTCTCAATCTGGTCGATTAACGCAAGATTTGGAGTTTTTCCTCTCACATTTAACATCAGATTTGTGTTCTAATCTCTACTCTTTCTCTTTTTATCTGTTTTTTCTCTCATAACTTTTTCTTATGGTTGAGCTCTCTGCATTTTTCGTCTCTTCTTAAAAAACCCTTCCCTTTTCTTTGAAATTTGGTCGATTAACATCATATTTGGAGTTCTTGCTCTCTTCCTCTCACATTAAGCTCAAATTTGAGTTTTAACTCTATCTTTACTCATTTATTTACATTACATAGTGTTCTTAATACCTATGTATTTCTCCCCGTCATGTAAAATTACATCGTTAATGTGACGAAGTCTGAACTTGTGAATCATTTGCTCAAAAGTTTTTCTTGGCAAGACTTTATAAATAGACCGCCAGATTTTCACATGAATGAATTTTTGGATATTTATATCATCTTTTCAATTGAACAATACACTATTGTCTTCATATATGGTTGTTGATTCCATCTTTGTTGGGGATAGCCACAAGTTTCTTGCACATGTTAAATTATAGACCTTAACCAAACATATTCAAAACTTTCCTCATAATTCTGTATGATTAGACGATGTTACTACTATGGTTTGTTTCATATACATCATGAAACCATTGTGCTACCACATGTGAACAAACATCATATTTGTGGTCAACCATTATGACATTGCGAGAATATGTAAAATAACATGCATATACATAACCCATTAGGTCTGATTCTCAATCATTTGGATGGAATAAACTCATATTCGTAGTACCCTTAAGGTAATAAAATATATGTTTTACTCCAAACCATTTTCTTCTTGTAGTTGAAGAACTATATCTTACTTAACAAATTTACAACAAATGCAATATCATATCGAGTATAATTAGCAAGATACATTAGTATTTCTGTACCACACCTAACCAAACTCAACCAAATAAGTAAACAATGCATCAAGGCAACCAGGTATTCAGTCTAGGCCGAGTCAGCCTAACTTGTACCGGGCCTGGTCAACTTAACCATATAAAGGACAACCCTCACGTACATGCCAAAAACAACCCAAGTACACGACTTGGGCTGGCATGGACTCAGACTCATAACAGAATAAAGGCTAAAGTAACAGCAAAGCGGCCAACCTAGGACAGTGTGCGGCCAAGGACGACATCTGACAAGTCAAGAAGTAAATGGATTAGACTGCTCTTAAAGACTTAGTAAAATGGAAGCCCCCGCGTTCAATAGGCCTTAAGGGCCTAAATTAGGGCCCAGGCCCACTCACAACCCAAGCTAGAGCCCAAGTCAAGGCCCGACCCACGAGACAATCAGACATCATTAATGCTCTATAAATACGCGTGGACCCCAGTAATTAAAGGTACGCATTCATTAATCACTGATTTGACCTTCTGAGAGCTTTGACTTACTTGAGCTTTGGAGACTCTTCTGTAGGTAACCCTTCCTGGGTTCAAGCTGACATGTATCAAACGGGGAGAGACCAACTGAGGAGATAGCGGACTACATGGTAAGGTGACACTTGTGCCTAACTCATCTTATTTGTTCTTTGCAAGAACAATTTCTATGACACTAAGATATGGTGCTTCTGGACCAAGAAGATCTTCATCATTTTCTTGAGATCTAAGAATAGCGTTTATCAACATCTAACGACCTCACAACTATTACAGTGCATAATGGATGTGACTTGTCCATTTAGAACATTTTACACACCTTAATTATATGAGCCTCTTGATGTATAAAAAACACCTTTATTTAAATACTCAATTTGTAATCTCAAACAAAAATTTTATCTTTTCAAGATCCTTCATCTCAAATTCTTTCTTTAAGCAATCAATTGATTTTGTGAGCTCATTAGGAGTTTCAACGATGTTTATGTCATTTACATAAAAAATAATTATGGAAAATTCACTTTTGGATCTTTTCATATAAATACAAGAACACATATGATAATTTCTATATCCTTCTTTTAATAAGTACTCAAAAAGACGGTTTATGTTACACGCACCCTGATTGCTTTAATCAATAAAAGGGCTTGCTTAATTTTATTAAATAACCCTCTTTAGAATTTACCTTGTTGGGAAAATAAAATCCTTCAGGGATTTTTCATATAAATATGATTATCAAGAGAGTCGTACAAATAAGTTGTAACATCATCCATTAGATGTAAATGCAAACTTTGTTGTGCAACTAGGATAATCAAATATTGCAATGTTGTTGCATCCAATACCAGAGAATATGTATTTTCACAAATCAATATCAAGTTTTTGTGAAAAACCTTGAGCAACCAATTGTGTTTTGTATCTAACAATTTCATCATTCTTTATTTGATTTTTGCGCAAAAATTCAAATATACCCAAGGGGTTTCACACCTTCAGGTGTGCGAACCATAGGTTCAAAATCCTTTTGTTTAACAAGCAAATCTAATTATGCTTATTTGCATATTTTCATTTTGGCCAATCATGTCTTTATCGACAATCTTCAATGATCATTGGTTATTAATCCTCATTGTCATTCATAGCATTCATCATTATATTATATGTAAAAGTTTTGTCAATGTTGACTTCATTTTGGTTCCATATTATATGATTCATGACATAATTTATCGAGATATCATCATTTTCAACAATTTCAGGTACCTGAAGTTCTTTTGGAACCGAATCATTAATTAGGTCAAATGAATCTTTTGGGATTCCACCTTTTCGATTAGGTCATCTTGCATTTTAGCTCCCTTTCTCATTCAAGAGTTTTTATCTTTGGAACCAATAGGCCTACCACGCTTCAAATATGTCTTTGGAACTAACAAGCCTACCGCGCTTCAGGCGTGTTACGAAATAATATCAAATATACTCGGAGCATTACCAGTTGTTATATATGATTTGATTACCCTTTCTGTCAATAAGAATATTTGGTAATTGATTGACTAATTTTGTAAATGAATTATCCTTTGAACTTCTAGTTTACATTCTTTTGTACGAGGATCAAGATAAGATAATGATAATTCATTCTAACAAATATTCTTTTCCAATTTTTTTCTTTCTCTTCCTAATGTTGGAAAACTTATTCATCAAAGTGATAGTCAAAAAGTCGAATTGTAAATAAGTCGAACTGTAAATAAGTCTCTTATTGGTTGTTCAAGATATTTTATTATTGAGGGAGTATCATATCCAACACATATTCTCAATCGTCTCTAAGGACCCATCATAGTCCTTTTTTGTGGTGAAATTGAAACATATATACCATACTAAAAAATTCTTACATGAGAATATTATGTCACTAACCAGAAACCAATTACATAATAGAGTATTTGTGATAACTTATTGACTTTATGCGAATCAATAATGCAACATGCAAAATTGCATATCTCCAAGTAGCCATTGGAAGGAGAGAGTTTCCAGGAGTTTCTAGAACAAATTCGCGCTAAAAAATGATCAACTTACCTCTCTTTCAAAAATCACAACTTTTATAGTCAAACTGTTATGAAATTATATAGGTTGATTTCCAAATCAATTGGTTGATTTCACTTGACTTAAGTGAAATCAATCGATTAAAAAATAAATATACTAATTGAATTTGTTGTAGTTTAAGACTACTACAGCCAACCTTTTAACCTGTTGAAAAACCATTCAACAGATTAAAAGACACACCTAAGATCAAATACATCTAATTAATGCTACAAGGTCAACAATATGAATTACAAACTTCAAATACACTTTTTTAATGATGTAATCATGTGGAGAGCACACGTTCCAACCTTGATCAACATTGATATCATCAAATCTCCTTTCCTTCATCAATGTTGGCTTCATTCCAATGGTAATGGCTTCAAGATAGCTTAAAAGAGCTTCATTAAATCTTCAAGAAGCATACCACCTTGGCTTCTCATGTCAACAATCTCCCCCTGATTTGATGAAGCCAAACTCAATCTTCTTCTATCTTCTCCCATTGGTTGGATACCATTAAGTTGATGAAGTAACACCTAAGCTTGAAACTTGTGAACCTGAAAAACATTTACAATAGCAATACACACAAGCTAGCAAGCACACAAATATGCACATGCTCCCCCTATCAATAATATGAGTTCAAATTCAGATTTGATTATTGATTCCAATTTTAATGCTTATACTTAGTTCAATGTGATCAATTTTCCATTTTCCAAATTTTCTCCCCTTTGGATTCATCAAACAGAACAAATGCATAAAGAGAACAAGCATTGCATATCCTTTCATTAATACTGGAACATAATACAACCAACAGAAACTAAAAACAGAAAAAAAACATAAAGCTGCTATAATTAGCCGACTGAAAATAAAAAACAACCAACTCAAACAGACAGAACTCAAACTGAAAAAGCACAAACACATGGATGTAATGCATGATCCTAAATAGCCAACACACTCAGTCATCCTGAGGATCATTTTTGGTCTGGAATGAGTTCAGCATGTCATGGATATCATGGATTAGGTCATCTAATGCATTGAATCTCTCATTGCAATAGTTGTGATGTGCATGTTGGGACACATTGAGCTCATGCAGTTGGTTTAGCACCATCCTCTCAAAATGTGAGTACACAAGGCCTCTATACTTTGGAGGGTTGTAGGGAATTAAGTCCATAGGTCCAGCAGTTGGTTCTTCCTCTTGATTTGCACCACTTGGGCCAACTTCATGGTCATGTACACCACCAACTACAACACCAACAGCTGTCCATGCATTTCCCACCTTGAGAAAGCCCATTCTGTGCAGATTTTGGTTGGAGGTATGGTTCAACAGTCTAGTTGACTCTTCTAGCTCATCCTCTACATCAATTTCAAAGTATTCAATGAATTTTGATACCAAAACCACATATGACAGCCTAAAATTTGTGAGCCTCTTAGCCTTGAGCTTGTGATCACGAAACATATAGATCCAATCCACTTGAATGTTATGTTGAATGCAATACATGAGTATCAAATATCCCTCATTCAATGTTGAATGGTTGCTACCACGTGGAACTATGATTTTTATGACTATCATAGCAAGAAGCCTTTGATCCACCTTGAAATCATCAACATGGAAGTGTTTGATTTCAGTAACAGGATTCCTCAAGCATTGGCCATAGTATTATGGAATATGAATGGATGATTGGTTAAATATGTGGACATGGAATTGGTATGAGCAATAATGTTATATTGATTGATGGAACATGGTATTGGTGTGGTCAGGACGCAATACCACGATAGTTTCGTGGTGGTGCCTCATTGGTCAGGGCGTAATTCCATGAATCTCTAGGGGAGATCTCATGGTGGTGCCTCATTTGGTCAAGATGTAATTCCATGTTGGTTGCGTGGTGGTATCTCATGGTCAGGACGTAATTCCATGACTCCTGTTGGTGGGAGTTTCATGGTGGTGCCTCATTATATAATTTAATAAGGATTCAAGGTAAGGATTACATCCTGACACTCTTAAAGAGCTAGTTAGTTTCACGTTCTTTTACTCTGTTCTATTATTGGCATCATGGTGTGCCTTGATATTTCCATTTTAAATACCTTGGATGTCTGTAAGGAGTAGTATTTATACTCCATGACCGTGCTTCTTATATTATTCATCGTAATGTTTCATTTAATTATTATTATTTAAATGAGACGTTACAATATGTCATAGAAAGAAAGAAAAATATAGCCCACCAACATTATTTTATCTTCGAGTCCAGTCAACTTGAATTATGAAACCGTTAGAAAAATAAAATCCTCCAGATTCTATCTAAATTAATTATTGAAATTACTGAATTAGATAGCTTCCACGTTCTCTACTCTAATAATTTATTCTGTGTCTAAGATTAGCAAGTGTGAATAATATTGATTGCTAGGTACAATAGAAAACTTCAATATATTCTTTTATGTATTTTTATTTCTCTTCTTTTATTTCTTTTAAGTGAACCATTTTAACTTTTCCTAGGATAACCTTTGAGGGTATAATAGTTTTTGTATTGACAAGACTAAATTTGAGTTAGAAACTTTGAAAGGGTTGTATCAGATAGAGCCTGATAACTGCAGGTCGGATTTGGCACAATTTTCCATTTCTTTTGGATTATAAAAGCACTCAAAGCAAGATCTCAAAGACACAAAACACTCAAATCAACCAGCAAACATAATATAAACAGCAAGTAGTTGAAATTAACAGCACCAACTGCTACGAGGGTTGCCACAAAAACATGTTTCACTTTTCATCTGGTCATAGTCTGTGACATTACAGGTGATAGTATAGCTCCTTGTCCTTGTCTTTCCCTGTTGGCTTCCCAACCTATATTTCAGTTCATTGCCCTCACAACAAGTTAGTTTCATCTCATATACAAATGAGAAAGGAGTGGTAAAAACACAAAGATGAAGTTTTATGTTCAGAAAAATTATACCCTGATTACCAAACCTTTTAGAGTAAACAATAACACCATAACCTTATTTTAAGAATAAAATATTATACTCATGTGAATTAGTACATAATGGTAGTATGAAATATGATGGTTGGCAAAATATTCCACTTACAAGATCCAGAAAAATAGCAATAAACTACTCTTGCTCAAAAGTAAGATCCAGAGGGAAAAAGATGACAAAAGGATTACCTATGCTCAAGTCAAATCCACGGTTTTTTAGTTCTCTATACTCCTGACATAGAGCACAGGTTTCACAACAGAAATGAACTAAGCAATCCATACATGGAGCCTCTGGCAACTCATATTGTGCCCTCATTTTGGACCTATAATAGCATGAGTACAAGCATGCAAGCCCGCTCAGAGATAGCAGTGTCGCATAAATAGCCCCATTACAAGTGCAACCTGCATATATCACAGAAAAAACACACCAAAAATAGCAGTACATATAACTATTATGAGTCATCACCTCGAATATATATTCTACACATGAATAATGCATAAAAACTTACTTCTATTGCCTTTATTTATTATTTCTGCTATCAATCCAAATGTAACGCAAGGGCAGAAGCAGGTGACCAAACCTTAGACAACAAAAAACAACCATATACTATGTGAGTTCCTTGATGTTTGTACTAAAGAGAAAAAAAGTAATGACCCCAGATGATTGATTCATGGGTTCTTAGCCTTACAGTTTCCAGGATCATCAAGACAATGACAAAGACCAGTTGACCATCGCTGTGTCCTGATCATAGGACCCCTAACACTGTTGCTGATGTACGGAGGAGCATAAGATGGTATATGGGGACGGCCATAAGTTGGAGGCGCCACCACTGGTACGATATAGCTTGGATGGCTATGATGAGCTTCATATGACTCATCTTGTTCACCTACTGCAGGATACATTTTTCTTAGACTTAGCTAGAATTATGTTACTGCAATGACCCTCTAAGCAAGGCAAACTTTTCTGGCTTATCTTAGTATATATAAATGGGAGGAACTTAATTTAAAGATGGGATTCCTCATGGGGAGTAGTTTTTTTTTTTTTTTCATTGTGATTATTTTAATAATCAGAAGTTGCAAAGAAAAGTACCAGCTTGTAATGAGCATTGAATATCAGCTTAAATAATTGAACTGAATAAGGATTCTTCCTCGTAAATCTTAGTGCAAAAAGGATAGGAAGTGAAGACCGTTTATGGTGGGCGGGTACAAAATTCAATTTTCTTAATTAGATCCACTTTTGTTTTAATCAAATCTGTTTAAAATTCATTTAATTAAATATTTAATATATTTAAAATTTATTTTATTAATTTGAATTTTAATCTAAAACTAGGTTGGTCTAGAACAAAGATCAAATCGAATCGATCTAAACTAAAGATAGAGACAAAGTGCCAGAATCTTCATCTAACGCCTTAAACCAACGCAGCCACCTCATCTTTCAATGCTCTTTTGGTTCAATCAAGTATTTTAAACAATCTTGCATCTGTATTATTTTCTATCTGGCCTTTTCAGTATATCTGCAACCTCAGGAGCAGTTCACACATTGACTTTAACAAACATTTGTAATAAATTATAGTTGGTATTGAAAACCGTATACCGTAAAGTTTCAAACCAGAGATATATTCAACTAGATTTCAAAAAGATTTCAAGTGATTCTTTTATAAGAAAATATTATCTTATTCCAAGATTTTTAGTTTTAAACAATAAAAATAAAATCTTATGATATTTAGTCAAAGATTGTCACTAGAAACAACAAAAATTTTATATATTTAGGTGATACAAAAAAAAAATCGATATCAAAACTATACAAATTTTAATACATTACTAAAAAAATTCATATTACCTCTCAATTTTGTTTTAATTTTTTTTATAGGAAATACTTATAATTTTTTTATGAAAAAAATTGCAGAAAATTGTTATCAATTTACTTTATAAAATATTTTGTATAAAACACTTTTCATAACAAATTTTGTAGAAAATATTTACGAATTTTATAATTTCGTAGAAAATAATTTCTCACGAAAAAATTACCTGATAATTAAAATTTTTAGTAAAAATAGCAGAAAAAAGTCTTTTCTTGTAAATTTTTTAAACAAATTTGCAAAAAAAATTACATGTAATGTGAGAATTTTTAGTAAAAATAGCAGAAAAAAGTCTTTTCTTGTAAATTTTTTAAACAAATTTGCAAGAAAAATTACATGTAATGTAAGAATTTTTAGTGGTAAATTACTTTATTTATTGAATTTTTATGAATTTCACGTCATTTTTAATTTTATTTATAAATATCATTTTCATTAAACAATCTCGCTTAATTTTTTTTTTGTTACTTTTATTTGATTTTTTTTTTCAATCTTAATTGTGATAACATTATATTTAAAAAAAAATCTCTTCAAAAATAATCCTAACATTTTTACTACATCATTTTTAACTTTAAATAACATAGAATTTATCCACAAACAAAAAAATGTTGTCTATACATGAAAAAGGCAACACTTTTATAAATGTGACTTAGAGAGTACCTAAAACAACAATTTTCAAAATGTTAATAACTTATACTACAGTTCATTCAAATGTTGCCTTAAAAAGTGGCCTAATATATTAAAACATGACCTAAAATAAATTAAAAAAGTTTAATTCCAAAACTAAAATTTCCCTCCGATTGAAAATTAAACATTGCGCAAAAACTAAAGAGACACCGCTAAACCTAAACACACAATCAAAGACACTAAAGTCATCTTCTTCGTCAAGCTGCGCCGCATGTCGGGGTCCGCTGCTCTCGCCTCTAAGCTCATCGCCGTCTGGCATGCCACTGGCCGCGAAATCGCCCGCCACTGCGGCACTGACGCTGCGCAGTTCCTTCTCATCGAGGGCGGCAGCTGCGCCCTCCTCCTCTCTCTCGCTGTGCTCGCTGTCACCGTTCTCCTCCCGCTCAACATCTCCGGTGGCACCGCCGTCATCGACGATGGCTTCTCCAGAACCACGATCACGAACATAGAGAAGGGGTCCTCTCTTCTCTGGATTCACTTCCTTTTCGCCGTTGTCATGGTGTTTTTGGTTCACTTCGGGATTTCGGTCACCGAGGAGCGTTTGAGAGGGCACCCTTGGCCACTGACATTTACTGGAAGAACATGGGGACGCCGAGGATGTCGCTGAAGTCGCTCAATAAGGAGGTATGATATGCTATTTCCTTTTTACCCTTTGGAGAGATGTAAGTTAGGTGGATCTTTACTCCGTAAATTTCAAAGGAATTTTGGTTTTTGTTTCCTAGTAGTGTTTTGGTTGAATTTTTTTTCCTTACATTTTGTTAGCTTCCACAATTTTAATTACTGTCAAGTTTTGTTTTAATATGCCATTTTAATAAGTTAGTTCTATTTTAATTCATGTAGATTGCGTGAATATATATGGCTAAATGATTGATGATGCTGAGGGGTTAGAGAAAATTGAGAACCTACAGAGTTATGATAACACTGAGATTTATGAAAAGGCAGTGAAGATTCTTGAGACATACTGGACGGAGGAAGATGATGAAACTGTGCCTCCACGGGATGCTTCTCAGTCAGGGTTCAACTTTGGTGGTCACGAATTTCCTTCAGTGCCTTCTGGTGGTTTCAACTTTAATTAGAAGGTATTCTTGCTTTACTATAACAACATTATGTTTTGTTTTGTATGCAAATTTTTTTTATTTGAATTAGTAATGTTCGGAACGTTTGCTTTTGTGTGCTGTCCTTCATCGTATGTGGCATTATTATTCCATTCCATTTTGGCTTTCTACTTGCATGTAAATATATTTTTTTTGGCAGCATGATGGTGAAGATCAAGATGAAGAAGAGTCATAAAAAATTTAAATGGTACATGTCTGAAGATCAAGATGAAAGAGGAATGAAACTGTAGAGAAGATAAATTGTACATTTTTTATTTTTATTTAGTTGTAATTACTTTTATTTTTATTTAGTTGTAATTACTTTACTTGGAAATGTAGACAATATTACAATATATGGAAAAATTTTAATTTCGTTATATATTATAAGTGTTTTAATTAATATAGTCTAAATTTTATTTTTATTTTATTTCTACTACTTTAATAAAATATATTTATTTTAAATAATAATTTTAAATGTGACAAAAAGAATAAGGAACACAAAAATAATTGTTGCATTAAGTCGATAAGAAAACCATTCTCTATTGTAATATCTTAGGCAACAATTTTTAATTATTATATATTAGGCAACAGTTTTTAAAATTCGCAGCCTAAAGGAAAAAAACTGTTGCCTATAGTATAGGCCACAATCACCTACACAATGATTACAAATTCCTTACCAATTCCTTGCCTAAAGATTAGGCCACGGTTTTTTGGCATTAGGTCAAGGTTTTTTTTGGGTTGCCTAAAATCAATTTTGTTGCTTTGTCTATTAAAAATAATCCTGACCTTTTTTAGTTATAATGACTTTTAATAATCCATGCTACCCGTGTAGATATATATGTCTAAAAATTACTCCAAATTGTTTTTATATCCAAAGTGGAGGTATATCCATATATTTTTAAAAACTACAGTAAAATATAAAAAAAAATCAACAAAATTATTTTATAACTTTTGAACAAATAAGCATATGGCAAATATTATGCATATGTAGATTAAGAAATGTTAAAAGTAATCGTTTCGAGCATTTGAATATTATCCGGACCAATTAGATATGTTTAGAATTAGAGGTTAACAAAGATTATAGTTTAAAATTTATTCTTTAGACATAAGAGCGTGAAAAAAGAAGAAGTTAACATTATGAACAAGCACACATTATGAAAAAGTTAACATTCTCTAGAGAACCTATTATTAGGTTTGGATGATAATAAATATAATTATAATTTTATGATTACCTTATATTATAAAAACATGATTTTGTTAAATAAATAGTATATAATAAAATGAAGGTTAAATTATACCTTTGATCTCTATTTTTGTAATAAAATATTAATTTGGTCCCTCTATTTTTATCTTAATTTAGTTTCTATTTTGAAAAATTTGATACAATTAAGTCATTTTCGTTAGTGATATAGTAACAAAATTAAAGAGGTATCAAGTGTTAATTCTTGGGATTAAATTCAATGGAATTAAATTTAGAATTACAAAAAATGGGATTTCAAAAATCAAGCAATTATAGGCATAAAAAATATGCAAACCTTTAAAACAAGCTTGTAGTTTGTATTGCCATGGAAACACTACGTTGCACAATACTAATCACTATCTCTTTGATAGCTCTATCCATTGCAATGGGTACCACTTTGTAATAAAAAATAGTATCCAAGTCATGCATAGATTCAAACAAGAAGAACATAGCGATATCACCATACCTCTGAAAATGCATTTGCAAACCAAAACCATTGAGCTTTAGATTAATAATAACATGTATCCCAATGTTAGGTATTTGTGATCACATTTGTAACCACAAGAAGTAACAACTAGCGATGCTTGAAAATAACATGATATTAATCTATATATAGTCCATCAAAGAAGGGAAACAAAATTTTGGTTCCAAACTTGTCTGAGAGAAAATGGTGTTGGGGCAGAAGTTGCTTGAACAAAGGGAAGTTGATTGGACAATCCCAAAGGAGATTGACGCACCTAAGGAAATCACAAACACACCATCTACACACACAACAACTATTGTTCACTTGTTGTAATAGCTTTAGGTTAGGTCAAGTAGCAAACTTGTGAAACAACTGCGAACACATGAAGTAGTTATCAAGCAACACGAACAACCGAACCTGCAACGCACAAACCAAAGCCATTGAACCTACAATTGCATAATGCATAACAAATTTGGATGAAAGAGGGAATGTGAGAAATTAACATGAAACTGAAAAAAAAAATCGAAAGTCATTAATTACCAATTCGAAGTTACGATTCACTGATGATAAAGATTCGAAAAAAGAAATCCACAGAAATTGGAAGGTTCGATTGAGAGAGGGCAAACGAAAGATCTTTCACTGAGATTGAAAGAGGGCAAACGAAAGTTTTTGAACTGAGATTAGATAAAAAGGAAGTAATGTGGACTCTTAGGTTAGGCAAGAAGAGAATGATCATATTTCGTGTTAGGTCACATGAGCAACACGAATAAGTATTCAAAAGGTGAGAAAAGAGGTATTATGAAAAAGTAAGAAGGAAATGAATTTTTCTTGCAGTTTAAAAAAAAAAAACTTTAGCAATTACCTGGGGTTTAAGAAACTCTATCTACATGTATGAAGTACTTGAGTTTATTCTAACCTCTCCTAATAAACCTCCGCTAAACTTTATAATTGTCAACACCCAATTTCGTCCGGCTAAAAAAATAATAGAATAAATAATAATAATTTGTTTTATTAAGAAAAAAAAAGAGAGAAGTAAATAAGTTTTTTCTTTGGTTTTTTCTTTGTCTAAATAATAATAATAATAGGATAATAATAATAAATAAATAAATAAAAAGGAAAAAAAAGAGATTGTTTTAATCTTTTATGTATTTTCTTTTGAGACTTTGTTTCTATTTTAGCCCAAAATATTTTGTACACCCACACCGTTTTTTTTCTTGCAACTAATGGAGGCCCAAAATTTTATTTTCTGACCCCCACTCTGTGCTTTGTCATTTTTGCTTCAGATTAAGAAGTTAGTGTAACATCCCATTTAATTTAATTTGTGAAATTAAAGGAAGCGTCACATAAAGATAACGTACTAGTGCATTCCTGGAGTTTAAAACTCAACTCCTTACAACCTAGGGCACACCACGATGCCCAAAAGAAAACTGTATACAAAGTTTAACAAAAGGCATATAAATCCAAGGACGAACAAGTACATGGGCCATAGCCCTAAAGAAAAGCCCATAAAGGAAATAAGGTCCAGTCAACGCAGACTATGCAGCGGAACCATCACCTCCCTGTTGTCCACGGGTGTTCCTCGCATCTGCTCACACCAACAAGTTGATGATCATCGCAAAAGAGAGTACCATACAACAAAACACACAACAATGAAAGTAGGGTAAGCTAGAGCACAAAAGATTTCATCCATACAATCAAATATATTTTCACAATCCCATATACACATATCAACCAAGTATGTTATGACTTTTCAAACAATATACTAAGACACGACTCGACTCATCCAGATACATATGGCCTGGTCGGATTCAGCGGATGCTTACGCTTGTGGTGGATACCTCTGCTCACCCCCGAGCTGCTCACCCCCGAGCTATGTGTTATAAGTGTTACAATGAATCAATTTCCCTCACACACAAGGTTAGCCCTTAATGAATTTCGGGCCTCCTACTACTCTCACCACAGGGGTCAGTCTGCTCTAGGTGAGACTAACTGACTCCTTAGAGTGTTAGGGTGCAACCTTACCTTGAATCCTTACCAAGTTATACAGATGGGGCACCACCATGGACACCCACTAACAGGGGCCATGAAATTACGTCCCGACCACTGTAGCGCGACCCTGAAAGTCTCACCTAGAGTCTCCAAGGAATTACGCACTAACACGGACCAAACATGCTAAATCAACCAAGAAAGATTCATCATACAGATTTACACATACATATCACATACTAGTTCTTCATAATCCATCTCCTTCATTTTTCCATTGAATCCATACCCACTCATCATTCTCAACCAACGTAGTGGAATTTCATCTCATGCCAATGTCAGGTCAATTTAATACCAACCACCTCATTCATTTCACATGTGAAGGTTCATGCCAAAACCATCATTTACAATTCATGAATCACATCACTCATGCATATTTATTTGTCTCATGCATTTAACACAATAATCAACATCCAAGCAAGCATAAACCATTTCAGAATTCCAGAAACGACCACACAATCACACTGCCTCGCCCAGCTCCTCGCTCAGGCTGAAGGGTCTCGCTCAGGCGAGAGGCTCTCGATTAGGCAAGCCCCCTTCGCCTAGGCGAGGGCTAGAAAAAGGGGAACAGTAGCTTACACGGGATCTCGCTTAGGCGAGACCCTTCTCGCTTAGGCGAGACCCCTCTCGCTTGGGCGAGACGCTCGCTCACTTAGAACATACCTGGGTCGCCTAAGCGGCCGCTCGCGTGAAACAGCTTTGGCAAGCCTCTATTGATCTCGCCTAGGCGAGACATGCTCGCTTAGGTGAGAAAATCAGTGCTCACCACTGTTCTCTCGTGCATTACCACTCAACAGATCGCCAATGGCTCAAAATTATCATACCCAGGTTCGCATCAACATACCAAACATATTTAAACGATAAAATAGTGGCGCAAACAATATCACTCAAAAGAAAGGGCGAACCCTAGCTTCCCGTACCTGAAAAACAAGCTAGCGGAACGCTCCGACACGCACACCGTGAGCACGACTGTCTCTAGGATGCTCAACGAGCTGAAACGAATGGTAAAACAGAGAAAAAGGACGAGTCATCACCAAACCCTAACGGTAAACAATGAACATAGGCAATGAAAAGAGGAAACATGAGCTGAGGAGTGACTTACCTGGAGTAGGAGCTGGGTTTGAGTTAGCTCGAAGAAGACTTAGAGCCAACCCTAGTAGAGCGTTCTGTGAGAGAGAAGTAAAGGTGACGACTGATTTTTCTGAGAGAGTGAAAGTGGAAACGTTAGGGCAGACTAGGGTTCAGCTTTATCCTTTGGGCCAACTCTCAGGGCCATTAGATTTGGGGCAACCCTTTTTATTAAAGGCATAAAAAGAATAAGGCCTTACATTCTCCCCAACAACAAAATTTTTGACCTCGAAAATTAAAGCTTACCAGGTAAAAAGATGTGGGTGTGATTTCCTCATGTCCTCCTCCAACTCCCAAGTCGAGTCACCTGTCCTCTGATCCCAGATGACTTTAACCAGGCTGACCGCCTTTCCTCGGCATTCCTCAACTTTGCTATCCTCTAGAGCGATGGGTGGTACTTCCACTATGAGGTCTTCCCTGATCTGTATATCCTCGGCTTCCAACACATAAGCCGGGTCAAACACGTACTTCCTCAACTGTGAGACATGAAACACTGGGTGAAGGTTTGCCAACTGTGGGGGTAAAGCTATCTCATAGACCACTGGTCCAATCCTCCTCGTGATCTGATAGGGACTAAGGAATTTAGGAGAAAGCTTCTTTGAGCGGAGAGCCCTTCCCACACCAGTGGTTCGGGTCACCCTCAAGAACACATGATCGCCAGCTGCGAACTTTAAAGGTCTCCTTCTACGGTCAGCGTAAGCCTTCTACCTACTCTGGAAAGCCTGCATTCTGTTCCTCACCATCCTCACCTTCTCGATAGTTTGTTCTAATAACTTTGGTCCAACAAGCGCTGCCTCCCCATCCTGATACCAATAGAGAGGGGTCCTACACCTCTTGCCATAAAGAGCCTCGTATGACGCCATGCCGATGCTCGCATGAAAACTATTGTTGTAGGTGAACTCTATCAAAGGTAACACCTCATCCCAAGCTCCCAGGTGATCCAATATACATGTTTGTAATAAGTCCTCAAGCGACTGGGTGGTCCTCTCAGATTGGCCATCGGTCTGAGGATGATAAGCCGAACTCATGGTGCGCTTGCTACCCATAGCACTCTGTAGCGTCTGCCAAAATTGTGAAGTGAACCGCGAATCTCTGTCTGACACAATACTTGACGGTACTCCATGCAATCTCACTATCTCCCTAATGTACAGCTGGGCCAACCTGGCCATAGGCATTCTCAAGTTCATCGCCAAGAAGTGAGCACTCTTGGTTAGTCGGTCCACTATGACCCAGATTGCATCATGCCCCCTAAAAGTTCGTGGCAAGTGGGTCACAAAATCCATGAAGATGCTGTCCCATTTCTACATTGGTATTTCCAAGGGTTGTAGATTGCCACCGGGTCTCTGATGCTCCACCTTTGCCTTCTGACATGTTAAGTAGGTTGATACGAACTGAGTAACATCCTTCTTCATTCCCTGCCACCAGAAGGATTCCTTGAGATCTTGGTACATCTTACTCATGCCAGGATGTAAGCTAAGATGACTCTTATGTCCTTCCTCAAGGATTAACCATTTTACCTCAACATCATCAGGTATACACACTCTGCCCTGGAATCGTAGTATGCCATCATCACCCAAAACAAAGTCCCTAGCCTCATGTGACCCAAGTTGTTCTCTGACTCTGTTCAGACTGGCATCCAACAACTGCCTCTCCCTAACCGAGGTCAAGAAGTCACTAGATATAGTCAGGGTACTAGATCTAATGAACTCGGACCCCAACTCCACCTGTAGCCTCATGTCCCTAAACTTCTCCAGCAGTTCCACCTCCTTAATCATAAGGTGTGCATCATGTACAGTCTTCCTACTCAAGGCATCTGCCACTACATTCGCCTTCCCTGGGTGATATAGGAGCTTGAAGTCATAATCCTTCAGGAATTCCATCCATCTTCTCTGTCTCATGTTTAACTCCTTCAAGTCAAACAAATACTTGAGACTCTTATGGTCGCTAAATACACGGAACTGAGCACCATAAAGATAATGCCTCGAGATCTTCAAGGCGAACACTATGGCTGCTAACTCTAGGTCATGAGTGGGATAGTTTCTTTCATGAACCTTAAGTTGCCTTGAAGCATAGGCCACCGCCTTCTTTTCCTGCATTAACACACAGCCCAACCCCAGATGGGATGCGTCACAATAGACCTCAAAAGGCTTCCCCATGTCAGGGATTACTAGTATCGGCGCACTGGTCAATCTCCTCTTGAGCTTCTGGAAACTTTCCTCACACTTATCTGTCCAGGTGAAAGGTTGATCTTTCCGAGTGAGTTGCGTCAAAGGTGCCACTATCTTGGAGAATCCCTCTATGAACCTCATATAGTAGCCAGCTAATCCCACAAAGCTCCTGATCTCAGTTGCTGACTTAGGACTTTCCCATTTAACCACTACATCCACCTTTGCTGGATCCACCGCTATCCCGTGAGCAGATATCACATGCCCCAAAAATTGTACCTCGTCCATCCAGAGCTTGCACTTAGACAACTTGGCATATAGTTTCTTCTCCCTCAAGACACTGAGCACCAACCTCAAGTGTTCTGCTTGTTCCTCCCAAGTTCTGGAATAGATAAGGATGTCGTCAATGAAGACAACAACAAACTTATCTAGGAACGGTCTGAAGATCCTGTTCATATAGTCCATGAATACTGCCGGGGCATTAGTCACACTAAACGACATCACCACGTACTCATAATGTCCGTACCATGACCGGAAGGCAGTCTTCTGTACATCATCCGCCTTCACCAAAATCTGGTGGTATCCCGACCGTATATCTATCTTGGAGAACACTGATGAACCATGCAGTTGATTCATCAAATCATCAATTCACGGGAGGGGGTACTTGTTCTTGATAGTCAACTTGTTCAGTTGCCTATAGTTCGCACACAGGCGTGAACTCCCATCCTTCTTCTTCACCAACAACACTGGTGCTCCCCAAGGCGAAGTACTGGGTCGGATGAACTGCTTCTCCATCAGCTCCTCTATCTGTTTCTTGAGTTCCACTAACTTTGCCGAAGCCATGCGATATGGAGCCATCGACACCGGGCCTGTTCCTGGTACCAGATCAATAGAGAACTCCACCTCTCTACTAGGAGGCAACCCTGGTACTTCATCCGGGAATACGTCTTCAAACTCATGCACCACAGATATGACCGATGTTCCCTCCTTCTCCCCTACCTCCATACGGGCGAAGATTATGAAGCATTGTGCGCCACTCTGAATTTCCTTCACCATACCTTGAGGAGACACCAACTCAAGCTCCTCTGAGTCGGGGAACAACAATTTTTTCTCCCAACAATCTATCAGAATGCGATTGGCAGAGAGACAATCCATCCCTAAGATTACTTCCAACTCCTTTAGAGGTAAGTAGATTATATTTACTTTGTACCTGCGTCCCTCTACCTCTACCAGAAGCCTAACACACAAGGACGACGTCCTGACCAGACCCAACGTCGGGGTAGATACTGCAAGTTCACACTGTAGCTCGCGCACCGGTAGACCTAGACGCTCCACACAAGCAATTGACACAAAAGAGTGTGTCGCTCTAGAATCATACAGTACACACAAAGATTCACCAGCTATCATGCATCGACCCATAACAAGATTATCTGCGCCTACAGCCTCTGCTCCAGTCATGGCATACACCCTACCTATCGCTTGAGGCCTGTTGCCTCTGTCTCTCCACTGGTGTTGGTGAGGGGTCTGAACCAGAGGGCGTGTCGCTGCCCTAGCAAGAGTGGGACAGTCCTTTCCAAAGTGGCCCTCCTTGCCACAGTTGTTGCATCTGCGGTAACCCTCAATGCGTGGACAAGCGTTCCTCAGGTGAGGGCCTCCACATATATAACACTACACTCGACCCTGTTGGGGAGAAAAGCTCCTAGACCCTTGGGACTGATGGTGGGGTCTATCATATGGCCTCCTCCGCTCCTCATTTGGACCCAGATGGTCCACCAGTCCTCTACGGTTGCTGTAGCTGTTGTGGGCGTTGACCTTCTATCTCCCGTTTCATCTTCTCCATCACCCTGGCCTTCTCCACCAGAGCGGCAAAGTCCTTTATGGACAAGGGAGCCACCATCAAGCGGATATTACCGCGGAGACCATTCTCAAACTTGCGGCACCTCCATTCCTCGTCGAGCAGTAGAGTGTAAGCAGTTGAGGTGTTTGAACTTCTCAGCATATTCGGTCAATGACTTCCCTCCCTACGTCAACTAGAGGAATTCCACCTCCTTGGCATACCTCACGTTGTCGGGGAAATACTCTGAGAGGAACTTCCCCCTGAAAGCCTCCCACGTGACCAGCTCGTCCCTCTCCTCCATGATGGACTTCATGCATATCCACCAATGCTCTGCCTCACCTGTGAGCATGTATACAACGAATGATAGTCGATTCTCGGCCGGGCACATCTTCACATCGAATATCCTCTCTATATCCTTCAGCCACTGGTTTGCTGCGTCTGGTGTAAGACCCGTGAAATTTAATTAATTAAATAAATAATTATCTAATAAATGCGGGTGGGAGAATTAATTATGACATTAAATTATGAGTGGAATGACGTGGCAAAGTGCTTGCTCATGTGGTTGAGAGTACTTTGGTTTGTGTGAGAGGACTTGGGTTCAAGTCCTATGTATGCCATTTTGTGTATTATTCATTGTTATTTTAATATAGCCTAACCATGTTGTGAAATAATATGACAATTGAATTATGATTGTTAGCATGAAATCTGAATTGATTAAGTAGTTTGATATTGATTTGGGGATTGCATGGTTGTGGGTTCGAGCCTTGGAGAACTCATATTAAACTTTAATTTTTGATATTTTTGGCTTTGGCTTGAATATGAAGAGTTGAGGAACATCCTAGTGGAAGGGCAGAATAAGGGTGGCTGTGAAACAGCCCATAAAGGGGCAATGAATGGGAATTAACCACCATTAAGTGGTAATTTCGTTTTAGGTTAATAACCTAGTTTTAGGCACACTTTAAAAGGGAAAAGTGGGTAAGTAGCAAAGGTTTGGCAAGCTGAAAATACACCAGAGAGAGAGAGCACGAGAATTTGGAGTGTCCGATCTTGGTGGAGCAGGCCAAGGCGGTGGAGCAGCTGGAGACGGGACCCAATAGTGGGACTCAGCCATAGAGGACCACCACTGATCCCCGACAGCAGAAGAAGCCATATACCAGACCATCATCTTCTTCCAGGAAACTAGAGTGTTTTAACTGTGGTGGTGAGCACTTGAGGAGGGACTGTCCAAAACCCTCTGGCAGCGTTGGAGGCAGCAGTAGCACTGGCAAGTGCTATGTGTGTGACCAGACAGGACATTATGCCAGACATTGTCCTAATAAGAAACCAGCTGGAGGTGCACCAGCCAAGAAACCAGTGGGAGATAGGCCCCGAGCACCAGGGCGTGTCTTTGCATTGACGACCACAAAGGCGATTCAGTCAGGTAACCTAGTACATGATACTTGTTTATTGTTTGGTAACCGTGTGGTAGTGCTATATGATTCAGGAGCTACCCATTCATTCGTATCTAATGAATGTGTGAGAAGGCTCAGACTTGTGATACGAGAGCTAGGATGCGAGTTAATAGTCGCCACACCATCGTCAGGGGAGGTATCCACCAGTTCTGGTTGCGTGGGATGCCCTATGGAGGTGGCGGGCCGCAGATTCAAGGTGAATCTGATTTGTTTGCCCATAGAGGGTCTAGATGTCATTTTGGGTATGGATTGGTTGTCGAGCAACCATGTGGTGATTGACTGCGGACGACGCAGAGTAGTATTCCCTGAGACAGCAGGATTGGAGCTCATCTCTTCTAATCAGGCTATGAAGGAAATGGAGGATGGAGCCACATGTTTCATGATTGTGGCTCATGCAGAGAAGTTGAGTACTGCAGAGAAAATTAGCAGGATTCCTGTGTTGGAGGAGTATGCAAATGTCTTCCCGAATGAGATTCCGGAATTGCCACCGAGTCGGGATGTGGATTTCACCATTGATTTCATCCCTGGAGCCAGTCCCGTATCCATGGCACCTTATCGGATGGCACCGGCCGAGTTATCTAAGCTGAAGAAGCAGATTGAAGATCTGCTTGAGAAAAAGTTAATACGCCCGAGTGCATCGCCTTGGGGTGCGCCGATGTTATTAGTGAAAAAGAAAGATGGCAGTTCCAGACTGTGTGTCGATTATCGGCAGTTAAATAAGTTAAATATTAAGAATAAGTATCCACTATCGAGGATTGACGATTTTCTGGACCAGTTGAGGGGAGCTGCAGTGTTCTAAAAAATTGACTTAAGGTCGGGGTATCATCAGATCCTAGTCAGGCTGGAGGATGTTCAGAAGACAGCTTTTCGGTCGCGCTATGGCCACTACGAGTATGTGGTGATGCCGTTTGGGGTGACTAATGCACCGACCATATTCATGGATTATATGAATCGGATCTTCCGACCATATTTGGATCAGTTTGTGGTGGTTTTTGTTGATGATATTTTGATATATTCTGTGAGTAGAAGAACACGCAGAACATCTGAGAGTGGTTTTGGGGATTCTCAGAGAGCATCAGCTGTAGGGGAAACTGTCGAAATGCGAGTTCTGGCTGAAGGAGGTACAATTCCTGGGTCTTGTGATTTCAGCCCAAGGGATAGCAGTAGATCCTGCCAAAATCGAGACAATGGTGAAGTGGGAGAGGCCAGAAACAGTCACTAAGGTGCGGAGTTTTCTAGGCTTAGCCGGGTATTACATGAGCTTTGTGGAGGGTTTCTCCAAGATGGTGAGTCCTTTGACACAACTTACTAGGAAGGATCAGCCTTTCTCGTGGACCAATGAGTGTGAGGCTTGCTTCGAGGATATGAAGAGGAGGTTGACTACAACACCATTGTTGGCGATTCCTGATACGACTAAAATGTTTGAGGTAAATTGTGACGCCTCTTATCAGGGATTGGGATGTGTGTTGATGCAGGATAAACGATCTGTGGCCTATGCATCGAGACAGTTGAAGGTGCATGAGAAGAATTACCCAACTCACAATTTGGAGTTGGCTGCAGTGGTTTTTGTACTCAAGACCTGGCGACATTACTTGTATGGGGCTCAATTATAGGTATTCAGCGACCATAAAAGTCTGAAATATTTATTTGATCAGAAGGAGCTGAATATGAGGCAGAGGCGCTGGATGGAGTACTTGAAAGACTACAACTTTGAGCTTTTCTACCATCCTGGTAAAGCCAACGTCGTTGCTGATGCTCTGAGCAGGAATAGAGTTCATGTGGCAGCTATGATGATTAGAGAGTTGGAGTTGCTAGAACAGTTACGAGACATGAACTTGGGACTGGATATGGGGGAAGGTCAGATACGATGTAGTATGCTGAGGATCACCAACGAGTTTCTAGAGAGGTTCGGGTGGAGCAGGGTAATGATCAGGAACTGCAGTAGATCATTAGTGAGTTGGGTACTAAGAAGAGGAAGGACTTCAGAATGGGCAGGGACGGTATTCTACGATTCAGAGAGAGGGTGTGTATTCCCAGTAGTAGAGTGTTGAGGAAGATGCTCTTAGATGAAGGGCATAAGAGCCGTCTTAGCATACACCTAGGTAGGACTAAGATGTATAAAGATTTGAAAGCTACATTATGGTGGACCGGTATGAAGACATATGTGGCTAATTACGTCGCTTCTTACTTGGTGTGTCAGAAAGCGAAGATTGAGCATCAGAGGCCAGGTGGTATGTTGGAGACTCTGGATATTCCTCAGTGGAAATGGGACAACATTTCCATGGACTTTGTCACACATTTACCGAGATGAGTGAGAGGACACAACTCCATCTGGGTAATTGTAGACCGGTTGACGAAGTGTGCACACTTCTTGCCCATAAATCAGAAGATGTCCTTGGATAAGCTGGCAGAATCGTATGTCAGAGAGGTGGTCCGATTACATGGTGTGCCTGCCAGTATTGTATCAGATAGAGACCCAAGGTTCACATCGAGGTTTTGGCAGTCTTTGCAGAAGGCCTTGGGTAATCAGCTAAGAATGAGTTCGGCGTACCACCCTCAGACCGATGGACAGTCTGAGAGGACTATCCAGTCGTTGGAGGATCTGTTGAGGACGTGTGTGTTATATCATCTGGGCACTTGGAGTGATATGCTGCCATTGGTGGAGTTCACGTATAATAATAGTTATCACTCCAGCATCGGGATGGCATCTTACGAGGCATTGTATGGTAGGAGATGCCGAACACCCCTGTGCTGGCAACATGATAGAGAGTCGATAGTGCTTGGTCTAGAATTCTTACAGCAGACCACCGAGAACGTGAAGATGATACAGGATCGCATGAAGGCCACTCAGAATCGGTAGAAATCCTATGCAGATAAGAGGAGGAGGCCGCTTGAGTTTGAGGCGGGTGATCATGTATTTCTCCGTGTGACCCCCACAGCTGGCATAGGGAGAGCTTTTAGATCGAGGAAGTTGACTCCTCAGTTCATCGGTCCAGACGAGATCACGAGGAGAATTGGACCTGCTGCATATAAGATCGCTTTACCGCCACACTTGGCAAACTTACCTAATGTTTTCCATGTGTCGCAGCTGAGAAAATACATAGCGGATCCTACGCACATTCTGGAGGAGGATGACGTGCAGGTACGAGAGGACTTGACTGTTGGCGTCGGACCAGTGAGGATCTTGGATTCTCAAGTAAGGCAACTCAGAGGGAAGGAGATCAGAACAGTGAAGGTGCTATGGGATGAGGCAACTCCAGAAATGACATGGGAGATGGAAGATGTCATGAGGCGATCTTATCCTCATCTTTTCTCTGGTAAGTTCTCTTTTTTCGAGGACGAAAACTTTTAAAGGTGGGGGTAATGTAAGACCCGTGAAATTTAATTAATTAAATAAATAATTAATTAATAAATGCGGGTGGAAGAATTAATTATGACATTAAATTATGAGCGAAATGATGTGGCTAAGTGCTAGCTCATGTGGTTGAGAGTACTTTGGTTTGTGTGAGAGGACTTGGGTTCAAGTTCTATGTATGCCATTTTGTGTATTATTCATTGTTATTTTAATATAGCCTAACCATGTTGTGAAATAATATGACAATTGAAATATGATTGTTAGCATGAAATCTGAATTGGTTAAGTGGTTTGATATTGATTTGGGGATTGCATGGTTGTGGGTTCGAGCCTTGGACAACTCATATTAAACGTTAATTTTTGATATTTTTGGTTTTGGCTTGAATATGAAGAGTTGAGGAACATCCTAGTGGAAGGGTAGAATAAGGGTGGCTGTGAAACAGACCATAAAGGGGCAATGAATGGGAATTAACCACCATTAAGTGGTAATTTCGTTTTAGGTTAATAACCTAGTTTTAGGCACACTTTAAAAGGGAAAAGTGGGTAAGTAGTAAAGGTTTGGCAAGCTGAAAATACACCAGAGAGAGAGAGAGCACGAGAATTTGGAGTGTCTGTGAGATTGGAGTGTGATCTTTGGGGTTGCATTGAGAGAAGGCTAAGGAGCCAATTGGTGAAGGGAGGACACTTAATCGTCAAGCTTTAAGCGGAGAAAAACCAGGTTAGGGGAGCTTTCACGCTAGTTTTTATGTATGAACCTGTTTTATATAGCCTGTGATATGAAATGTATGCATTACTTTCGTGCTGTTAATGGTTTCTGGATTTCTGGAAATTTTCCAGAAACCGCCTGATGGGCTATTCATAGCTGCCAGGCGCCGCATATCATTTTTGCCTTTTCTGGGTTTCTGAAGAGAAACCGCTTGGCGGTGAACTCCCAACCGCTAGGCAATGCGTGTTGGAAAGCCCAGTTTCTAGGTTCTGGTTGAGTTGCCCGACGGTGATGTATACCGGCCAAGCGACGCGAGTCACATTGGGCAATTTCTGTGTTTTTCTGGGTTCTGGGGAAAATCTGATCGAAGGGAAAGACAAAGGAACCGGCTAAATGATGTTGTGATGGTAAATCGTGTACGAATTTACTCGATTAATGGTAAGATGTGATGAAATAGTGACTAAGTACCCTAGGATCGGGAATTGGGGTACATATGAGGTATAGTTGGGTATGATTATTGCTGGATATAATTAGTATTGAATTAGAGGAATGTATTGTTGGATTTCTTGTACCAAGAAGAGAGAGAATGGACGAGAGAAGCGAGAAAGGAGAGCATGGGAAAGTGGGCAGGCATAACAGAAACTGGTTTATTTTCCAGGTCTGATACACCGCTTGGCGGAAGACAGGTTACCGCTAGGCGGCAGCGTGCACCAGTGGTGTTTTGGGGTTTTGGTTGGGTTGGTGCAGACTGATTTCGGTGATAGTTTGTAGATAGTTCGTAGACACGAGGAGGTGCGATGAAATCAGTGGAAAGAGATAAATTGGATACTTAGAGGAGAGAAGAGTGTAGTGTAGTTGAGTATATAATATTTTAACTATTGGCTAGATAGAAAAATAAATCTGTCATATAAGGGTTTATTGACTGAAATACGAATGCAGAAGTAGTTGGTACAGTTAATTAGGTTAAGTATCAAGATAGAGTCACATGTTTGTGCGGGCTTAATGAATAAGTTGTATTTGGCTGTTGGTGAATTGTCATTTACTCTTAAGTAAAAAAACACACTAGCAAGATAGGATGAGAGGGCTTCTAATGGTAGAACCAAATTTTGGTGAGGAAATAATCACTGGAAAAAAATGTACTCTAGGGGGGAGTGCAAATGCATGAATTGAGTCTTAATAACTGAGTGGGGTTCAGAGAAATCAGAGAAAACAATATCTGACTGGGTTCTGGTACGGCGCCTGGCGGTATAGCATTACCCGCTAGGCGATAGCGATGAAACAGGGAGTCTGCATGACGGGAGGCGCCTGACGATGAAATGTATACCGCCAAGCGGTAGCGGTAACCTCTGTAGGGTTCTGAAGCGTGGGCGCCTGGCGGTGGGGGGCTGTCCCGCCAGGCGGTAGCTGTTGTGTTTGCGTGTTTTACGCGCTTGCCGCCTGACGGTACGTGTCTCCCGCCAGGCGGTCTGGAAGCTGTGGCGCCTAGCGGTACGTGTCCCCTACTAGGCGATTTGGCTGCTGTAAGTCTTAGTTATTGGACTTTGTAGGGTGTTCTACCAGGCTTTTGGTGGTGCTTTAAAGGTAAGATTGTTGGGTTCCTTGAGTTGAGCTCGGAACGTATCCCTTGAGTTGAGCTCGGGATAGGGGTTAAACACGTACATTCCTCGAGTTGAGCTCGGAATGGCATCCCTCGAGTTAAGCTCGGGATGGCGGATGAACACGAAGAACCCTTGTGTTGAGCTCGGGTTGGCGAGTGTTACCGGTGTGAGTGTGCTGGTTGTGACCAGTATGGATGGGTCCAGTTAGATTGCCCTCCTCAGTTGTTGGCTGACGAGTTTGGTAGTCTTGGGACATAACGGACTATGTTCGTAATTGGGAACTCCACCTAGCGTTACGGTGTGTGATCCGTGGCATTGGTTCCTGCACGTGCTCTGTCGGTTGTGGCCGATAGGTTTGGCAGCAAATTACCTTGGGGTAATCACTAGCAGAGGTAGAACCCGAATGGTCTGGTTGTGGCCAGACGTTAGAGAATTGATTAAGAGATGGTACCTTGATACTTGTAGAGTTTCATCTGTTTAATTGGTTATTTGATATCTGTTATGATATATGTTGTTTTCATAAGCTCACCCTATCTGCTTGTGTTTGGCGATGATCGAGAGCAGAGAATGTTGATGCAGGTGGAGCCGGTGAGGCTTAGTCACGGAGCGTGGGAAATTGATAGAGGCTGTACCCCACCAAATTAAAACATATTAAATGCAGTACATGAAAGTGAACCAAGTCGTCTCCCAACGACCAATATTTTTATTCAAAGCGAATTTTCCAGATGAACAAACAATAAAACACAGGGGGGGTTGGCGGACAGATTCAGAATGCTAATCAATAGATTAATTTAAATGCTACAGTGACTAAAACCGTATTGACATCCCTGATTCAAACGCAATTTCACTTATCATAGGCCACCAAATTAACACCAACCCTGCCTTGTCTCAATCCACTAGATAATAATTCACTAAGCGAAAATTACAATCTAGCTTCATTATGCAATTAAGCAATGCACACATCCTTAAATTCCTGACAGCCAAGCTACATACATTAAGCATGAACGTTTCTTAAACAAAACACATGCAATTACTCTGTAAATTAAGCATTGACAGATTCACCACATGCATTCCACGAATTCAGAACAAAAACATGGCAGATTTCACAAAACAAGCACAACCTCAAAGCTTCATTGCATTTTTCATCAAGGAGTCAATACACGAATTTAGCTACACATGGAAATCAGTAATTACACACTTCAAAACTGAAATCACAAAAATCAGAACCAAGAACCTTAACTTATCAAATCTGAAAACGCAATTTAAGAGCAAAAATAGAGATTTCAAAGCTTAAATGGAATGCAAAATGGTGTTATCATATATAAATGCGAAAACCCCATGAATGGGTATTGTTCCAAGTCAATAAAACCCACAAAACGAACTGCCCAAGCAAGAAAACGAATTCAAAACGTAAAACCCTCAATGGGTGCTGTCAAATATGCATAAAAACGGTAAAAATGAGCCAAAAACGTGAAAAACCGCAAGAGGGGCGTCCATGGAAGCTTGGAGAACGAAAATGGAGGTTTTGAAGAGAGGTTGAAGATGATGGAGCGGCTGGCCTCCTCATGCAGACCTAATTCGCGTGGTCATATCACCCTTGCCACTCATAATTACAAAACTGCCACTCTGCCACTCAGATTTACAAAAATGCCACTCTGGGCCTCAAATGTTGACCCATTGACTTTGCTGACGTGGAAATGACATGGAAATGATGTGGCAATGATGTGGCTAGGGATGGCAAAATGGGCCCGGCTCGATGGGCCGGCCCGCCAGCCCGACTGAAAAAGTATGGGCCAGGCCACGAATTTCAGCCCGCCAGCCCATGACAGCCCGGCCCGTCAAGCCCGCTGGCCCGTCGGGCCAACCCGCGGGCCAAAACGGGCCAGCCCGCGGGCCGTAAGACAAAAACAGGCGGAAGAAGTAAATTAATATTTTATTTTCTTTGGGTATTTTTAATTTTTATTTTCATGTTGGTGTTTGAAATGCAAAGATAAAACGGTAAAGGCATTGGGTTCTGCACACACACACACTCTCACTTGACAATTCGCAATTTCAAATGTTTCCTTTTGTGTTGACTTTTCACTGTTGTAACTTGTATCTTTGGTTGTGTTACATAACAGACCACCCTGACTATTATTATAGTCACTGCGCAGGTTATTATTGTATTAATGCATATGTAGTACTATTACATTTATATACAGATTAATGTAGTCAACTAAATTTGAAATGAAAAGATTTAAAATCTGATTTTGGGCCACAAAATGAACATATCAGGAAAAGGATGGCGGGCCAGCCCGTCGGCCCGCCAGCCCGCCACCCCACGGGCCGGGCCCAAAAAAACAACCCATTTTTCCTTGTCGGGCCAGCCCGGCCCGGCCCATTTTAAACGGGCCAAAACGGGCCGGGCTGGCCCGTTTTGACACCCCTAGATGTGGCAAGTCTCTTCCACTGAATATTAATGTCCAAGCTCCAAAATTTGCTTCACCCAAATACCTAAAAATAATTAAAAACAAAAATTAGGCCAAATAATGTGAAATTAGTCTAAATTCGGAACAGTGGCCTAATAAAGTCCAACAGATGAAAAACACTCTAATGATGAACAATTAAGCACTAATCAACTGTCTAATGGGTACACAAAGGCTAGTGAAATGGAAGAAAATAATGACTCATCAAAATCGACCACACTTACCCTTTTGCACTCCTGGGCAAAATTAAAGAGTAAAGCAAAGCAAGGACATCACAAACATAACAAGAGAGACAAAAAGACACAAGACAAACAGACACATGACAAACGGACTCGACACAGAAAAATGGAAACACATCTAACACAGAAGGATTCAAAGCTGCAAGGTATCCATGAACATCATCCAAGCAGTTCAAAACATGTCAAGTACTCAGTTCAGCTTAATGAGAGAATTGAAAGCAACATAACCTCACGAAATATGCACTGTATCACTCAAATCTCTAGGCTACTGTTTACTCTCAAAGCACCCTTGAAAAACAAACATCAAACAGACTTGGCAAGCCTTTAGAACGAACAACCAAACCAGAAACACATGCAGGTCAAGATCAGAAGGACTTTTCAAGGTTGTAATGGGGCTAAGGACAAGGTGTGGAACATATGGATCAGTAGCTAAGCAACCATGGAAATAGAGGAGCAATGGGGAATAAGTCTCAATCAATCATGAAAGTAATCCCAAACACCAACACTTCCAACTTCGGTTCTCACACAATGCTCAAATCCAAACTCCTTTTTATTTCTTTTCTTTATTCTCTTTTCTTTTCTTTTTGTTTTCTCTCTTTTTGTTTTCTTTTTTTTTCTTTTTCTATACAAAGAACATGCAGAGAAACAACAATTTGGAAATCCCACTTTGGTGTACAAATGAGGAATTCCAAGAACCAACAACAAGTGCGCGCACAACCACACTTGTTGTGCGCGACCACACTTAATTGAGCACCCATTCCCAAAACAATTCCAAAGCTCCAAAATTTCCTAAGGTAGGAATAATCATGGTTTTTCAGGCTAAGGGCTTGTAATGAGCTGTAAAACAATGAAAGGGTATGCAAGCTCAAAAAGGGGTATCAACGGAAACAGTTCAAGGTAGGCTCATCTGGTTGTAGGCTCACAGAATAAAATTGCCTAAATCATATCCTAACATGCATGTGAATCAGAAAGGCATTCAGAAAGAGTCAAGCCAAGGCCACTGTGCAAGCATTCAAGAGACATATATCACACAATCAAAGAACAGAGAGTGGCTTAAATTCTTACAGAGGGTAAACTAATTCCAAAAGCAAGTTGACATGCAAAGACAAAGCAAGGATAACAGTTCACAGAATAACCAACAACTCATCCTCCAAAAGTGAAGTGAGTGTCCCAAACAGAAAACAAAAACATCACACTAATTAACACAAATTAACAAAAATGAAACAAACAAACGGAAACAACAACAGACAGACAGACCTGGACAAGTGCAATAAAAGTAAAGAAGAAGGGGAAAGAAAACTCCCTGAATCATGGTGAAACAGCAGTGGGGTCAAGCAGGGAAGTTTCCTCCACAACAGTATCCACCAAGGCAGGATTGCTGAGGAATGGCTTAAGACGATGCCCATTCACTTTGAAGCTCTTATCTGTGGACTGGCTTTTGATTTCAACTGCACCATAAGGATAAACATTAGTGACAACAAAAGGACCAATCCACTTTGATCTCAACTTACCCCCCATGAGTCCAAGTCTGGAGTTATACAGTAAAACTTGCTGACCAACAACAAACTCCTTTCTAGCAATGGAGCTATCATGGAATCTCTTAGTCTTCTCCTTGTAGAACATAGAGTTCTGATATGCCTCCAAACGGATCTCATCCAACTCGTTCAATTGCAGCTTCCTTTCCTCTCCAGCTTGATCAAGAGAGAAGTTGCATGACTTGACAGCCCAGTAGGCTCGATGCTCTATCTCCACTGGAAGGTGGCATGGCTTACCAAAGACAACCCGATAAGGAGACATCCCTATAGGTGCCTTGTAAGCAGTCCTGTGAGCCCATAGAGCGTCCTCAAGTCTATTGCTCCAATCCTTCCTGTTGGGCTGCACAATCTTCTCCAAGATCCTCTTGATTTCTCTGTTTGAGATCTCGGCTTGCCTATTAGTTTGGGGGTGATATGGTGTAGAAAGTTTATGCACAACCCCGTACTTTTGAAGCAAAACCCCCCAAGGATCTGTTGCAAAAATGGGTGCCTTGGTCACTAGCAATAGCTCGAGGAACTCCAAACCTGCAAAATATGTGAGACCTAACAAAATCCACAACAACTCGAGCATCATTAGTTCTAGTGGCTTTGGCTTCCACCCATTTTGAAACATAATCAACAGCAAGCAAGATGTAAGTGAAACCAAAAGAGACAGGGAAAGGGCCCATGAAATCTATACCTCAGACGTCAAACACCTCACAAAATAGCATGGGTTGTTGAGGCATCTGTTGTCTCCAAGAAATGGCTCCTCTTGCTCGTTGGCATTCCTCACATGTGCTACAAATCCTCCACGCATCTTTGAAGATGGTGGGCCAATAAAATCCGCAATCTAGCACCTTACGAGCTGTCCTTTGTGTGCCAAGGTGACCACCAGGTGCAGATGAATGACAAAATTTGAGGACCGAGTCAATCTCATGGTCCGGAATGCATCTCCTGGTAACCTGATCACTGCACATTTACCACAGATAGGGGTCATCCCAAATGTAATACCTAGCATCGCTCTTGAGTTTATCACATTGAGCTCTGGATGCTAGGGGAGGAAAAACAGAAGCAGCAAGATAATTAACAATGTTAGCAAACCAAGGTGAGGAAGAAGTAGAGAGTGTCAACAAACTTTCATCGGGAAAGTCATCCCGGATCGGTGAAGCATCATCAGTAGACCTCTCAATCCTGCTTAGGTGGTCTGCAACCAGGTTTTATGCTCCGCTCCTATCACGGATCTCCAAATCAAATTCTTGGAGCCAGAGCATCCATCTTATCAATCGAGGTTTTGATTCTGCCTTCTTCAACAGGTACTTAAGAGCTGCATGGTCAGTAAACACAACAACAGGAGAACCAAGCAGATAAGATCGAAACTTTTCAAGTGCAAAAACTACCGCAAGGAGCTCTTTTTCTGTTGTGGTGTAATTTGATTGGGCAACACCTAATGTCCTAGAGGCGTAGTAGATTGCCCTCGGCTGCTTATCAATCCTTTGAGCTAGAACAGCCCCTAATGCATAGTTGGATGCATCACACATAAGCTCAAATGGGGCTGTCCAGTCGGGCGCCTGAATGATTGGAGTTGTGGTCAGGGCCTTCTTGAGGCAATCAAAAGCCTCTTTGCATCCTTCATCAAAGATGAAGTCAACATCCTTTTGCAGTAGGTTGGATAGTGGGAGGGCCTTCTTATTGAAGTCTTGAATGAAGCGCCTGTAAAACCCTGCATGGCCAAGAAAAGAACGAACCTCTCGCACAGAAGAGGGGTAAGGCAATTGTGAAATAATTGAGATCTTGGCAGGGTCAACTTCAATGCCCTTTTTTGAAATTATGTGCCCCAATACTATGCCTTGTTCTACCATGAAATGACATTTCTCAAAATTGAGAACAAGGTTAGATTGGATGCACCTGTTTAAAACTCTGTCCAAACTATCCAAACATGCATCAAATGAGGACCCATATACGGTAAAGTCGTCCATAAACACCTCTATGCATTTTTCAAGAAAATCACTAAAAATGCTAAGCATGCACCGCTGGAATGTGCCAGGGGCATTGCATAGGCCAAACGGCATCCTCCTATAGGCAAAAATGCCAAAGGGGCAGGTGAATGTAGTTTTTTCTTGGTCCTCAGGTGCAATGTGAATTTGAAAATAACCAGAAAACCCATCAAGAAAGCAATAGTGGGACTTACCTGCCAAGCGCTCAAGCATCTGATCAATAAAAGGCAGGGGGAAATGGTCTTTTCTGGTTTCTTGGTTTAGCCTTCTGTAGTCAATGCAAACCCTCCAACTATTTTGCACTATTGTTGGAATCAGCTCCTCTTTTTCATTCTTGACTACAGTGAGGCCAGTCTTCTTTGGAACAACATGGATGGGGCTAACCCACTGACTGTCAGAAATGGGGTAGATGATCCCAGCTTGTAGAAGCTTGGTCACCTCCTTCTTTACAACATCCAAGATGATAGGGTTGAGTCGCCTCTGTGGCTGTCTCACTGGCTTTGCTCCATCTTCCAACAATATCCTGTGCATGCATGTTGATGGGCTAATACCAGGGATGTCAGCCAATGTCCATCCAATTGCCTTCTTATGCTTTTTAAGAACGTGCAACAACCTCTGCTCTTGTTCAGCAGTGAGGGAGGTGGAAATGATGACAAGCAGTTTGTCCTCCTCCTCTAAGTAGACATACTTGAGGTTGTCTGGCAGTGGTTTTAACTCTGGAGTACTAGATGCTGGCTGAATATCAGGAACCAGAAGGGAGGGAGAAATGGGTTCCACAGCTTGTACCTGAGCATAACAATCGGATGCATGTGTACTTCCTGCAACATGGTTAGTGCAACCTGATTGTATAACATCAAAGTGAATAGGTACAACATCCAGAGAGTCAAACTCATTAGATTCAATATTATCCACATCATATTCAGCATCATCAGAATCAGAAGCAAAATCAGAATCAAGAACATCAATGCATGCAAATTCAGATAACTCAGACACGGATGAATGTTTTAATGCATGCAAAGAGTGGAAATCAGAAATCAATCCATCAACAACATCATCAATAATATCCACGTGAAAAACAGAATGATCCTCAGAAGGATGTTTCATGGCATCCAGAATGTTGAATCGCATAACAATATCATCGAACTCCATGGACAAAGTACCTGCATGGACATCAACTTTGGTTCGTGCAGTTTTCAAAAATGGTCTGCCTAAAATGATTGGTGCAGAACCATGTGAAAATCCCTCTTCCATGTCAAGAATGTAAAAATCAGCTAGGAAAATCAATTCACCGACACGAACCAAAACATCATCAACCAAACCTGCGGGGTGGGCAACACTTCTATTTGCCAACTGAATCACCACACCCGTAGGTTGCAGGGGTCCAAGAGAAAGAGATTTAAAAATAGACAGAGGCATTACATTTATTGAAGCACCAAGATCAAGCATTGCATTTTCAAATTTATTGTTACCTATGATGCAAGGTACACAAAATGTACCTGGGTCCTTGCACTTCTCAGGAATCTGAGGAACAGATTTACCTATCAATGTTGACACATTTCTGCCCATGCTGATCTTTTCGTTTCCCTTTAGCCTCCTCTTGTGCGTGCATAGCTCCTTCAAGAACTTTGCATATTTGGGAATTTGTTTAATGGCATCCAACAGAGGTATGTTCACCTCCACCTTCCTGAAAGTTTCTAAGATCTCCCTGTCAACCTCTTCCATCTTTTTGCTTGGAATGGCTCTTGGAGGGAAAGGAAGAGGTATGGAAGGTGCAGCAGTAGAGGTGGAAGGTGTAGAAGTCACACCAGATGTGGAAGGACCAGCTGCATGAGCATCACGCTTTCTCTGAAGTGTGGCAGGGTCAGCTTCCTTTGGTGGTGTAGGCTCGGAAGTGGGAACTTGAATGTTCTTCCCAGATCTCAATGTAATGGCACTCACATTCCTCGGATTTTCCACCGTCTATGATGGAAGCTTGTCAGAATTCTGAGCTTGTGCCTGGTTTAGCTGAGTGGCCATCTGCCCCATTTGATTTGTCAAACTTTGGATTGAGGACCTAGTCTCTTGCTGAAATTGCATATTTTGAAGGGTCATCATCCTGACTAACTCCTCCAATGAAGTAGAAGAAGAAGGTGTAGGTGTTGCAGCAGGAGCTGGTGTGGGTACAGGTGGAACAGGAGCAGCTTGTGGTGCAGGTGCAACTCTTTGTTGCGGAGGTGGTTGCACATTTTGAAATTGTTGGGGCTGTTGGTTACCCTGGTTGCCCCATCTCAAATTAGGGTGATTCCTCCATCCTGGATTATATTTGTTGGTTGACAAATCATGGTGGTTTTGTTGTTGTTGTTGGGGCCTATTGTTGTTGAAAATATTTGCTGCATAGGCCTGAGGTGTGTCGACTGGTGTAGAAGAAGAAGGAGAACCAGCCTGTTGTTGCAACGCTGGGCAAGAGTCTGTAAAGTGATCAACAGATGTACAAAGGCCACAAACTCTTACAGCTAGAGCTCTCTAATTAGAAGCAAGTTGATTGACCAGTGTGGTAAGAGCATCAATCTTACTTTCCAACTTCTTTGTGTACTCGGCTGCTCCTACATCATGAACACCTCTAACAACTATGGCATCACTCCTTGTGCCAAATTGTTGAGAATTTGAAGCCATGTTTTCTATCAGTTGCCTGGCTGCAGCTGAGGTTATGTTACCAAGGGCACCACCACTTGCGGCATCAATCATATTTCGATCCATGTGGTGCAAGCCTTCATAAAAATACTGCAGGAGGAGATGTTCAGAAATCTGATGGTGTGGACAGCTTGAACAGAGATTCTTGAACCTCTCCCAGTACTCATAAAGGGTCTCCCCAGATTGCTGCTTGATGCCAGAAATCTCCTTCCTTATGGCTGTTGTCCTTGAAGCAGGAAAGAACTTGGCAAGGAACAATCTCTTCAGGTCATCCCAGCTTGTGATGGACCTGGGTGCTAGGTAGTACAGCTAGTCTTTCGCATTACCCTCCAAAGAATGAGGGAAAGCCTTCAAGTATACATGGTCCTCTTGTACATCTGCAGGCTTCATGGTGGAACAGACGACATGAAACTGCTTCAAGTGTTTGCACGGGTCCTCACCTGCAAGACCATGAAACTTTGGCAACAAGTGTATCAAACCAGTTTTCAGCACATATGGAACCTCCTCCTCAGGGTAATGTATGCATAAACTATCATAAGTGAACTCTGGTGCAGTGAGCTCACTCATGGTTCTCTCATGAGGTGGAGGAGGTTGAGCCATGTTATCAGTATGAAAATGCTCAGAATGCAAAGAATGAGGAGTGTCAGGAATGTGATGAGAATCAGAAGAATCAGGAAATGTCACTGAATATTCAGCATGCAAAGATGGATTCCTAGGATGCCTACTTCCTCTATGGAATGTCCTATCAATCTCAGGGTCAAATGGTTGTAATTCACTTGGGTTTCCCCTAGTCATGCACCAAAAAGCATTAATTGTGGTGATATTGGCATAACAAAGGGTATAACTACAAGTATACTCAAACGACCTCCAAATGACTTGAAAATTGGTAGGATATTCCTTTAAGTGGTCAAACAGAAGCACAAAAAAAATCAGATCAAAACTCAAAGCACAAGTATTTTTAACAATTTTTCAAAAGTGGAAAAAATGAAGAAAAATCACAAAAAACATTGCTGAAATGTAGAAAATGGCATTTTCTGGAGAATCTGAGTTTGCAAACCGGCGATTGTAGGAAATCAAATTCTACCCCAAATCCATATAAAATAATAGTGATTCTGATAACCAGAGCAAAAGTTATGGTCCTCTGAAGTTTCACTAAAAATCAATCCAAAATTTTTTTGAATCTCTTAACTCAGACCATACCAACTGCTCTAGCTATTTTTCCTATCAAGTTCAATGTCTTAGAAGTGGGGGAAAAAATTTCAAGTCAAAACAAGCTCCGTAGCTACCAAAACAAAAATCCAGAAGTTAAATGCCAGATTCGGACACTATTCAAACACTATTCACTACTACAAATGACACTATTCATGCGCGCCGCGACACTATGCACTACACTACACAGAAACACACAGGAATGGAAACAGGCACTGAACTTAACACAACATTAACATCACAATGAACATATACCAACTCAACCACACTTGAACTACACACACACCAAAACACAAAACACAAACACACTGGAAATTTTACTTTGAACGAAACGATTGGTCCCCGGCAACGGCGCCAAATTTGATAGAGGTCGTACCCCACCAAATTAAAACATATTAAATGCAGTACATGAAAGTGAACCAAGTCGTCTCCCAACGACCAATATTTTTATTCAAAGCGAATTTTCCAGATGAACACAACAATAAAACATAGGGGGGGTTGGCGGACAGATTCAGAAAGATAATCAATAGATTAATTTAAATGCTACAGTGACTAAAACCGTATTGACATCCCTGATTCAAACGCAATTTCACTTATCATAGGCCACCAAAATAACACCAACCCTGCCTTGTCTCAATCCACTAGATAATAATTCACTAAGCGAAAATTACAATCTAGCTTCATTATGCAATTAAGCAATGCACACATCCTTAAATTCGTGACAGCCAAGCTACATACATTAAGCATGAACATTTCTTAAACAAAACACATGCAATTACTCTGTAAATTAAGCATTGACAGATTCACCACATGCATTCCACGAATTCAGAACAAAAACATGGCAGATTTCACAAAACAAGCACAACCTCAAAGCTTCATTGCATTTTTCATCAAGGAGTCAATACACGAATTTAGCTACACATGGAAATGCGTAATTAAACACTTCAAAACTGAAATCACAAAAATCAGAACCAAGAACCCTAACTTATCAAATCTGAAAACGCAATTTAAGAGCAAAAATAGAGATTTCAAAGCTTAAATGGAATGCAAAACGGTGTTATCATATATAAATGTGAAAACCCCATGAATGGGTATTGTTCCAAGTCAATAAAACCCAAAAAACGAACTGCCCAAGCAAGAAAACGAATTCAAAACGTAAAACCCTCAATGGGTGCTGTCAAATATGCATAAAAACGGTAAAAATGAGCCAAAAACGTGAAAACCGCAAGAGGGGCGTCCATGGAAGCTTGGAGAACGAAAATGGAGGTTTTGAAGAGAGGTTGAAGATGATGGAGCGGCTGGCCTCCTCATGCAGACCTAATTCGCGTGGTCATATCACCCTTGCCACTCATAATTACAAAACTCTCACTCTGCCACTCAGATTTACAAAAATGCCACTCTGGGCCTCAAATGTTGACCCATTGACTTTGCTGACGTGGAAATGACATGGAAATGATGTGGCAATGATGTGGCAAGTCTCTTCCACTAAATATTAATGTCCAAGCTACAAAATTTGCTTCACCCAAATACCTAAAAATAATTAAAAACAAAAATTAGGCCAAATAATGTGAAATTAGTCTAAATTCGGAACAATGGCCTAATAAAGCCCAACAGATGAAAAACACTCTAATGATGAACAATTAAGCACTAATCAACTATCTAATGGGTACACAAAGGCTAGTGAAATGGAAGAAAATAATGACTCATCAGAAATGCTTGGGAGTTTTACACTTTTTTTTGTATTATTTTGAGTTGGACTATTTTGTAAACTCTTATGAGAGGTTTTATTATGTTATTCAGTTTTATGAACTATAAAGTTTGCTTTTATTCTCGGAAGTTAATAAAATTTAAATTTCCCGCATTCTTGGGAAATGAGGTTTATTCATAAATACGGCAACTTTATAATTTTAATAAGTTTTATTTATGTAAATTAGTAATATCCTGACGGGATGTTACATCTGGGCTGACTCTATCGCCAAATTTCACCGGATGATGTTTCAGAAAATCCTCTAGGCTCCACTCCCTAACTATCGGTCGTGGCTCAAGACTAAACACAAAGGCAGCCGCCTTGTTCTCCTCCAGCTGACGAAGTGCCTCCATATGCTGCTGATGAGCATCCTCAGCAGCCACTCTTGCAGCCTCCATTTGTTGCATCACCAACTGCTGCTGCTCGAGCGACGCTGCCTGTCGCTGCATAGATGCCTCGTGCTGCTGCATCATAGTCGTGCTTTGCTGCGCCATCGCAGCTACCATCGCCTCTATTGCCCTAGCAATATCGGGTGCGTCTTCTTGAGATGATTGGAAGGTCCTACGATGAGGTGCCATAGTTCACTAGCACAAGGAAATCACTTAGTTAGGCTTGATAAGATAGAAATTTAACTAAGAACACTCAGAAAGACATAGAGAAAGCTAAGCGGACATCCAAGTCCACAGACCTAAGGAATGACTGCTCTGATACCATAAATGTAACACCCCATTTAATTTAATATGCAAAATTAAAGGAAGCGTCACATAAAGATAACGTACTAACGCAGTCCTGGAGTTTAAAACTCAACTCCTTAAAACCCAAGGCACACCACGATGCCCAAAAGAAAACTGTATACAGAGTTTAACAAAAGGAATATAAATCCAAGGATGAACAAGTACATGGGCCATAGCCCTAAAGAAAAGCCCATAAAGGATATAAGGTCCAATCCACGCGGACTATGCAGCGGAACCATCATCTCCCTATTGTCCACGGGTGTTCCTCGCATATGATCACACTAACAAGTTGATGATCATCGCAAAAGAGAGTACCACACAGCAGAACACACAACAATGAAAGTAGGGTAAGCTAGAGCACAAAAGATTTCATCCATACAATCAAATATATTTTCACAATCCCATATACACATATCAACCAAGCATGTTATGACTTTTCAAACAATACACTAAGACACGACTCAACTCATCTGGATACATATGACCTGGTCGGATTCAGCGGATGCTTGCGCTTGTGGTGGATACCTCTGCTCACCCCCGAGCTTTGTGTTATAAGTGTTACAATGAATCAATTTCCCTCACACACAAGGTTAGCCCTTAATGAATTTCGGGCCTCCTCCTACTCTCACCACAGGGGTCAGTCTGCTCTAGGTGAGACTAACTGACTCCTTAGAGTGTTAGGATGCAACCTTACCTTGAATCCTTACCAAGTTATACAAATGGGGCACCACCATGGACACCCACTAACAGGGGCCATGGAATTACGTCCCGACCACTAAAGCGCGACCCTAAAAGTCTCACCTAGAGACTCCAAGGAATTACGCACTGACACGGACCAAACAAGCTAAATCAACAAAGAAAGATTCATCATACAGATTTACATATACATATCGCATACTTGTTCTTCATAATCCATCTCCTTCATTTTTCCAGTGAATCCATACCCTCTCATCATTCTCAACTAACATAATGGAATTTCATCTCATGCCAATGCCGTGTCAATTTAATACGAACCACCTCATTCATTTCACATGCGAAGGTTCACACCAAAACCATCATTTATAATTCATGAATCACATCATTCATGCATATTTATTTGTCTCATGCATTTAACATAATAATCAACATCCAAACAAGCATAAACCATTTCAGAATTCCAGAAATGACCGCACAATCACACTGCCTCACCTAGCTCCTTGCTCAGGTTGAAGGGTCTCGCTCAAGCGAGAGGCTCTCGCTCAGGCGAGCCCCCTTCGCCTAGTCGAGGGCTAGAAAAAGGGGAACAGTAGCTCACGCAGGATCTCAGTTAGGCGAGACCCCTCTCGCTTGGGCGAGACGCTCGCTCGCTTAGAACAGACCTGGGTCGCCTGAGCGACCGCTCGCGTGAAGCAGCTTGGGTGAGCCTCTGTTGAGCTCGCCTAGGCGGCACATGCTCGCTTGAGCGAGAAAACCAGTACTCACCATTGTTCTCTCGTGCATTACCACTCAATAGATCGCCAATGGCTCAAAATTATCATACCCAGGTTCGCATATACATACCAAACATATTTAAAAGATAAAACAGTGGTGCAAACAGTATCACTCAAAAGAAAGGGCGAACCCTAGCTCCCCGTACCTAGAAAACAAGCTAGCGGAACGCTCTGACACGCACACCGTGAGCTCGACTGCCCCTAGGATGGTCAACGAGCTCAAACGAACGTTAAAACAGAGAAAAAGGACGAGTCATCACCAAACCCTAACAGTAAACAATGAACATAGGCCATGAAAAGAGGAAACATGAGCTGAGGAGTGACTTACGTGGAGTAGGAGCTGGGTTTGAGTTAGCTCAAAGAAGACTTAGAGCAAACCCTAACAGAGCATTCTGTGAGAGAGAAGTAAAGGTGACGGCTGATTTTTCTGAAAGAGTGAAAGTGGAAACGTTAGGGCAGACTAGGGTTCAACTTTATCCTTTGGGCCAATTCTCAAGCCCATCAGATTTGGGGCAGCCGTTTTTGTTAAAGGCATAAAAAGAATAGGGCCTTACAGTTAGTCTAATAATTAGAAACAAAATATGTTCTAATATTTAGAATCATTTACTCTGATTTTGTGCTCTGATTTCTATGACACCTCCTTTTCTAGATAAGGAAAATAATATGTTTCTCAAGAATATCTTTTTTCTAATTATAATTAATTGATCTTGATCACGTTTGATTTTGTGCTCTGATTTTTCTGTGATTTGATTCCCATATTGTGATAATTTTAAGACCATTTCTTGCCTTTTAAAATTCGTTGTAATTAAGACTGACTTTATTACGAGATTACATTAGATTTATAATGTTGTGTATATGAACCCATCAGGAAAAAAAAGAAAAAAGGATTTTTCTCTCTTAGAATTCTAGAGACCTCTCTCACCCTAAGCACACATTTTCTTTGAACCCTCGCTTCTAAAAGACCCACTCACCTCCGATCGCCACCCCCACGTGCTTCTTGGTGTTCCAATGCAACTATTGTAATTCCGATCTCTCGTACAGGTTCGCAAAAATTAATTTTTGTTGTGTTATACAGGCTTTCTCAAGATTTAGTTATGACCTTGGTTGAATTTGATGTTTTCACTATTTCTTTTTTATATGGAAAAAACATTATTGTCATGCATTTTTGGGTTCATTAGTTTTATAATTAATGTTTGTTGATTGCATTGGGTTGTGAACGTTGTTGCATGAATAAGTGAGAGATATCATGTTTTAACATTGTATGAATATGTTGTGCCATATTTTTCATGTTAAGGGTTTTAAAGCTTTTTCATAATAAAATAATATGTTTAATCCTAAACGTTATTTCCTAATCTTTTATTTATTTTCCTAATGTTTTCATAAATTGTGGATATATAATAGTCACGTTTTTGGGTATCATGTCTTATTTCAAAAGTTTTTTTAAAGGAAGTAATAACAAATAAATAATTTAATTACCCTTTTAACTTTAAAAATGTATAAGTGCTCGTGTGACCGCTCGCGTCGTCTTAGTACTTAATACCTTCGCTCTTCTATAAGATTACTAAAAAAAATACAAAATTTTCAAATATTAAAAAAGAGTGATATCAACATCTTTGAACAAATTGTTTTCAAAAATTCTTTTTCATAAAGAACTACGTGACCCTGATTCTTCATTATGAATGGAGATACGTAGGAGCAAGGAGTAATCCTTCTCGGGCCCAAAAAACAAAAAAATCTTTTTTGTTTCCTTTGTTTTTCTTTGTCATCTTTATTTATTTATTCTTATTTATTTATTTTTATTAATTTATTAATTTTATTAATTAATTAATTTATTTTTTTAAATAAACATTTAAAGGAGACCACATCAATTTGTATTTTAATTAAAGGTATCGTCTTAGGATGAACGTTGTAGGGTGCTAACACCTTCCCTACGCGTAATTAACTCTCGTACCCCCAATCTCTGTTTTCGTAGACCTTGCTCCTTTTTATGGTTTTCCATAGTTTCCTATAATAACTATGGTGGCAACTCCAAACCTCTTTTTTACAAATTTTATTTTTTAGTTCGTCATCCCGTCACGATTTTGGTTGTGACAAGAATTTTTGTAGTGGTTCCTCTTAATAATACAATACTAATACATAAGATTCTAATATATATCAATATTAAAAGGAAGTTTCAAGCTCAACAATCATATTCATTTAAAGACTATATAAGAAGAGGAAGAATGCATAAAAGAAAAACACAATGATCTTATAGGCTTATATACGTATTTTTTCTCTAAGTTTCTTAGATTAGAGAAAAAGTATTCTATAATCACTACTACAAATTCTCATATTACATGGGAATTTTCTTGCAAATTTGTTAAAAATATTTGCAATAAAAGATTTTTTCCTGCTATTTTTTCTAAGAATTTTAATTGGTAGGTAATTCCTTCGTGGGTAATTATTTCCTTTACAAAATTATAAAATTCGCAAGTATTTTTTACAAAATTTGTTGCGAAAAGTGTTTTATACAAAATATTTTGCAAAAAAAATTGGAAGCAATTTCCTGCAAATATTTTTTTCATAACAAAATTTATAAGTATTTCCTACAAAAAAAAATTCAAAACAAAATTGGCAAGAAATATGAGTTTTTTTAGTAGTGAATCCCTCATTGTGCAAAATCGTTTGTTTATAAGGCATGCTTATTGTATTATGTTTTTGTTGGGGTGTTGTCATTCAATTTTTTTTTTGTCTTATAAACTAGAAGTGACAATAATACTTATAATCCATTATCTTATGACAATGTTAGCATAAGAGAGGTGTAAATTCTAAGTTGTAGTTTTCATGCATTTCTAATTTAATTTTAGAAAAATAATTTACAAGGTCTTAAAATCTATGATTCTCACACATTCGTAATCTTATGATAATGTTGGTGCAAAAGAGGCATACATTGTAAGTTGTACTTTTCATGCATTCCCAGTTTAATTTTTGAAAACTAATCTGCAAGATCTTAAAATCTATGATTCTCACACATAAATTATAATAGGGAAATTTGATCCATGAGAGACCCAAGATACGTTCTTCAATCTCCTTTTTCCAATTTATCTCTTGGTGTTTCTTTTCTTCACTCACACTTTCTAATGGTTAGCTATAAGAAAACTCTTACGCTAGACACATAACCTTAGATTCTTTTATTAACCAACTTCTATCAAGTTGGTTATTGTCAGTTTTAAATTATAACTTTTCATAATAATCAATAGGTCCTTTTATTTTACTAAATCATATTTAGACCTCAAAATTATATTTCATATGCGTAACATAATTGCAATATTAATTAATTATAACATTATCTCTCATAACACTTCGCAAAATAATAATTACATAAATCATAATATGCATTAAAGGACCTTACATAAACTAGTTCCATCACTAATCATAATTAAATATATAGAAATAATAAGTTATGACGATTACCGTCATTTAATCAACACATTCCCTTCCACGTACTATTATATTATCATTTCTCTTCAATATGACTTTACAATGAGAAGTCCACAATGCATTCTAACAAAATATCATTTTCAATAATAATAACATAATTTTTTTCTTTGTCATAATATGAAAGCATATACATAAAGTAGAAAACATAAGTTTCATAAACTTGTACATTAATGAGCTCATAATGAAAATAGACATTAATAATAACATTAACATTCAAAATTTACTAGTAGACATAATACTCATTCTCTACATGGCTAGTAAACAATTTAAGCATTAACTATTTTGTTAAAGCGTCAACAAATCATAATAGCAATGCCAATATGTTGTATTGATACCTTACATTTTTGTATTTCTTTAACGACAAAGTATTTCAATTCTATATGTTTAACATTTTGGAATACTTGTCGTTCTTAGAAAAGAATACTATTGTAGAATTATCATAGTAAATTTTTAGCGGCTTGGCAATATCGTTGACTACTCCAAGTCATAAAATAAAATTTTTCAACAAATTAGCTTGAATTGTGGCATAATACCAACTACAAAGCTAATATCTGGAAATGTACATGTTTTAGCATATATCAAATTCCCAACAACATATGCATAAGAGATATTTTTCATCTGTTTGTGTTTCAAATCATTCTTTGGATATTGCATAAGACTAAATTTGTCTCTTTTTGTGTATTGGAACGAGAGATGTTGAACATTTATCCATTGTAAATCTTTTTAAAATTTTATTAATATATGCTTTCTAAGATAAACCTAATAGTCCTTGTGATCTATGAAAAAAATATTTCTATTCTCATCACATAATATGTCTTACCCATATCTTTCATTTTAAAGTTGCTAGAGAAAAACTTTGTAGTTTCCCTTAATAGACCAATATCGATAGCTGCAAGTAAGATATCATCAACTTACATGATCAAAAATACAAAATTTGGTCCCACTAACCTTCTGATATATACTGATCAACATTGTTTTTCTTAAATTCAAGACTGCAGGAAACACATGCATGCTTCATTCCTTTGCAATATCCTTTGATGTTTCCATATGGACAAGATGGTTATTAAAAGGATATTCCCATTAGAGAATGTTACAAATACAGTCAAAGTTGAAAGAGAGTTCATATTTCTTTAATAGACAGGTTGAATTTAGTAAAATTGTAAATTCACGTAGGTTGATTCAACATTTTTTGGTTGATTGCTAAACTACTATTGAGGTCCAAAGGTTGTCTTTTATAAGAGCTAATAAAAAAATTATTTGTTCCAATATTCTCAATGATTGACAAGAAGTTGTTAACAAAGGTGAAATTAACCATTCTACAATTGGCAAGTGTGTAGTTTTTCCTACTTCATTTATAATTGATATTAGATACATGTTCAATAATTTTCAATATGTTATGGTCATCTATAAGAGATTTGAATATCCAGATTTTTTTATAATGATTATGTAATGTAAATTGGTGTGAAATTCATGATTTCTTAAAACAAAAGGGTTAAGTTCTTCGGATAGAACAAACAATGTTTAGTGAGTAAGACTTATAATTGATATTAGATACATGTTCAATAATTTTCAATATGTTATGGTCATCTATAAGAGATTTGAATATCCAGATTTTTTTATAATGATTATGTAATGTAAATTGGTGTGAAATTCATGATTTCTTAAAACAAAAGGGTTAAGTTCTTCAGATAGAACAAACAATGTTTAGTGAGTAAGACCCGAAAAATTTAAATAATTAAATACATAATTATTTAATAGATGTGGGTAGTAGAAGCCTTTATGGCATTTAATGTTAATTGTTGTAACGTGGAAAAGTACTAGCTCAAGTGGTAAAGAGTACTTAATTGTGTGATATGTATGCCAATTGTATGATATTTTATTGTGTGCATTGTTTTAATGTTATGCTTCAATGTGAGTAGTGATAATGTAATCCTAAAATTATAGGAATTATCACAAAATAGGTATTAGTTGAATTGGTTGTGCACTTAACTTGGTAATTGATGGGTTGTGGGTTCAAATCTTGATGAGAACAAAACTAACCTATCGTTTTGCCAAATTTTAATTTTGACTTGAATATGAAAGGTAGAGACAAACTCTAGCTGCATGGAGGGCAACCTAGTGGGCTGAAAAGGCAGCCACTAATGGTCTTTGAATGACCATTAACACCAAAACATTAAAGCCATTTTCGTTTTGGGGTTAATTATGCTTAATTAAGGTAATTTTGGAAGAGAGAGAGAAAGAGAGAAAAAAAACGTTAGAGAGGACGAAAGGAACTGGTTTTGGACGTGAAAAAGAGAGATTCTGGAGGTAATTGGGAGAACTACCATTTAGTTTTTGGAAGAGTGAGAGCTGAAACCTTGGAATAGCAAAGGGAGGTTCTTGGGTACCATAAAGGAAATGTTAGAAGAGCAATTGCAACAAGAAATTCTAGGTAAGGGGAGCTATTTCGTGTTTATGATTATGTGTATGATTAAGAAGCCTGCTCTCATGACTTTATGCTTGCGTGCCATGAATTTTCATGCTCTATGTGATAGGATTAGAGGTTTGTTGTTTTTTATGTTGTTTGAAAAGCATCTTATGCTTTGGTATGAATATGATGGGGGTTTTTGTGATGTATGATTGTTTATGGCTCAATCTCAAGTTTTGGTGGTCCAATTGGGTTTATAACATGTCCATGATAATTGCTCGATGTTATAGATTGCTTGGTAATGTTTGAATGTGGTTTTGGGCATTGTTTCTAATGTTTGCATGCGTGAACAGGGAAGACGTCTGCTATTCTTGCTCAAGCGAGCAAGCCTCGCCTATGCAAAAATAGCAAAGACTCAAACTTGGTTTTGCTCGAGCATCTTATTCAAGCGGAGAGCCCATGTTTTGGGCAGCAGGTCATCTCGCTCAGACGAGCGTGCTTCACCTAAGCGAGGAATCATGGGGAAATCTATGTAATTCTACTTGAATCGCAGCCCAGGTGAGAGGCTTTTATTCTGGGCGAAGGGTGAACTCGCCCAAGCGAGAAGGACACACCAAACCGAGAAGGACACGTCCAAGCGAGAGTTCGTAGATTGCTACTGTAACACGCTCGCTCAGGCAAGAGAGTCCAACTAATGAAGGCGTGACCAACCATGATACCTCTATAGAAGCACCCTCAAGAAGGATCACTAGAAGCATGTCTAGAGGGGAGTCTTATATTCCATCTCATTTATCTTTGTTTTCCATTACTTTAGTTTGAATTCCCTAAGTTGGTTTTTAGTTGACTTATTTTGGTTGACTTATTGATTTTCACCAAAGTGGACCTTTGACCAAGATTAGCTTAAATTATACTAAGATGTTAATCTTTGTTTGTCTTGTTTTTATAGGTAACTAAAGAAAGTAGAGCATGCTAGGTGGCACATGGTGATTGGAGCATGTGGATGATGTGGAGGAGAGAGAGAATCAAAAAGCATAAAGTAAAAGCAAAAGTAGACATGTACCTTGTCTCCTTTTGTCATTTTGGATTATTCTTTTGAAAGCTACTTGGTCTCCTTCCCTTTTTGGCCTAGAATCCTCATGGAAATGCATCCACCAATCAATGCCTCTCATTTTGTCCGTGTGGCATTCCTAGCCTAGGAATTAGGATTTGCTAGTTGATCCCTTTCATGTTTGTGTTTTTGCTAAAGGACCCCTATGGACTTCTATTTAAAGGGGACTCCTTGTCTTCTAAAAGGGTTGATCATTTGATGTTATAAACCTTGTGTTTCAACTACTATATTTCCATGAGCTCTCCTTCCAAGAAGTGAAACTCACCTTTGCCTTATCTTGCTTGCAAGTGGCAGCACCATTCACTCATCTCTAGGGTTTGGTTGGCCCCTATGAGTGGCGTGCTTCCTCCATTGCACCACCTTCTATGCTTTCCATTTTATTTGTTTCTTCTTTCATTTTTGTTCTCTAAGTTTTGTTAAAATCGTATGCTATTTGAACTTGAATCCAACTCTCTTCTCCCTTTTATGAGCTTGAGAAATGAACCTTCACATCTAGATAGCTTGCTATCTTAATGTCCAGTGGGAATTTTCGAAAAGCTTTCTTAAACAACTTCACCATATTTTCAAATCTAAAAGGAAACAAGGTAATCCTTCATTATTTGGTATCTAGAGTCTAGGTTATCTTGAATATGGTGTTTTTCATGTGCTAACCTTTGTTTTGGTGGCTTTCTTGGCTTGGAGACCTCTTGGTTTTGGCTTATTCAAGTGGTGTGCACATTTTCTTCCCACTCCACAAGAGGTTATGTATCCAAAAACCCATCTCTTGATGTATGTGCTTGTTTGAAGTGAGAATATGAATTGTATGGTTTTCCTTGCTTGAAAACCGAGAGCATTCTAGTTGTTACCATGCCAATTTTTTTTTCTTCACATGTTGAAAGTCTTCTTAAATTGTTCCTAGCTACTTTTGAGTCTCTTTTCATATGCTTATTTGAGTTTTCTTGTACTTGTTTCTAAGTATTTGAGCTATTGCATGAGATCTATGCCTTGTATTGTTGTATGTTCCTTGAAATTGATTTTGACCTAATTTTTAAGGAACTAAGTGTTCAAAACATCCTAAAATATCCTTCTCATCATCTTAAGCACCTAGTTTTGAAAAGAAAAAGTGTTTTCCATGGAAAAAGCCTATTTCGCCGAGAGCTTTTATGTTGTTTAGTGATTCCATTTGTTAATTTTTACTAGGTGTTATGCTACCAAATTTTATGCTTGGATTTTGGGTGATGTTGGCAAACTAGTTCCACCTTTTTACATGGGTTATGATCTTTCTTGGTGTATGCATAATTTGAGGTATAATCTTGGCTTGTTCAAATGCTTTCTATAGAGTCTTTAAAAGTGCTTTTCCTTGCTTTAGTCTTGTTCAAAGTTTTATCTTTAAAACAAATTTCCTTAGAAGTTTAACTTTCTTGTTTTTGAGCTTTGCTTGCTTGTCTTTAGGTAATCTTTGTTTTGTCTTAGTTGTTTTCATTTTCTTGCTTTCCTAGAGTGTTGTGGTCTAGCCACTTGTCTTGCTTTTAAAAGGTTTTCATCAATTTAAGGTGTCATTCACTTGTTTGGAAATATTTGAGTGTTAGCCTTGCTTGTGTGCTTTGGGAGTGTGACCAAAAACACTTGGGTGCATTTGAAGACCACACTTGGTCTCGATTTTAACTTGCTTCTCTTCCCTAACCTCTTTCTTGTCTCAACTTTTTGATTTTTGGTGTGAGAAACATGAATATGGAACCAATCTTGGAGGTAGAAGAGGAGGAGGAATCAGCTTCACCTTGTTCTCCTCCCATGGTGACTCCTATGGCCCAAGAAAATGAACAAATCACCCTTGCCAACATCCTACGTGAAATGGAGATCAGTAGGAGAGAAACTTTTGACCAATTGAGGGCGGTTAAGAGGCAAAGTGAGATTTTCCTTCAAGAACACATTCAAAGGCTCGAACTTAGAGAAGATGAAAGGAGAAGGAGGAGATGTTCTTCCGAGGATTCAAGCCATGGTGGAAGAAGAAGAAGAAGGCACAACCATGATGGTGGGGGAAGGCGCAATCAACTCCCACAAAGGCAACCTCCACAAATCAAAATTCCAAAGTTCAAAGGAGAGAATGATCCAAACATCTACATTGAATGGGAGCAAAAAGTGGACCCAATTTTTTAGCATTCATTTAGTTAGTGATTAAGAGCAAGTAGATTTCGTAGTCTTAGAATTTGAGGATTATGCCATGACATGGTGGAATCAATTGTGTATGGACAATATTAACCAAGAGCCACCTGCGACCTCTTGGATGGCCATTAAAAATTTGATGCGCGCTAGATTTGTTCATTCCTACTATAAGAGGGAGACTCTATTGAAGTTCCAGAGGCTTCAACAAGGGTCCATGTGTATGGATGAATATTACAAAATGATGGAGTTCATGCTTCTCAAAGTAGGACTCTAATTTGAAAGTGAAGAAGAAAAGGTAGCTAGATTTGTGAGTGGTCTTAAAAGAGAAGTTCAAGATGTAGTTGAATTGTATGAGTACTCTACTCTTGATAAAATTTTACACTTGGCCCTAAAAGTTGAAAGTCAATTGAAAAAGAAACAAGAGGCCAAGAAGAGTACTCCTTACAATGACTACTACTCTAGGACTTGGAAAAGAAAAGAAAGAAAGGATGAGAAACCATCTTCCAAAGACCACCCAGCTAGGTCAAGTGTGCCTAGAGTTTCCCATGAGAATCCAAACTCTTCCCAAGGTTTAAGAACTAGTTCCATAAAATGTTTTAAATGTATGGGCTATGGTCATATTGTTTCAAATTGCCCAACAAAAAGGAACATGATCTTGAACCCAAAAGGAGAGGTTGGAAGTGAGCATTCTTCTGCCCCATCCTCTAAAAGTTCTTCCTCCCACACTTCTTCCTAATCTTCAAGTGAGGATGAAATCAAACCCAATGAAGGAGGTTTGTTGGTGGTTAGGCGCATGTTAGGCCAAGTGCCCAAAGAATTGGAAAACCAAAGATAAAATATTTTTCACTCAAGGTGCCAAATCAACAACAAAACTTGCTCCCTCATAATTGATAGTGGAAGTTGTGTCAATGTGGCTAGCACAAGGGTTGTGGACAAGCTTGGCTTGAAAACCATCCCTCATGCCAAGCCCTATAAGCTATCTTGGCTTAGTGAAGAAGGTGAGATCAAAGTTGACAAACAAGTTGTTATCAACTTCTCCATTGGAAATTACAAGGATGAGGTATTATGTGACTTACTGCCCATGGAAGCAACTCATATTTTACTAGGAAGGCCATGACAATTTGATAAAAAAACTTTTCATGATGGCCATTCCAGCAAGTTTTCCTTTAACTTCCAAGGAAAAAAGATTACATTATTACCTCTCTCACCAAGAGAAGTCAATGAGGACCAAATCCAAATGTTAAAGAAAAGAAAAGAAGAGAAGGCGCAAAAGAAGGCGCAAGGGCATGGCAAAGAGGCCAAGATGAGTATGATCTCCCTCAAAGGGGTGAAAAAGGTAATGTTTGCCCAAAAACCCATTTTCTTAGCTTATTCTAGTGAATCTTCCCCCTCTTTCCAAAGCCCTCACCCTAAATGTCCCCAAGACTTGTCATTAGTCTTAGATGACTTCCAAGATGTTTTTCAAGAACCTCGAAAGGGCCTCCCACCCCTAAGAGGTATAAAACACCAAATTGATTCCGTTTTCATCCCCATTTGCAGCGTTTTGAGATTCGTCCCACTTGCTCTTCGTTCCCATTTGGCCAGCAGTGTGCGGAGACCCTATACTTCCTCTCAAAGTTCGTCTTTCAATTAGAAGAGGTTAGTTTTTCATTATATGTATATATTTGTTCATTGTATGTATAGAATTACTTGTATTAATTTATAAATGTCATTGTAGTTTTAGTCTTAGACTATTTTTTGTTAATTTTTTTGGCCTATTTTTTTTTAAAAAAAATTTATAATAATATTTCTAAAATTACGAAATAAAATTATATTTATTATTAGATATATGCATGTTTAAATAATTCTCATTGCATTTTATTTTTGAATATTATTGTTGTTGTGTTATTTTATATATGTAGATTTATTATACTTTTAGTATACAGTGATGGTTGAGTCAAATAGAGAGATCCACTTTGCACCATACATTGATTCGTAAGTGTTTTTGCTAATAATATTTGTGAAGTATTATTAATTATTTTGGCTAAGTACTTGTGATTCATACATAATGAAATTGTATTACTTTTTCAGCGATTCAAGAATCCATCACCTCTGCTAGATGACATTATCCACACACTAAGACAGGAATGGGCAGCATATCTATTGGAGAGATGGAGTTGATACCACATGAATTAGAACTCCTTTTAAAAACTTTATTGTACAAGAATTTCATGTTGAAACTTTTAGTTTGTTGTTATTTATATTAGTTTAGAATATATGTTGAAACTTAAGTTCTATTATATATAACTGTAACTCCAGAATTGAATTGAAAGTATTATGAAATTGTTCTGGGAATTTTCTGATTTTCAGGTGTATGGATGTTGTAAAAACAGTGAAATTAAAAAAAATGGAGCAGTTTGACGTCTGGTGTGCCCTGACAAATGTTATTTAACGTCTGACCGTACCAGGGCCGACGTTATTTAACGTCTGACAGGCTCTGACAGACGTTAAATTGCTCAGGTTTTTCCCTTATTTCAACACGAAAATTGACGTCTGCTGTTACTGACCCCGACGTTGGATAACGTCAGACTCTTAAAGGACTGACGTCAAGTGACGTCTGCTATTTTTCCGACGTTATTTTGACGTCACCCGGTACGACGTTGGTGTTTGGGCAGACATCAAAGGTCGAAAATGTCGGACGTTAATAGGCTTTTTTGTGTTGATGTATCCTGTTATATTATACATTATTTTTTATTTATAAGCTCACCCTTTCTGTTTGTGATTGGCGATGATCGTGTAATTCTTTACACAGAAGTAGATGATACTACAAGTGATGCTGCTGACGCTTGAGATGAAGAGAGGGGCTAGCTTGGGAATTGAGCTAGGAACTTAATTATGTTGATTGCTATTTTTATTGGATTTTAGAAATTGTAATAACTTTATTACTTTTATTAAATAGCTTTTGGCGCATTGTACAATGTTTTAAATTTTCTTGCGTATTAGGAATATTAAAAATTAAGGCATATGAATTTCAATTATTATTTATTTATTTAATTAAGTAATTTTCAATAGGGATGTTACACACTTGACCAAATTCGACCAAATCCTGACCGAGGTTGACTCGATCGAATTTCGACTAGGGTCGACTCTACTGAATTTGGGTGATCTTTGGCCAACCTTAACTTAGTTGAATTTCGACTTAGGCTGTCTTGACCGAATTCCAGTTAGGGCCAACCCGTATCAACTTTTATATTGAAAATTTGGATAAGATTTCTTGGATTTTTTGTATTTGAAATTTGGATTTAAAGATTGGATATCTAATCCAAAAAGTATGTAAAATGTAGATATATTGAAATCCAGATTGAATAAAATGGATTTTAAATAGATTGATTTTTTTATAAAGTGGATCTTAAATTAATTGTATTAGAGAAAAATTGATTGGATCAGGAATAGGAAAATCTAATTAATGTGTAATTGCTATGCAAGCTATTACTTGTGATACTCGCAAAGGTATTCAAAATGTTTCGAGTTTGATAAAAAGCTTTCATTTCAACTAGTGTGGTTAAAGTGAGAAAGGCTAAAACAACTAAGAAAAATATGTCTAAAACATACTTGAATTAAAGGAAGAGATTAAGTGCCTAACGGGCACCCAAATGTTATATCTTTTAGTGTTTTATATAAAATTGATCTTAGTTCACCAAAAAATCAAATGGATGACGTGTGTGAAACAAAAATTGCTACCGGACAATCAAAAAGAAAAAAGTGTTTATAAACAGATCTTATATTAAAACTCTTAAATTTTGTTAAATTTATTTGAGATTTCAAGCACGTTTCATAATAGTATTTGACTTAACATTAAAGCAAAAATGTGTCAAACAGTATAAACAACTCAAATACAATTTTGAAATGGGTACGAAACATGAAATAAATCTAATAAGTGAGGGATTAACTACAACTTAGCTACCATATTTATGTTGTGTTTAATCCCTAATTAACTACAACTTAGCTACCATATTTATGTTATGTTTAATTCCTAACTAATTAGCTACAACTTAGTTACAATATCTATCTTATGTGTAATCCCTAACTAATGGTAGCTAATTAGTGAGGGATTAGCTACAACTTAGCTACCATATTTATATATTATTATATTTAGGGTACAGTTTGTTTTATTTTTTAAAAAATTTTAAAAATGAAATAAATTATTTATGATATATTATAAAAATAAATTGTATGTATGTATTTTATTTATAAAATATGAATATTTAACTTAATTTAATTAAACACTTAAAATTCATTTAATATTTAAATATTGATATTAAAAGAATTATTTTTTTAAAAAATAATCATTAATATTAGTATATAATTATTATATATATATATATATAATATAAATACTATAAATAAATGAAAATGATACAAAATATAAAATGAAAGTCAACGAATTAAAAACATAAAACTTATAACTTAATCTATTGGTATGAAACTTTAAAAACGAATTAAAAACATAAAGCATAAAACTTAAAACTTAATCTTATTCGTATGAAACTTTAAACAGTTGTTTGTCGGAGACATTCATGTCACTGTTCAAACATTCGAACAAAACCCTTTGGCTCTTGGATCACTTTGCCTTTTGGTTGAATGGTTGGAGACTCGCAGGCACCGGAAGCTCGCATCGAAGGTTGTCGGATTTCGTATAGTGAAGAAGTGCGAACATTAGGGTTTTGATTTCAGCGTGGAGACAATACCGAGAAGCTTGGAAGAGAACTTGAAGAGGTTGCAACGACATCAAGTTTGGTTCCTAAATCAGGTTAATTATCTCGAACTTTGTCATTTCTCGTTCACCTTCTTCGAAGTTGGTTTGGAGAAAAAAGTTTTCTATTCAGTTTCATCAGTAGTTCAGATTGCAACGATAGTAGGTTAGTATGGTTCAGATTTTACTATTCCTAGCTGTTTTAATTATTAGTCTTGGTCTAGGTAGTGAAATTCTTTTTTAAGGTTAAATTTTGAGAAGTAAATAGATTTTTAGAGTCTTTATACCTTTTTACACTTTCTTAGGTAGTTTTAGTTCACTTTTTACTTACTTTTTTTTAGATTTGCGTGATAATAGTTGTGTTGAGTCTAGTTTTTATTGCTTGTGTGTCAATAAATTCTAAAACTGTTACGCTTAGCATCCTTCTCCTAATACCTTCAATTGATGTTGCCCCTCAAATACTAGCAGTTATGACTACCAAGTAATCTAATCATTTTTTGCTGCTCTAAGCCTTAGAGCATTCTTAGTGATACCAAATCATACCAATTCATGATTTATCAGACAATACAAAGCCATATGTAATTCATCACTTGATATAATTTATTGGCTTACCAAATTGCATCGGAGCAATCACAAAACCTAGGAGAATCACAAAAACACTTGCAGTAAATGCTTAGAGGAAACACTCTCTTTTTTCTACAGCTTGTAAGCTATTGTCAGGTATAGTTGAGCACAAGCTGAGAGATGTGAATTTTTAGAACCAGTTATAGTTCAAGAAACTCATGTGTGATTGATATAAACTAGGCAGCTGTGACGATTTTAGTGTTACTATTGTCATTATTATTGCAATTCTATTTTGTTATTATTCAAATTTAATTTAAAGTTTTCTTAAATTTGACTCTGAACTTTTGAAACTGGCGTTGCTTATCATTTGTCACTTGGTTATTGCACGTAGCTTGTTGTCGTTTCTCCTTTTTGCTGCTTATCATTATTATTGTCGTTTAACCTTTTAGTAGTAATTGACTTCAATGAAGGGTGAGTTGGGAAAATGCATCCAAATAATGGAGCCAGGTCTTAGTTTGGTATAGTTGCATATAATTTTCATGTTGATGTCTGGTCCAAAAAATGCTTTTATTCTCCATGAAGTTTTTTTGAATCCTCTATTTCTATTTTCAGCTATATGTACGGAATGAACTAGGAAAAAAAGCTTATACTTTTAAAAGAGAATAATATATGGCAACATACTTCCTATTCCTTTCTGTTTTCCTCCATGGTTTCACCTCAAGACTTTTGCTTTGAGTTTCCAAGTTGATCTTATAACATAGCTTCTTCTGCCATGATCTTCTAGATGAAAGTTGATTAGACATGATTCTACAAAGAAATTAAAAGAAGAAAAATTAAATGATATATATATATATATATATATATATATATATATATATATATATATATATATCCCTGAGGCATACGTATTTTCACCAGTGATGATAAGAAAGTTATCCAAAGGCAAAATCACAAGAAAAGGAAAAGTAAATAGGAAAAAGTCGAGCCTTTAATTTCAAAATTCACTTTGCTTTCTCCTTTACGTGATTGCAACATGGAATAGTTGATGTAATATATATATATATATATATATATATATATATATATATATATGAAAATTAAATTAAACCCTTTTGATGTAAGTATAGAACTTGCAGCTCAAATCAAAGAACCTACCTCTTTTTCTTTTGTGCATCCATATCAAGTTTTGCAGTTTTAGTTAGATGAATACTTGCAAAATGCTATTTTTTCCTTCCGTTTTCAATCTAAGATTCCTATTAAAGGGCTCTTTTTATCTAACTAACTCTTAGTTGTAAAAGCTACCTTACGATTGTATTATTGTTTTCCTTTTTAAAATTATAATTAAAATTATTAAAGCATCTAGAGAGTGTGATAACCAAGTTGTTATAATATGCTTTTATTGCATGGTTTTGTGGTCAGGAGTGGCTTATTACTGAACTTCTAGATTCTCCAAGCATTCAAACAAGGTACACTAATGTTCCTCGTAATGATGATGGTGGTGAACAAAAAATGGATGATAAATTGTCTATTTTTAAACATCTATGTCGCCCTATTGGCAAAGGTCAACATAGATTCTTAACAGATGAAGAACTTCAGATTACTGAGACATATATCTTGGTGAATTGTAAAGAATCAGAATCTTATCTTCAATAAGTTTTCTTTTTAATTTATGTTTATGCATTTTATAATTATATTAGTTATGTTATTAATTACCGTATTGTTAGACAATTCGAGGGTTCACTAAAGGAAAGAAATCCTTATATATTTGAGGATTAAATACTCATAGCTCGAGATAGAGATTTTAGTAGATGGTTGAAACAACAAGTAGTCTCTCTCATACTCTTTATAATGTACAATTTAATATTTATTAATTATAATAATGATATAATTATGTGTTTTCACTTTTCTAATCATTCATAGGTTAGTACAGGTCATGTCCAAGATCAAAAGATTCGAGAGATAAGTTATGGCCCATTGAAGGTTATGACTTCTTATAATGGTTTGATTGTTAATGGATATAGATTCCATACAAAGGATTATGGACATAATAATTCCACCATGAATAATGGGATATGTGTTCGAGGAAACATATATGGTGAAAATGATTTGGACTATTATGGTATTGTTGAGGAGATATTAGAATTATATGTTGGATTTGAAAACAAAGTGGTTATTCTACATTGTCATTGGTATGACCCTGTCAATGGTGTTAAAGTTGATAATGTCTATGGGTTGGTTGATATCAATCATAAATCAAAGCTTCAAACAAATGAGCCATTTGTATTAGCTAGACAAGCTCAACAAGTCTATTATACAAAATATCCTCAAAGTGGGAGTAAAAATACTAGTAATTAGTGGGTAGCTTGCAAGGTTAGAGAAAAATTGTTTATAGTTGAGACAATGAATAATGAAGAAGATTTTTCAAATGAGCAAATTGCTATTGATTATTTTCAAGATGAAGAGTCCAAGAGAATGAGTACTATTCTTATTGAGAATGAGATCATACAACTATTTGACGCACATGCTCCAATGGAAGAAGTAAATATGGATGATACACAAAGTTCAATTGAAAATGTAAATCATGATGAGGTCAACAATGAACACAATGAGGATGATGGGTTCATGGATGAAGATGAGAAGTTAGATGATTTAGATGATTCAAATATGGAGTTAGATGAATCTGATGAAGAATGGTTATGATTGATACTTTTCCATTTCATTACCTTAATATTCTTCCTAGTAATTTAGATTCTGGAACCTACTCTATTTCTTTTATCAATTTCAAGCCTTGTAAGAAGATTGTGGAATTATACTCTTTCATTAGTCATTGTCAGTTTTGACATTTATTTTGTTACGTTATACTTGACTTTGATTATGGATTACTTTTATCCTCTCTTTTTTCCATTCACAATTTTAACCCAAATTTGAAGCACTTGTTAGTTACCTAAATTTAAAGCTTCATCTTGAGTAGTGAGAAAAGTGAAATAGATAAACTAAGACATGTTTGGGATGTTATGATTTATTTACGAATGGTAAGCTTGGATTTGAAAGAGGTACGAAAGAATTTCCAATTAAACCAGTTTGGTGAAAAAGAAAAAATAGATGATAGATAAAAATATCCGATGAATCTATCTCTATTCAATTTCACTTTTTTTTAATGATCTAGTCATTTTTTTTTCACATTTTTTTCACATTCTCTTGGACATTTGTTTACTCTATTCTTTATTTATTTTCATTCATGTTATTCTACACCTATTTTTTCTTCTTATCAATAACTTTGTTTTCACTTTTTCTTATTTACTTCAATTCACTTTATTCCTTTTTTCCCGTTTCTTTCCTTCTCATCAACCAAATGTGTAAAGGTTCCTGCTAGATGGAATATAGGACCATGTTGTTTGAATTGAAAATTTGATAGGTAAAAAATATATAGATAGTTTTATATCTATAAAACTCTTAACTAAATAAACAAAAAGACTTGTTACTAATCTAGAAATTAATATGATAGTTAAATAACTAAATAAACAAAAAACTTGGTAATTATTCTTTATTGATTATATATAAATGAACATGATAGTTAAAAGAGACCGTGTGTATGAAAGTATGAAATTTTATCCTTTAGCTCTGCTGTGATTTGGTTTGTTTTTTATAAATGAGATTATCTCGTATGATTTGATGTTTAGATTTTAGTTAAAATAATTCAGAAATGTTGTTTTACTTCCAATAGAAATAGAACAACAAGAAATGTACATGTTTTTAAAGTTATATAGTGATATCATTCAATCTTGAATTGATTATTTTGATTTGAAAGTTTATGCAGATTATTTGACACTTTGATAAGTATATGATCCTCTTATAGAAGTCCTGTTTCTAGTGCTCAAGATGTACAATGAATACTATACTATTATTATTTATAATTGGCCTAGTGTTTAATATGTTTGGAACCTCAACTTTTGCTAGAATATGCCATTTAATACTAGTCAAAAACTCGTTGATGCTCTCTCTTGTTTGATCAGAGGCAACAGTGTCAACCAAATAATCATAAACCTGTTAGATATGCAGGAGATTCATCTACCAATAGAACTTAAAAAATATTGCCATTTATTAGGAAAAAAAGCAAACCTAACCTTGTATTCAAATTGCTCTACTTTGCAATAACCCTTATTGGATCCTTTGACCTGGATACTAGAAGCAACAAAATTGAGTTTGTCTGGTTTCTCCTACTAAAGAAATAGAAATATTCAAATATTGAACCAATGTAGAATCTCAAATAATTTCTTACTGTAATTACTTTAAATGGTATAAGTGAACAGAAATGTGAATCAAAAATAGTGGCAGTAAAAGAGGCAACAAAGACAGAAAACTAAGTAAAAGCAATGAATGAAACAAATATCCATACTGTCACGAACAAACTTACCCTAAAGCTGAAGCCATTAGATTAGGTGTGGATTTGTAAATGTTTTAACATGTTTTAATTATTGCCAATTGTGTTCAAGGGATTCAACATGCATTTCCATTTATCACCTAATTTATATAATTTTGTTTGGTATGACGGTCCTCACAACATGCGTATCTTCTAGCAGGTTGTGTATTATGCCAAATATTGTTGTGATTCTTTTGTGCACTTATCTAGCAGGTATCCAAATTTTCTAGCAACCTACTATTAGATAAATATATAACATGCTATTGTATTAAATCATTACTATTAGATAAATATATAACATGCTATTGTATTAAATCATTGAATCTTGAACTATAGTGGTTACAATATATCGAATTTGTTAACAATTTACTAAATTTGTCAAAATTACTCATGAAAATGGTTCTTTGCTATACTCCTTAAGTTTTCAATATGGCATTATTCTTTTCTAAGGGTTGCTCGTATGCATATGAATGTGTATATAGACTTAATAAGTCAACTTGGTAATGAACTCATGGTGATTTTATTTAATCATTAAGTTGACAATAAAAATTTATTTTATATATTCAATAAGAAGTAGATAAGTTTTCAGGCTAGGTGGATCAATTATTTAGCTATAAATAATGTCACAATTATATTTTCATGACAAGAACTGAAATGACTATTCGAGGAAGAGGTAGAAGTCAAGGTAGTCACACTCTAAGTCAACTTAAGCATATTCAATGTCATGTTGGTCCTTCAGAACTAGATCCTATTTTGCAATCACCAGGTATAATTGTTGAAAGGACTCTAAATTTTTGTATGTATTTAAGAGAATCTAACTACCATTTATATGTAAAAGGAATCAAATTTTGTTATGTATTTAACAACATTTATCTTCATGAAAAACATATGACAATTCATTTTGTTTAGATTAAGAGAAAAAAAGAAGAAAGAAGGCAATAAATTAGCTTTGTCAACAATTTATAGTTTCAATGTTTTTTTTAGGTGTTACTTCAATTGATGGTAATCAATCAGCACCTACCACCCCAATGTTTGATAGTGGTCAATCAAATGTCAATCCAACATCTAATGACGTACCTACTCAAGATCCTTCAAGTGTATATTCTCATAATGAAGTTGATAGGAGACTTGTCATATCTGTACAAAAAGTTAGCAGACCGTAAGTACATCCAATCATATATTCAATTCAATGTTGCTAATTTGTGGTTTGTAAAATGATTATTTGAACATGCAGAAGAAGGTTTGTTCTTGATTTTGTGACTCAAGATATCATATTCTGAAGTATTGATGAGAATGCCTAATCCAACTGAGAAATGGAAAACTTATTTTGCTGATATGAAAGAAATCTTATTCAATGATTTTAAGGCAAGTTACTATAATCTTTTATCTTTATATTACATTTACTTATCATTAATTTTGATAAATTTGTATTGGTGTAGAATAAGTATCGGTTTGCATCAGATTATGATCGTAGCATGGCAAGAAAGGTTTGGAATTTAACATGCATGGATCGTTATTTTGACTCTTTAGCTAAGGCAAGAGAAAGAGAAAACTTAGATAATATAGAAGACTTAAAAGGTTTTGGGCCAAGAGGAATAAGGATTGAGATGTGGGACACTTTAATTAACATATGGATGACACAATACTAGAAAAAGAAATCTATTGCTGGTAAAAACAATAGGGCTGCCAAGCCAGAGGCTATGGTGCACACTAGAGGGTCAATAAGCTTTGGACAACAGTTGAAAAAGATGGTATTCATTTTCTTATTTTGTAGAAATATCTATGACTTTCTAATAATACTTATATATTGTATACATTTGGTAGATATCATTAGTGCATCAATCATATACATAAACATACTTATTATAAATTTTGATATACATTTGGATTTTGATAGTATTCATTCTATAGAATTACATATTATTTTAAAGGAGGCGAAGTGTAATGGGCTTGTTTCTTATGGTGAACTATACAACAAAGTTCATAAAAGAAAAGATCCAATAAAGCAAAAAATTTCATTGTAAGTATACATGTAAGATAATTTATTTACTTATTTAATCTTATATTACAAAATGATTGATTTACTATATATAGGAATCATATGAAAGTGCTATGGTAGAAACATATGGAGAAGATGTATCAAAGCATCCTAAAGTTGATTATGAAGTATGGATGAAAATGGGAGGTGAAAATAAGAAAGGTAGAATTCATGGTATTGGTCGTAGCTTGGAACTTGCCATCATCAGTGTGAATGGTTCATCTTCATCAGTTGTAGGTCCTTCCACAAATCCAAATCATGCACCTCCAACAGAAGAAATCACGACAATAGCTACATAAATGTCTCAAATGCAACAAGAAATGCAGACATGGTTACATTTACAAACTAAATCTCAAAAGAAACTACAAATAGAGTTACAAGCACAAATAGAGGCACATGCACAACAGGTGCAAGCTCAGTTGAAAGCACAAGCAGATATGCATGCACAATTTCAAGCACAATTCCAAGCACGAATACAAGCACAAATGCAAGCACAAGTAGAAATGCAAAAGCTTTTACAACAACAAATGCATACACAAATACAAACACAGATGGAGTTTTTTAAGACACAAATATTTCCTGCATTAAAGATATCTTCACCACCGTTTGTCATGAAACATGGCGAGAAGAAAATATGAAGATGATGATGTTTTATTTTGTTTTTAAACATGTATTTTAATGATGTATGTTGACAATTGTGAAGACTACTTTCATTATGTTCATCACTTTTATTATTTTGAACGTAGTAACATTTGACATGTTTCATATAAAATGTTTGGCAAGATTTATACTTAATGTTATATTTATGTCAAAATGCATTTCATAAGGAACAGTAAAAGCATGGAATATTTTGGATTGATGCAATTCGCTACTATTTTTCTAGGGATTAGTTAGAGATTAAATTGTTCAATTAGCGAGGGCTTAGCTAGGCATTAGCTAAGGATAAGTTTGCTAAGGATTAGCTAGGGAATAGCTACAACTACTTTGCTAGGGATTGGCGAGGGAGTAGCTACAACCTATTTGCTAAGGATTAGCCAGGGAATAGCTACAATCAGTTTGCTAGGGATTAGCTACAATAACTTTGTTAGGGATTAACTAGGGATTAGCTACAACCTATTTGCTACGAATTAGCTAAGGATTAGTTACAACCAATTTGCTAGGGATTAGCTACAATCACTTTGCTAGGGATTAGCTAGGGTTTAGCTACAACCACTTTGTTAGGGATTAGCTAGGGTTTAGCTACAACCAATTTGCTAGGGATTAGTTAGGAATTAGCTACAATCGGTGTGCTAGGGATTAGCTAGGGTTTAGCTACAACCGATTTGCTAAGGATTAGCTAGGGATTAGCTACAATCAGTTAGCTAGGGATTACCAACAAAGTGGTTCTCTAGCTACTTAGCTACCTATATTTTAGCTACGACATAGTGTCTACGTTATTTTCTCGCTAATCCCTCGCTGAATCGTTTTGCGAGAGATTAATTAGGGATTCGCTAGGGATTATTCCCTCACTAATGTGTAACTTTCTTGTAGTGTCATACCCAACCCATTTATAAACGAGTACTAAAATACCGCTACCCTCGAATACCAATTATTCGCTGGAGATTTTATTTGTGAATACCCCCGTAGACACAAATATTTTTGCCATCCGTGGTTGTGCTCTTTGAAAAATAACAATTTGAAGAAATCAATATTAATTAAAAAAAATAAAAAAAAACCATTTTTTAGTTATATATATATATATATATTGACTATTTTGAATAAATTTTTGTGTTCTAAAATATATCTCTAAATCGACATCAATTAAAGCAAATAATGACTCTTTTAGCTATTAAGCAAGTTGTCTTATATTTTTACTATGTTCCATGTATCATTTTAGCTATGATGCACTAAGATTTCAACTTGGATCATGTATTCGTGTCTGATACATATCCGTGTCTGATACATATTCGTGTTTGATATTTTAGGATACTTTATCGATACTTAGGAGTGAAGTATCTAATTTTAAAGTCGTAGTACACTACTAGAAAATATTTGAATAATGACCATTTTTAGTGACAAAAAATAATTATTAATTATATAGTGGCTAATTTAGGTACCAATTTAAAAATTAAAAGTTATTTGCAACTAAAATAGTTCCAAAAATTATAATTAGTCTCTAAGTTGGTAATTAAAAAATAGTTTTTATTATTAATTAATTTCTCAGTTGGTTACTAACATTAGCTACTAAGGTTTTGGCTACAAAAAATAATTGGTTTATAAATTGGTCACTAACATTAAAGTTTTGCCTACCAAAATAATTTGTTTCTAACATATTTTTGGTTATTAAAATTAGTCATTATTTAATATTTTTCTTGTAGTGATACTTTTATGATGACAATAATTTATATTTTTTATGTTGACAACCTTAGTACATATAATTTTAATTTGGATTTACACAATAACAATCATATATTTGTTATGTTTTTAAGAATTATTGTACACTTTTCAATATTCATATATCGTGTATCTATCATGTACTGTATCCTATTATTTTCAAAATAAAAATATCGACATATCAGATACGTGTCGTATCCGTTACACATATCGTATCCGTACATCATAGCATTTTAGGTATCAGGAAGTGTATTTAACAAAGAAATAAAATTATCAACATCAAAAACCTATTAAAAATGCTTACATTTAAATTTTCGTGGTGTGTAATTGTATAACAAAGTATATACGATATTATATAGTTATTCTAATTTGAAGTTACAGACTTCACTCTATACTATTTTAATTTAAAGGTGTGTAATTCATCCTATAAAAGTTAAAAAAAATTATAAATGTCAAAATTGAAAAATGTTTGCTTTTATTTCATTATTTTTATTTATTTAGTATTTTTTATAATTATTGATTATGATAGTAATTGTAGATAGGCTTATAACATTCATTACATGGAAATTTTAATAAAACAAATCGAAAAACATGGAAAACCACACTAAATTTATGATAAAATTACATCGCATACTTATGCACAAAATGACAATATAAAAAAATTAAGTAAATACATGGTTGTAAAATAGTAAATCAATGCAACACCAACCAACTCAATAATCAAATTTCTCATCATATTAAGAGATTTATCCAAAAAAGACCTTTAAAACTCATTAGTATTTTTTAGAAGTCCTTGTTTTGCAAGAATTATTATTAACTTTCTTTAACTTACTCATACAAAGTTTTATTGGTTTCTTTATAGTTTGAATTGACTTATCACTCTCTTCAGCATTAGAATCATCCATGTGATGAAGCATATTAGTCCATTTAGAAACTAATTTCAATTCCTCAATAAAACGAGCTTTCTTAGACGTTAAAGAATTAGGAATTGTTTGAGAACTACTAAGAGGTGAATATATATGTTGTAAGTCCTATAAATTATTGATAATGGGAGTGACATATTCCAAAGAAAACATACCAACCAAAAATCAATTGATTTTTTTAAACGAGTAAAAACTTATGATTGGTTTATTCGAAAAAGAAAGTGTAATGTTTGAGTTCGATTTGTTTATAAGACTATTTTCTTAAACTATTTAGAAGTTTAATAATTTAATATTTAATATGTAATAAACATTTTAAAATTATAAATTAATGAAGTAAAAATAAGAATTATAAAAATCTTAGAACGTGAGAATTAGTTAATAACTTTTTTTAATTAAATTATATATCATTAAATACAAACTATTTTTTTTTCATAAAAATCAAATCAAATAGATATTTGTTTATACATATTATTTATCCCTTCTTAATGTTATAAGCTTGTGAAAAATGCTTAGTTCGTCTACATAGACCAATCTAAAAGCCAACTTAACATTTAATACCAAATAGACTATAATATAATCTAAATGAGTTAGAAATGATTAATTCATTTAGATAAATAATCTTGTATATTGTCTAATTTCGTATATATAATATTCGAGGGCATGACACTATCAAGTCTCTATCGTGTAGACTAAAGCTGGTTAGTTCAACTGATGAAAAGTCCATAGTTTCTCTTAATAAAATTGTTTACTTTATATGTCATAGAAAGAAAGAAAAATATAGCCCACCAACATTATTTTATCTTCGAGTCCAGTCAACTTAAATTATGAAACCGTTAGAAAAATAAAATCCTCCTTGCAGATTCTATCTAAATTAATTATTGAAATTACTTAATTAGATAGCTTCCACGTTCTCTACTCTAATAATTATTCTGTGTCCAAGATTAGCAAGTGTGAATAATATTGATTGCTAGGTACAATATTAGAAAACTTCATTATATTTTTTTATGTATTTTTATTTCTCTTCTTTTTATTTCTTTTAACTGAACCATTTTAACATTTCATAGGCTAACCTTTGAGGGTAAAATAGTTTTTGTATTGACAAAACTAAATTTGAGATAGAAACTTTGAATGGGTTGTATCAGATAGAGCCTGACAACTGCAGGTAAGATTTGACACAATTTTCCATTTCTTTGGGATAATAAAAGCACTCAAAGCAAGATCTCAAAGACACAAAACACTCAAATCAACCAGCAAAACATAATATAAACAGCAAGTAGTTGAAATTAACAGCACCAACTGCTACGAGGGTTGCCACAAAAACATGTTTCACTTTTCATCTGGTCATAGTCTGTGACATTACAGGTGATAGTATAGCTCCTTGTCCTTGTCTTTCCCTGTTGGCTTCCCAACCTATATTTCAGTTCATTGCCCTCACAACAAGTTAGTTTCATCTCATATACAAATGAGAAAGGAGTGGTAAAAACACAAAGATGAAGTTTTATGTTCAGAAAAATTATACCCTGATTACCAAACCTTTTAGAGTAAACAATAACACCATAACCTTATTTTAAGAATAAAATATTATACTCATGTGAATTAGTACATAATGGTAGTATGAAATATGATGGTTGGCAAAATATTCCACTTACAAGATCCAGAAAAATAGCAATAAACTACTCTTGCTCAAAAGTAAGATCCAGAGGGAAAAAGATGACAAAAGGATTACCTATGCTCAAGTCAAATCCACGGTTTTTTAGTTCTCTATACTCCTGACATAGAGCACAGGTTTCACAACAGAAATGAACTAAGCAATCCATACATGGAGCCTCTGGCAACTCATATTGTGCCCTCATTTTGGACCTATAATAGCATGAGTACAAGCATGCAAGCCCGCTCAGAGATAGCAGTGTCGCATAAATAGCCCCATTACAAGTGCAACCTGCATATATCACAGAAAAAACACACCAAAAATAGCAGTACATATAACTATTATGAGTCATCACCTCGAATATATATTCTACACATGAATAATGCATAAAAACTTACTTCTATTGCCTTTATCTATTATTTCTGCTATCAATCCAAATGTAACGCAAGGGCAGAAGCAGGTGACCAAACCTTAGACAACAAAAAACAAACATATACTATGTGAGTTCCTTGATGTTTGTACTAAAGAGAAAAAAAGTAATGACCCCAGATGATTGATTCATGGGTTCTTAGTCTTACAGTTTCCAGGATCATCAAGACAACGACAAAGACCAGTTGACCATCGCTGTGTCCTGATCATAGGACCCCTAACACTGTTGCTGATGTACGGAGGAGCATAAGATGGTATATGGGGACGGCCATAAGTTGGAGGCGCCACCACTGGTACGATATAGCTTGGATGGCTATGATGAGCTTCATATGACTCATCTTGTTCATCTACTGCAGGATACATTTTTCTCAGACTTAGCTAGAATTATGTTACTGCAATGACCCTCTAAGCAAGGCAAACTTTTCTGGTTTATCTTAGAATATATAAATGGGAGGAACTTGATTTAAAGATGGGATTCCTCATGGGGAATAGGTTTTTTTTCTTTATTTTTTCATTGTGATTATTTTAATAATCAGAAGTTGCAAAGAAATACCAGCTAGTAATGAGCATTGAATATCAGCTTAAATAATTGAACTGAATAAGGTAGATGCTTCCTCGAAAATCTTAGTGCAAAAGGATAGGAAGAGAAGACCGTTTATGAGCGGGTACAAAATTTAATTTTTTTTATCCCATCTACTTTTGTTTTAATCAAATCTATTTAAAATTCATTTTATTAAAAATTTAATATATTTAAAATTTATTTTATTAATTTTAATTTGATCTATATTTTATATATTTTTTAATTGGATATCCATTATCTGAATCCAGATTTTTAAATATATATAATCCAAAATATCAATCCAAATTTTTAATCTAAATTTTTAGTTGGATTAGACTTAAGGTCAAGATGGGTTGACCTAAATTGAAGGTAGAGATCGGTACAGAGACGAATCGGCCTAGATGCAAGGTCAAATTAGGTTGGTCCAAGACGAAGGTCAAGTGGGCCAATCCAAGCTAAAGGTAGAGACAAGCTGGCCCTATCTAAAGCTCGACTAAAATTCGACTGAGTCAGCTTCGACCAAAATTTGGTTGTATTCAACCCCGGCTGAAATTCAGCCATATTCAGTAGAGTTGGTTCCGACCGAAATTCGGCCTAATTTGCTAGAGTCAACCTCAACTGAAATTCGGTCGACTTTGGTCTAGTTGACCCTGGTCGTATTTGGTCGAGTCAACCCCATCCGAAATTTGGCCGGATTCGAATGAGTCGCTCTGGCTAAAATTGGTTCGAGTTGGCTCCAAACGAAATTCAACCGTATTTGGTCGAGTCAGTCATAGTCGAAATTTGATTGAATTCAGTCGAGTTAGCCCCAATCAAAATTTTCCAAATTCGGTCAAGTCAGACCTGACATATAAATTTGATCGACTTAGAATTAGTCGACCCCGACCGAAATTCAACCTAATTGGTTTGGCCGAAAATGGGTTGAGTTAGTCCTTGCCAAACTTTTGCCAAGTCATCCCTAACCGAATGTCGGTCATAGTCAATCAAATTTTGTCAGCTAAAATTCGGTCGAATTAAATCGAATTGGTCTCAACTTCACAACTTTTAAAAAATTTAATTTAAATTCCTTTTATAAAAAATAATTCTGAATTTTGAATTTAATTCAAATATTTAGATATAGATTTAAATTTTGATATCAAAATATTTAAATCTAAATTTTAAATAAATTCAAACTAGTTTTATAACAACAATAAATTTGGATCCAATATTTATATCTAAATTGGATCTATAAAAATCCAATCTATGATGACCTGTTACATGATACATCTTGACTTGGAAATGGTCAAGAACATCATATTCATTTTGATAGAAGTGTGAATACAGAATAGTTTATCATTTGCTATGATGCAAGCTGAAGATTTAGGCACCAATGATTACTTGGCACTTGTATAACATACGGATCAAAACGAGTTGCAAGAAAAGGATAGTGATTTAAAATAAATAACAAGTCAATGCAATATAAATTATTTAACAACCAAAAATGTTATAGTATGCTCAACAACCCAAGGTTGTAATTTACAGTGTTTTATTTAAAAACCAAACGAAATTAAAATATGTGCAACATGTGGCAGAGGATAATTAAAAAGAGCAGGAAAAGAAAAACTAAAGATTGTCTTGAGAAGTGGGATTTGAACCCTGAAAAAAAAACTGAAAAAAAAACTAAAATTAAAACTGAAAAAATTATTTTAAACACTCTTGCATCTGTATTATTTTCTTTCTGGCCTTTTTAGTATATCTGCAACCACAGGAGCAGTTCACACATTGACTTCAATAAAGATTTGTAATAAATTATAATTGGTATGGAAAACCGTATACCGTAAAGTTTCAAACCCAGACATATATATTCAACTAGATTTCAAAAAGATTTCAAGTGATCATTTTTTAAGAAAATATTATCTTATTCAATCAAGATTTTTAGTTTTAAACATTAAAAATAAAATCTAATTATATTTAATCAAAGATTGTCATTAGAAACAACACAAATTTGATATATTTAGGTGATATAAAAAAAAATCGGATATCAAAACTATACAAATTTCAATACATTACTAAAAAAAATTCATGCCAATTTTGTTTTAATTTTGTTTAGGAAATACTTATAAATTTTATTATGAAAAAATATTTGCAGAAATTTTTTATCAATTTTTATTTTTTAAAATATTTTATATAAAACACTTCTCACAACAAATTTTGTAGAAAATACTTGCGAATTTTATAATTTTGTAGGAAATAATTACTCACAAAGGAATTACCTGTCAATAAAGATTCTTAGTAAAAATAGAAGAAAAAAGTATTTTCTTACAAAATTTTTAAATAAATTTGCAAGAAAAATTTCATGTAATATGAGAATTTTTAATAGTGATAGATTATTTTATTTATTGAATTCTTATGAATTTCACCTCATTTTTTATTTTGTATTTATAAATGTCATTTTCATTGAACAATCTTGCTTAATTTTTTTTGGGTTAAATATGTTTTTAATCCCTCAAGTTTCAGCGAAATTTGGAATTAGTCCCTCATCAAAACTTTTAACCAATTTAGTCCTTCATCTTTCAAAATGCATGAATTTAGTCCTTTTAACCAAATTTTGTTAAGTTTATCTGACGTTTCAAGCGCATTTCATGATAGTATTTAAATTATTTACACTATTTGACACATTTTTGCTTCAATGTTAACTTAAATACTATCATGAAATGTGCTTGAAACGTCATATAAACTTAATAAAATTTGGTTAAAATGACTAAATTCACGCATTTTGAAAGATGAAAGACTAAATTGGTATAAAATTTTAATGAGGGACTAATTCCAAAATTCACTAAAACTTGAGGGACCAAAAACATATTTAACCCATTTTTTTTTTTGTTACTTTTATTTGAACTTCTTTTTTTTCAATCTTAATTGTGATAACATTACATTTAAAAAAAGATTCTCTTTAAAAATAATCCTAACCTTTTTAGTTGCAATATCTTTTAGAAATAATCCTGACCTTTTTAGTTATAATGACTTTTGATAATCCATGCTACCTGTGTTGATATATGTTTAAAAATTACCCCAAGTTGTTTTTATATCCAAAGGTGGAGGTATATCCATATATTTTTAAAAACTACTGTAAAATATAAAAAAAATATCAACAAAATTATTTATAACTTTTGAACAAATAAGCATATGGCAAATATTATGTATATGTAGATTAAGAAATGTTAAAAGTAATCGTTTTGAGCATGCGAATATTATCCGGACCAATTAGATATGTTTAGAATTAGAAGTTAACAAATATTATAGCTTAAAATTTATTCTTTGACATAAGAGCGTGAAAAAAAAAAGTTAACATTATGAACAAGCACACATTATAAAAAAGTTAACATTCTCCAGAAAACCTATTATTAGGTTTTGATGATAATAAATATAATTATAATTTTATTATTACCTTATATCATAAAGACAGGATTTTGTTAAATAAATAGTATATAATAAAATGAAGGTTAAATTATACCTTTGATATATATTTTCGTAGCAAAATATTAATTTGGTTCCTCTATTTTTTTTATTTTAATTTGATCCCTATTTTGAGAAATTTGATGCAATTAAATCTTTTCCGTTAGTAGTATAGTAACAACGTTAAAAATGTATCAGATGTCAATTCTTGGAATTAAATTCAATGGAATTAAATTTAGAATTACAAAAAAATGGGATTTCAAAAATCAAGCAATTAGAAGCTAGGCATAACAAATATGCAAACCTTTAAGGCAAGCTCTTTTGTAGTTTGTATTGCCATGGAAACACTACGCTGCACAATACTAGTCATTATCTCTTTGATAGCTCTATCCATTGCAATGGGTACCACTTTATAATAAAAAATAGTATCCAAGTCATGCATAGATTCAAACAAGAAGAACATAGCGATATCACTATACCTCTGAAAATGCATTTACAAACCAAAACCATTGAATTTTAGATTAATAATAACATGTATCCCAATGTTAGGTATTTGTTATTTGTGATCGCATTTGTAACCACAAGAAGCAACAACTAGCGATGCTTGAAAATAACATGATATTAATCTATATATAGTCCATCAAAGAAGGGAAACAAAATTTTGGCTCCAAACTTGTCTAAGAGAAAATGGTGTTGGGAAAGAAGTTGCTTGAACAAAGGGAAATTGATCGGACAATCCCAAAGGAGTTACTTTTTCATCTTCCATCAATGCACCCTAGGACATATGAAGAGGACTTGGATATTATCCACCAAGAAATATTCAAAGAAATAGTTAGAAATCAACAGACCATAGCACTCTATAACATTGACGCACCTAAGGAAATCACAAACACACCATCTACACACACAACAACTATTTTTCACTTGTTGTAATAGCTTTAGGTTAAGTCAAGTAGCAAACTTGTGGAACAACTACGAACACATGAAGCAGTTGTCAAGCAACACGAACAACCAAACCTACAATGCATAAACCAAAGCCATTGAACCTACAATCGCACAATGCATAACAGATTTGATGAAAGAGGGAAAGTGAGAAATTAACATGAAACTGAAAATAAAAAATCGAAAGTCATTAATTACCAATTCGAAGTTGCGATTCACCAACGATTAAGATTAGAAAAAAGAAATCCATAGAAATTGGAAGGTTCGATTGAGAGAGGGCAAACGAAAGATCTTTCATTGAGATTGAAAGAGGGCAAACGAAAGTTTTTGAACTGAGATTAGATAAAAAGGATGTAACGTGGACTCTTAGGTTAGGCAAGAAGAGAATGATCATATTTCATGTTAGATCACATGAGCAACATAAATAAGTATTCAAAAGGTGAGAAAAAAGGTATTATGAAAAAGTAAGAAGGAAATGAATTTTTCTTGCGGTTTAGAAAAAAACCTCTAGCAATTACCTAGGGTTTAAGAAACTATATCTACATGTATGAACTACTTAAGTTTATTCTAACCTCTCCTAATAAACCTCCGTTAAAATTTAGAATTTTTGTAGTGATTCCTCTTAATAATACAATACTAATATAGAAAATTCTAATATATATATCAATATTAAAATGAAGTTTCAAGCTTAACAATCATATTCATTTAAGAAGAGGAAGAATGCATAAAAGAAAAACACAATGATCATATAGGCTTATATACATATTTTTTTCTCCAAGTTTCTTAGATTAGAGAATAAGTATTCTATAATCCCTCATTGTGCAAAATCGTTTGTTTATAAGGAGTGCTTATTGTATTATGTTTTTGTTGGGGAGTTGTCATTCAACTTTTTTTTTGTCTTATAAACTAGAAGTGACAATAATACTTATAATCCATTATCTTATGATAATGTTAGTACAAGAGAGGTGTACATTCTAAGTTGTAGTTTTCATGCATTTCTAATTTAATTTTAGAAAACTAGTCTACAAGATCTTAAAATCTATGATTCTCACACATTCGTAATCTTATGATAATGTTGGCACAAGAGAGGCATACATTGTAAGTTATACTTTTCATGCATTCCTAGTTTAATTTTAGAAAACTAATGTACAAGATCTTAAAATCTATGATTCTCACACATAAATTATAATAGGGAAATTTGATCCATGAGAGACCCAAGATATATTCTTCAATCTCCTTTTCCCAATTTATCTCTTGGTGTTTCTTTTCTTCACTCACTTTCTAATGGTTACGCTAGACAGATAACCTTAGATTCTTTTAATAACCAACTTCCATCAAGTTGGTTATTGTCAATTTTAACACTTTGGAATACTTGTCGTTCTTAGAAAAGAAGACTATTGCAAAATTATCATAATAAATTTTTAGCAGCTTGGCAATATTGTTGACTACTCCAAGTCCTAAAATAAAATTTTGCAACAAATTAGCTTGAATTGTGGCATAATACCAACTACAAAGCTAATATCTAGCAATGTTCATGTTTCATCTGTTTTTGTTTAAAATCATTCTTTGGATATTGCATAAGACTAAATTTGTCTCTTTTTGTGTATTGGAACGAGAGATGTTGAACATTTATCCATTGTAAATCTCTTTAAAATTTTATTTATATATGCTTTCTAAGATAAACCTAATAGTCCTTGTGATCTATGAAAAAAATATTTTTATTCTCGTTACATAATATGTCTTACTCATATCTTTCATTTCAAAGTTGCTAGAGAAAAACTTTGTAGTCTCACTTAATAGACCAATATCGTTAGTTGCAAGTAAGATATCATCAACTTACATGATAAAAAATATAAATTTTGTCCCACTAACCTTCTGATATATACTGATCAACATTGTTTTTCTTAAATTCAAAGGACACAATAATATCATTGAACCGTTGAGAAGTTTGTTTAAGTCCATATATTGACTTAAGTTTACACAACATGTGTTCTTTTTCTTCTTCAATGAACCCCAATGGTTGGTCTATATAAACATCTTCTTCCAAATTGTCATTCAAAAAGGAAGTTTTAACATCCATTTGATGTAACTCAAGATCACAATGAGCTACTAATGCCGTAATAATTCTAGAAGAATATTTATTAGAAACAAACGAAAATGTTTCCTTATAATCAATGTCATTTTCTTAAGTAAACCTTTGACAACAAGTCAAGTCTTATAACGTTCGATATTGTCACATTTAGTCTTAAAAACCCATCCACTCCTAACTCTTTTACATGCTTCTAGATATCAAAGTTCATCTTTCACGACATCTACCCACTTGTCATAATTAACACCATTAATGGCTTCTGAAAATGAAACTAGATACACTAACACAAAAATGCCTTATAATGTCACCTGTTTTATGTCAGCGTACTAGAAGCCCACGTAAAAAATGACTAGTGACATTTTTGTAATTAAGATATCAAACTCGGCGTCGGCCTATGAAAAATCTAACAACAGTGGACATCGGTCCTCATCATCTCTGACATCAGAGTAGATAATGACGTTGGCCCATCCAAATATGACTTCAATGAACTTCGGTCCAGCCCACGTCCGATGTCAATAAGCTTTTTAAATAGTGCCAACACATTTTCCCCTTCATTGTTCTTTTGCATGACCTTCGAACATTCATCAACAACGACAACGCCGAGATCCATATGTTAGTTTTGCTTCATTTACCACCATTGAACTTGTTGGGGTTTCATCTATGGATTCATTTTTGTGTTTTACACCAATTGATTTTCGTTCTCATCTTCATTTCATTGCGTGGTGCATTTGGAAGGAGTAAATGCATCGTCAATGACGCTTTAGTTAGCATTGCAACGACGACAATGAAGCTAAGGCCACATTCCACCAGTAGCGACGACTAGGGCCCTAAGGCCACCCTCCATCCAACTTCATTCTTGATTTCGCTACAAGATTATTTTTCATTTCCTCCCATTGCACTTTTTCTCTTGTTCATTGTATGTGGCATTGGTTATATTTTGTCTTTTCCATCATTGTTTTTATCTTAGGCAATTTTTTTAGTTAGTTCTTTTGGCATTTTTTGTTTTATTTTAAATTTTATAATATTTGTTACGAAATTTAGATTTATTATTAGATGTTGCATGTTTAAATAATTTTAATTTTATTGGATTTTTTAATATTATCAGTGCATTGTTATTCTACATATTAAGATATATTATAGTTTTAGTTAAACATCGAATGAACTTTATTTCCAGTTTGAGATTTAGTACAAATGATTAAAATTTAATTATTTTGTATTAAATATTCAATTTAATCAAATATGTCAAGACTTAGGCACAATACGTGATCATCTTCTCATCTACAATATAGTGATGAGTTATATAATTTGAAATTGGCATGGAGAAGTATTAAACAAGCCTACGACGTCAAGGGGAACATATTATGTAAATGAATTGATGAGTGATCCTTTAGAAGACATGGTACATGATGTTGGTGAAGAAAATTTTGGAAGGGCTCCTTTATATGATTCTCTTAAGTTTGATTCAGAGGAAAAGTTGTACCCTAGATGCGTTAACTTTACACGACTGTTGGCAATTTTGAAAATTTTCAATTTAAAAGAAAGTAATGGATGGACTGATAAAAGTTTCACAAAATTGTTGAAGTTGATGAAGGAGATGCTTCTAAAAAATATCATGTACCCTAACCGTAATTACGAAGCGAAGAAAATTCTATGTCTAATAGGTTTGGAATACCAAAAGATGCATGCATGCCCCCAATGATTTTGTATAGTACAAAGGCGAGTTTACTTCACTGAAGGCGAGTCCAACATGTGATTTATTGCGGTTTGAAAAGAAAATTGATGGAAATAGTGGTGATGATGACAAAGATGGTCCACCTGCTAAGTTTGTGTGGTACTTGGCTACAATACCTAGGTTGAAACGATTGTTTGCCATTAAAGAAGATGCGAAGAACCTAAAATGGCACGTGGAAGAAAGTGTGATAATATTCTTCGACACCCAGTTGATTCTCCACAATGGAAGAAGATTGATGAAACATGTCCAAAATTTGGTGTAGAACAAAGAAACTTAAGACTTGTACTTGCTACAGATGGTATGAATCTTTATGGGAACTTAAGTAGCAAACATAGTTCAAGGCTAGTTTTGTTGATGATTTGCAATCTCTCTCCTTTCTTGTGCAAGAAGACAAAATATATGACGTTGTTTATGATGATATTGGGTCCTAGGCAACTTGGAAATGACATTGATGTGTACCTGAAGTCGTTGATTGATTATTTGAAACTATTGTTGGAAGAAGGCGTTGATGTGTTGGACTCATATTGTCAAGAAATTTTTCGCTTACATGCGATGAATTTTTTTCACAAGAAATGATTTCCCAACATATGGAAATTTGAGTGGTTACAATGTTAAAAGGTCGTTGCATGTACCATTTGTGAATAAAACGCAAATTATATTCAATTGAATCATGGTCAAAAAATTGTGTATACAAGACATAAAAAATTCCTTCCTTGAAATCATTCTTACCGTAGAATGAAAAAAAAAATTAATAGAAGTCCAAAGGATGAAGTTATGTCAAGACCTTGCAATGGTGAAGAAGTATAAAAATAGGTGAAAAACATTGACGTTGTGTTCAGAAAACGTCAAAAGAAGAAGACCACTGAGAAAAACATTTGGAAGAAATGATCAGTATTCTTTAATCTTCCATATTGGTGTAAACTTGGTGTACGACATTGTATAAACATGATGCACGTTGAAAAAAAATGTATGTGATACTAACATCAAAACTTTAGTAAATATAAAAGGAAAGATAAAAGATGGAGTAAAATCACGACAAGATTTAGCTGACATGGGCATCCGTTCTAAGTTACATTTACAATCAATTGGAAGACACACTTACCTGCCCTAACTTGTCAGACCATTTCAAAAATGAAAAGCAAATTTTTTGTTAGTGTTTAAGTAGTTTTAAGGTTCCACAAGGTTACTCTTCAAATATTAGTAGTCTTGTTTCTATGCAAGATTCAAATTTAGTAGGTTTAAAGTCCCACGATTGTCATGTGCTGATGGAACAACTTTTACCAGTAGTTATTCGACTCATCTTACCTTCTTTTGCTAGAGGTATTTTAACATGTTTCAATATGTTCTTTAATGCCATATGGAAGAAAGTTATTGACCTTAGAATGTTATATGATTTGGAAAATGAGACCATCAGACTATTGTGTCAATTGAAAATGTATTTTCCACCCTCATTTTTCAATATCATGGTTCATTTGATAGTTCATCCTGTGAGGGAAATTCAATTATATAGGTCAGTTTTCTTGAGATGGAGGTACCAAGTTAAGAGATACATGAAGATCATAAAGTGATATGTCAAGAATCAATATAGATTACAATCTTCAATTATATAGCAATACATTGCAGAAGAAGCCACTAAATTCTTCTCAAGTTATATGCCAAGTTATAAACTAGTAGGAGTTTCTAAGAGTAGACATGAAGGTAAATATGAATGTAAGGGTACTTAAGGAGTGAAGATTGAAAGTGTTAATAGAAAAGAAGTTGATCAAGCTAATTTGTATGTCTTAAACAACACTATTGAAGTGATTCCTTATATTTCACAACACCCACGAATGAGTGAAAAAGAGACACTTAATGAACATAACAAAATTTTCTTACCATGGTTTAAAAAAAGGTTTACGTGATTCCAAATGTTTATGAAACTCTAATGAGGCTAGCTCGTGGGCCTAACACTAATGTGATCACATAGGAAATCTACTAGATAAATAATTACTATTTCTATTTAAAGATGGAAGATGACAAAAGTAGAGTTCAAAATAGTGGGGTTATACTTCAAGCTGAGGCTGTACATTTTGCCAGTTCTAAGGACAAAAATATAATTATGACATGTGTGAGTTATTTTAGAATAATACAAGAAATATAGGAAGTTGACTATATGCAAGTTTTAGAGTGTTAATTTTCAAGTGTAAATGTGTTGATAACAATTCCGTTGTGGGTACAAATGACCTCGACTTCACTTTGGTAGATATTAACAAGATGAGTTATATAGCTGAACCATTTACTATGGCTAGTCAAGTAGGACACATATTCTATGTCACTGATCTAGCCAATCAGAAATGGCCAGTCGTATATGAAGGAAGAAGCATGCACAAAAATCATGATGAAGACTCTCTAAATACATTAGAGATAACTTCTTTCTCATCAAGAACCATTCAAGACAAGGTCGATGGCATAACTGATGATATCCATGCCATTCAAAGTGAACACAATAAAGACATTTGGGAGAAATAAATACCTTAATAGGTGTTTATTTATTAATATTGCCATATTTACAATTTTTTATTTTTCTTATTCTAACCTTATAGAGCTAATATGTTATGTTTTTCTTATCTACATTTACTAACGATGTGTTTTCAGGTATGACGAACTATGGATTGTAAAAGAGCAGACCTGGTTGATCCTCGATCAGGTACATCTAAAGGCCCATATGTAGAAAAATTTCGTAGTTATTTGGAAATGTTGGCCGAAACACATGTCTCTATTGTGATTGCATCTTCGGATGTCCTCCCAAAGATAGAGAAGAGCCTCCTATAATAAGATATTCTAGTAACTTTACTTAAAACAAATATAGTGTTTAATATGTTTACTTAAAACAAAGATAGAAAGGAGCCTCCAAATTTTGGCATTCTTAGCATTGAGCAAATTAGGAAGAATATGTTATCTCACATAGTCATCAGATGGAGGGATTCAATACAAGACTCACACGTCTTTATGTGTTCGGAGAGAAGCAATATCACATTCCTTGTAGTAAGTACAAAATAACCGAGGAGGAGTGGATGTAGTGTTGTGCATCTAGAGAGTCTAGGGACTAGTATGTTTGTTTCTTAATTTTTTATATAGTCATACAATTCATACATTTATTAATTTATGTTATGTGTGACAAGAAAAAAGGATAGTGATAATGTCCATTTTTACCTATTTTTGTGCATCTATTCTCATGAATAAATCAACTTTTTCCTAGATTTTATCTTGTTTTAACCTCAAGTTAAAATTAGGGGTGGCAATGCGGGCCGACCCGCATAAGGCCCGCACAACGCGGGCTGGCCCGCCCCGCTCCACATACTTTATGCGGGATGAAAACACTGGCCCGCCCTGCATACTTCTTCGCCCGCGGGCTCGCAGGCCGGCCTGCTTTTTTTTTAACTTTTTTTAATTGTTTTTTAATTTTTATGATAAAACTTTCAATGTTTAAAAATTGGGAAACTTTAAGAAGTTCACAAAATTAAGTAAAGACTTTGGGGAATTAGATGATAAATTGATAATTCAACATTTTCATCATATTCATACTATGACATACACAATGTATTCTTTAAAATTTAGCAAATTAAAAATTACATAATACTTGTCTTTTCCACTTATAAAAGAATTTGAAACGTTAATGCAAGAGTCCATAAAAGAAGTAATTAATATACACAAGTGCAAGTTTTTTTTTTTAAATTTTACGCGGGCTTGCGGGTCGGCCCGTGCGGGCCTATGCGGGCCTGCGGGCTCACTATCCTGGCCTGCCCCGCATTTTTTCTACGGGCCAGGCCCTAATTGCCATCCCTATTTAAAATGTGTTTTGTATTGTTTTGTATTTTAGTTGTTTTATGCCTTTTTTACTTCTAATCTCTTTGTTTAAGTGCGTGGACTAAATGAATAGGGACAAATTCTAGTGGAGGAAAACAAGCAAGAACTCAAAGGATCATGTTTTGCACAAGAAAAGATCAATTTGAAGCAAATACCCACATCGACCGCCACTAGGATCACACCCAAAGCTTCAATTACAAAATATTGTAAAACTGATTAGGATAAAGCGCCAAATTTTTAGGGCTAAATGATGTAAAAGTGGCAATGAGCACCATTCAATTCGCAAAATATAGCGCTGAGCAATACTAAGATGGCGTTGAGCGATAAAGTCGTTGACATGTAAAGATTGGGTAGTTATTCATGTTTTCCTTGAGGTTTTGGGGCACTCTCTCCTTCAACACTTCATTATCCAAATGGAGCAACTAGGAGAGGACCTTGGAGGCTATTTGGAGTATTGGTAAGCAAATGTGAATAGGAAGTACAATTAGAGCATGGAACAACTGCCAAAAACCTTGGGAAAGGGATTGCTTCTACTCTTTGGTTCAAATTTCTTCCGTAACTCTTCAATTTTTTAAAACCCTAAGTTCTCCACCATGAAGAGCTAACCCTATTTGTTGATATTAGATGTAATGAATTGAGTTCTTGTGTAATTTGTGTTATTAATACATATGCTTTTACATTTCAATGTTAATATTTGATTTTCATGCTTAATGCTTACATGATTTGTGGTTCTTGAGGTGATGGAAAATGTCTTTTGAACATAGAATTGAAACTGAATACCTAATGAAGCTTGTATTTAGGGATAGAACATGATTCATTAGTAATCTTAAGTCTCTTGAACCTATTGCATGGCTGCTTGTTGAAGATTCAACGAATTGGAACTTGATGAGTTATTATAGGCTCAAAGTCACTAGGAATTGGATTTGAGTATTCTTGTGAGTTTATTTTGACATGAAATTGGAATTGAGATGTTTGTGAATGCATGAGAATGAAGTGAATGAAATCTAGTCTTGGCAATTGTAAAAACTCTGTGTTAAATTTCTGTTGAACACCAATTGTTTGATAAAATACCAAAACGAGTTTCTGAGTGTTTATGTGAAATTTGTTGTCTAATTGAGTTATGAATTGCGAGAGTTGTCATGTGTTGCATAAGTCCCTATGGAGAGAATGATGTTTATTACTTGCTACATGCGACCGATAGCAAGTTTTTGGTGTGTTGTCGGGAACTTGTGTTTCAACACAAGGCAATTTGAGCATTTTTTTTACCCTTTTAGACTTTGTTATGTGTTTTTTTTTGTTGTGCTTTCTTTTATGCAGTTTGTCTGCATATGTTTATGCTTTCCATTGGTTGGGTTTGTTCTTAATGCTTGTCTCTAGGTACGCCTTTGAGCTTGATCTTGTTCTTGGAAGGTCCTGAGGATGAGATTTCAACAGACAAACAAACCAAATATTACAAGTCACTAGGGATGAGAATGTGTGCTTAGCCCCCACTATTCTACTTCTTAATGCAAGCTTTGATCCACGCCTATGCCAAGGGATGGGGTAAGAAGTGTCAGGTTTAGAAAGACACAATAAGAGGAATATGCATGCTTTTACCTTAGAGAACAGGGAAAATAGTATTCATCATGTTATGAGAGTATTGAGTGATCTTGTAACAAGAGGGATCTTAGTAAGGTTATTTAGGAAGTCTATTCTAATCATTCTAAATATTGGAACTTTTGTTTCGTTGATGTACTTATGTTTTGTAAATTGTTTCTTTGTTTCTTTTTTTTTTTCACTTTTCTCTTTGTTGTTTTTATCATAATGTTTTTCAATTTTTAGGTCTCAAATATTAGTTTCTTAATAAAATTAGGCTAACGTGTTTGTTCAAGTTTTTTGGTGATCTTATGAGTGATAGGTATGAGTGTTGATTTTCATGCTTAACGCTTGCTTCCCTTTGGCCATCCTTGTATGATTTGTGGTTCTTGAGGTGTTGAAAAATGTCTTTTGAAACTAGAACTAAAATTGAATACCTGATGGAACTTGTATCTATGGATAGAACATGATTAATTAGTAATCTTAAGACTATTGAATTTAATGCATGGTTTCTTATTGAGGATTCAAGGAATTGGAACTTAATGAGTTATCACAAGCTCAAAGTCTCTAGGAATAGGATTTAAGTGTTCTTATGAGTTTTATTTGACATGAAATTGGGATTGAGATGTTTGTGAATGCATAACAATAAAGTGAACGAAATCTAGTCTTGAAAGTTGTAAATACATTATGTTAAATTTATATTGCACACCAAATGTTTGATAAAATACCAAATTCTTAGTGTTTTTGTGAACTTTGATGTCTAATTAAGATTTGAATTGTAAGAGTTGTTATGTGTTGCATAAGTCCCTATGTAGAGAACGATATTTATTACTTGCTACGTCCGACCGTGCACTTGCATTTTCCAATAACAGATAACAACTCAACAAAGACAAAAGCTTAACAATGCACCACATATACTTTCGTGAGGTGGCTATTGATAAAGATTTATTAACAATTAACTCCAACAAGTGCACTAGGGTGTTGAAGTACAATTCAAATGTGGTATCCACAAGGATTTGTTAAAGTTTACCAATATTTATACTACAAAAATACTATTATTGATTGATGTTTCAATTAAGAAAAACTAGTAAATGTGATAAAATTTAGTGACAAAGTTGAATGTTTTTGTCCTTCCCCAAATTATTTTTTAATTTCTCCTCTTTCACCTAAAGTGTATCAAGAATCATTTCTCTGGAAGTACTCTTTTGGGTAGATATAAATGCATCCCTGTAGTCTAGAACCAAGGGAAATTTAGACCCAAGGTGATTCCTCTACTCTTGGTAGAATAAATCCCTACTTTAGTGCTCAAGAATTTTTTTCCAGCATCCCCTTTAGCTACTAAATAAGCACTAGTATGGGTATATTGTTTGGACCACAATTCAAACTAGTTTCCCAACACAATTTGAACCATTTAAAATAACAACAAGAAATAAAACAATTCACAATCTAATGAATCAAACAACAATAGATGCATCAACAAATAAATTGCAACAAAAAAGGAGAAGTTCAATTACATCCAACTTTGCTTTGGAATTTAGCCACAATCTGAATTCACCCATTAATACACACGAATTCACCCAATCCTCCCTTTGTCTCTCCATAAACAATATTTCTAAAGAATTCACAATTGGAGGACGCTTATTCCATCCAGATATAGTGATCCGACCAGAAGAGAGGATATTGTTTTATAAGCTGAAATGGGCGATGCTTAGCTAAGTTTTCTAGGTTCAACCATAATAAGTCCCCTAACCTAGTACCTGCACCTCCTAGGTAAGAGATGTGGAAGGTTGTTTGGACTAAGTATGATGGGCACATGACATCACAATCAAGTCAAATGATATATGAAAAAATAGTAACTACAAACCCTAATCCCAAAATAGTTCATATGAAGTGCTTTATGATTAAACTTGACTATGGGGTGCATGATGAGTTAGTTGATCAAGAGACTCAATGTTTGTTTGTTGGATATGGTTAGGACGATATACTCACAAAAACCATTGGAAAACCAAAGCACCCAAGTTGCGAGCGTGGCTGTCGCAACCGAGATCGCGGCGAGACGGAAAAAATAATTTTAAAAGGTACAAAGGAGTCGCCACCATAGTTTATTATGGAAAACTATAGAAAAACCTTAAAAAGAATGGTCTTCGAAACCAAATTTGGATTCGGGAGTCGGTTATGTGTGGGGAAGGTATTAGCACCCCACACAATGCCCGTCTTAAGACGGTTCCCTCTTTAATTAAGTGTGCAAGGTAGAATGTTGATGTTTAGAATATTTATTATGCCCCAAAAAATCAAACAAAATAAAAAACACATACAAAAATATTAAAGATTAAAACAAAATTTATTTTTTTTTATTTTTTGGCCCGACGAGGATTGTACCTCACTCCTACGTATTTCCATTTTGGAAAATCAGGGATAACATTGTTCTTTATTAAAACATTTGTTGTTTGATATTATTATTTTGTTTTTTAATTTTTTAGACTTTAATATATATTTTTTTGTAATAACATAAAGAGAACCTGAGATTCTACTAGATAAAAGATTTAGTTATCAAGCAAATCCGAGATGTGACATGATATTTAAAATGATTTTATAATTTTTTATTTTTTTATTATTATTAATTAAAAAAAAATTAAAAGCCTACGCAATGGTGTTTTCATTATCAAGCAAGTCCAAGACTTGACATGATATTCAAAACTTATATAAAAGAAATAATATAATTTTTATTTTTTTAAAATTATTATTAGTATTTTTTAGAGAATTAAAGTCTACGAAAAAAAACACATTTTTAATTACCAAGATAAAAATAAAGGGAAAGAGAAAAGTTGAGCACATCTATGACAAATCCAAAATTATCTAACATGAGAACCACAAACACACTTAATCATACAACAATTCAAACGATCATATATTTGATGTTATACGAGAGTAATGAAAAGCATTAGGTACAAAGAGCATTTACCTTAAGGTGACTCCCTTTTGTGCGTGCTCTGGTAATAAAGAAGGAGAGGGGTTTTTCTAATTTTTTTTTCTGTGTTTTGCATTGAAGAAATTTTGCGCTTATATAGGGTCCTTGGGGTACCATTGAGGTCCTAGTCTTTAATTATAATAAAATATATGGGGAAGAAATTGATCTTATTAAATCGTTGCATAATATCCACGATATTGATTATAATTATTAACGAAATATTGTCCGTAATTACTAGAATCATATTTTCTGTCACATAAAGATCGATCGTGATCAAATCATAACATAATATTTATATAATTGATTCTAATTATTACCGGGAATATTTTCTTCTAAATATTAAAATCGTACCATTCTGTAAAAGCATTATTATCGGGAATATTTGCTTCTAATTAAAATAATACCTTCCTAGATTGACAACGCAAGAAGACACATAAGTGTAAATGCAAGATATTTATTCAAATTATTATAAAAAAATATTGCTCCTAATATTATACCCTTATCTCAAAACAGAAATTATGAAACGTCCTTTTTTGACAGTCATGTGGAGAGTGTAAATAGCAAACAGTAGGGTGAAAATATGTAAAACATTTGGGCTCATGAAAGGAGTGTGATAATTAAAAATAAATTAGATTCTCCTTCTCTTGGTTTTTTCTTTTCTCCTTTTTTTCTTTTTTCCCATGGTACAATTTAAAGTTAAAAAAACCTACCATCAATCAAAACATATTTATTTATTTATTATTATTATTATTATTATTATTATATTATATATTATTTTTATTATTATTTTTCTTTTATCAAACAAATACATTTACCCGGACGAAATTGGGTGTTGACAATTGCCCCTCTTTACTTAGATTTGACTAGATAATATGAAAGTGAAATTTTCATATTATCATAGTAAAAGATAAGTAAAGATAAAAACACTAATTTTGTTCGGGTTTCAAAAATGAAAAAAGAGAACTCAACCATGGCCAAAAGAAAACCTGCACTTGACCATTGCCTCGCAGAGGGCCGAGATACCAACAGAAAACCTGAACTCGACCATTGCCTCGTAGATGGCCGATATATCAAAAGAAAACATGGGCTCGACCATTGCCTCGCAGAGGGCCGAGATACCAAAAGAGAAATTGAACTCGACCATTGCCTAGCAGAGGGCCGAGATACCAAAAGAAAACCTAGGCTCGACCATTGCCTCGCAGAGGGTCGAGATACCAAAAGAAAACCTAGGCTCGACCATTGCCTCGCAGAGGGCCGAGATACCAAAAGAAAACCTGGGCTCGACCATTGCCTCGCAGAGGGTCGAGATACCAAAAGAAAACCTGGGCTCGACCATTGCTTCGTAGAGGGCCGAGATACCAAAAGAAAACCTGGGTTCGACCATTGCCTCGCAGAGGGCCGATATACCAAAAGAAAACCTAGGCTCGACCATTGCCTCGTAGAGGACTGAGATACCAAAAGAAAACTTGGGCTCGACCATTGCCTCGTAGAGGGCCAAGATACCAAAAGAAATCCTGGGTTTGACCATTGCCTCGCAGAGGGTCGATATACCAAAAGAAAACCTGGGCTCGACCATTGCTTCGCAGAGGGCCGATATTGAAATGAAAGTTTGTAACCATTCTGTGAAGAGGGTTCTAATATGTGAAAGTCGAATTGAATTTTATGAATGCATGAATGAATGAGAATCATATTTGTTCTTGACAAATCATGTGATAAGTGTATACTTGAATCTCTAGATGGACAAATAATATGAAACCCAAAATGTTGCCCCAGGTTATATACATGAAGCAAAATAGATGACTCAAATGAATTGGTTTGGGAAATAAAAATGTGTATAAAAATCGATGGCAATGTGTGAAAACTTTGACTAGCATAGAAATAATATGTAGAAACATTAGCAATGTGTGGAAACCTTGGCTGACTTAGAAACAAGGTGTAGAAACCTTGGTAAGGTGTAGAAACCTTGACTAATGTAGCTACAAGGTGTGGGAACCTTGGCAAGGTGTAGAAACCTTGACTAACACAGCTACAAGGTGTAGGAACCTTGGCAAGGTGTGGAAACCTTGACTTAGTTAGAAACAAGGTGTAGGAACCTTGGCAAGGTGTGAAAACCTTGACTCACATAGAAACAAGGTGTGGAATGGCAAGGTGTGGAAACCTTGACTCACTTAGAAACAAGGTGTAGAAACCTTGGCAAGATGTGAGAACCTTGACTCACATAGAAACAAGGTGTAGGAACTTTGGAAAGGTGTGGAAACCTTGACTTATATAGAAACAAGGTGTACGAACCTTGGCAAGGTGTGGAAACCTATACTCATATAGAAACAACGTGCGGGAACCTTGGCAAGGTGTGGAAACCTTGACTCGCATAGAAACAAGGTGTGGAAACCTTGGCAAGGTGTGGAAACCTTGACTGACACAAGAGAACCATGATGATTAAAATTAGGTATATTACTATTTTTTCATTTTTAGAAAGAAAGATTCAACAACCACTCATATGAATGAAGATGGTTTCGATTCGCAAGAGTGATAAGAATTTTTTCATTTCATGAAAAAGAACTATGATGCATGTACGTGATGCATGATGATTAAGACATGTTATGAAATTTTCTTTTTGAGCATTTAGATGATTTATGTATGCATGAATATGCTAATATGATATATGCATGAATATGTGGGCATGTGTGTGACTTTTTTCTTTTTGAACCAAATATATAGAACCTAATTTTTCTAACACATGTTTGGATATTTTTTGTTTGACAATTGATGTCATGTGTATGAATGCATGCAGATGCTAACACCTTGTATGAATTTTCTTTTTATGAATGCATGAGTATGTTGATGCTTATTATGACTTTTGTTTTAACATTTACATTATATGTGCATAAAAATGCTGACACATGCTATGTATGATTTTTTTTTAACATTGATTATGATGTGCGATAATGATGTTATGTTTATTTTGAGCATGCATGGTGAATGATAATGTTCACATGACTTGTGGATTTTCTTTTTGAACACTAACAATATTAGTTTATGATGCACATGTTATGATGTTTTTTTTTTTACATGAACAAAATTTGAAACTTTGATGTATGAATTGATGTATGAATGCATGATGAAAGTTCCTTTGTTTGTTTTTTTTTTTCACAAAAAGTGAATGATGTATGTATGATTAGATATGAATCTATGCATGAAGCATACCCTTGTGTATTTTTCACCTTTTACATTGTATCAAACTTATTTCAATTGATCCCCAATTTGTTGTTATTTTTAGATTTATGTTGTTTTGATTTTTTCCTTGAAAAATATTCTTTGATCTAATCAGTTTATTGAGAAACCCTTTTCTGTATCATTACTTTTTGAACACTATTTGAGTGACATACATGAAATTGCCAAATCTCTTGGAAGGGATTAGATAAGGTAATTGACTAAGGAGTTGCCCCAATTTGATAGTTAAGAGTTAACTTCAGGACATGAGGTGTGTTTGGGGTTGTCCCAGTTATTGATAAAAAAAAAAAGATGGAGACTTCAAAATTTGCCCCAATTTGAGGATATGGATTAGTCTTAGGGTGCAAAATGTGTTTGAGCTTGCACTAGTTGTTGATAGCATGAGAATGTTGAAAATAAAGGGAGACTTCATACTAGTTGCCCCAATGTAAGCCTGATAATCAAAGTCAATAATTGTCCAAATTCAAGATATCTGACTATAACGTAGGAACAACAAGTGAAACGTCTCCTCAATTAATTTCAAGGTGAGAATAATGAGTAATGGTAGGAGAAATGTAGATCAAAGTTTAGGCTCAAAGCAAGAAATATGATAGGAAACACATGAAGAATGAAAGAATGAAAGGGCATGACCTTGATTTAACTTGACTACTCGGGCTAATTTTGATCTCTATGGAAACATGTCAACCAAAAATAAATTGCCCCAGTGTTTGAAAGCAAATCTTTGAACACTTTTTCAATCTTTTTTTTTACAAACCTCTTAACATGACAAAATATTTTCCTCTAAATTTAAGTTCTGGAAAACCAACAACCAATAATTGATTTGTGTGGACTTTATTAGACTTGTATTGTGGCCAAGGCTAAGGGATATAAAAAAAATGGATAATGAAGGCTCAAAGTAAATGGTATAGAGGTTATTTAAAACAAGGGTCTTTATCTAAGGTTGCACCTAAAATTCATTTGACTACCTTTGTTCACCCCTTTTTTTCACTTTCCAACTCTTGTTTCTCTTTTCTTTTTTGCATAACCAATTTTTTTTGTCTTTCCAAACTTTTTTTATTTTTTTATCGGTGAATTACAAGTCAAATGAAATAGATTCAAACATCATGTTAACTTTAGTGGGAAGGTGACCCTTGTTCAGGGTAATTAAAAAGAAATTTTAATTTTTTTTATCGGCTCAAAATGGGTAACAAAGGAATATCATTTTTCTTGATAAAGAAATATGACCACACACAACTCATGATTGTTTTAATTTCAAAAGCTTTAATGCAAAAGGAAAAAAAGAATCAATCACATTAGAGGTTGCCCCTACTTTGCCCTTACTTTTTTTGTATTATTTTCTATTTTTTTGTTGTCTTACTTTTTGCCTAGACCGCCCTTTTGGGTTTTCAGTCTAGCGGACTTTTCTTCATTTTTTCCTTTTTTTTTGTGTTCAAAGACTTACTTCAATTTTAAATCATTTTAAGGCACATGCCCCTTTATTATTGGAAAAAGGTGATGGGAAATGGGATGGGAAATGAAGTGTATTTTAGCAATTCCATGTACACAAATTAGAGCAAAGTTTCAAAAGTGTGTCACTTCTCATAAAAGTTATCCATTTATTCAACAAACTGATTTGACTAAAGAATAATTTATTTTCTCTTTTTTTTCACTTTTCGCAGGATTCCATGAATTTAAAAAATTGGGAAACAATTAATTTTTAAAATTATTATAGTGCAACTTTTTTTCAAGATATGTTGATGCATGTTATGTGTTATGCAAAGTAACATGAAAATGCAAGATGCTACAAATTTGGAAACTACCTATACACATGCATGTGAGTGTATGTATGGTATGTACTATGCAAGGTGGCATGAAAAAACAATGGGATGAATATTATGCATTATACATTGTGACATGAATCCAAAGTGAATCTATGCTACGTGTCAAGTGAATGTAAAAATGTTAAAATCGTACCATTCTGTAAAAGCATTATTATCGGGAATATTTGCTTCTAATTAAAATAATACCTTCCTAGATTGACAATGCAAAAAGACACATAAGTGTAAATGCAAAATATTTATTCAAATTATTATAAAAAAAATATTGCTCCTAATATTATACCCTTATCTCAAAACAGAAATTATGAAACGTCCTTTTTTGACATGTCATGTGGAGAGTGTAAATAGCAAACAGTGGGGTGAAAATATGTAAAACATTTGGGCTCATGAGAGGAGTGTGATAATTAAAAATAAATTAGATTTTCCTGCTCTTGGTTTTTTCTTTTTTCCTTTTTTTCTTTTTTCCCATGGTAGAATTAAAGTTGAAAAAACCTACTATTAATCAAAACATTTTATTTATTTATTTATTTATTTATTATTATTATTATATTATATATTATTATTATTATTATTATTATTTTTACCAAATAAATGCATTTACCTGGACAAAATTGGGTGTTGACAGTGGCATTGGAGGTGCAATTAGTCTTCAAGATTACTTTTATCCTCCATAAGGAACTAAAAATCCTTGAGTTAGGAGGCCTTGAGGAAGATGGAGCTCCAAATGAATGAAAAAATCAATTAACACATGGTAGTTATGGAGAAATGCTTCATGGAAAGTTCAACAACAACAACAAATATAAAGAGCACTTGAACAAAAGCTTCAGTTTATGTAGCAACAAATAATGGAGTTACCCACTTAAGCTCCAACAGGACGTCGTGTGAGCATAGAAGGTTCATGCTCTACTCCATATCATACTAACTACACAAATCAATATGAGTTATTGGTTGTTGGAGATCCTACGTGCGTAGTGGCTGTAGGACGACAGGTTGAAAGAGGCCAAACTATCCATGGTGCTTCTCTACTAGCCCAAAACTCGCATGTGACGATTGATGAAGTTCGAGATCCCCATGCTCGAGTGCTTGTTCCAACTTCAGAAATCCAATTCATGGGTGAGGCCTTAGACACATTTATTTTTTGGCCTCAAACATTGATCATGCCATACTTTGACCCACCACATGTACTATAATTTTATTCTTAGTATTTTTGTCTTACAGTTTACAAATAAATGATTCATACCTTTGAAAATCTTCATTTCAGTTCTCTCGTCCTAAAAGGCAGGTCATCTATGAACCTGTTATTCATGAAGATGATGACATGGTAGAAGCAAAAGGTGATCCTTTAGGAAAGCTCATGACGAAATTAAACAAGTTGAATAGTAAACCGCTAGTGTTATAGTGGAATTAGGAGTATTTGGCCTCCAATGTCACGTCCCATTGTACATTAATCTAAATGATGCACTAGAGATCATTGGGGGAGATAGTATGATAGAGGACTATCTCCTGAACATATATAAGAAGAACTTGAGGAAGAACATTTGCAATTTAAAGGATCTATGACAAGATCAAAGATTAAAACACGTCTCCTTGAATCTTTAAATGTTCCATGAACAAGGGAAGTTAAAAAACATGAAGATCATGAACATAATTGAAGAATAACTTAGGAAATTAAATAAATTATGATTTTATTTTTATTTTATAGAATTTTAAATCCGTTGGGTGAATGAATCTCGCTAGATGAGCAAGTTTGTGTTTGTTGGACGAGCGAGCCTCACTAGGCGAAAGTTAGCATTTGTAATTTTTTAGGGCTTTGGGATTTCTCTTAGGGTTTCTAGGTTTTTCTTAAACTTTCATGCCTATATAAAGAGATACCAAAAGCTGATGTAAATACTTTTTAGTCACATAATATGCATTTACATTCTTTAAGAGATTATTCTCTTAGTTCTTTGATTAGAACTCTAATTCTTATCAAAGATTAACTTTTTTGTGGTAAATCTTCACTTGACTTATAAATCTACTAGATTGTGGCGTCCTCCATCCTTGTCTTATTCCACGTTCTTCTCTCTTCTAGATTGTGACGTCCCCCATACATGTCTTATAACACGTTCTTCTCTAATTTCTTTTTGTACCTCTTGGAAATGATTGTATCACAGGATGTTAAATATTTCAATGATACAATTTTTGTGTTCTTCTCTAATTTCTTTTTGTACCTCTTGGAAATGATTGTATCACAGGATGTTAAATATTTCAATGATACAATTTTTGTGCACAAATACCACATTTCTCAAAGAACTTTTCAATTGGACTAGGTTGTTATTCACTTTCATCATATCATCCATAATACTTACCACTTTTATTTGACCAGACAATTTTCACCTTTTGTCTAATTGTCTTTCTACTTCATTTATATAAACTTCCAAGGTGTTAAATGCTTGAGATTTCTTATGCGGAAAATAGACAATACCCATAACGTGAAAAATCATCAATAAGTTGAGTACTTCTTGTGGTTTGTTTCTTTGTGTATTTTATTTTTTTGCTTTTAATACAATTTAGGTTAAATTATTCATCTGGTCCCAATTTTCGTAAGTAAATTTGAATTTGGTCCCTTAATTTTTAAAAGTGTTATCTAGGTCCCTAATTTTGATTTTTTGTATCAATGAAGCCCCTTCCATTAAAATGGCAGAAACGAAATTAAGAACACAGTGACGTGGAGATATGAAACTAAACTGAACAGTGAAATAGCACATGGCACACTAATGTGGTCACTGAGGTGCATGCTCCAGCCCCTACAATAACTTTCTTTATGCATGACATCGTTGGTGGATCAGCCCCTTCAGAAAGAATCGTTGTTGGCACCATTGTAGACACTCAAACAGCTAAACTTCCCTTCTCGAAACCCAACAACAGGATCTTCCCCTTTAAAGGTGCCATACCATTAGTTGATACAAACACTGTCACTAATCCTACACACTCAAGCACCACCATGCTCATAAAAAACATTGACAAAAACAAGGTTGTTATCGATAGGAATCCACTAGGAGCATCACTAGATAAGTTTTTGTTCGGAAGAATAACAGTTATTGACGATGAAATTACGTAGGGGCACGAGTTTGGGTCAGAGGTTATTGGTAAAGCACAGGGATTTCATTTGACTAGCTCATTGGATGGAAGTAGCCAAACCATGGCATTTACGGTTGTGTTTGGTGGTGAAGGTGATGATGAGGAGGATGCTGTTAGTTTCTCTTCGTCAATCTCATTATCAGTAAACCATTTGAAATAATTGCACCCACCACATTGATCACTTCCACTTTGTTCCAAAATAACAAATTATGTTAGCTTCAATATTTGAACAATGCAGAATGTTTTGGAAAAAAATAAAGAAACATAATACCATCAACTTCTTCATACCAAAGTTTCCATGTAACTCACCTTATACTTAGGGCAGCCCTAAAATGTTTTGCCCTTGTTCTTCAATGTTCTCACAGTTCTTAAAGTTGTTTTCTCTCCACAATAGCACATCACTCTTACACCCATATCTATAGAGCCACTTCCACCATAGAACGATGCACTTAGGTTTTGATTTCCCCAACATTGCAGGATGAACATTGCCCAGACGATATTTCTACCCCCACGCAGAATGATGAACAATGGGGTATTTATGGATGATTCATTAATCATTTATATTGAAAATTTTTAACTGTTTTCAAATGAATTTAAATATAAATGACACGTTTCAGTCTCATATTTCCACATCATTGTGTTCTTAACGTCGTTTCTGCTATTTTAACGGAAGGGGCTTCATTGATACAAAATATCAAAATTAGGGACCTAGGTAATACTTTTAAAAATTAAGGGACCAAATTCAAATTTACTTACAAAAGTTGGGACCAAATGAATAATTTAACCTACAATTTACATATACATAGCCAAATAACTTATTTTAATTCTCTATATCTTATGCTCAAAACTCAATAATATCTTTACTCACTTAATAAGTCATTTATACAAAGAAAGTCTCACAACTCTCAACAAAATAACTTACTTTGACTTGTACAAAGCCTTATTATCTTTTTGATTGAATGACAATACGTGTTTATCACCACCAAATTAATAATTGTGGAGACTAAACATTATATCTAAAAACTATTTAAGAACTTGAAGAAATTGATAAAATCATTTTAAATGACATAATTGGCCATCACTACATTTTTATATTTGAAAATCATTTAAATGTGATACAAAAACATGAATAATGGAAAGGAAATATTAAAATTACATATAATTATAAAATTTCATATTTAAAAAAAATATATATTAAATTATGAAATTATACAAAATTATTCAATTCTATATAAAATTGTATAAAATTATAAAATTATATTTCATTAAACATTATATAAAATATATAAATTATAGTTTGTTTATGGTCTATCAATGACATCATATGTTTGTTTTCATATTGTTCATGCAGAAACAATAAAAGAGTATCAGGGAGCACAAACCATATCTTACCCCAATCGTAGACTTCTCGGACTAGTTACTCCTTGGTTTAGGTATGTCCTCTTTTAGTGTTGGCGGATTGGACCCTTAGGGGGTTACCTGCGGAAAGGACTCCAACGATGAAGTCAACAAAGGCTCTCCAAAGTCAAATCACATATCAGTGAATTAATGAAAGCGTACCTCTAATTGGTTGGGGTCCACTTGTATTTATAGAGATATTAACTATGTCTTTCCCCCCTTTATAGGCTGGGTCCCTCTTTATTACGTTGGGCTAATGTTCAGGCTTTGACTAGGCTTAGGCTACGCCCAAGTTCCATGTTTGTGATCTGACATTAGAAACCCCACTATGATTTCCTAAGTTTGGAGTTGACGGCTTTTACTTGTGTGTTATTCTTTGGGGTAGACGGCGTTAGCCGTTATGTATGTGTCGTTATTTTGTGCAGTTAACTAACCATCTATTCTCTTTATGATAGGACTAGTCGTAGGCGGTTCGATCCAGGTAGTCCTCCATATCGATCTTGACTGCCTAAGTATAGTACACATATTAAGCAATCTTCAAGATAAAAGCTAAAATAGTCCTTTCACTGAACTAAGAAATGATGCTCATGTTTTTTTATAATATTTAGATAAAGAAAAGCAATCAATCTACTAAAAACAAATTCAGGATTTAGAATGAAAATATTTATATGTATTTCAACTCCACAAACAATATCTTAAAAGAAATCCAGAAAGTCAATAACAACGATGACACTAATAATATGCAAGCAAAAATGTAAAACTACAATGATCTCAAATCTATAACATAATGTGTCACCTATCTCCACCAGTTTTGTATAAGTAATTTTGCACTCAAGATTAATTATCCTAAGAGTATATGTAAAAATGCAAGTAAAAATTTTGCACTCAAGATTAATTATCCTAAGAGTATATGTAAATATGCAAGTAAAAATGCCTTCATGCAGGATCGAACTACAGACCTTCAGTTTACAAGACTGATGCTCTACCACTGAGCTATAAAGGCTTAATAGTTCTTTTTATCCAAATTACATTATTTATTGTTAAATTATGTCATTGGTTTTTCCAATTGCACGAGCTTTTGTGGGAAGAGTTGCCATAAATTTGAAGATTTATAAGGGATATATTGTAATAAATTAGGCCACATAAATTATATTGAAAAAAAGAAGATTTTTTTTTGGAAAGAAGTGTAGAAGGTTCTCATGATAAATATAACATTTTTATATGGATGAATTCACACAACAACAAAAGTTATATTTAATAGAGGTTATTTATCGAAAGTTAGTATAATCTTTGAAATGGATTTAAGTAACATGGTTTTCAAAATCCTTGTTAAGTGTTAAAGGTTTATTTGTAAACTCCAATAAATGTATATAATTAAACAATATTTAAATATTTTTATAATTAAATAATTAAAAGAAAAAATTATTATAATTTTTTGCCTCTCTTTTTCTCTTCCCTCCCTCTCTTCTTTTGATCCTCTTAGGCTTAGGTTTACCTCTCACGGGATTGTGATATAGGAAAATTAATAAGGAAACTACATATTAATAAGGAAGTTGCATCACAATCAATTTAATTCTGATTGATAATCCAAATTTTTTATTATTTCATTAGCATTTTTATTTATGACATTGTATTTCTATATTTCCATAAATAAGCCAAATCTAAGTAGAGTAGAGGCACGAATGAAATAGTTGGCAGATAAAAACTGAAGTGATAGATCCTATGAGGTTGGTGCTCTTGTGTATGTCAAGCTCTATCCCTACAAATAAATTTCAGTAGCATTTCGAGCTAATATCAAGTTAGCACCTAAGTACTTTGGATCGTTTCTTATCACCGATAAGATTGGAGCGGTAGCTTATAAGCTACAACTACCACAAGGGTATAAAATTCATGATGTCTTTCATGTATCACAACTTAAAAGGCATATTGGTGTGAGGCAATAATAGCAAGTTCTCTTCCAACTAATTCAAATGGTGCTATGAGGGGCAAAGAACCAGAGATAATCTTAGATACAACAACTATCAAGTGAGGCAACAAAGTTGTCACCAAGGCGCTAGTCAAGTGGAAACATTAATTACTAGGAGATGCCACGTGGGACTTCTTCTATAATCTGAAGAAAAAGTATCCAGGTCTTAATCCTTGAGGGCAATGATTTTTTGAAGGCCAAAGAATTGATAAAGGAAGATTAATAAGGAAATTGCATACTAATAAGGAAGCTGCATCACAACCAATCAATTTAATTCTGATTGATAATAAAAATTAACACTAATGCAAGAAAGGGATTGGTCGCAATTATTTTTGACATTTTGTCTCAGTTCCAAAACCGATGCATATATGACCGAAGCCAAAAAAGGTTAGTATTTGGCCTCGGGTGTGTGAACCGAAGCAGAAATACAACCCGTAGATTTCAAACCCTAGCGACCATCTTCTTCACGCTACTGCCACATGCAGACTTGTCGACTACCGCAACCTTGCTGGAGCACCGCAAACACGAACAACGCACAATACCTTCTTCCTTGCGAAATGTGCAGAGCTTCGCACCACCATGGCAGCGCCACTACATCGTGAGCTCACATCCTAATATTGCATTTCGATTGTAGTTCATCCTCACACCAGTCCATTCAACCACCATGGAATCAACCAACTTGTAGTAGAACAAGATCGACAATAGACCTCAATTGTAGACGTGAACGTCGCGACACACCACCTTTACAACACGAGCAGATCGAAAATCGTCGTCGTAAGAACAAATGTGCCAACGCTTGCACCGCGAGAACGAACGTCAGAAAACGCGAATCTACAATAGGAATGTGCGATGGAGATGTTGTGGTGGTTCTGAATCGTGCAATAGAGGTTCGTTTTGGGACGAAGAGGAATAGTGTTACAATTCACGATTTGGAGACCTAAATAAGATATATGGCCTCTGTTCAATTAATAACCGAGGCCTAAAGTGGATATTGCCTCGGTCCTGTTCCACTCGAGGCCAAAAACTTTGTTGCCAATGACATTTTTGAAATTTTGAGGTACTCTGATGCCTTATAGGCTTCGGTCTCCTTGTGATCGAAATAGAAAACTTTTTACTGCTTCGATTGTGAAGTGAACTGAGACAAAAAAAATTGAAATAATTACAAAAATGTCACTGCATTCTTATAGACTTCGATTTCGCGGTAACCGAAGTCTATAAGTCAATATAAAATCATAAAATTGCACTAGTGTAATTTTGATTATTCCATTAACATTTTTATTCATGTCATTGTATTTTTATACTTCCATAAATAAGTCAACTATATACAGAGTATAGCCACGTCAATCTTGAATAATAATATTGTAATACTTCTTCGATTCAAAATATTCTACGGATTCTATTCATCGAGTGGAATCCCATAGTTTTGTAGTTCTTCAAAAAGTTTTATTCCTAGTTATACCTACATTATATTTTGAAGTTCAACTAGAAGTTCAATTCGCAAATCGCAAATCAACCTCCATGGTCACATTGCATTGCACTGAAGTTGCACCGCATCGCTGAACCTCCGCTGCACCTGCGTTGCATCGTTAAACCCAATAACTACGGAGCCAAACTGAAAGGTTAGGTTTTCTTTTCCATTTCATTTTCATGAATTGTCTAGATTGGTTATTCTCTTTTTAAATTTGTTGAGTTAGGGATTGTATTGTACAGTTTTATTTCTCACTGAAAATACGTAATGAGTTTTTGATTTCGCATCAATATTATCCAGTTTTTTTGGAATTGTCTATTGTTGCGTTTTCCTGTGTTTTGGAGGTAAGATTGATACCAGTGGCTTCATTTTTGAGGGAGGGCTTGTGTCCTTCTTCTGATTATCACAGAATACCAGTGGTCTTTTTTGGAGCTTCCTCTTGTTCGTTTTGTTAAGTAGCTGGTTTTTTATGTGGTTCTTCTGAATTATTTCATTTGGAGAGAAGCTAGTGGACATGAGTTTCAAACTTTTTTTAATAGATTTGAGGAAATTCATGATGCATCTTTTTGCCCAGCATTCTAATGTAATTTTTCAGTTTCCTTCTTTTTTTTGTTTTAATTTATATTTGTTTCAAGGTATTTTCGCTCTTTTGTCTGTTGCCAATTACAACTTTCTTCTACTTGTACAACCCTGTTTTTTAACAATTGGATGTTTTAATAATGGAAAAATAGATTATTGGAAAAGTAAACCATCCTCTGCGAATAACAGGACTAGGAGATTCAAAGGTTGATCTGGGATCACTGATACTCTGTAGATGTTTATTCATCGAGTGAGAAAAACATGTTATCCTAAAGTAAGCTTGTATACTCGATTTTTCTGGTTAAGTTTCTTGTTTTTTGGACATTATTTTGTTTCTTAACTTCATCTCTATATCTTTTAGTTTTCTTCATTAATTTAAATAATTTTACAACTTCAAAACTTAGATCCTTAGTGCAACGTGTCATTTGTTGCAGCTTCTGCAGTTCCAGATATATTCAAGGTACATATACTAAATATTTTCGTTATCAATTTGTTCTCTCTTTTCTAGGTTGGAAGACTTTAGGTCTACATTTGTGTTCTTTTTATATGAAAATTTCTGAAGTTTCCATTTTTGGCTGCTTTCCTGAAAGATCGTTACTGCTGCAAGATCCCTAGTTATTCAAAGCTATTGCCATTTCAGCGAGAAGGTGTTCGGTATGTAGTAACTTACTCAATTTTTTCTTTCTCACTATTTTCATTGTTAGTGACATACATGCTAGATGACTGAATAGTCTCAATAAAATACGTGCATAGAAATCAATTTTCTGTTGCTTCAGTGACTCAATATGACTGTAGCAGGTTCAGCGAAAAATGTCTATGTGACATAGAGAAGAAGTATAATTTGGTTTTAGAAATTATTCTTTTATAAAATTTTCTAGAACGGGTGGCAACTTGCATATGTTCTGCAAAGCCTGGCTTATCATGTGGGGGACTGTAATAACAATTAGTACTACAAACGATTTTAATCATTTAAAAACGATGTAATGAAAGAAAAGAAAAATGTGTGATTTGAAATGCTTAGACACCCGAAAGTTATAATTTTGATGGGGGGTTTGAGAGGCAAATTTCATAAGGAGATCTTTTAGAAGATCATAATGGGCATTTGAAATAGGAGACATAATCCACTTGCCTCTGCATTATCTTAAAAACCAGCATTTCCACATCTAATCCTTCAACAGACAACTAATTGACAAGAAAGAGCAGTTGTTAGAATTCATAATTTCATGATACTTAACCATGTTTGCTTGGTATTATTTGAACTAACTTGTTAATGGGAGATATTAAATTAATATACATGAAACTGTAGAAATAGTTGTAACCACTTGTGGAAGTTTATTGTTGTAGTGTAGTGTGGGTCCAGAGTATGTACTCTGACTTGGGAGGGAGGACCTTCTCCTGAGCGTCTTCTGTAACACTCCATGTAATTAAGTACGCGAAATTAAAGGAAGCGTTACAAGAAAGATAACATAAAAATGCAGTCTGAGAGTTTTAAACTCGACTCCATACAATCCATGACACACCACGATGCCCAAAAGGAAACTAGATGAAGAGTTAACCAAAGTACATAAATCTAAGGACGAATAATTTCGTGGGTCGTAGCCCTAGATAAACTCATACGGAAATATAAACTAGTCCACGCGGACTATGCAGCGAAATCTCCACCCCCTGTTGCCTACGGGTGTTCCTCGCATCTGCTCACACCAACGAGTTGATGATCATCGCAAAAGAGAGTACCACACAGCAGATCACACAACAAAGAAAGTAGGGTAAGCTAGAGCACAAAAGATTTCATCCATCAAATCAGATATAATTCCACAATACCATACATTCAAATCAACCAAGCATGTTATGACTGTTCAGGCAATACACTACGACACGACTCGACTCATCTGGATACATATAACCATGGTCGAATTCAGCAGACGCTTGCACTTGTGGTGGATACCTCTGCTCACCCTCGAGCTATGTGTTACAAGTGTTTCAATGAATCAATTTCCCTCACCACAAGGTTAGCCCTTAATAAATTTCAGGCCTCCTGCTACGCTCACCACAAGAGTCAGTCCGCTCTAAGTGAGACTAGCTGACTCCTTAGAGTGTCAGGATGCAATCTTTACCTTGAATCCTTACCTACTTATACAGATGGGGCACCACCATGGACACCCACTAGCAGGGGTCATGGAATTACGTCCCGACCACTGAAGCGCGACCCTGAAAGTCTCACCTAGAGACTCCAAGGAATTATGCACTGACACAGATCAACCATATTCACACAGCCAAAGAATATTCACCATGCATAGATATACATTAATCGTACCAACCTTTAAAGCCAACGCCTTTCATGTTCCAGGCCCAACCCATTTCAACTCATCTTAAACCATTCACGCATAAAGGATTTCTAACTTATCTCATTGTCATGCCTCTTTGATATCAACCATTTCATTAAAATATGATGCTAAACTCATATCAACCCATTATTCACAATTCATGACTTGCACCACTCATTTATACTCATTCATCTCACATGTTCAGCACAATACTTAAAACCAAGCAAGCATTTTCCATACAAAGCCAAGAAAATAATTTCATCTCGCACTGCCTCGCCCAGCACCTCGCTCAGGCTGAAGGGTCTCGCTCAGGCAAGACGTGCTCGCTCAGGCGAGCCCCCTTCGCCTAGGCGAGGGCTAGAAAAAGCATCAAGAGAACAACGCGGGATCTCGCTTAGGCGAGCCCGACTCGCCTGGGCGAGATTAACAACTCTCGCCCTGATTCACCTACAATAGATGTGTTTTCCAAATCCAACCAAACATACCAAGCACTCCACGCACCAAAACAATGATTTATCCATACATACAACAGGCAAGCTCAAGAACAAGCCACAAACAACATAACTCGAAACCCTAACTTCCCGTACCTGGAAAAAGGGTTATCAGAACCTTGACAGCACGACCGCGAGCACGCTCTAGGAACGAACTAATGAGCTAAAAACAGAAGGTACACGGAACAAAAGGGGCGGATTAATACGAAACCCTAACATTGAAATACAAAGGAAAGCAATGGAACTCATACGATCTAGAAAGGGGCACTTACGTGGAGTAGGAACTGGTTCTGAGCTAGTTCGAGAAGGCTTAGGGCAAAACCCTAGCAGAGCGTCCTGTGAGAGCACGGGAGGGGATGACGGCTGGTTTCTGTGGAATAAAGAGTGTGAGTGTGTTAAGGCAGGTTAGGGTTTGATTTTATCGTTTGGGCCAACCCTAGGCCCAATTACAAGGGACAGCCCTTTACTTTAGGGCAGAAATAGTAAAGCAAATTTTTAATGGGCCTTACATCTTCTCTTGTACTCATCCCTTAATTTTAAAAATGCAAATACATTATATTAATAGAAATTCTTGTAAAATAATTACTTTTATCATATTTCACAAAATATAATCACTTATTAACCAAAAAAGTTCATATTTTTTTGTTTACATTTCTTTTATTTTGTAGAGTTTATATTTCTAATTATGATTCATATTTATATCGCAAGTTTTTATTAAGGAATTGTGCCAACTAATACAACAAATTCTAGACATAAAGAAAATTATGTGATAATTGAAGAATATAATCGATCAGGTCAAACACGGATAATGTCTACCCATTACTTGCTCGTTTACTCATCGGATACTCGTAGATAGCTGCATACCCACAAATATTTAAAAAAGATATATATTTTAAAAAAATTTAAATAAAATTATAAAATAAATAAAATATAATATAAATTAAATTTTAATTTTAATTAAATACTCGCAAGTACGGTACTCGCATTCAATCTATTTATAAACGGGTATTAAAATACACGCTACTTATAGGTACTACCTATCCACCGCAGATGCGATTAAGTACAATATTAGTTAACTAAAATTTGCAAAAGTTGTCATGAAGTACTACAAGTGCATATTGATTATACTTTGATATACATTTAGTTATCTATAAATAACTTGTCAGTGTTATGTCTATTTATGCATAACTTCATCAAATATAGATAAAAAAATATATAATAAATGTAAATAATTGTGGTTGAAGAAAAATATATATGAATACATAAATGATGAATAAGTAAAAATAAAATATTAATAATTTAAAAAATCTATGATACTTTACGGAAGTTTTGAAACTATAAAAGTTCTAAAAATAATTATTTTACGAAGGTTTTGAAACTTATGATATTCCGAAGATTTCAAAAATCACATTAGTTAACCGGAGTTTTAAATCTACATAACTTAACAGATGTTTTAAAACCTCTATTAAATACAAGAGGATAACAAAACCTGGTTATTGATCGACATTTTTGGAAGTTTGTAAAAATCCCGACAAACATATTTCTCAGTAATGGTTTAGTGGAAAAATTCGAGACTCCGGGTAAATAACTTGGTGGAGGTTTTAATTATGAGTAATATAAAAACAAACTTCCTTTAAAACCATTTGTTTAGTGGTGTCTCACATTGTTATGAACATGGCGATGATAAAGTTTATGCTAATTGAGTTTATTGGAAAAACTGTAATTGTCTAAAAGCAATGAAATGATGAAAAATTCATGAGTATGTATATTGATGTGGATAGGTAATAAATTTTGGATATGAGTTAATATATGCAAGTAGTTTTGAAGTGTATATTTATAAGGGGTACAGTGTAATAAATTAGGCCACATAAATTATATACTAAAAAAACATGATATTTTTTTGAAAGAAGTATACAAGGTCTCATGATAAATATAATATTTTTGTATGGCTGAATTCAATGAATGAGTTGACCATGCTCAATATCACATCATCATGAATATGACGATGACAAAGTTTATGGTAATTGAGTTTATTGGAAAAAGCAATTGCCTAAATGCAATGAAATCATGCAAAATTCATGAGTATGTAGGTGGGGATATAGGTGACAAATTTTGGATGAGTTATTATATATGCAAGTAGTTTTGATGATTACACAAGAGAAGTGAGGTGGGTGATTGGGAGTAAATACTCAATATGCATGTGAGAGCGATGATTTTGAACTACATGTAAATTTTGACTTCTTCTATATATGGATTGTTCGTTGTTATTTTTTTTTTTTTTAATGTTATGGTACTACAGGTAAGGATAGCAAATAAACATGTTCCCCAAATATTATTCGAATTTATCTCCGTGAGTGTTCTTAATTTTTTGAATCAAATAATTTTTGAATTACATAATTGGTTATCTTTTTACTTGCTTTTAATATTTTTATTTATTATTTATTTTTGTTAAGAAGACTTGATTTTAAATTGTACTTATTCAATTGCATAAATCCTTAATTAATTAGGTAATTTAAAGAAATCTAATCTAACCTAAAAAGGAACTAAAGAAGAAAACAACCTAATTAATTACTCTATTTAAGTTGGAGAGGAAGGTTGTCCATTGTTCTATATTAACCTAAACAATTACAGTATCTACAGTATCGATTTCAAAAACAAAAACCACTAACATTATTGAAGAATACTAAATCACAGTCCTATTGGAAAAAAAAAAGACCTTCTCCATGCAGAAACCACTCACAAAGATGAAAAAGATTGCCGTCTCGGTCACCAATAGAAAGAAACGAGTTCGTCAGAGCCATTGCTAGAGAAGAGAGAATGAAAGCTCCAAAATCACAAAGAAAAAGTGAGCAAGAAAAAGTTACGTACAAAAATCATAAAGACATTTATGTGGAACATCCTAGGATTTGACATAAATTTCAAAATTTATGTCAAACTAGAGCCCAATCAGAAAAATTTTAAAATTTACGTTGAATCCTAGAACTTCCTACATAAAAAAGTTTTTAAATACAACACTAGAATTTTTTTACGTTAAATCCTTCATAGTTCGACGTTAAATCTGTGATGGAAATAACTTGTTTTCTAAATCTCTTTGGTTAACCATTGAAATTAAGTTGGCAAAAGAAGTCATAAAGATGAGTTAACTAGGGTTGAAGATTTTCTCGCCAACCTAATGAAGGCTATAAAGTATCGATTCTCTTTTAAAATGTTGAGATTCGAATGTCTCGAGAAAACTCGGGTAGATTCTCCTCTAAGAGTGACCTTAATTACGAAACCGTGATCACTTGTGCTAGGGTTTCAACAACTACCAACATCCGTTCACACGATAATAATCTTAGCCCAAAGATAAAAAATCCTCCTTAGAGATCAGCAAAATAAGGTGGATAAACTTGGGAAAGGAAGGTCGATGGGTTGAAGCTAAAGTACAAGTTTTTCACTTCACAACTTTGTTAAATAATCAAGTTCTAACTGCACTGTATATCATTGTTTACCGTTTTTGTCATGTAATGTTTGATGTCTGATTTATTTCAACCTCTACTATCATGTCATGTTCCCAAAAAAAACATAGTGTTAAAAAAACCAGTATGTCGTGGTATGACATGGTGCTGTATGACTCTTTCTTGTATATTTTACCAAACATGATCTGAGTTGGATACGTTCTGTATTGATTTTTAAATGAAGTTGCTATAGACTAAACTCATAAAGTAAGCAATAAGGAAAAAAGAGGCATATTTGGCAGGATTAAATAAAGCAATTAAAAGTTTACACGTCCCTTTAGCAGGATAATCCAAAGAGATTACTGTGTTACGTTTTGCGCAAGATTCATGCATGCCATGCCACAAAAAATAAATTAGAGGGTTTGTGATCTGACATAGTAAAATGAGCCTCGAGCATTGAGTGTGTGTATATATGATATTGGATTGGATTAGAATAATGAGGACTAAAGCTTCGTTGATTGGATGGTATTAGAATAGAATAATAAGGACTAAAAGCATCATTTATCGGATTACAAGAGACAAATTTTGCTAACACGATGGGAGACAAAAAGGGGGACAGGCTCTCAGGCCTAACTTTTCTCCCACCAACATGCCTATCTTCTGCTTTTCATTAATCTTCTGCTAAGAACAAACATCAATCTACGATGCAGGATGCGACCATTTGTCCTAAGCTCAATTGCCAACCAATATATAAAACCTAGTCCACACTTAGGTTGTTCATTTCATGTGAACAACACTTGGCAAAAACAAACACGTGAAGCTCAATACTTCAACTCAAAGATTCTTTGCCTACTGAATTATTAGTCTTGCATCTATATATTCTTTGTTTCCTTCTTGTGCTTACAACTAGCTTTTCCAATATTTGACAAAACAGACATGCTAAACAATCTGACTTAACCCACATGATCCTGGGAATTCATATCATCAAAATGTTAAACAATTTCCTTTCTCTATTAGATAGATAAAGGAACACATTTTTTTAAAGATTTTTTCTGCAATTGGTCAATAGTATATATCATTTGGAGAAAGTGTACACTCATATTCACGGTGCCGAATTGCTCAGGCAACAGTTAAACACTTAAAAGTGAAGAAGACCCGCATTCCTAGCATAAAAAGACAAATCTAAATAACATGTTATGTCCACTAAACACACACACATAATAGAATCCCCATCATTATAAAAGGGCAAGCACCTGCATTAGGAAATTAACCCTTCAGACTGAACCAACACAGAAGATATAATAATATATATAAGTTTTTCCCACATTTGTCCCTGCTCTATAATCTCAAAGTTCTGTAGTAGTTAGTGCATGAGCTTCAATCATGGACCCCAGAATCTCCTTCTCCTATGATTTTGTGGTTTCCCAGCAGGCAATGAAGCATGAAAATATATACACGGAAGATCCTGTCTCTTCGGATTTTGAATTCTCTGTGAAGAACAATTCTATGATATCAGCAGATGAAGCTTTTTTCCAGGGCGTGCTGTTGCCTCTGAAGAGCAGTGACTGCTCCAGGAAGGTGACTTTGAGGGATGAGTTGCTTGCAAACGATGAGTATGAAGAGGAGTTACCAAGATTACCAAAGAGTTCAAGTCGGTGGAAGGAGCGGTTAGGCCTGAGGAGGGTTTCATCTAAGAAAGATAAGAACAAGAATGATGGGTTTCCGCAGAGAGTTGGTACTGAAAAAGGGTTTACTTCTGGACAAGGAGACAAGACTGTTACCTAAGACAAAACGGTAAGATAATGTTCATTTTTTAGCACTTAACCTTTGCTACTAAATATCCTTGTTTGCATTTATACAGTTTGAATCTTATAGTGAGTAAAATCCCATGACAGGAAATGTTTTATGAAGGTGGTGTAAGTTGTAGGAGCACATAGAAGAAGCATTCATTTGTGAAAGGAGGGGATGGCATTGCTAGAATTTTGGTCTGACTTCCTTCTCAACCCTTTAGTTAAATTTAACCTAAGTTATGTTCCCCACCTATGTAGTAGAAAGACAGTAGTACCTCCAGCATTTTAATCTTTGTACAAAAAATTGCAGTTGAAGAACTTCCATGTGTCAATTAATGAGTATTTTTCTTTGTGTAGTAAATCCAGTAGAAGTGGCTTTTGTTTGATAGATAGTAACTTGCTAGTTGTTATTAGTGCCAGTACGTAATCAAGCATCTTCTTCTCCTTCTACTTTCAAGCAAGTTCTCTATATTTATATTTAAGTTTACAAGCTTTAGTTTGAATAAAACTTAAAGTTGCAAACTGAGTTGACTATAACTCAGTTCTATTACTTTTACCAAACTCAAATTTTATATACAATTTTAATGCGCGATATTAAATAACCTTAGTGTTTTTTTAAATAGTTTCGGGTGCAAAAATGTGACATCTCATTTAATAAAAAAATTTATAAATAAAATATCACATATTATAATAAAATAGAGTATGCAAAGAATTAACCATTATAGTTATTTAAGATATACTGGAACAGAAATATCATGGACATATAACAATGTCATAAATATGTCTAAAAGAAAACGTAAAACAGTTTAACAAAATATTGCTCAACATAACAATGAAATACATAACATCAGTTTTCCAAAATATGCTCGAAAGAGCAGTAGCTAATACGTTTAAACTAAACAACAACATCTCCATTGTCTTGAAGATCACAAGAGATCTCCACATTTGTTCACACCAACATGGTGATCATTGCGAAAAGGAAAACACCAGAAGAAAACATAGCACAAACAGGAAAAAGGTAAGCTAGAGAAAAATAATTTTAACAGATAAATAAGTAAGCAAGTTATTAAACACAAGCAACATGTCATAGCAAACCATGACAAACCCTCCAACTCAATTATCTGGATACATGTAATGAAATTGGATTCACTGTTACTTGCGCTTGTGGTGGCCTCTACTACTCTAGAGAGTCATTGTCAATGAGTTTCATCCTACCACACACAAGGTTAGTTCATGATCATCTAAGGTCATTATCCTGTCAGAGACTAGAACCTCATACTATTTTCACCATACAAATCAGTATACTATGTGTGTGTGAGTTTGACTGATTCATTAGATTGTCAAGATGCAACCTTACTTGAATCCTTAAGTCACTACACAAACTACTTTATCATCAAAAGGGATTTCTCCATGAAATTCTCACACATAGTCCACAGGTTATCTCGAAACATTATAATCTCATGCCAATCATATGAAATACAATCCCAAAACACCACATCATACATGCATAACATCATATGTCATACTCTTTGAGAAGTAAAACAGCCAATCATAGACAAAATCAAGTCATGAAACACTTCCCTGCACCAGTCTCGCTCAAGCTAGTAGCCTTCGCTGAACTAAGAAAAGTTTTCTCGCTTAAGCTAGGCATTCTCGCTTGGGCAAGAGCTCAAACAATGGGTACTAAGATTTTGCGAGTTCTAGCTTAAGCTAGATTGTCTCGCTTGGACGAGAATTCTCGCTTGAGCGACAACTCGTGCAAAAGCAAATGGGGGTTTGTAAGACCTGGAAAAATTAAATAATTAAATAAATAATTATTTAATATAGTCCTCTTCTCGTTTATCATTTTCTTTTACTACATTAGAGAGAACCTATCCTAGCAGCCGTTTGGGAAGCTAGAGAGGTAAGGGCTGAATAGTGACCTGACATGAAACCACAAGTTAATGTCCTTAATGATCATTTTCGTTTTTGGCAATCAATGGACTTAATTCTTAGGTTAAGAATTGGTTAGAGAGAGAAAGTGTATGGTTGGTGAGTGCCAATTCGTGGGGATGTTGGTCTCTTGGCAAGCGTACCAAAAGTCAATTGTAGTATAATGCTTTAAAGTAGGAGTGTTGAACCCACGAGGAACGAAGTCAGTTGAAATAAATAATTATCTCGATCAGCATATATATACAGAAATTTTTATTTGATTTGACATTAACTATTGCATAAAATGAATACAGTAAAAGCAGAAAATTAGATAAAAGATCGATAAGAAAAACTGGGATTGAATTTCATTTATTTCCCTTGTCTATAATCTGGATGAATATAATATATAACATCTGAAAATACCAATAATGATGCACACTCAAAAATCATTTATACCGATCCCTCGCGTATAAAATTCATAAGATTAGTTCCCTGAATATTGATTCCTCACATATTCAACAAACTATCCAGCATTACGGTCGAGTGTTAAAAGCAATTGATATATTGAGATCTATTCCTAGCATCACAGTATATCAAGTATCATCGTTCAAATCAGATTTTCAAAAATACTTTCCAGTCAGATCTAAAAATCAAAATCAAAATATCTATTGATGAGATAGAATTAAGCATTAAGAGTAAAACAGTAATACCAATATTGAGTAAAACATAATGCTATATATAAATATCACCATATTACATCCAAGTTCGAGTAGATTACATTCAATCCCAAAGGAGAAGATTAGCCACTCATGGCAGCCATCAAAACCTATGAATTAAAGAAGAAGAAGAAGAAAATATGACTGTGTTTTGCTCCTGGTCGCAGCTCTGCAGCAAGTCTGTATTCTTCTCCCAAAATCTCCAGCTAAACTGCAGTTCTGAACCTCCACAATATATATACAACACGAACTCTCGCTTGGGCTACTGAATCTCGCTTGGGCGAGATAGAGTACTTCAGCATGAAGGAAGGGTCTCGCTTGGGCCACTCATTCTCGCTTAGTCAAGATAGAGTTCTTCAGGTTGAAGAAAGGTCTCGCTTGGGCGACCATGTTCTTGCTTAGGCGAGAATTGCAAAACTGCTCATGGCTTCTTCACGAAATCTCGCTTAAGCGAGCTCAATCTCGCTTGAGCGAGAAAGGCGGCAAGTGTCTCGCTTAGGCGAGAAGACCTTAGCTTGGGCGAGTCTGTCGTAGCTTGAGTGAAACACCTTAGCTCTGAGCGACCTGTTGCAGACTTTTCTCCTTTTCTTCTCTATTTCTTGCTTTCTCCTTCATTCTTCTTGAGTTCTCTTTAATCTTTCCTGAAAAACACACAAAATAGGATCAAATGATTTCTATAAATCAAAACTTGGAAGCATGTGATTGAAACTCATTTGTCTTAAATTTAGGGAGAATCAATATGAAATGAACACAAATTAAAAGCATAAGTGCCAGACTTTGCTATGAATCTTTACTGAATTTTGGCACTTATCAAGGGACTGCTAGGGAGGGTTTTCAGAGCACAAAAATGTGATCAAAGGAGACTTCTACAAAGGATAGGAGGGGTCTTGAAGTCAGAGCAACTTTTGGTTCCAGATGGAATCCTTAGAGTGCTTTGGAGCGAGATTTCTAGGTAAAGGGAGTTGCACCTTTATGTTAATTCGTGTTTAATGAAATGTTGATGTAACTTGTATATTTTCTCTACATTAGTGACATATCGTTATTTGAATTAACATTAGTATTAGTAGTAGTAATATTATTCATAACAGTAGGACTGATAATAATAATAATATTATTATTATTATTATTATTATTATTATTATTATTAGTAATATTAATATATATATATATATATATATATATATATATATATATATATATATATATATATATATATATATATATATATATATATATATATATATATATATATATACTTTGAGAATATTTGTATGTATTCTATATGACGTGAAATTAGAGTGTTGAAATTATCTTTAAATGAATCTCGATTAAAGTATTTTCTTAATAATAATCAAGAAGGAAATGAAATGTCTTAAATAAATTATGTTATATCTTTATTTTAGTTTTTCAGGTGTTAGATAAATAAAATAGATTTATTTTAGTATTAGGTAACAATATATTTAAATTTTTATATTTGACTAATCTTATATTCATTTTGAATATAGAAATTTTAATTTCCAACATTTTGAAGATTATATGTATTGAAGTGGTCGTCTCAGCACTACATAAGGTGAAATTTACAGGAGTGGTGGTATAAATGAGACACCGGATGATTGAAGCGGAACAATAGCCAAGTTCAGGCTTTAGAAGAGCAGGCGAGAAAACTACGAATGAATATCATTCAATCAATCAGATGATAAGAGTTTCTCTCACAGATCTAAGATACAAAAGAGTAAATAATCAGTAACTAACAAATTGCCCTTGTAAGAGAAACCTATACACAAATACACTATAACAGTATGACTAAGAATAAAATTTTAAAAGTTTTTTTATTAAAAGATATTAATAAGATTAAAACACGAAATATATTCTAATTTCAGTTTATTTTTATTTTATAAATTATTAACTATAGAATATTTATTAAAAAAAGAAAAACCTGCCCTCCCTTTGTTAACCCTTAAACCTCAACTTTCAAACATTTCAAACATGAGTTTAGTGTTTTTTCGTAAAAAAAATCCTGTGCATATCAGGGAAAGATGTAGAGTTTTTTATTGGTGTTTTCTTTTACATATATATATATAGATATAACATGAAAAGTAGTTTGATACTTAATTTATTTTTGTATATGGATTAAAACCATCTATGTGCTTTAATTATAATATTTTTTCGTTGATAAAAAGTAAACAAAAATGTTTTTAAAAATTATATTAAATTTTTACATTTAAGTAAAGATATAATATTGTAATGTATTCTTTAGCTAATTCAAATTTGATTTTAAAAATAATTTGTTTAAATTCAATCATTCCTTTTCAGTTTTCAGCTTCACTATCTCTCAGAACATTTAACTTAAAGAGGTTGAAAAATATTCACAGAAGTTACTAAAACAAACAAATCAAGAAGGATCAAACGCAATATCAACAATCTACTAAGTTTATAATTAGTCACGGATAGAGAAAGGTTAAGATAGTCACACTGGTAGAGTACACCATTGAGACCCCACCCATAGCCCTTCAGTAACTTGACACGAAATGTATTCTTTTAGCAAGATACTTTATTTGACACGGAAGTATATTTAATAATTAGCAAAGTAAATTTCCTTTCCAGCTAATAGGGGTGCAAAAAGAAAATAATATTCATTCCAATGTTGCACACAACAGTTGTAACTTAATCAATCATAATCTTAAGTATTAAATTCCACACATAACTCTCTTTTTTACCATGGGAACACAATAGTGATCTTCAACTACCCATACTTATGAACTGCCCATGCCCATACTTATCAACTGCCCATACTTTTAGCATCTTCTCACAAATTGGTCATATTGTCAACTGCCATATTCAGTTATACAAGAGTGACCTCTACAAAAAGTTCACAATTCCTATATTCACCTTTTTTAATTAGTATTCAGTCCATTATCAACTATCATATGGAGAGAAGAAGAGTTACCTTTTTTCCTTTGTCCATTCAAAGAGTTTTAGATTTCAAATTCATCTTCTCAAATTCATCTTCTCTACCATTGTGAATTACAAAAATCAAAGAAAATTTGGGTAAGCATTTTTTTCTCTCTTTGTTCACAACAACAATTTCAAATTTTAGTTGTCAATCAACACTGAATTATAAATTTATAATGCAAATATAACAATTTCAGACATTTTCAACACTCTATGGACGCCAGAAATAACATCAAGAGGCAATTATCTGCAAAGGCGAGGTTGAAAAGAAAGAATATTCTAATTGAACAGAAAAATACAATTAAGAATGCGACAAAGTGTTCCAAACAACAAAAAATGAAATCAATACCATTGTTAGAAACTACTTTGAATTTTCTCAATCAACAATCAGACGGAATAATTAATTTGGACAGATCTCCTACAGAAAATGCATCTCAAGAAACAAAAACATAAAACACTACAACATTTATTGGAGAAAGTCAGTCAAATGCTTTTAATGGATTAGATGAAGTTCATAAATTTCAAAATTATCTTACTCCAATTGTCAGTGCTCAATCCCAAGGTACCTTACTCATATACATTAATTGTCATATGCATTATTGTTTCTATGATTACATTTATTATATATGTATAATTCTATCTCATGGTGATGTTTTCACATATGAATAGATGAGACATTTGACAATAATTTTGGTGATGATGATGAAGAAATACTTTCAAGAGAACAAATACATAGCATAACAAATTCAAGTAAAAAATAAATCATTGGTTCATTACTTTGAAGTTAAGATATTCAATCTTTTAATATAATTATCTAAAACAAATTTCAAATCCTTTGAAGGTTATTCAGATATAGGCAATCCTATTTTCCAATGTCATCATTGCAAGGCCTATATGTGGTACTAGGAAAGAATAATGAAACAAAGAAATGTTGATAATCCAAAGTTTCAAGTATGTTGTGGTAATGGCAAAGTTCAACTCCCATTCTTTAAAAGAACCTCCATCTCTACTTCAACATCTTCTTTTTAGTAGTAACTTTGGAATAGCAAGAATTACCAGCAAAACATCTGAGCATACAACATGATGTTTGCATTCACTTCCCTTGGGGCAAAGCTTGATAACTCATTCAACAATGGAAAAGGACCTCCAAATTTGAGAATACAAGGACAATCATGTCACAAAATAGGAAGCTTATTACGATTGCCAGGACAACTACCTAAGTTTGCTCAACTATACATAAATGACACTAAGAATGAAATACATAACAGAATGAAATTTTTAAGGTAAAATGCTCTTTTTAGTTCTATACTTCTTCTAACCATTTCTCACTTTGTACATTATATGGTTAACACATAATGGTAAACAAAATAAAAGCATTAACTTTCTTCATAGTATGGTTGTTAACTATTTTTTTATTTATGAATTCATATGTGTAATGGCAGGAATGAAAACAAGGTTGATGTTGAAATTGTAAGAAAGTTAAGAGATATGTTGGATGTTCATAATGTACATACAAAATCATTTCGGATGGCCAGATATAGATATAAAGATCAACCATATCAAGATTTGAAACTAAGATTGATATCTAACAGGGCTAAAGATGGTCGTATATATAATATACCAAAGGTTTCGGAAGTAGTTGCACTGATAGTAGGTGATGTTGATACAACATCTCCTAGGGATATAATACTAGAAAATAGAAGTGGCAAGCTTCAAAGAATAAACGAATTGCACCCAAGTTACTTAGGATATCAATATCCCTTATTGTTTTCCTATGGAGGAGATGGCTATAGAGAAGATGTTGCACATCGTGACCGCACACATAAAAAAGGAAATTGACTCACTATAAGAGAATGGTTTTGTTTTCGAATTCAAACTAGACAATTAGAGGCAAACACTGTGTTAAGATCTAAAAGGTTATTCCAACAATTTGTGGTAGATGGATATATAATGGTAGAATCTAAGAGACTATCATTTGTCAGAAACAATCAATCTAAGTTGAGGGTCGATAAATATATTAATCTTTCACAACCAATAACCAGTTCACATAATGAAGGAGCGGACAAAGGAAAAAGGGTTGTGCTTCCATCAACTTTTGTTGGTAGTAGAAGATTTATGGACCAACTGTATTTCAATGGAATGGCAATTTGTAGCCATGTTGGTTTTCCATATTTATTTCTAGCTTTTACTTGCAATCCAAATTAGCCAGAAATAACAAGATTATTGGAGGAATTGACTTTGACACCATCAGACCGTCTAGATATAATATCTAGAATTTTCAAAATTAAGTTTGATAAATTTCTGGAAGATTTGACTAAAAAACACGTGATGGGTAGAGTTATAGCATGTAAGTTTCAATGTTATATGTTATTCAAAGTAATTTTTGTAATGCATAATGTTTCTAACTAGAGCGTGTAATTTTCTTTGCAGACATGTATACCATTGAGTTCCAAAAACGTGGATTACCATATGCTCATCTACTCATTTGTTTTTGCATCCATCTAGCAAATATCCAAATGCAGAGGACATAGATAAAGTGATATCAGCTGAAATATCATGTTCCATGCAAAATCCCCAGTTGTATAATTGTGTGAAAGATCATATGCTTCACAAACCTTGTGGTATGTCTAATAAATCATCACCTTGCATGAAAAACGGAACAAGTTCTCAATTTTTTCCAAAAAAATTTCAAGAAATGACCATCATAAATCAAGATGGTTTTGTTCATTATAGAAAAAGAGACAATGGTTGTAACATTGTTAAGAATGATATCACATTAGACAATCGTTTTGTCGTTCCTTATAATCTCATGTTGTTACTAAAGTACCAAGCACACATTAATGTTGAATGGTGTAATCAAAGTACTTCAATCAACTACTTATTCAAATATATCAACAAAGGATATGACAGGATAACAGTTGTTATTGTTCCTAATAACACTCAAGCCAACTCATTATCTCAACCATTAGATGAGATCAAACAATATTTAGATTGTAGATACTTCTCTCCATGTGAAGCATGTTGGCGAATATTTTCTTTTCCTATTCATGGAAGAAATCCAACAGTGAAAAGACTTTTTTTCCATCTTGAAGGTGAACACGGTGTATATTTTAAAGATGAAGATGACATTGATGACATAATTTTTAAACCAAGTGTTTCACAATCAATGTTTACAGCTTGGATGGAGTGCAACAAAACATTCCAAGACGCAAGAAATTTAGCATATACACAATTTGCTTCCAAGTTTGTTTATGTCAAGAAGAATAGATGTTGGAAACCTAGACAAAGAGGAAATATAATAGGAAGACTTATTTGGGTACCACCAAGTACTGGGAAGCTTTTTTATTTACGGAGAAAGCTAACAGTCGTAAAGGGACCTTCGTCCTATGATGACATCAAAACTGTTGATAACATAGCATATCCCACATTTAGAGAAGCTTGCTTTGCATTAGGATTCTTAGCCGATGATAGAGAATATATTGAAGCTATTAAAGAAGCAAAGGACTGGGGTTCAGGACATTATCTTAGAAAGTTGTTTGTAACTATATTATTGTCTAATTGTGTCAATAATCCACAACTATTCTGGCAAAAGACTTGGGAATGGCTTTTCAGATGACATTCAATATAATCAAAGAAAAATAGCCAGATTGCCAAGTACAAAAAATCTTACACTCTAGAGTTAAACATTTTTATATATTCTATATACTAACCTATAACTTTTTTCTTTTATGTAGAATTGCATCTAACAGTTGACTAGCTACAAAATTTAATGTTGTTGGAGATAGAAAACCTTCTCCAAATAAACAGAAAGAGCTTGAAGGACTTGATTATAAGTCATTTAGGAAATAGATTAATTTATGTTGAACTTGATTATAACATTGAGGATTAAAAACATCAATTTCAATCAAACTTCAACTTGCTTACTGGTAATAATATTACATTGTAAATATCCTATATTACCTACTAAATTACTTTATTATAGTAATATAAACTAATATTAATTTACTTTTCACAAACTATATAGATGAGCAACGACAAATTTTTAAGAAGGTAATGCATGCAATGACAAGTAAAGAAAAGAGCTATGTTCTTCCTATATGGCTATAGTGGGACAGAAAAAACATTCATGTGGAAAACATTGGCTTAAGCTTTATGTAGTCAACGAAATATTGTCTTAAATCGTATCAAGTGGAATTGCATCTCTATTGTTACCTAGAGGAAGAATGACGCATTCAAAATTTAAAATTCCAGTACCAACACTAGATAACTCAGTTTGTAATATCCAACAAGGAAGTGAGGTTTCTGAATTATTATAGTATGTTGAGTTAATTATATGGGATGAAGCACCAATGACACATAAATTCTGTTTCGAAGCACTAGACAGAACATTGAATGATATAATGAGAAAAGAAAATAAATCTAACTCTGTGTTTGGTGGAAATGTAATAGTTTTTAGAGGTGATTTCAGGCAAATTCTACCTATTATTCCTAGAGGAAACAGATCAAATATTGTTCATGCAACAATTAATGCTTCCTATCTTTGGGACCAATGTCAGATATTAACACTGACATAGAATATGCGTTTATTGCAAAATGGGTTACAAAAATCCGATGCAAGACAAATTCAAGAATTCTCTAAGTGGATAGTGAAACTCGAAGATGGTAAATTATTTGAACCTAATGATGGTATAGCTGAAATACAAATCCCGCCAGAATTGCTAATCATAAACTTTGTTGATCCTGTTGAAGCTATAGTTGCAAGTACTTATCCAAGATTAATTGAAAACTTTAGAGATCACCATGGCCTTTTAAACTTATTAGAAGACAATTTCCTATCATGGTATCATATGCTATGACAATAAATAAATCTCAAGGTCAATCTTTAGCTTCAGTGGGACTATATTTACCAACACCAGTTTTTAGCCACGGACAACTGTATGTTGTTGGGTCTAGGATTCAAAGCAAATATGGATTAAAGATTCTTATTCATGACAACAACAAAAAGAGCTTTGGACTCTACAACTAATGTGATTTTCAAAGAAGTTCTCCAAAATTTATAGCAAGTAAGTATACACCAATAATTAAACTAATCTTGCATAGTCTAACACTAATATAACTTGATTGACAATTTATGTTCTACAGGTACAAAATTTTAAACAACTTCAACATTTACCAACATCCAATAAACATTACAAGGTGCTCTTCTATTCAACCTCAAGTTATTTTATTCACAACATTAGACTATTTATGGCGGTCTTTCAAATCCCTTGTTCATAAATCTTTGTTTGGTTTACGTATCTTATCATTTATCATGTCTTATGCCTATACGAACTCAAAGATTCCCTTATTCTAATATGTATAAAAATATTAAATAAAAATTAATATAATTACTGTCAATAAAATAATAGTAATATAATAATAATAATAAAAATTAAAATTAAAATAAAATATATTAATAAGTGAAAATTATGTTTTCTATAGCTACCAACATCTTAATATTTCTTGAAAATTTGGAAAAAGTAGATTGATCGAAGCAAGTTAAAAATATATGAAAAGAACTTTACTAAAAAAACGACGAGAAGAATGAATAAATCAAAAATCAAAACCTAAGAATCCACTATAATAGACTTGCTTCCATTTATGATGCGTTTCCAATTGCTGAAATCCGAATTTTTTTGTTTAAGTGATTCCCGAATTTTTTGATTTAAGTGATTCTTTGAGCAACATTTATTCTTGAAGTGCAAGATGGAAGGGAGATGTTTTGCTTTTTACCTTTTTGAAGGAAGATCAAAGGAGATATGTAATTGTTGAATCTATTCAATTATAATAATGAGATTTTATATTTGTTTATATATATATATATATATATATATATATATATATATTTTAAAATTACTATTTCACTTTTTATACAATTACTTTTATATACCTATACACTTAAATGTTTTATTACCATGCTTATTTTTATACACTTCCAAATTATAATTCTAAATGTAAGATAAACTAAATTTAAAATTATAACTCTAAATGTAAGATAAACTAAATTTAACAGTGTAATATAAATTTTGATATGTAAAATAATTATTTTTAAAATTACTATATCATTAGTTATTCAATTAAGGTTTTTTAAGCAATATGAAGATTATTATGTCACATATTATTATTTATTTTTTTAGTTCTTTCCAAAATCTCATTTAATAAAATATATATTATAAATAGAATTTAATATAATACAATACAAATTTTAATATAAATAATTATTTCTAAAATTACAAATACCAAATTAATATTATTAAATTATAACAAATATTTACTATTAATATCAACTAAATTACTCTTAACAAAAATATCTTAATAATTATATATAAAATATTTAAACAAAATCAATAAATAAAACATGAATAATATAAAATATTCAAAACTAGTTTATTAAAAAAAGAAAAACCTGCCCTCCCTTTGTTAACCCTTAAACCTCAAGTTTCAAACATTTCAGAATCTAAATCCCCACCTGTACACCATATAGCATGGATCTGTATCCAGTTCGATTATATTAATTTCACGTTTCCCAACATGGAACAAGTTCACCAAGGCACACAGCTCTTTAGCGCAGACCTTTCTAGCAAAACCATGATTTTTGTTGTAAAGAATTTGAAACCAAAGATCAAACTAGGCCTTCTTCTACCATCGTCAAGAGCCAACAAGATATAATAGAAATCTGACACTTGTAGTACCTATTCAGAATAAAATATTCACGGTAAACAACATCAATTAATTTACACTAACCAGCAATTATAATAAATAAACATTTCTCTACTGTATTACATGGGAAAAACATTGCCACAAGCATTGGCAACACAAAATTGCCACATTATTGAGAGACTGCATTATCAACAGCTCCGGTACTAACCGCAGTAAGATAAGGGACTGGACAAAGCTGGGTTTCAAACACGATACACTATTTACAACGAATAAAGGCATTATACATAAATATCAATTTTTGCAAAGAATGATATTATGTACATCTAACTACATCAATTGGGTCATTGTACCTATAATGACAACCGTTTGAATAAGAATAAGATAAACAAGCACCATCCATATTTACAGCATATACAGTTACTCAGAATCTCTGATAGAAAAGAATCATCTGACTGGTTCCGTAACTCTACATCTGCAGCCAATGCACATATTTAGAACTGGAAAATGAAACGCGAGAAAGACTATACGCATAAATAAGTGCTCAATTTACAGCATATAAGACAGAGAAATCAGATTCACAGATGATTTTATTAAACAAAGTGCTATTTCAAAAAACAACGTTCAGGAATCAATGCTTATTATCAAAAGGTATCTCTTTTACTGAAGTCCATACACAGTGAGAATAGTATGAAGAAGTGTTAGTTTCATAGCACCCATCTAGAGATAATATTCAAAATTAACAAGCCACCAACAATTCCTTTTTAAGCCATACTTCAATTGATAGAGTACATTTTTCTTATCTTTTACCAGGAACGGAAGCTCAACTCACCTGATATACGAGAGACTACCCAGCAAATTAAAGAAAAGCACTTCTGAATCTGCTTGGTAAGGGAAGCAACAGTATCAATTAATCAATCCTCACGTAATAATCTGCAGAGTTAAATATATATATATATATATATATATATATATATATATATATATATATATATATACATACATATATATTAAACGTTAAAATTGTAATGTCAATTTAGTACGAAGACAAAGTAATGTCAGTAATGGCACCATTAATCAGTCTTCTTCCCAGGGTTGTGCTGGACAATATTTCTCCATGGACTCCTTTTTACGTTCTGGATCTAGACTGTAAAGGGGGAAGGGAAAGGTTATATTCAATTTTGGAAAAGTCAAGGAGTGACATTAAAGTCAAGTCAGCTTTATCACAGACCTATTTCTGAATCCAAGAAGAGCACAGTGTACAGCACTTGCACAAGCTGACGCGGGGGCTATGGCAGCAGCAGGAACAGCTCGGACAGCAGCAGCCAAAGCAGGTCCAGCACCTGAACCTCGCTGAAACTTTTTTAAGGGACTCTGAACTAACACAGCAGCAGATTTTCCCAAACCATCACTAAGACTCTCGTAAGCCTATAAAATCAAGAAAAATAACCTTAATGTAGCCAAGGAAAAAATGAACGCAATGAACTTTTGTGATTTGTACAAGCATCCATGATCCCCAAGGGAATGAGTAAATAAATCTAAACATAGATTATGTGATGCAAGCAATTAATCCAAATGGTTTCAATAAGTCTAATGATATTTAAGAAAATAAATTGAGTACTAATTTTGCTACAGGCAATTCCAGATCAGATTACTGATATTGTGTTTACAAAAGACGCATTCTATTCTCTGTCCTTTTACTTAAGACGTGTTGAAGAAGTCAAACATAGACCAAGACCAACATTTCATTCTCAATAATTTTGACATTTCACCTGTTGAATTCCTTCTTGGGCATCTTTAGGTTGATTGGATCGAACATCTGTTTTTGGTTTGTCTTTTACAGGCAGTGGAACTGGAGAAGGTATGCTTGAAAGAATATATTCTGCTTGGAGTAGAATGTCATGGGCTCCCGCAGCTAGATGAACTCCAAGTCCAACAGCTTCAAGGGAAATGCTTCGAAGAAATGCAATTGTACCTACAAAGATTTTTTAATATTACAATGAAAACTGAACCAGAGTAGAGCAACGTAGCATTAGAATTTAGTGCTCCAGAAAACTAAAAAAAAAATCTATAATCATTCAAATGGATTTAGAAAACTGAATTCACTAACGGAAGCTTCATAAGTGTCAACTGCCAACATATGGAACACCAAAACTGATGGTATAAGTTGTTGCAACTGGACACTATTTACTAGTGAAAGATTATGTACAAATACAGGGCCTAACATGCCCTGCAACACCAAAGAAAACTTTTACAAACAAACAAACAAACAAGAGTAAATTATGCGAAATATTATTTAAGAATAAATGGGGTTCTTAGCAACAATATTTATAGTTTGGCAACGACCAATCAACTAGTTAATAAGTAATTGATGTATGGTTAATGAGAAACCACTTGTTATCTTATGAATCAAAATAATTAAACTTTAAACTTCTTAAAATGTAAATAAAAAACTTTTTAGATAACCTATGCAATCAGGAAATCCTACTGCAATTAAAAAATGTGCAAAACATTTATAATGAAACTCAAATTAATAAACATGTAAATTAGCCTTAGTCAAACAACAAACTCCAAAACTAATTAAAAAATCATGTTCAACCAATCCCTAATTCTGATGCGGGGGATTGGCATCAATATTCAAAAACTAACTAAAACCAGGATAAGGACCTCCATTCAACTATAACATTCAATCCATGTCAGATTCAGTGAAACCGAAGTCTGTTGTACACATATGAAGAAAACAGTTTTATCAAGGATCTCAAATTAGGATATTGCGAATCAGCCTTAAGTGTAAATAGAATCCAATTGCAATGTATAGGTCTTGAGTCACGCATTGAATGTATGGAAAATAGGTTTCACAAGACCTCAAGCTCTACAACTACAATGGTTAGCTTTTATAGTATGGTTATCCCAAGGTTATTATCAGTTTGTACCAGAGTTCTCCACCATCTCTCTCAATTGCAATTGAGTAGCACAGGAGTTAACACCAGTATTGCAGGGTTCACTTGGGATTATAGTCAAATGGCGGGTATACAACCACACCTTTGGGCAGGAAATGTGATCCTATGTTAAGATCTAATTGCAAGATATAAAATTGGAGTCCAAGAGTAGAAGTAAGGGCAAGGGTGATGTTTATAGAACTGTGGCTCTCCAACTACAACAGCTAGCTTTTGTGGTGTGATTCTTCTATGGTTAGTATCATGTTCAATATCCAAATAAATACTTTGCAGAAATGTTAGTACTACCTACAGATCACTAATAAATATTTTGACAAATCATACCGCTGTAGCTGCTTATTTTTTTATTATCTTCTGCAAAATTCTAAATTATACAGATAAAACTAGCAGAAAAATGTCTACCAACAACCTACCTCTCTGCACACCCTTGAGCACTCTCCGCTCCTTCTTGTAGCTCTCTACTGGTGATGAAACCAGTTTAGCAGCACCAGCCCCAACTGCAATCAATGACCGTACAGTAGGAAGCCCCCGGAGTATTTTATGAATCTACATATTGAACAATGTAAATACTATAAATGAAGAGAGCTAAAAGGTAAACCTGACATTTCCAAGGAATATAATCCAAGTTAGCTTACCTGATTTTGAGATATATCTTCCAACCAATCCCCTACAGTAGTTTCACAAACACTGGCCCAACCGTAGACACCAGATGCATGAACATGTTTCAGGTTTAGCTCAACCCCCTGGGATAACATACAAAAATCTTTATATTTACTTTTTGCAACAAATAGTTTCTTTTTTCCATTAGTTATTGAAGATTAAAAGGGTCAACAATGCTTTTTATTCAATTTTCAGGGTGCAAAACCAGGAGTGTCATTGCAGCACCAAATAATATTCCTATATGAGTCGACAAAAGCGTCAAACTCAGTTTAAAAGATAATGGTCTTTAATTTGAAGAATATCTTGAAACAGAGTTGTCATGTACATTCTTTGTGGAATATTATGAGAAATATTATTTAAGAATAAAAGGGGTTCTTAGGAACAATATTTATAGTTTGGCAACAACCACTAGAATAGCAAGCATCGATGCTATACTGTTTAACAATGAGCCCATCAGGTGATAATATAGGTAACTATAAAACTAAATATGGAAACGAAAGAGGACAACCTGGGGTATAAAGCTGGGCTGGACTTTTTATCTAAATTTAATCAACAATAAGAAAGAAACAGAATTAAAAAATTGAAGAAATTTTACCTTCCAAGGTACAAGATTTACAAGCTCTACATACTTTCCATGCCTTAAGGCTGCTAGATCTACATGATTCGGACTGTAATCCACCCGAACAAGAATAGGCCATATATCTAGCTTCTGAAACCAAAAAGTATATATGAATACTGTAATATTACCAGGTAGAAGAAAAGCTTATCAATTAATGTCTTAAATATGCTTTAAGACAGGGATTAGACCACAACAAGTGTTTCTTCAACTTGACGGGAGCAAATGTGCAATTCCATGCAACACACTTTCACCAAAGTGAGGAAAACGTATTGATTGGTATAGTAATTGGGATTTCCATATTTCTTAAACACTTTATGTTGCCCTACAGAACTATGTACAGTCCAAAAATATGGCAAAACAAGAAATTATTATAGAATACAACTTGCCTGGAAGTAGGGAAGCAGCGCCTCTGGTGCAACTGAATGAAATACATGATCTTTATCTTTCTCAGTCTTCTCAGGCAATGGTTTTGAACCCTCCAAATCTTGAGAACTATTAGGAAACTGATCCTTCAATGTGTTTTTTCTCCCAAAGAAGTCAACAAAAAAATCAAGCTGGCACTGATGGAGATGTAACAGCAGAGGTAAAATAGTAACATTTAACCTGAAAAGGAGAAAGAAAAGCATGTAATATAAGACATACTTCATGAGTAATATTTCCTATATATTATTTTAAAAGTTCTAGGAATGCCGTAATTAAGTGGACTTTAATTGTGAAAAAAGACCAGGATATTTAATATCCCTGTGTATATTTATTAACATAAATACATAGCCATGAAAATTGTGAAAAACACGATGTAACTGCCATGCCATTAAAGCTATGAGGAAACTAGAAGTCGAGACTTTTCCTGATAGTTGAAGAAAGTTTAAACAATTCCTAAACCAATCAGCCTATTTCACTCAACAATTGGTAAGGTTTACAAAGGTGATATCATCTTCAAAAAAAACACTCAGAATGGCACTTTACCTGTACTCCTCGAGGGGAGTAAGAGGATCTGGTCTAACTGCATCCAAGTCCAATTTAAATGCTTTCGAAAATGATTCCCTAGGATGACCTTTTGAGTGATAATATCCTAATACCTTTCAATTTAAAAATAGAAATATTAAAACCTATAACTGTAAGTTTAAAGATGTTTGAAGTAAAATCATGTAATTTAAAGCAACCAAAGTTTCAAAGTTACCAGTTTCCAAGGTGCATCATGGCTTCTGTCATACAGATAAAAATCTTTAACAGACACAGACATCTTAGATACATGTAGTCCACCAACTGGATATATGTCATACTGAAATTTCATCCCAGACAATGCAAGTTCCAAGCAAATAGATGTGTCTCTCCCAGAATGCTGCCCACTTTTCTCAAAATCAATCCAGTCAGAACCACCATACATTCTCCATCTTATATCAATTTTCTTAAGAATTACACGTCCACAAATCTCACCATGTGATGAATTGTCATCAGATGAAAGCATGCCTCGATGATCTACAGCCTTTTTCATTCCAGGTTTGCTTTCCTCTGCAATGTGGTTTTCTAATACTTTCAGAGAGGTGCCTCCATACCATCTACCACTTCCTCTTTCAATCTCTTTATGTTCCACATTCCTGTGTCTAGAAAGCTCATTACAATGAATACCTAAAGATAGCTCTGACAGAGGGCGTAAGTCAGACAAACAATAGCTTTCTATAATCTCTGGAAAACAACCCTCTTGCAGAAATGAAGTATCACTACCTTCTGGTCCAGGAACACTCACTGGCTCAGTCAAAGTCAACTCATGAGAGAGAATTTCGGGCTTATGCAAATTCATCTGACCAACCTCAATTAAGCTTCCGTCAATTGGAATCCCTGATTCAAAAGGATAAGATTGTGTATTATTGTTGTTTACTTTAAATGCATCTTCACATATTTCATCCATCCAGCCAGCTATGCTAGATCCATCCGTTGAAAATGTATGAGGGGAGCATTGTTCAGAAATTGCAGACATCGAGTCAACTCTGAGATTCTTATTTTCAACATTAAAGTCGTTCCTTTGCTGTGCCTTTTGAACATTATGCCACCTATTCTGCAAATGCACGATAGATTCCTCCACATCAGGAGCAAATAGTTGCTGAAGTTGGGCAGCCAAACGAATCAGACCAGCAGTTGTGTCATAGCAAGTTTCCAAATTAATGTGAGATTTAGATAATTCCAGTTCCCAGAGAAGACTGCTTGTACAGTTTGTTTTCAAAATCGCCTCCATAAAAGCCTCATGAGCAACTTTAACATAACCAGTTTTTTGAAGATGTTCAACACTATAAATTTCAGACTGAGAATTCAGTTCGGAAATTAAATGAAGTAGAAGCCCCAAGTCATGCACTCGGATATGGAAAACACTTTCAACTGTGTCCGCTGAAGATGAATTTGAAAGAGTTAAGCTGGATGCAGCCAACAAACAAGAAACACATTGTTCACTCATATCTTCTTTGATAAATGAACAGCTAGACTCTGACTTCAGTTCACTCTGAACTGCAGGATTCTTCATATAAGGCTCATAGCTCAAAGCAATATCAATCAAGCACAGAACAAAATAAGTTGAGTAAGAGATATTATGTTCCTTCTTTGAAACACTAGTATCTCCTACACCTTCGGTATTAGAAGCAGGCAAACAGAAAAAGGATAAAATTGCATTAAACCAATCCAAACGACCACCTGCAGCAATAACCGTACCACAGCTGACTGTAATGGATGTTACAGCGTTAGAAATCTCAGGGTCAGAGAGACAAATGACTTCAGAACCAGCACATTTGGAAGATAATGTATTTGAACCTCCTCCATCACCTCTTTTCACAGAGGAGTTACTACAAGAAATCAGAAGAAACTCATGATCAGGAAGTCCAGTGACAAACCCCCCCAACTTGCCTTCACCATGAGCTAACCGGAAGAAACTTGCAGCCTTAATGCCGCCAGTATTGGTGACCAATAGCACCTCAAACTTTTGAACCTTCAGCCTGAACTGATACCAAATTCCAGGAAGTTCACTCTTGATTGAACTTTTGGTACTATCAGATGTATCCCTATTAATAAGAATTTCAAGAGAATCACATTCCAAAAATACTGATGATTGTGACACAGAAGATTCCTTTTCAACATTGGCTTCCTTAGAAGCCACACATGTCAATGCATTTAGTGTCTGATGTAGAAGATGATGTATGCCTTTATATTGAGAATAATTCATATTAATCACAAGTTGAGATAGATGGACATGTATGAGAAAGGATGAGCTTAAAATCATCTCTTGTTGGGTTTGAGATTTCCAATCTTCTAGATCTTTCACTGTTGATACAGACACAAACTCGTGCCCCCTTCTTCCAATGTCCTCTTTGCCCCTAGTTTGCTCTGAATTAGCAAATAATCTGGCTTTCTTAGCAATCCAAGGACCAGTAACTTTACCCCCTTGCCAAACAACACGAAAAACAGAGAAACATCCTCTTCTATGAAAAATAGAAAAGAAGCAGCTAGCAGAAAATTTCTCTTTCTGCACATCGTAGGAGATGATTCCACCATTCTCATTACTTGATGTGATCAAGTAGATGTCAAGATCAGAGAAACTCAACTGAAGAGATTGAGCAGATACTGAAGGAAATCGTTTCTTCGAACTTGCATTTGAGCTTTGACTATAATCTGGAGTGCATCCATTGTTCAAAGATGATGATGAAGTAAAATCAAGAGCAATGAACTGTTCCCAGGTAAATGAATTGCTATGATCCCCATCCCTTTCGAAAGGAAAACACAATATCACTCTTGCATTAGATATTGATATATCACCATACAAGCATTGTGTTGGGGAGAAAGATGTCACACAGGGACCAGAACCTTCCTTCATATTACTCTGAGATGGTCCAGACTTGTTATCTAAAGCTTCAAATAGAATTTCCTTTTCTTTGTTATGCATCCCAAGTGATTTCTCAACTTCCTTTAGCAGATTCATGAGCATATTAATTACTGAAAAGATTACCCACAAACTAAATGGGGGCAAGCTCAGTGAGAATGATGTGTTTCCAATCAGACAACCATCAGATGAACTTGATTGCACTGAGAATTTGCAATTCATGACACCAGAAGTTCTAAACAGTGTAACTTTCAATAAACAATCATCCTTTCCAAATGGAAAATCTGTCGCAACAGACCCAATTAATGAATGTGAATCTACATTGTAACAGGTAGAAGAAGGGAGAGCATCAAGGACCTTAGCTTGTAGGTGTTGAACCGAAGCAGTTCGATTTTTAGCATCAATTCCAATGTTCAAAAAATTAGCAACTTCTACATGCTTCACCTTTGCATCTAGAGTCATGCCTTGAGGGCATACCTATCGGGATTACAATGCATTTTAAGTTAGAGGAGGAACTTATTCAAAAACAAGTATCAGACTAGATACAGGTAAATCGGTCTCTCAAAGCAAAAGCACGAAGCCATGGGTAAAGATTTTGCAAAGGGGTTTGGGGAGAAAGCATAGAAGCAAAATTTACCTGCAAAGCAAAATCGATGTCATTGCACTCTGCACCAAGATAGTCAATTTGTAACCCAACCTTGTGACCAATTTCGGTATCACAAAATTTCTTCTGTTCATCAACACTGCAAGACAAAACAACAGATACTCCAGCAAAAGTTGCCCTGAAATTGGTTTCCATATGTTGCTGTTCTGTTTATTAATATCATAAAAAACATTAGTGATAACAAACTATCAAAAGGAAACAGCATATATTTTGTGTGCCTATTTGTTCAGCACAAACATTATAAATAGTAGTTTAGCTCCCGTATGTTTACTTGTATACAGACATGAAAAAATGCAATATGCAGGAGTGAACTGCATATAAAATGTTTAAACCAAACACATTGAAGATATAAAGTTTCCATAACAAATAATAGGTTGAAATTTAAGTACCAGATGGAATATGCAAAGATCCAGAAGCAAGGCTGGATGCAGCAGTAATAGCACTAAAAACTGAATATGTCCAATTCCACATTCCACTGTTTCCTAAAGCTGATTGAGAATTTCTCATTCCATCAAAACATTCAAAAAACTGGTCCACACTGCAGAATTCCCATAACAAAATTATCAACAGATTAAGAGTCAATAAAGGTAGGGAAGACCTATAAGCTGCTAAAAATACTCAGTTGATTTAGCTATCATGTACATAATAGTTTCCTAAGGAAGTGATATTTCTTTACGTTGTTAACATTAGGTAAAATTGCACAAAGTATACAAGTTATAAGGTTTAGTAACCAAAAAGTTTAATCGATAACACAATGAACACAAATTATACTTTCATTTTAAAGTTTTTAGACTCATCTGTAACACATACATCCAATAGAGATGTTTGAATGAATTTCAAAATTTTCTACCGGAGAGCTTAGTTTTCTCTTTGAGAGAGGAGGATCAATTGATGACAAATATTTAATCAAAAAGTAGCATAAGAAATTTTTCTATTCAACAACATGGAGCAAAAGGAAAAATGTGAGATTGTCATGTTGTGAAGTTAATTGGTCAAACTAAATAAGATTTTCGGAATTGCCATTTGTCAAGGTATCCAGAGAGTCTAGCAATTTATTCAATTAGATAATTCTCTAATAATGATAACATTTAAAAGGGAGAAAGAAGGACCTACCTTGCCCCAAAATCAAGTTCTTGAATCCCATCCTTATTATGACATGTATGAGTAGATAATGGTACCCAATCAGATATAAGATTAGCCGCAGGAAGTAAATCTTCAGCAAGGGTTTCAGGTTGGATCAAAGAAGCGTATTCAGCTGACAAACTACCATTGGCAGTTACAATCTCACTGGGAGCGTTGTTAATAGAAACTGAAGTTAATGAAGGACGTAACAGTGTAGAATTTAACTGGGCAGATCCTCTTACATTGTGATTTGTGCAACCTTTGCCATCCTTGTTCAGATTCTTAAGAGTTTCCCATGATTGCAGTAGCCATTTAATAGAGCTAGGCTGAAATCTTAACACTATGGGATCAACGTGAGCATCAACATCCACCTTGCAAATGTCCAAGGAGCCATTCTTCCAAGGAATATTTAATTTTATACTTCCACTAAATCCACCTTTATTCCCGGTCATGACTGGACATGTGGCTATATTTGACCCCAAAACAGGTTCATCGCATCCTGCACTTGATTCATGCTGAAAGTAAATATCCTCATTATCTATTTGGAGAAGTTCAATAACTGCTCCGTGAAACTTTACAAAGTTTGTTAACTGGCTTATGCCAAGGACATCAACATTCAAATCAGCATCTTCAGACAGACTAGTTCCACATTGTATTTCAGAAATCTGAAGAACTAAGGTATGACGACAATTTGTCTTGTTTTCTACATTATCTACAAATGGATCAAATGCAACAATTACATTTGTAACTGTAACATGGAAGCTTGTGAGCAACCACTTTATCATTTTTGCAATGGTTTTCACACCTTCGTGAACATCCATTGAAGCCAACTTCTCAGCATCATCTGATATTTCGTGCTCAGTCCTCGTTGAGCTGTATCCATGTTGATGATTATCACTATTATCCATGCCATAAGTTTCATCTTCACTTGTTGACATTTTATTGAAGCATGGAGAAACTACTAATTCAAGCCCATTCACTTCAACCTCACAACCTTTACCACTCCAAGGCATTTTAATCAACAGGTAGCCAATTGAACCTTCTTTGATCATTATGGATGATGTCTTACCAAACTGTTAAAACATTTGCAGAGGAAGGCAAAAGTCAACAAAAAAATAAATAAATAAATACTCTAGATGCTTTTCAGCTGAGAACACCTCCCAATTCTATAAAAGCAATCTTAAGAGTTTACTTTGTGATAAAACTTAAACCCTACATTAAGAATTCACATTTTTCCTATAACAAAAACTATTTGACGTACTTAGGTCCCATTTGAAAGAGCTTATGATCTGGCTGTCCATAAACTGTTTTCAGCTTATTCCAATAAGCTCTCAAGGATAGTTTATGAAAACAGCCTATATCTTATATAAAACAATTATATGAGTACCTACTCAGTCAGACCTTAATTAAGTTATTTGACCAACAGGATCCATAGTCGTTGGGAGAGAGGTGATGCATATATGAGGAGTGTATCAAGTGACATCACTATATTATCACAAGAGATCAACGGAAAACCATTTTTTGAGCCTCGAGGCCTTGCCTGACCCTACCGAAACGCAACTCATGTAAAACTTTAATTTATCATCAAAAAAGGAAAAAGAACAAATTGACAGAACCAGAGTCGACCGTTAAATCTCAGCTAGCCGGCCAAAACTATAAGTTACAGAAAAGCACATGACTTTACATCCTAACCTTGACCATACATACACGACCGAATGAAAAGAATTTAATCCCCTTCCTTATATATACACGACCGAATGAAAAGAATTTAATCCCCTTCCTTATATGTGTGTATTAATAAACAACTAATTCAAGTTAGGCTTCCTTCTGGGGCGTCGGCAACACACTATTTGTTACAATTTCATACCTTCTTTCAATACTACCAACCAAACCATGAAAGAAAAGGCGGCGAGAATAGCACGAATACCTTGGTGTTGACGAAATCGACATTGAGAGCGAGATCGGAGAGCTGAATGGTTCCCTCGGAGAGTTGGACGTCGAGCTGGTCGAGGTCGAGGTCGCCGAGAATGAACTGGCCAAGTTTCTTCTTGAGGAAGAACTTGCAAACCCTCTTGAGGGCCCACCGCGAGAAGGTGGCCTCGGCGGATTTTGCAAAGTTCCGCCAGGGGAACATGGCTGCGGGAAGGAGAATTGGGCGAATTAGGGTTGGGATAGAGAATCAGGAGGGAAAATCGGAGGGAGGGATGTTGGGAGGTGGCGGCGACGAACCATAAAGCTCCATAAGATTGGCACGCAACCACGAGAATGTGGGAGGAAAAGGAAGGATGGTTTTAAATTAAATCAAAAAATAAAATTCTACTTCTACTTTTTCGTCTTTTCCTCCCCTTTTCTCCTCCTCTTCCATGCAAAATTACTTTATCCCGTTCAAAATCAGTTACTTCGCATTACAAATTCTAAATTCTGTTACCAATGACAACTAACGAATCATAAATACAACTATTAATGAATTAAGAATTCGCATACTATTTTATTTTCATCTAAATTATTTACACTCATAAGAATAATATATATTTTGAGAAACTAACCATTATATCATAAATACATTTTTATTTTTAATATTGGTAATATATTATAATGATTTATTTTACATTTAAATATATCACTTTTAACTTATTTGTGTTATGTGATAGGTAGATATTATTATTAATTTATATATATATATCGTCATATTTACTCTTTTAAGTAATTTTTTTAAAATTAAAATAATTTCTTCGTCAATTTTATCTTTTAAATGATTATTTCTTACTTTGATCAATTTTAAACTTAATTGCTTTTTTAAATAAAATAGTTATCTATACTAATAAGTTACTTATAAAATAAATAAAAACGGTTACAAACAAATAAACATAAACATAAGGTAAGCTAACATGAATAATAATGCATACAGACAATTCATAACCATATAGTTTTTAACACATTTAACATTCAACAATGCATAAGTATCCGTCTATTATGCATTCCATATATGATATTATGACCTACTTCCCAAAGATTGTGTGTGCATTGAATCAAGTCTCCGAGATTCCGCATGTATCATACAGCCATCTTCATCTTCAAGTGTGTTACATTGCGTTGTAGAGTTAAAGTCCCTCAAGACCAACTTCTCTTTATATGATAGGATAAATTTTTACAATTCTACTATACTCTTTTTCATACCATGATCCAT